>NC_073306.1:128514444-129150404 GCF_027595985.1 Sorex araneus | reverse complement strand
CTCAGGCTGCTGGATAACGTCAGGTTCTTAATTCTGTTCCAGAATAACCACGGTACATAACAGGAATAACTAGACCTAACCTAACCTGAAATGACATCTCAGGGTAATGAAAACAAGAAAGAATCACAATTTGAGTCTTGCAGATGGAGAGACAGTAGGATGTTTTGTAGGGAGAAGTTAGAACTGTAGAATTGAGGTGCTAAATTGTTTAGGACAGGATAACCCAACTAGAGGTCAACATAAGTAGAGACTATTGTTCCCTAGTATAAGCGCCCTTGAGTATATATGGATTCTGTTCTGTGATTGAGATTTGACATAAAGAAAATGTGTTATGTGTGAATTGGGGTGACTAATCACTTGATGAAGAAACGCAGACATGAACTCATTGTGACTCCAAGAAAATTTGGGCAAGAGGGCATTTGATTCTAGGATAGAGGGTGGAAGTTGAAGGATTCCTTGAAGAGGGTATTGAGGGAAGGTCTTTAATAAGTTGTCTCCAGTAGTGAGAAGACTGTGACAACCCATGGAAAAGCTGTCAGGCGGAGGGAACACCCAAGGCTAAGGAGCTGTCATCTGCAGGTGCTCCGGGTGTTTGAGGTACATTCAGGAAGTTGATGCAGCTGGAATGAAGGTGTGATTGGAAGCAGAAGGGAAGGTGGGATCAGAGGGTGTATACTGGTCACAGTGCTACCAATGGTCACTGCTAAGACTTTAACTTTTATTCTGAATGAAGTCATGAACACGAGGGAGTGATGAGCAAGGAAATGTTATATATTATGATTGAAAATCATGTTTGAAAATTCTTTGGCTGCTATTTTTAGAATCAATGGTAAGGGATAATGTGGAGGCAGAGAGTACATTGGTCCACAGAACTGTGAAGAGATCTGGTGTTCATGTAGGTTTAAGTAAACGTAAAAATGCAGATGATATGTATTGGTAGGAATCCCAGCACTGCACTGGGGGAGTCTAGTTGTATTTAACTGAACCACATGATTATCTTTTAGATTTGCTTTGTAGTCTTCTACACAGCAGACCTCCAACCACTGAGACCCAGTAATGAGAAGCACGAATTAAAAATATCATCGCACCTGTTAGTTTTCACCACACTCATAACTGTCCAATAATTCCCTACATCTCTCAGAAGGAAGGCAGAAGAGAATGAGAGGGAGCTTGTTAGTGCATTCTCTCATTCCCAAATTTAATGTTACTTAACACAGCTCAGAGAAAGATGTGTTTGATATTTGAAGTAAAATGGCCATACTATCTTCCTTTGCATCCCCACTCCCTTGACTTCTCAGGTGTCCTGCAGAATTTTAGTCTTGTTTCAAATCACCTCAGAAACCCTTGTCCCTGTGAACTTCCCTCCATAAGTGTTCCCATACTGCATCCCACAGCCACCTACTCCACCCACTCCACCTGACATATTGACAGGCACATTACCAAGTTTGGTGTTTGCAGATTAGATCTCATTTCTTCCTCATTTATTGTTGAGTCTTTACTTTGAATATACAGCTATACCTCTCTCCCAGATCACCAGTATAATTGAAGCCCTGAACACTGTTCCCCTATTATTTTCCTGTTCCTTACCGTTTTTAAAGATATTGCTCATTTTGGGATATAAAAACATATTAAGGGAACAACAAATGTCCAGTCATCAGAATCAAGCAGACATGTTATAAACCTCAAAAGAGATCAGCAAGTTGCAGAGATTCTACTGGATCTGCGCCAGTCTGAGGCATGCAGGGCACCCTGGATGGGGGCAGGGGATCCCTGCACCTGTCTAAAAGAGTGCCAGCAGCTGAAAAACCTCCACACTCCACAGTCACTACCATGCTCTTGGCTGAGCTCCACTGCTCGGGGTGATCCTCATCCAAAAATTAATCTGTTGAAAAACTCAGGAATGCATGTGTTGGATATCATTGGTTTGTCCTTTCCCCCTTGCCACTAGGAGCTTAGGTTTATCAGTCACACCCATCAAAGTGCTCCCGAGTCACTCCCATTCTTTTGTTTATCTGTAACCAATTCTACCAGTTTATCTGCTCTTCCCTTAATCAAACTCTGTTAATTGGTAAGGTCAGAACTTCCTAGGACACTGAATATTATAACATTGCCTTTCTCTCCTCTTTATGCCTTTTGAATAATTTACTTTAAAGCTATGTCTTTTTTGTATAGACACAAGAAGACAATATTATGTTTTTATAACTTAAGACTTAATTGGCCTCGATATTCCCTCCTGGGCATCTGCTTTCTCCACTTAAGCCTCAGTTGCCCTCAGTTCCTAGCACCCCAAAGGAGGGTCCCCGACGTGGGACGGGAAGGATCCAGGGCAAGCGGTGAGTTATGTGCTACCCTGGCATCGAGATGGGCCTGGCCAAAGTGCCTAATTCTTAACTATAAGTTAAGAGCTTGATCATAGACAAATGCTGTCATGATCCAATAGTAATTATGAGACTGGGACCCTGCCAGGGATAGGAAAGACTGATCTGGCCTGAGCACTGTAGTCTGAGATTGAGATGGCCCCAGGAGAGCAATTCTATAAGCTTTAATGCATCTCTTATTGTGTCCATACAAAATAATTAATATTATGAATTCTTATATGTTTGCTGGCTGAGGAGAAGAGAAACACATTCATGGGACTCCGCCCTTGGGTGGATCCTCTGCTGATAGAGAATTAAGTCCTAAGAGAAGCATCCCCTGAGGGAAAAGAACCTTACCCTATTGCTGACCACACCTATGTGTATGCCCCAACCCCCTCATGCTGTGGAGATTTAACTAGGCTGTAAGAGTGGGTTGGGGGCCAGAGCCAGATCCACGGCGCCAGACCCACCGGGGCCAGATCCGGATCCACGGGGGCCAGATCCACTGATCGAGAGAGAGACCGAGAGCCGGGAGAGAGGCAGAGAGAGAGAGAATGAAGTAGGATGGGGGAGAAAGAAGCAGGAGGAGAATCAGAGGAGAATGGAGATGGACATGAAATAAACCGATCGAGCAACCAGTTTGGCCTTCTTCCTTCCTTCGCCTGCCTCGCCGCCTGCGCGCCTTTTCTTTTCTTTTTATTTTTAACAGCATGTTTTGTGACTGAATCTCCAAGCTGTCATGGAGTCAGGATGGGGCTACCTTCCCCAAACTCTTGTTCTTCCGGAAGCCCTTTCAGTCTCACTCACATTGCCCAAAGCCACGTCCAAATTAAAAGTTTAGCTCCAACTGTATCACCCCTTTAAAATTTGGGGGCTTCCTGTAAAAATATCTCAAACTCTACAACAATGATAAACCAGATTGGATGGGATCTAATTGAGATGTAAACCAATCTCAATTTACAAAACAAAAACACAGAAGTCTCAACTTCTAACATCTTAGTAATCTCCTTTATGAGGACTTTATGGTTCATAGTGAGATGCAACAATCTTCACTAACTTTCTTCTAAGGAAACAATTTTTGATCAGTCTTTTAGCAAATTATTTATGACTTGTATAACTTGTCATCTTGTTTTTTCTCGATTTGCTCAAGCAGGCGTCAGTAATGTCTCCATTTGTCCCTGTCGTGCGCTTGTGTAGCCCAATGGCATCTGCTCACTCTAGGAACATGAAGACCCTCAAACCATCCAGACAAGGTCAAACCCGAACACCTGAAGAATCTGCCACCAGTACTCGTCAAAACACTGGCTCAGCTCTTCACAAACTACCTGTCTGAATGCACGGTTCCATCCCAATGCAAAACAAGCAGGACGGTTCTGTTGTACAAGAAGGGAGACATCCACGAAATCAGTAACTATCATAAAATTTGTCTGTTGTCTGTCATATACAAGTTATTCACTCGAGTCATCCTGAATAGGATTGACAGAACACTAGATGAAGGACAACCATGCGAGCAAGCCAGGTTTCAAAAAGGATTCAGCACGATCAACCATAGTCACATGGTGACCAAGCTCATTGAGGTTTCACGAGAGTTCAAGATGCCGCTCTGTCTAACATTCATTGATTTAAAGAAGGCCTTCGATTCTGTTGAGACTGAAGCAGTCATCAAAGCCCTAGCCAAACAGGGCTTTCAAACTCAGTACATCAGGATCCTCCTTGAGCTGTATTATGGATTCACCACAAGGATCTCACCATTGTACAGGGAAGTGATCATCGACCTAAAGAGAGGGGTTCAGCAGGACACCACTTCACCAAAACTCTTCAGTGCCACCCTCGATAACATCATTGGACGACTGGAATGGGAAGGAATGGGAGTGAAGATAGATGGTTGGCAAATATGCCACCTCCACTTTGCTGATGACGTCGTTCTAATAACACCAAATATTGGCCAACTGGCACAAGTGTTGGCCGATTTCAACCGTGACTGTGGAAAGGTCGGACTGCAGCTGAAACTCACGAAGACAATGTTATGAGAAACAAACTAGTTCCTGACATTCCATTTGCTTTCAATGGAATGAACATCTCCGAATGCAGCAGTTATGTGTACCTGGGTTGAGAACTCAACCTGATGAATGACTTGGCACCAGAATTGCACAGGAGGAAGAGATCAGCATGGAATGCCTTCGAGAGTGTTGAAGAAGTGATTAGGAGGACAAAGAGCCTCTGGCTCTGGGCATATCTTTTCAACTCCACTGTTCTTCCTGCACTAATATATGCCTCAGAGACCTGGGCCCTACGAAAACAGGATGAGAATGCTAGTTGGGTATCCCAAAGAAGAATCGAAACAGCTATGTTTGGAATATCACGTTTCACTCAAGTGAGAGAAGGAATCTGCAGTTCCGATCTCTGTCCATGATCAAGAATCAGGGACGTTGTCTTGTTTGCCAAGCCGTCAAAAATCAGATGGGCCAGACACCTAATGTGATTTAGAGATGACCGCTGGACTAGAGCTGTTACTGACTGGATTCCACGAGACGTCAAAAGACCTACGAGCTGGTCAGACTTCTTCAACAAGAACATAATTAAATGGTTTGAGGCTCTTCATGTCACCATGCCAGTGCCAGATAAATTCCTCATCGGCCGACCTCCACTACCCAACCGCCGCCACACTCCAGGCTGCTTTCAGGCCGAGTCTCACACATGAGTGAAGTCCCACAGAAACAGGCAATGTGGAACTTTGTGACCTTGGACTCTAGGCTCAACGGGACCCAGGAGCAGAGATCCTCTGCCTGCTTCCCCCAATCTCCAGCGATCCAGGGGTCACACCCTTATAACAAGTAGTATAAATTATTGAGTGCCTGCAATAGGGGTAGGCTCAAGGGATGGTTGTGAAATTTGGAAATAATGGTGGTGGGATGGTGCAATGGTGATGGAATTGATTTTGGAATATAGAATGCTCATAACAACAGCACAAAAAGAACCAGGCATTTTTTCTGGTTATATGTAAGGGGTAGAAGTGGCCTTTAGGATACTGGTGGAGTCAGGCAGGCACTCTGCTGATGTGTCGATTGTCAGAGTTATGTATGTATGTAATACACAATTGACAGTATTGTAAATTCTTGCACTTTAATAAAAATATTTAAAAAAAATCTAAACCCTTACCCCCTGCATCCTTTCCACTATGTTGCCCAGATTTTTGATTCCCAGTTGTCTCCTTAAAGATTTTGTTACCTTTTGACTTTGAGTTGTTCAAGTTCAGTGTGAATGACTGTAAATTCCATCCCCCTCACCCATCCTACATGCATACTCATGTGTGTTTGAAAAAGAACGTGTGACACTTCAACATGTAGACAGCACTTGTGAAAGTTTTTATTACAGAGATGAACAATTGCAGAAAGAATACCTTAGGGTGTAGGAGACATCTCTCATCACAACATCATGTTTCTGTTGTATTAATGGTGGTTGGTATCCAAGTAGGTGATATGAACTTGCAGGCCTTCAAACATTCTGATTCATTTCTAAATCTGTCTCTATGGCCATCACATCCTCCATAGGCAATTCGCTTACAACGATCTTCTTTTTTGAAATAAAACCATCTTAGGACCATTCTCCTACAAAGATCAGGGTTCTCAGGAGCTATGCAATCTTTATGACTTGGAGCATCTGTTTGTCTGAAGAGGTGAAGTGACAGAGAGATCATAATCATTACCTTCCTCGTAGGACCCATATTCCAGGGGCTGGCATGGCCATGAGAACATCAATGGGACTGTCCATAGGAGCTGAGCTCCTCATCTCTTCCCATGCAATCCATGTAGTCATTCCAATCATTGCTTATCCAGCAGCTGTCAGTCGAGATTAGGGGCAGAGTGGGGCATGTGGGGTTGGTCCTGAGATACCTGAGTCACAAGAGCCTGACTCCCTGAACTCTTACAGGGATACTTAGGGTGGAGTCCTACTAGATTCTTAATCCCTCATCCTGTCTTCCAGCCACATCTTTGTTACTATATAAAACGATAAGACTCAACCTGCTACCTCTGTTCTGAAAAGAGCATGGTGCTGCCCTTTGTGTAACTTGGGATGCCCTCTGTCGTCTGTGCTTCTGTGCAGGAGTGTGTGTGTGTGTGTGTGTGTGTGTGTGTGTGTGTGTTCAGTGGGAAAGGTCCTCTGCTGAGTACCTAACAAGAATCTGGGTTCTCATCTATCTATCTTAAATAATCGTTTTCTTCATTAACACTTCATTAAAACTTTCTTATGCTGTTTTATTCTTTTTATTCTCCATTTCAGAAAAAATAGAGATTTTCTATTTCCTCTATGGTTATTATTTAATCCCTTGAGGTTGGCTTGCTTGGCTAACACAGTATTTGTTGACATAGCACTTCATTATCTCTATACATACAAACAGTTAAGACTACCAAGTCACCATTATAATTGTTATGTTAGTTTGTTTGGATTTAGGGCCTAATTTGGCAGTTCTAAGGGCTTAACTCCTGACTCTGCACTCAGAGTTTCTTTTTAATGAAACAAGAACTTGTTAAGTCAGTTAACTCCTAAGAGCTAAATTACATTTGTATGTTTACAAATCATACTAACAGTATAAGCAAGCATTAATTTAGTGTGCTGGAGGTGAGTGGGGGAGAGTGGGGGGGCAGGAGCGGGGAGGGAAGAGGAAGCAAAGAGAGTGAAATAATGTTTCCCAAGGCAGCAAAATTGACATTAAGGAAGCTGAGAATTAAATGTAGATGCCTAACACTGTAGACCACCTATTTTTCTTCCTAGAGTAGAAGTTCCAAGGTGTGAGTGGTACTGGCTGTCAGAATCATTTGGAGGGGCTTGTTGAGACAGACTGTGAGCAACACACCCAGAAATTCTGACCCAGCAAGCCTGGAGTCAGGAAGGTTCTCAGGAGTTCTTGCTGCTCCTTCTGGACCAGAAGCTGATCTTGACAACTACTTTTATCTTGGGTTATTGGGGACTTAGCAACTCCTTCAATATTAGAATCTGAGTCCATAGCTTCATGCATCAATGGGCATGCAGAGAGCAAGGCTGCATGTCTCCATGCTAACACTGATCAAGTCTGTAGGGAGAGACTTGACAAAGCGTTGCTCTCTCTTCCTTGCTTTGTATGTTTAAACTGTCCATAAAGCATGTAGATGCTTTAAAATTTATAATAGGCTATTGTAATACGTACTTTAGAAGGGAGTCTTCTGATTACTACCGAACCTTGGAAAGGTTTGGTGACAGGGATGTGGAAAAGAGGACTGCTACCCATCCTACTGTCAGAAGGTAGTCAGAGGTTTGCAACACTTCACCTCTCCCACAGGCAGTTTCTAGACTTGTGCTAAGGGACCAGAATGGCTCTTGCACTAAGAGCAGGTCGCACTCGGATAAATAACACTTCTCTCTTTCTTGTTTTACTCTTCACTTCCTCCTCACTGTCATTCTTTGCCTGTCACTACCCCCCTTCAAATTTGAAAATTCCATTCCCCCTTTTTCCATTTCACAGCACTTACAGTCCATTATTATCTCTCTCTTTTCCACTGACACATGAATCCCTCCCACAATGTGAGTCTGTTGCTTTGGTCGTTGATTGAAGCTCATAGTGGGCAATGCCTGGCACATCCTAAAAGCCCAACTTGTGTTTGAGGTCTTTAATTGACTCAAATTCCTATCAAATAACAAATGAATATTTATTGCACTTATGTGTCCCCTCCCTCTTCCCAGGCTGCTCTTAGAGCTCCCATTCTTCATACCGCTTCAAAATCCATCCACTTCTTGTTCCAAAGACTTGAAAGGCAACCAGAAGACACAGTGTGAGAAAAATCCGGAGTTGCATAGTGGTAACCAGTAAGTGACCACCAATCTAGGGTTGGTATTTTAGATAGAACAGAAACAAGAGGGAGGAGCCTGCTTGTTATTCAGGTCATTCACCCATCAGGCCATTAGCCTTGGTTATCTATCTCACTGATGAGCGTTCTGCTTACGCTGGGTTCTGGGCATCTTGCTCTACTAGAATGATCTGATAAGTATTTTCCTAACTCACCTGTTTTTCTTCAAGTTGAAAACCCTTGACTCTAGTAAAACAATATCTCTCCTTTGGTGAGTGTCTGTAACTTTTTTGATTCCATAGGAAATGCTTATGCCATGTCCTTTCCTTTGAAATCACACATATTTACCATGAAAGTTAGAACTTTCAAGTTCTCATCAAGAGGCTTAAACTACACTGTCCATTGCTACATACATAAGTAATTTTGATTTGAGGATCAAACCCTTGTTTTTGGAGACGATGCCCTCATTATCATTTATTCAACAAACTTTCATTAGGTTCTTGTGGAAAACGGAGCATATTCTAGGTCTTGCTACTATTTCTGATGCCCACATTGGGCTCCAGGCAACTTGGGTATAAGAAATAGTGTCCTGTGTCCTGTGTAGTTATACATGATTGCGTAAAGAAGTTAGTTTTCAATGATACCCATTGATTCAGGTGGTTTAGGGAAAGTCAGAGTGAAATTTTTGAAGAATAGATTTTGCATGTTCAGACATGCTCAATATTTGCAAATGAAACGTTGGGATAAGTTATGAATGTTAGTACATATATGTCTGTTTCAAACTTAGTGGAAAACTATTAAATGTACTGACAATAGTAAATGTCCAGTGATAAAATAATTGTGTCATTTTTTTTTATTTTATTGAATCACCATGCAGAAAATTACAATGCTTTTAGGCCTAAGTCTCAGTTATACAATGCTGAAACAACCATCCCTTCACCAGTGCACATATTCCATCACCAAAAAAACCCCAGTATACCTCCCATCCCCCCACCCACCAACCCCCGCTTGTATAACTGATAAATTTCGCTTTACTTTCTCTTTAGTTTGGTTACATTGAATATTTCAAAAAACTCACTATTTTTTTTAAATTTTTTTATTGAGTCACTATGTGGAAAGTTACAAAGTTTTCAGGTTTAAGTCTCAGTTATACAATGCTTGAACACATGTCCCTTCACCAGTGCACATATTCCACCACCAAGAATCACAGTGTACCTCCCCCCCCGACTTCCCCAACCCCTTACCCCGCCTGTGTAACTGATAAATTTCACTTTAATTTCACTTTACTTTGATTACATTCAATATTTCAAAAAAACCTCACCATTATTTTTTGGAGTTTCTCCCCGCTAAAGTCGGACCTGCTGAAAAGGAAGCATTTGATAATTTGTTTTCCATTGCTTAGAATGAAGAGATATGAGGTCAACTGGCCGCACTAGCAGCCTCACGGTTTTGGATTTCTGTGTTTTAATATTTTAGTAACTAAGTCCAGAGAAATATCTGCCAGAAATTGCATCATTGCAAACTTGTACTTCTCAGCTATTTTATATTCCACATATGAGTGCAATCTTTCTATGTCGGTCTCTTTCTTTCTGACTCATTTCACTCAACATGATACTTTCCATGTAGATCCACTTATATGCAAATTTCATGACTTCATGTTTTCTGACAGCTACATAGTATTCCATTGTGTAGATGTACCAGAGTTTCTTTAACCAGTCATCTGTTTTGGGGCACTCTGTTTTTTTCCAGATTCTGGCTATTGTAAACAGTGCTGCAATGAACATAGAAATGCAGATGTCATCTCTACTACACCTTTTTGCCTCTCCGGGATATATTCCTAGGAGTGGTATTCCTGCATCAAATGGAAGCTCAATTTCTAATTTTTTGAGAATCGTCCATATTGTTTTCCAAAAGGGCTGAACCAGTCGGCATTCCCACCAGCAGTGAAGGAGAGTCCCTTTCTTCCCACATCCATGCCAACACCAGTTGCTTTTTTTGGGGGGGATGTGGGCCAGCCTCTGTGGTGTGAGATGATATCTCATTGTTGTTTTGATCTGCATCTCCCTGACGATTAGTGATGTTGAACATTTTCTCATGTACTTCTCAACCATTCGGATTTCTTCTTTGGGAAAGTTTCTGTTTATTTCATCACCTCATTTTTTATCGGGTTGATAGTTTTCTTCTTGTGGAAAACTCACTATTATTGTTAGGAGTTCCCCACAAGAGTCAGACCTGCTGTGAAGAGATATGAGGTTGTGTGGCTGCAATCGTGGCAGCGCGATTTTGGATTTCTGTATTTTAGCAACTAAGTCTAGGGAGATTTCTTCCATAAATTGGATCATTGCAAACTTGTATCTCTCTAGCACAGCGGGTAGGGCATTTGCCTTGCACGCGGCCGCCCCGGGTTCAAATCCCAGCATCCCATATGGTCCCCTGAGCACGGCCAGGGGTAATTCCTGAGTGCAGAGCTAGGAGTAACCCCTGTGCATCGCCGGGTGTGACCCAAAAAGAAAAAAAAAAACCAAACAAACTTGTATCTCTCATTAGTGGTCCTCATTATTTGGCGGTCTCCACGCCCTTCCCCCCACCTCCCCCCTCCCAGCAAAGAAAAGGTGAGAGAAAAAAACCTTTCCCCTCCTGGGCAGGCATGCAGCTGCGGCTTCGATCTCAGTCTGGAGACACTTCTGCAAGGAGCTGCTGGTACCAAAAGTAGTTTAACTGGCCTCTGGAATCATGCTCGTGCAGCTGGATCTAATTGTGTGATTTTTGAAGGTAATATGTAAAAGTAATCAGTACATCTTTGAAACTGTGCTCAATTTCTTTTTTTTTTAATGTAGGAGTACTGCTCTTTGTTCAGCCATTGATTAAGCTGATTGAATTGGGCATGAACTGCATATACATTTTCCTTTTATTCATAATGTTAATTTTATTTTATTTTGTTTTTTATTATTTTTTAATCACCGTGAGATATAGTTACAAAGCTTTCCTGTATGAGTTTCAGTCACATAATGATCGACCACCCAATCCTTCACCAGTGCACATCCTCCACCACCAAGGTCCCCAGTATCCCCGTATCACACCCCTCCTCCTGCCTATATGGCAGGCAATCTCTCCCATACTCCTTTTTATATTGATTGTTATGAATAGCATAAGATGTCTCACAGCAGCAAGCTCCTGGAATTCTAAAATTTTGAATAAATAAGGTCTAGAGAAATCTCTGCAGCAAGCTGCTCGGTTCAGAGATTCTTTTGTGTGCCTCTGGATCATGGCCATTAAGGAGCTTAAGTAGTAGCCTGAGGTGGTTTATTCACGTGACCTCCAGGGTTTTATGGGGTTGGGGGATGAGAGAGACTTGTCCGTCCCCTAATGCTTGAGGCCTGGAGTTTGCCACACAAAGTGTGCAATTTCAATAATCATCAGGACAAGGAAATGAAAGGTATAATGACACCACCTTAAATTTGGACAAATTCAAGTGACTACTCTAAAAAGTCTGAGAGAGAACATAATGGCAAGGATTTACCTCAGTATGCTTTGTTGTTTTGGAAGAAGGAATAAGACTAAATTTTTGTGCTACAGTTCTGTCAGGGAATGTTTCTTTTGGGTCTCATTTTCTTTCCAAAACATGTGTATGGATGAGATCTTATAATAATATTTCAGAAGCTTGGCAAATGCACCTGTTGGCATACAACATGCCATAATCTCAGGCCTAGCTAGGCCTGGATGTAAACATCGTTTTCTGTTACTGTTACTTTAATTGACTTTGTTACTGTTTTTGTTGACTAAGTTAATTTGCATATACTGCCTATGTGGCTGAATATCATTGGTCGAACAGGCTGCTCTCTGGCAGGCCTCAACACAAAAATCTCCGGAAACAGTCATATGATCCTCCCAAAAAATGTATATTTCTTTTGCAAGTGAAATGCCTCGGACTGTCAAGTAAAACTGCAACATTGTTGCAACAGCACCTAATAATCTTTTACATAAAAATTCACTAATAAATATCAGTGGCAAGAATGCTGCTGACTTTGACCGTTAGTGTGGAAAGGTTGGACTGCAGCTGAATCTCATGAAGACTTCTGAAAGACAGCTGAACGTTCATGAGAAACAAACTAGTTCCTGACGTTCCATTTGCTTTCAATGGAACGAACATCTCCGAATGCAGCAGTTATGTGTACCTGGGTCCAGAACTCAACATGACGAATGACTTGGCACCAGAACTGCCGCAGGAGGAAGAGAGCAGCGTGGAACGCCTTCAAGAGAGTTGAAGATGTCGTTAAGAGGACAAAGAACATTCGGCTCCAGGCACATCTTTTCGACTCCACCATTCTTCCGACACTAACATACGCCTCAGAGACCTGAGCCCTACAAAAACAGGATGAGCATGCTATTCAAGTATCCAAAAACAGAATCGAAAGAGCTATGCTTGGAATATCACGTTTCACTCAAATGAGAGAAGGAATCCGGAGTTTTGACCTCAGTCAATGATGGAGAATCAGGGACGCTGTCTCGTTTGCCAAGGCATTGAAAATCAGATAGGCTGGACACATAATGTGATTTGGAGACGACCACTGGTCTAGAGACATTACAACTGGATTCCTGGCCGCCCACCTACAAGATGGTCAGACTTCTTCGTCAAGACCCTGAATGAAAGGTTTGAGGCTCTTCGTGTTTCTGGAGGGAGCAGATTCCACTGGGCCACACTAGCATGGGACAGGGACGAATGGAAAGGGTACTGGTGCCCATTCGAGCAAATCGATGAGCAACGGGATGACAAGTGATACAAGTCCCAAAAACTTATTTCTATTTCCATATTTATATTCAATTTTAAATTAATATTTATGTTTTTTTGGGAAATGTTTGCTTGCTTAGAAGCCAAATTTGTCTAAAGATAATGAAGTAGACATTTCATCAGAAAATACTTTGTAACATCCTTTGCCAAAGAGTTTGACTCTAATCTGGGACTTCAGAACAGAGAGATCAACTATAGTCTAGGAGTCAGAAGTTCGTTTAGCAGTCCTAGATAATGAACATCACGTGGGCGGCAGACTGATATCTTTCAAGGAAGTATTGCTCCAGTGAATTTTTTATCTGAATTGTTGAGATCATGATGCGATCTCTACACCTTGTACCATCTATGTTCTAGAACACTCGCTGTTATCCCCACATTCCATCATCTTGTGCACTCATCTCTTCTGGGTTGCACGACAACTTTGTTGCATAGGTTTTGTTTTTTTGTTTTTTGTTTTCTGTATTTATGTGTGATCCAAGACCAAGAACACTCATTAGAGTTGCCCACAATTATATTAAGGTTGTATATGGTCAAACTGGCATTTTTCCAGTCTTTGGCTTACTCTTGACAAAACCATGATACCATATCATTCTGACAGGGACCCATCGAGGGTCTCTATTTCTCATTGTGGCCTAAACCTCCCTTCATTTCATAGCTTACAGACATACTCTATGGTGCTCTATGAGTTCAATGACTCTAATTAGGATTTCACTCACTCTCCAAGGCAATTCAACTGGTCTTAGAGGAAGGATACATTTCATAACATTGTTGTTGCGTTTTATATGTCAGCAGACCTGAACCTCTTAGGCTGAATATGGATACAGAAATGGATATACATTGTGTGTATTGGTTTATTCTGCTAAAATAAATCAGAATATTGATTTATTCTACTAAAATAAATCAGAATTCTGAATACTTTACAGACAGGCACTTAATTCCTGCACCCTTATTTGTACTAATATACATATGTACATATATACAGATACATATATATGTAGTTGATCTCTACTGAGATTTAGTCATGAGTCTATAAAACTGGTCTTATAAAATGAGCTTACAATGGTGGAGGTTGTACGATGTGGGTTTGGCTTCCAGGGCTTCCAGAAGTAGGGGGCACAGAGTTTGGGGAAGACAATGTGCCCCCACTCTGAGAAGACTCCAGAGTTCTTAGCCTGGAGACCAGTATACCAAAGAGTTTTAGAAAATTTGGCATCTATTTTTCTCCCGGAAGGGAGCAACATGACGCCCACCAGAGCAATGCCACCAGACTCCAGAGGAGGCTGTTTCACTCGAGGCGCCCCAGAGGGGGCGGGTGAGAGCCCTCCCCACCCCAAGGGACCCAATCCCCGCAGCCGGAAACTTCCAGAACCCAACCACTGACAAGCTCAAGGCTGCTCCCCACATGCCCGGGACAAACCTCACGTATGAATGAACATATTCCTGGACCACGCAGCTGTGAATAAAAAAATGTTGGGGACTGCCCAGGACCCTGAACGAAAGAGGACCCCGAAACCTTTACCCTGGACAAACTGGAAAATTCCATTACCAGCTTTGCTTGACCTGAGGCAAAGGTGCCCTTGTGACAAAGGAAATAGCCAAACTCAAGAGGTAAAAGTAGCCCAGGGCAGTTAACTAAGAGACGCCATTAAGCCCCTAAGTAGAATACCTTCCTCTACCTTGTGCATTCCTCCTGCCAGATGCTCCTGCCAGATAAACCCTTGCCTTCCCCTCCCCACTATTTCTCAATCTACTCTTGAAGAATGTTGTAAGCCCACCTAATACACCCCGAACCTTTCCTTATTTGGTCTGAGAAGACACTTCCCTGATGATTGACAACTTATGTACCAACCCCCTGCTAAGAAAAGTATAAAGCCAGTGTGGCAGTTAATAAAGTTGCCCTTGATCGGCATGTGTCGTCTTGGGCCCCCTGTTTACTAACCTCACTAGTCTTATTTCAGATCGGGACCCTCACAGAATCCACCTAATTAGGAGCGCTTTCCACTGTTGTCTCTCCGCGGGCCGGAGAGATCTCCAGGGGAACGCGCAAAAAAAAACACTCCCTACCCATTCTCCATGAGTACCGCCCCACATTTGATGGAATTCAAATAGTAGGCAACAAATTACAGAGGTAAATATGTATATGCATACATACATATTTTCAGACATATATATATATATATAAAAGCTCACATCACTCAACCTTTAACATCATGTTAGTGATAACCTAAAGAATGTCTTAATGGTTCTGCCAAAATAGAAAAATCTTCACACTGTTTCCTCTATGGGTACTTTTTGTAACATTGTCAGCGGTTTTTCATAACAGACAATACAAAATATATTATTTCGGTTGTGCTTTGGGACAGGGATTGGGGCTTTGGATGGAAAAAATCCTAAATTTGGTGATGGGAAGGTGTAATGGTGGTGGGATTGATGTTTGAATATTAAATGTAATCAAATATTGTAAACTAACTTATAAAATAAAAAAATTAAAATAAAAAAAGAAAATTTGGCATCTCTGCAGAGCTCAGTCCTGAGGTGGTGGAGTCAGGCTGTTGGCATGAGGATGGCTGCCACAGACATCAGCAGCACTGACTCAGTCTGGCCCCCTCCCGAAGGCACCTCAACGTTTTCGGCTGGGAGACCGGTGTTTCCGTGAATTTCTGTGGCTAGCTCATCTCTTCTGAGATTGACTTATGAGTCTGGAAAGCCGGGCAAGAAAAATGAGCTTCCATAGCTGCAGAGTAGGATGTTGAACCTATGTGTTCTTATATCCTTTTTTTTTCCCTTTTTATTGGAACACCATGAGAGCAGTTACAGAGTTTTTGGTTTAAGTCTCAGTCATACAATGAATGAAACACCCGACCCTTCACCAGTACACATTTTACACCACCCAAAACCCCAGTATCCCCCATGCCCCCGCCATCCCACGCCATCCCCCTACTTGTGTGGCATACTATTTCCACATTACTCTCTCTCCACTTTGATTACACTCAACATTTTGACACCAAACCCACCATTATTATTTGGGATTTTAACCTCAACTCTCAGATCTGCCGAAAAGGCAACATTAGACAATTTGATGCGCGGACGTTATTGCAGCTGCATGATTTTGGAATACTGAGGTTGTAATAATTAAATCTAAAGGGATTTCTGCCAAAAGCCACTGTGTTCTGAGCTTTGTTTCTGAGTCTCTGGGATCATGGCCGGTAAGCAGTTCAATCAGTAGCCAGAGGGCTTGTTCGTGGGTGGCAACTTGGGGTCTCATAGGGGTGTGTGTGTGGGGGGGGAAGGACCAGCTCCGCCCCCATCCCACAAGGCTCCACATTCCTCATCACTGAGGGCCCCTGCCTGCCTGTCCCTAGGTCTCTGGAAGGTGGCAGCAGCGACGGAGCCTCCAGGGGAAACAGGCCAAGGCTGGCAGGTTATCCTGTTTGGTCCTTTATCTACTTTATCTACTTTATCAGCACACATCTCCCAACCCAAGAAATCCCTCCAGTCATCGTTGACTTAGTGATCCCTTCCCTATCCCAGCTGCCTTCTCCCCCAGCTCTTGAGGCAGGCTTCAAAGCGTGCCCTTGTCTATGCTGTCCTCGGTGTCAGTCTCACATTATTATATTCCAGAAGTTTTATATTGCACGAATGAACGCAGTCACAGAATGAAGTTTAGATCCATGAGAGAACAATGGGCAAGGAAATGTTACATACTCTCTCTCCACTTTGATTACACTCAACATTTTGACACCAAACCCACCATTATTATTTGGGATTTTACCCCAACTCAGATCTGCTGAAAAGGCAACATTAGACAATTTGTTTTCTATTGCTGATTATGAATTGCATATGATGATGTGCTGCCATTACTGCAGCTGCATGATTTTGGAATACTGAGGTTGTAATAATTAAATCTAAAGGGATTTCTGCCCAAAACCGCTGTGTTCTGAGCTTTGTTTCTGAGTCTTTGGGATCATGGCCGGTAAGCAGTTCAATCAGTAGCCAGAGGGCTTGTTCGTGGGTGACAAGTTGGGGTCTCATAGGGGTGGGGGGAAAGGAAATGGGCAATGGGCAAGGAAATGTCACATATTATGATAGAAAACTATGTTTGAATAACTTTTTGCGACTGTGTTCAGAATCGAAGGTAAGGGGCAGGAGTGGGTGTAAAGAGCAGTGATCTGTAGACCCACTGAGGAAAGCTGACATTCATGTTGGTTTAAGTAAACAGAGAAGTGTATATGGATACATATTAATAGGAACACGGAAGAGCCTGGCAAGCTCCCCGTGGTGTATTCGATATGCCAAAAACAGTAACAATAAGAGGCCTCCTTCCCCTGGCTCTAAAAGAGCCTCCAATCATTGGGAAAACGAGTCAGGAAACGCTGCTAAAATCTCAGGGCTGGGACGAATGGAGACATTACTGGTGCCTGCTCAGTAAATTGATGAACAACGGGATGACAGTGATACAGTGATTAATAGGAACCACAGAACTGCTTTAGGGAAGACTTTCTGTCTTTCAAAAAACATATAGGGTACCCTTATAAGTGCTTTTAAATTTTTATTGAAACACCGTGAGAGCAGTTACAAAGTTTTCGATTTAAGTCTCGGTCATACAATGATGAAACACCCGACCCTTCACCAGCGCACATTTTCCACCTCCAAAAACCCCAGTATCCCCCCCATCCCACACTCTCCCCCTACCTGTGTGGCATACGATTTCCACATTACTCTCTCTCCACTTTGATTACACTCAACATTTCGACACCAAACCCACCATTATTATTTGGGATTTTACCCCAACACTCAGATCTGCTGAAAAGGCAACATTAGATAATTTGTTTCCTATTGCTGATTATGATATTGCATATAATATCCTATTGCATATAATGATTCGCGGCTGCTATTGCAGCTACGTGATTCTGGAATTCTGAAGTTTTAATAATTAAATCTGGAGGGATTTCTGCCAAAAGCCACTGTGTTTCAAGCTTTGTTTCTGAGTCTCTGGAATCATGGCCGACAAGCAGCTTGATCAGCAGCCAGAGGGCTCATTTGTGGGTAGCAACTTTAGGCCTTTAGGGGCGGGGGTTGGGGGAAGGACCGGCTCTGCCCCCATCCCATGAGGCTCTGTGTTCCTCATCACTGCGGGCCCTTCTCTGACTGTCCCTAGGCCTCTGGAAGATGGTGGTGGCGACCGAGCCGCCAAGGGAAACAGGCCAAGGCACGAAACCCATTCCCACCTGGGGTGGTCCAGAGCCGGAAACCTAATGCATATTCCGGATGCATTTCTGCCCAAAGCCACATGTTTGATATTCAGCAATACAATGATCAATCACCCATCCCTCCACCAGTGCAAACTTTCCACCACCAATATCCCCATTGTCCCCTCCTTTTCCATTTCAGTCCTTACCCTGCCTCTATGGCAGACAATTGTTCAGATACTCTCTCTATAGTTTGGGGCATTATATTTTGCTTGGATATTCCCACCAACATTCAAGCCTGCCTTCTAGGGGCAGATGCTAGGTCACCTATTTTCCATTGCTCACTTTGCATATCAGGAAAGTTTAGATAAATAGTCCTGGTCCCCACATACCGAAGCCATGCTTGTAGAAGCTCATGGTTGCTGGGATTCCATCTGGAGAAGGCGAGGAGACTGCACCTGCTCCATGTAGGGAACCCAGGTGATATCCACTCGGTTTGGGGCCCGGAGCATTCTCCTGTGTTGTGGTGCCTGCCGGCCAGGATTCTTCCCTTACAAGTTTTATACATGGTCTTTTACATAGTACACCCAGTGACCACTTTAACTATGAAATTACAAACATGGATTTAAATACCATTGCACCTGTAAGTTTTTGCCACAGACATAACTGTTTAACAAGGAAAACCAATTCTCAGAAGGAAAGTGGTAGAGAACAAGAGAGACTGCTGGCCATTGTACTCTCTGGTTCCCAAGCTTCATGTTAATTAACATTTTAAGGAAATAGTATTTAAATTAGGATGACCATAGAATCTTCCTTTGCTCCCCCTTTCCTTTGATTTTTTGAGTGTCCTGTTGCATTTTTGTCTTGTTTTTCAAAGCACGAAAATCCTTGTCCCATGTAGCCTTTCTATTACGTTGCCCCAGATTTTCTATTCCCTGTCGTCTCTTTAAAGTCTTTGTTCTCATTGTCTCAGAAACCATTCAGACTGTGTGAAGGAAGATGTGACACTTAAATATGTGGACCGAATTTTGAAAAGCTTATGGTACAGAGATGAACAATTGCAGCAAGAATAACTTTGGGTATTGGAGACTTCTGCCATTCACAACATAATTTTATTATTGTCATACAACATTCACTTTAGGAATGTGTACACGCACTTAGACTTGCATTCGTCTTCACTTTCAAAGTTGTTTGCGTTGCCCAAACAACCACCGTAGATAAACATCTCACATCGATGAGTTTCTTTGTTGAAAAACCAACTTGGAATTGAAGCCTTGCAAGGACCAGGATCCTTAGGAAGTAAACAAATCTCTTCGTTCATGGAGTGTCCTGTGATTATAAACAGAAGAAGTGATGTCAGAGTCACCACCTTACTTGTCGGACTCATATGACAGTAGCTGTCATGACCCTGGGAATACCATCCCCCTCCTTTCAATAATCGTTTTCTTGCTTATCATTTTATTGTTCAACATTTCCTATACTGTTGTTCCTTTCATTTGTTTCTATTTTGGAAAATAAAATATTTTCTGTTACATCTTGAGGAAGACTCGCTTGGCTGAAACACCTTTGTATCTGTTGGCTTAGCGCTTTATTTTCTTTATGAGTTGAAATAGTTAAGATATCAAGTAATCATTATTATTTTTTAGAATTTTATTTTTGGGGCTACACTTGGCAGTTCTAAAGGTTTACTCCTGACTCTCCATTCAAGGATCGCTCCTAGAGGGGATTGTGGTATAATTTGGGGTGCGAGTGATCAAAATTGGGTTGGCATACAGGGCATATACCTTGTCCTCTTTACTGTATCTCTATCTCCTATACAGTTTCTTTGTTCTGAAATAAGAACCAGTTAAGTAGAAATCCAGTTATATTCCAATATCATTTTATGTTTGCAAATCTGATGATGAGTAAGGTAGAGGAAAACACTCACCTAAGTTTACAGTCTAAAGAATGAAGCAGAGAGAGATAAAGAATATTCCTTAACGGTGGAGCTTATGAATGCAATGGCTGTAAGTGTCTGTTTCCCATTGTGCCTGTCTAGTAAACACGTTATTTTTCTTCTAGAGTTGAAGTTCCAAATTTTACTGTGACTCAGTTTTTGTATTATCAGGAGAGTTTTTTTGAATCAGATCGTGAGCTACATATCCAGAGTTTCTGACCTAGTCAGACTGAAATTAGGAATTTTCTCGAGAGTTTCTGCTGCTGCTTCTGAACTAGAAACTAATCTTGAGAATGATATTTCTATATGGTTATTGGGGGAGATTTAACATCTTATTCAGTATAATAATCTGCAGTTCATAGACTTATGCATCAATGATCAGGTAGAGAACAAAACTTTTCACCCCATGCTAACAAGTATCGCTGCAACTTGAAACTTGAAAAAGTCCTGCATTCGCTTATTCCTTTATATGTTTGAATTATTCCGAAAATGTCTACATTTTTATATCAGTTATAGACTACTGTAACATGTTCTTTGAAGGGAGTTTCCGATTACTCACAAACCTATCCTCATTACAGTAGGTAACCTCATGTGTCCAACATTTCATCTTCGCAATTTCTAAACTTCCAAAAAGGATCCCAGAAATAGTCTTTCCCTAAAAGCAGGTCTGACTTGATTAGACAACATCTCTCGTTTTTCCATTTTATTGCTCCCTTCCTCCACACTGTCCTTTGTTCTGTCACCACTACCCCTTCAGATTTGAACTCTCCATACCCTTATCCTTCTTTACCCTTTTTCAAAGAACTTATAATCCACTACTATCTTTCTCTTTCCCATTGGCAAATGAAGATCACTAAGTATGTAGCTGTAGATCACCAGTTTTTGTTTTGCTCCCTAGTTGGGGCTCATAGTGGAAAATGCTTGACACATCCTATGAGCCCAACTTTTATTTGTTGACTTGAGTTGACTCAATATGCTATCAAATAAGAAACAAATATTTATTGCATCATGTGGCCTCTCCTTCTCCCCAGACTGCTCTTAGAGCTCCCATATTCCATACTAACCTTGTACTTGATCCAATGCAAACACTTCCAAAGTGACCAGAAGCCAAAGCGTGATCAAAACCTTGGGCTGCATGGTGGTAACCAGTATGTGACCAGTCTGGGGTTGGCTTTTTAGGGAGAATAGGAACCAAGAGGGAGGAGCTTGTTTGTAATTCAGTTCATTCATCCATGTTTATTGTCTGTTATTACAGACTGATTATCTCATTGACCAGAGTGTTCTGCCTAAGTTTTGCTGAATTTCCTGCTGGAATTATCTAATAGGAATTTATCTAAGTCACCTGTTATACTTTAGAATGGAAGCCCTTGGTCTCTGATAAAACAAGTGCTTTTTATCCTTGGTATTATTTACCTTTCTAAACTCCATATAAAATTTCACTTGAGCTCACATAGTTATCATAAAAGTTAAAAATCCATTCTGTAAGTGAGTAAGGGTGAAACTACACTGTCCATTTTCATATGCAGAAGAAGTTTTGAATTTATGATTAGACCCTTGTCTTAGAGCTGTTGTTCTCATATCATTCTTTCATTCAACAAACTTTTACTGAGTTCTTGTGAAACACCAGACATCTCTTGAAATATTGCCTTCCTCCCATCAATGTGGGGATCAGAACAGTGCCCTGTACTATATTCAAATTTATGTGATTATGTAAAGAAATTTGTTTTTAATACCTTTGGATTCCGGTAGTATAGAGAAGGTGGAATAAGAGTGAAAGTTTTAAAGAATAAGTTTTGTGCATTTAAACATTTTAAATATCTGCAAACAATAATTGAATAACTTGATGTAAGTAACTAATACAACTAGGTAGAAAACTAAGATAAATTTGGTAAATGGACAGACAGTGGCAAATGGACAAAGGTAAAAATCAAATAGACAATTTTTCCAACAAGACACACAAGTCATCAGTAAGTACATGAAAATGTGCTCCATTTCGAAGATCAACAGGAATATTATCTCAAAGACACCATGATCATCATCTTACATTTGAATGATGACTAGTATAAAATTATGAGATATAACATAATGGCAAGAATACTTACTTCCATACACTTCATTGTTTTTGGAAGAGGGAAGGAAACTAAACTTTTGTGATTCAGGTATGTCATGGAATATTCTATCTTGAATCATCTTCCCATGATATGTGTTTGGAATAGATCTAATAACCATGCACATTTCACAAAGCAGTGGAACATGAATTTAGTAGGAAAGTACAATTGTTACAGAAAAAATGCATTTATCATAAATATATAACCAGAAAGTTTATTTCTATTTGTCATATTTATATTCAGTATAAAGTCAATAATGAGCCAGCTTCCCTCTAAAGATATCCACATAGTTCTTTTTAATCAGAGAATAAGTTATAGCATTCTATGTGAAATAGATAGACTCTTAAGTATGTACTTCAAGCTAAAGAGATTATCTATATTCTCCAGGAGTCTGAACTTTGTTCAACAGGCCTGGGGAATTATTGTATGGGCTTCAGGTTGATAACTTTCTGGAAGTAGTGCCCCCGTGAATATTTCACTTGAATGGTTGAGATCATGATGTGGAACTTCTAGTACTATCTTTTCCTAGGAACACAAACTTTTATCCCCACCATCCATTGTATTTTGGGTATTGCATAATTCATCTTTTCAGATCTTCACAACAAATGTATGGCACAGTGGTTTTTTGTTTGCTTGCTTGTTTGCTGCATCTGTATGTGGGATCCAAGACCCAGAAAATTTATTAGAGTTTCCCATGCATATTAGACTGTATGTGGCTAAACTGGCATTTGTCTAACCTAAGACTCATTCTTTAAAAAGCTATGATACTATGTGGTTCTGCCAGAAACCTCTCAAGGATCTTGCCCTGTCCTCCAGAAATTTTCATAGCTTAGAGACACACTGGTGCTCTATGAATTCAATGACTTTACTTTGGGATTTTATTCCTTCTCCAAGGCAATCCAGCCTTAGTAGTAGAGGAAGAAGTATCTCATAATATCAAAGTTGGTTTTTATACGACAGCAGATTACTCCTAGACTGCTTGGGCTCAATATGATACAGAATGGGGCATAGATTTTTGCCTATTGATTCATTCTGCTCCAAATAGTAGTTTGAAACAATTAAGCTTTATTTACTGATTCCTCATTTCTACTATTATAATATATACTATGTTTACGTGCTGTTTACTAAGCACTGCAATAAATTTGAGGGTGCACATATCCTTTTGAATTAATATGTATTTTTATTTTTGGCTTTTAGGACACACCTGATGTGCTCAAGGGTTATTTCTGGTTCTGCACTAAGGAATCACTCCTGGTGCTGCTCAAGGGATTACATGGGATGCTGGGAATTGAACCTGGGGTGAGTGCATGCAAGGCATGCTGTAAAAAATATAAAAGGACCCACGCGCACGGGTGCGATGATGTGTGTGATGTGTACTGTTGTTCGCGGGCTCTCGGGGCAGTTCTATCTTGCACGCGCCACTTGCACTCGGTGCTCTCGAGCCACTCTGTATGGACCGGATCGGGATGGCTCCTCCTTGTGCTCTGCTTCTGTGTGTGCCGCTGTGCTCTCTTCTGTCTGTCTCCCTATCTCTGTCTCTGTAGTCTCTCCTCTGGTCTCTTCCGACCTCTCTCTGTCTCTACTTCTGTGTCTTCTCTCTTGCTTCTGTGTCTTCTCTCTCTCTCCTGCTGCCTCTGTCTGTATGCTGCTGCCTCTTCTGTCTCTGCTGTCTCCCTCTCTTCCCCCCACAGTCTTAGTTTATATAGCAATCACATAGGGCGTGACACAAAGGTGGGTTGACATTTACAAATCAACAAAGAGGGGTAAGACCACCCCTACAGGAGATTATCAAATATCTCATCTAAGGAGATTACTAGGAGATCCGCTCAAGGGTGGGGTCCAAACAAGGGTGTGTCAGGGTGTGTCCCTTTTCCCTTAGCTAGTCACTGTCACTGTTACTGTCATCCTGTTGCTCATCGATTTGCTCGAGCAGGCACCAGTAATGTCTCCATTTTTTTTAGATGTGTTGTTGTTACTGTTTATGGCATATGGAATACGCCACGGGTAGCTTGCCAGGTTCTGGCATGTGGGCGAGATACTCTCAGTAGCCTGCCAGGCTCTCCGAGAAGGGTGGAGGCATCGAACCCAGGTCAGCCGCGTGCAAGGCAAACACCCTACCACTGTGAGTTGTAGTAAATCTACTTCAAATATTTACAGCAATGTCATTCTGTATGAGCACAGTAAGAGATGTATCAAACTTAAAGTTTGGTTCTTTCTGAGGACATCTCACTGTATTTTCTAGACCACAGTCCTCAGGTCAGGTTAGTCTTCCTAACCCCAGCAGAGTCCTAGTCTTGTCGTTACCTTTGGATCATGACAGCAGGTGTGTATATGACCACGATCTCAACTTATAGTTGAGTATTGTGGCACTTTGGCCTGGCCTATTTCGATGCCAGGTTAGCTCACAGCTTGCCCTGGGTCCATTCTGTCCCTCGTTGGGACCCTGCTTTGGGGCTGTTAGGAACTAAGGGCAACTGAGTCAAGAAAGCAGATGCCCAGGAATAAATATTATTGGAGTCAATCGACTCCCAAGTTACAAAGCTTAATATTAACTGTCTTCCTATGTCCATACAGAAAGGCCATTGCTCTAAGGTAAACTAAGTTCCCTGTGGCAAGGCTGAGAGGACAAACCCAATGTTATCCTACAGCATGCACCCTACGTGTACTATCACTCCAGCCCTGAATCAATATTTTGTTTTTTGGAGGGAAATGTAAAGAACTAGATTTTCTGGTTCCTATGAAAATTCTATTTTTTTCTTTTTCTTTCTTTTTTTTCTTGCTTTTTGGGTCATACCCAGCAATGTACAGGGGTTACTCCTGGCTCTGCACTCAGGACTTAACTCCTTAAGGTGCTTGGGGGACATGTGAGATATTGGGAATCGAAATCGGGTCAGCCGTGTGGAAGGCAAACGTTCTACCTGCTATGCTATATCGCTTCAGCCCTGTTCTTACATTTTTTGAGAGACATCCATACTGCTATTCATAGAGATTGAACTGGAGGACATTCCTACCAACAACAAATAGGGTTCTTTTCTCACCACATCCCCAATAACACTAGTTGATTCCCAATCATTTTGATATATACCAGTCTCACTAGTGTATGATGTCATCTCATTATTGGTTTGATTTACATTTCCCTAATCATAGGGAACAACGAGCACTTTTTCACTTATGTGTAGCCACTTGCATGTCTTCTTTGAAGCAGTGGCGGTTCATCTTCTTTCCTCATTTTGAGATTAATTTTTTTTCTTTTTGGGTTACACTTGGCGATGCATGGGGGTTACTCCTGGCTCTGCGCTCAGGAATCACTCCTGGTGGTGTTCAGAGGACCATATGGGATGCTGGGAATCGAACCCGGGTCGGCCGCATGCAAGGCAAATGCCCTACCTGCTGTGCTATCACTCCAGCCCCTTGAGATGAAATTTTTGAATTTTATTTTGTAGTTCAGCTTGTACTGAGTTTGAACGCCCTGTTTGGCTAGGGCTTCAATGGCCGCTTCAGTCTCAAAAGAATCAAAGGTTTTCTTTAAATCAGTGAAAGTTAGACAGAGCAGCATCTTGAACTCTCACGAAACTTCAATGAGTTTCATCACTGTGTGCATATGGTCGACCGTGCTGAATCTTTTTTGGAACCTGGCTTGCTTGCGTGGTTGTCCTTCATCTAGTAGTCTGCCTATTCTATTTAGGATGACTTGAGTGAACAACTTGTAGACTATGGACAACAGGCAGATTTGGCGATAGTTGCCGATGTTGTTGATGTCTCCCTTCTTATACAACAGAATGGTCCTGCTGGTTTTCCACTGGGACGAAACCTTGCATACGGACAGGTAGCATGTGAAGAGCTGAGCCAGTGTATTAATGAGTACTGACAACAGATTCTTCAGGTTCAGGTCTGACCTTGTCTGGACCGGGTGCTGTACACGTCTTTACTGATGAAATGGCATGTCAGATTATGGAAGGGAGGACATTCGGAACGACATATTCATCCTGCGGAATTTGGTATGTGGGCAGATGGATGTTCAAACTCAGTACATCAGGATCCTCCACGAGCTGTATTACAGATTCACCACCAGGATCTCACCATTCTACAAGGAAGTGATCATCAGCGTAGAGAGAGGGGTTCAGCAGGGTGATACCATTTCACTGAAACTCTTCAGTGCCACCTTGAGAATCTCATGCGATGACTGGAATGGGAAGGAATGGGAGTGAAGACAGATAGTCGGCAACTGCACCACCTCCACTTTGCTGATGACATCATTCTAATAACACCAAACATTAGCCAAGCGGCACAAATGCTGGCGAACTTCAACCGTGAGTGTGGAAAGGTTGGACTGCAGCTGAATCTCACGAAGTCAATGTTCATGAAAAATGAACTAGTCCCTAACATTCCATTTGCTCTCGATGGAACAAATATCTGCGAAATCAGCAGCTATGTGTACCATGGGTCTAGAACTCAACATGAGGAACAACTTGGCACCAGAACTGCCTTCAAGAGAATCAAAGAAGTTGTTAAGAGGACAAAGAACCACCGGCTCCAGGCACATCTTTTGGACTCCACGGATCTTCCTGCACTAACATATGCCTCAGAGACCTGGGCCCTACTAAATTAGGATGAGAAAGCTATTCGGGTACACAAAGAAGAATCGAAAGAACTATGCTTGGAGTATCATGTTTCACTCAAGTGAGAGAAGGAATCCGGAGTTCCGACCTCCCTTGACAATCTAAAATCAGGGATACTGTCTCATTTGCCAAGACGTCGAAAATCAGATGGGCCAGACACATAATGCAATTCAGAGATGACTGCTGGACTAGAGCTGTTACTGACTGGATTCCATGGGACATCAAAAGACCGCGTGGCCGCCCACCTACGAGATGGTCAGACTTCTTCATCAAAACCCTGGACGAACAATTTGAGCCTCTTCGTGTTCCTGGAGTGAGCAGATACCACTGGGCTACACTAGCATTCAACAGGGATGAATGGAGACATTACCTGCACCTGCTTGAGCAAATCGAAGATCAATGGAATGACAAATGGTACGAGTGATACAAGTTCAGCTTGTGAGTGTTGTATAAAACTTGGGCATTTGTCCTTTGAAGTATGGTATAAAAATATTTTATTTTGTTCAGTAATTTGTCTTTTTATTATAGCTCAAGATTCCTTACCTTTCTAAAGGCTAGAAGTGTCTTCTCTGGGTGCTTAATGCTAAAGGGGCAGGGGAAGCCTCTTTATGGAAGGTAGTGAAAACTCAACAGTTTTGTGTTAATTGTGCCTCAATAAAAATGTTTAATAAAATAAACAAGTAAGGATTACTGCTGGCAAGATCATCTCTCCTGTATAGAGTAAAATTCCACATCAGTGGAAGCTGAGGACACAATACTGAAATGTTGTGAAAATTTTTTAACTCCATTTTAAGCATGTGTCTTAAATTATTTTCCAAATCTCTTGGAAAACTTAATTTTGCTAATTTTAATTTTGGGAATTTGTCAAGTAGCTCTTTTCTTTCACTAAAATATTAACTATTGGTCATACCATACTTTTAAAACTTGAAATAAGCTTAAAGTTTAGATTGAGTTTTAATTTGTTGAGGAAAGAAAAAAATTCTCTTTGAAAGTGAAACATATGTGAAATGAAATGAAGAAAACTTACATGAAGTGGGGAATGTAAGTATGAAAGAAATGTGCAGAAGATTTTGAGAAAAATATTTTTGGGAAACTACATGTGGTTAAGCTGAATAGCATATGATTCTTTTGAGGTTCCTAATAAATCAAAAAACCCATTTGAGTATTATAAGATTTTAACATCGCTTTGCTAAAAGGGCAAAGTTTTGTATACATTGTATGCTATTTTTATCACTAGATGTTTAATTAAGTAACCCTAGTCTTGATTTAAAATGAGTTAACTTTTATTTGCAGTTTTGAAATCTTTGTTTATGTTAATCTGTATTAGTGTTTTAAATCTTTTGTTACTTATGAGACAAGACTTCTCAGTAGTTCAAAATTATAAGGAAGAAATTCTTAGTTGGAAAGAGAAAGAGAGAGAAGAAAAGTGCCTGTCATAGAGGCAGGCATGGGTCTGGAGTGGGGGGATGGGGGAGTGATGGGAGGGAAACTGGGGACAGTGGTGCTGGAAAATGTACACTGGTGGAGGGATGGGTATTGGAACACTGCATGACTGAAAACAAATATAAACAGCTTTGTAAGGTTCAATCTCACAGTGACTCAATAAAAAAATATTTAAAGACAATCATAGTTGGTTATAGTATCCAGGAAGAACTCCAAAATCATTCAATAATGGTTACTTTCTCTCCTTAGGAAAAGGGAAATGCATACAAATTGAGTCTATTGGTATATTAACTTCATGGAAATTATTATTACATAAGTAGAAATGTATAACTTTAACATATGTGAAAATGTTATGGATGGGGCCTGGGTGATATCGGTGCACGCTCTGCTGAGATGCAACCCAAGTGGCCACAAGTTTATTTGTGCGGCCGCTCTGCTGCTGATGACCATGATCCGCAGGCCAGCTAGACTACTTTTGGTACCAGCAACTGCTTCCACCAGTGTCTCTAGACTGTGAACTAAGCCAGAGCCCCATGCTGCCCCAGGAAGGGAAATGATGCAATTTCTAACATAAATCTCACTGGACTTGACTACTAAAGTACTAAAGTGCAGAAATTCTAAACTGCGATAGCGGTCACGCGACTTCATATCTCTTCATTCTCAGCAATGGAAAACTAACTATCAAATGCTTCCTTGTCAGCAGGGCTGGTTTTTTGAGGGGAAACTCCAACAACAATAGTGAATATTGTGTTGAAATATGGAATGTAATCAAGGTAAAGAGAAAATAAAGTGAAATTTATCAGCTACTCAAGCGGAGGTGGGGGGTGGGTGGGTGGAAGGTATACTGGGGTTTTTGGTGGTGGAATATGGGCACTGGTGAAGGGACGGGTAATCGAGCAGTGTATAACCGAGATAAACCTGGAAACTGTAACTTTCCACATGGTGATTTAATAAAAAAAATAAAATGAAAAAAACCCAAAATGTTATGGATATTCTATAATTACTTGAAATACCTGAAGATAGTTTTTGATCAATGTTTGAGTGCTTTGGAAAAATGTATTGAAGAAAACTGAGCAAATTCCCTGCCAAGTGTGCTATAATAAGATCTTGTATTGTGAACATTATGAATATAGTATGAAATTTCTGATTAAGTAGGTAGAAAAAAGACTACTACACTAAATATATGTCACAAATCTAAAATAATAGAATGTATAAAATGATAGACAATAATTACAAGAGATGAAGGTTTTTTCATGGAACTAAATTAATTATTACAGATAAAAATAATTTTTAAAATATAATTTTAAGGGTTTTTTTGTTTAGACTTTACAGATTTGTTTCTGAATTCTTGTTTCTGAAATCCTATTTAAAATTTTAAGCTGCATCCAATAAAGCATCTGATGAGTAGAACTAAAACGCTAGTCTCTGCAGAATACCTTCAGGTTTTTTATTTATTTTGGTTTTGCTTTTGGGCTACACCCAGCAGCACTTAGGGCTTGCTCCTGACTCTGTGGTTGGGGATCATTCCTGGCAGACTTAGTGAATCATCTGGAATCCCAGGAATTGAATCCTGGATGTCCAAATACAAGGCAAGCATCCTGCATGCTGTACTATCACTCTGGTCCCAGGGATACTGTTAATATTTGTATTTTGTTGTTTTTTTTTCTTTTTGGGTCTCACCCAAAAATACACAGTGGATCCTCCTGGCTTTTCACTCAGGAATTACTTACTGGCAGTGCTGGGGGGACCATATTGAATGCTGGCAATCAAACCAGGGTCGACTGCATGCAAGGTAAATGTGCTATCCTCTGTGCTATCGCTCCATCCCCACTATTAATATTTATTCACCCTTTATGCCACTGTGTTTGTAGCATAAACCAAGGAGAAAATATTTCCTCTCTGTAATAGCCTCTGCTCTTAATGCAATGAGGGAAATATCTAAAAGTCATGCACAGGACTCATGAGCACCCTTTTACAGAAACTGAATGAAAGTCCATAAGGATAGGGTTAAGAGATAAGATGACTTAAACCTGGCAGGGTCCTGGCAGAAAACCATAGTACTATCATATCACAATGATGAATCAAACAAAGATTGGAGCCAAATGCCAGCTTGACCACAATCTACATAAACATAGACAAATCCTGCGACATGAATTTCTTATTTGAACGCAAAACAAGACCATCTGTGCCAGAGGAGTTGGCAAAGGACACAGTAGATGATAAATGCAATATGCATAGCATAATGGAGTGTAGAAGATCAAAGTTAGTGTTCTTAGAACACAGATAGTGCGAGATGCACTACATAATGAACTCAACCACTCAAATGAAAAATTAATAGGGATAACAGTTCTAGAAAAGTGATTCAATAAAAAACAGTTCTAGAAAAGATATAAACTTGGAGCTTACTCAATGAGAATTTTTCCAAGTTGATTGAGCAAATTTCAGCCTCCAGAATACTATAGTTGATTTCTCTGTCCTAAAGTTCCTATTTAGAATCCAGCTCCTTGACATAGGATGCTATAGATTATCCTCTAGTAAAACTGCCACAAATTTTTCTGAAGACACAGTTGACTCTTCTTTTAAATGAACAGGCTAGTTTTCCCAAAAACAATAAAACGTGTGCTAATTTGAACAAGAAAGTTAGAAATAAACTTTTTGCCTATTTATACACCTAGGATAAACTTATTTCTTATATGCACAAGTATCCTTCCTGCTATATTTATCTCAAACTGCCCTATAAAAGACCAGGGCGAAAGGTCAGAGCGATAGTACAGTGGGGAAGGCATTTGCCTTACACACGACCCACCCGCTTCAATCTTCGGCATCTCGTATGGTCCTTCAAGCACAGCTAAGAGAAATTCCTGAGAGCAGAGCCAGGAGTACCCCCTAAGAATCGCTGGATGTAACCCAAAAGGGAAAAAAAGACTCAAGTGTCCAAGAACAAATAATTGGAAAAAGAAACTATGGGATACACACAAAATGGAATATCACTTACCTTTAAGAAAATATAAAATCATACAATTTGCCACTCCATGGAGGAATCTGTAGAGTATTATCTTGGATTAAGTTAGTCAGAAAGAGAGGGTCAGACAGAATGATCTTTCTCATATGTGGGATATAAAGAAACAATGCAGGGGAATAACAGATGACCCAAAGCAATAGAAAATCTGAAAGGATCTTCAGTAGGATTCCTGACTCACAGTGAGGGCATGGGGGGACGCTGCGAAGATTGTGATAGGAAGCTGGCACTCTGGAGAAGCAAGTGGTGCTGCATTATGTTATACACAAAGAATTACCTTTAACAGTGTTATAAGACAAATTGGAAGATAGCATGCCTGAAACTCTAATATGAATAGTTTTCTAAATCACGGTGGCTCAGGAAGAGTTTTTTTTTTATATCCGTTCTTCATCTACTCCCAATGAGATTCCCATCCAGAGGGAATGAAATCCCTAAGTGGACAGTGACTGAATCCATAGAGCACCACTGCAGACCCAGGATATGGAAAATCGTGGCAGTTAAGGCCTCAGTGACAGAGACCCTAACAGAATGTGATGGTAATATTAGCGCATAATAATTGCACATAATTTCTTTGAATTCGGAATTCCTTCTCTAGATGCAAAACAAGAAAACCTGAGCCATAGAGTTGTTACAAAGATCATAAGAGTTGATGTATGCACTGTGCATAACGCAATTGAAGGTAGGGAAGATAAGTGTTCTCGGAACAAAGATAGTACAAGATGTTCCACATCCTGATCTCAGCCACTCAAATGAAAAGTTTACTGGGACGCTATATCCAGGAACAATATCAATCTGAACTCCATGCATTAATAATTTCCCAGGTGTGTTGAAAAATTTCAGACTCCCAGAATCTTTTGAATTCTTTAATCTTTGCTAAAGAGGCATGATTTACAAAGTTACTGATACTTGAATTTAGGCATACAATACTTCAATGCAAATCGCTCCACCAATGTCAACATCCCTCCACCAGTGTTCCCAAATTTCCTCCATGTCCCACCCTGCATTCCACCCCTACCTGTTAACTTGACAGGCACATGATAAAGTTTCAGTGGTTGCCACTAATATCTCATGTTCTCAGTTCTATCAAGTCTGTGTTTTGGATCTATGACTAGACCCCTCACTCCTATCACCAGCATAACTAAAGCCCTGAATACAGTTGACCCATGATTTGTAGTTCTCTTCTGACCCCCTGGATGTTCTTCTTTCTCTGTCCAGCTCTTCTCTAAACAAAGCAGGTTCCCAGATTTTAGAAATGTTTCCTCTGTTTAAAAGCCCTGGACCCAAACTTTGTCCTCCATGTGACAAGTCGTTGTAGTTTGACCCTTTCTCATCTACAAATGGAGGTTCTAGGCCTTATGGGAATCATGCAAAGATTCAAGGGAAATAACACAGGATGAAACTTTCTATGGAGCCATAGGGAGAAAGAGACAGAGGGACTCACCAAGGAATTGCTAACTTTTGTTTTTATCGTAATCAAGGAGCTACTATTCTAAAGTATAGGAAGGCAACTTAGATAAAATCTTATAATTTACTCCCAGGAGAAAAGTTCAGAATTGAAATTTGGCAGAATGTTTTGCTTATCTGGGCTAACAGCTCTCATAAATGATAAGAGATATAGCAGATAAGTTGGATATTCAGAGAAGCTCCTCCTACTAGGTGTACATTCTTCATAAAATGTCTACACCACACTAACATCATTTACTGATTACCACCATGCACTTTAAGATCTTTCTCCACGTTTTGCTTCTAGTCACTTTCCAAGAGCTTGGAGCAGAAGCAGCAATCGGTTAGTACAGAATATGGGAGCTAAAAGGGAATAGGGAATAGGAGGGGAAACAGAAGCACAAAGAAAGTCCATTTCTTATTTGGTAGGAAGCTGAGTCAATTCTATTCATCAAATTACATGTTGGGTTCAAATAATGTGCTAGAAAATACACAGATGAGCTTCAGACAATGAGCAAAATGCCAGGTCCAGGGCCGTAGCAATAATACAGCGGGTAGGGCATTTGCCTTGCATGCAGTTGAGCAGGTTTTGATCCCCAGCACCCCATATGGTCCGATGAGTCTGCTGGAGTCATCCCTGAGCTCAGAGCCAGGAGTAATTCTTGAGCACCACCAGGTGTGACTTCCTGCCCTGCCTCCCAAAAACCCAAACAAAAACAAAATGACAGACCCAATTCTGTAAGATCAATGTACCTGTGAGAGAGACAATATTGGATGCTAAAGTGCTCCGAAAGGGGAAGAGAAAGTGAGACTGTGAGGAGGAGAAGTAGACTCCAATGCTGAAGGGGAATAAGGACAGAAGAGGGAAAGGAGAACAGAAGAGCTGTAATAGGAAAGTGAGAGGCTTAGTGTAGCCAAGTCACACCTACTTGTAGGTAAGGCCTCTTCCAGGACTACTATCCTCCAGTCTAGAAACTGCCCATGGAACCACTATGACAATGATAGTTGTAAATGATCGCTTCAGATAAGAAATGAGTGCTCTATTGCAAAACACAGCACCCAAAAGGAAAGAGAGAACAAGAGGGAATGCCCTGCCACAGAAGTGGGTGGGGTAGGGGAGATGGGGTGGGGGTGGTGAGAGGGATGCTGAGATCATTGGTGGTGGAAAATGGGCACTGGTAGAGGGATGGGTGCTCGATCATTGTATGACTGAAACGCAAGTACGAAAGTTTGTAAGTCTGTAACTGTACTTCATGGTGATTCACTAATAATTTTTTTTTAAAAAAAGGGAAAAAAGAATTGAGTGCTGAAGGTAAGTAAAGGCATATGCATGACAACTTTTCAGTATGTGTATTGCAAGCCATAATGTAGACGCAGGTGAGGGTGTGGGACTGGGGAGGAAACAGGAGAGTAACTGAGGACATTAGTGGTGGGAAATGTACATTGGTGAAGGGACGGGTGTTGGAACATTGCATGACTAAGCCCGAAGACTTTGAGAAATCAGAAGTCTCCCTTGAAAATACATTTTGTAATAAGCTATTATTTATTATTTGTATGTATATGTACATATAAAACATTCTTTCTGGATAATTGGAATGGACGGAAGTATGACAAGGAAACAGAACTTTCTCAAATCTTTTGTGCTATTGTTTTGTGGCCACATGCAGGGATACTCAGGTCTTTCTCCTGGCTCTGAACTCAGGAATCACAACTGGCGGTACTCAAGAAACCATATGGGATCCAGGGATAGGACCCCGGTAGTCTGCATGCAAGGCAAGCACCCTCCCAGTGTTCTATCTCTCCAGCACAGCTTTGTAAAGTCTTCCCTGCAGAGACTGTCACTGTTGGCACTGGGACAAATGGCCTTGCTCTCTGCAAGTACACATACTCATAAAAACTATAGGCTATAAATTCTTATATGAAATGAGATGCTAAACCTTCCAGTAACCTAATAGGCAAGTAGCAGCAGCAGCAGCTTGTGAAAACCTTTACTGATTTCAGTCTTCCTGGGTCAGAAACTCTGAGTGTATGTCTCACAATCAGCTTCAACAAGCCTCCAAAGTTTCCTGAGGCCTACGCAAGTTTTCAAAACCTCAGTGATCAGAAGAAAATGAAGTGATCAATAGGACGGGTACATCAGGAGTCAAACATTTTAGTTTAGGTTCTGACATCCTTTTTTTTTTTTTAATTTTTGGGTCACACCCAGCGATGCTCAGGGGTTACTCCTGGCTTTGCTCAGGAATTACTTTACTCAGGAATTACTTCTGGCTGTGCTTGGGGGACCATATGGGATGCCGGGGATAGAACCCGGGTCGGTCACGTGCAAGGCAAACGCTCTACCCACTGTGCTATCGCTCCGGCCCCACATCCTCTTTTTTTTTTTTTTTAAATTGAAAGACCATGAGATATACAGCTGCAAAGCTGTTCATGGCCAGATTTCATCCATACATGTTCCAATACCCATCCCTCCACCAGGACACATTTGCGATCACCAATGTCCCAAGTTTCCCTGCTGTCACCCGTACTGCCTATCTCTATGGTATGTACTTTCACTTTCTCTTCTCTCTCTTTCTCTTTTCATCTCTCCCTTTCCTCCCTCCCCTACTTCTCCCTCTAACTTTGCTTTTGTGGTTTGCAATACAGATACCGAGAGTTTATCACGTTTGTTCCTTTACTTACTTTCTGTAGGTAAAGGATCACCAAAGTGATCATTTCCAATATCTTTCTCATAGTGGTCCCTTTTGTAACCCGACTGTCTTCTCCCCCCAGCACCTGAGGCAGGCATCCAATCATGGACCAATCTTCCTGGCTCTTGTTTCTGTTGTTATCAGGTATTAGTCTCATTATGTATTTTATATCCCACAAATGAGTGTAATCATTCTATGTCTGTCCCTCTCCTTCTGATTTCACTCATCATGATTCTCTCCATGTCTATCCATTTACAAATCTCACATCTTTTTTTCACATGCTCCATGCCCTGAGAATATCACTTAAGCCTCTGTGTACTGAACCCTATAATTTTTTCCTTTTTGTAAAATCAGATAAATGGTTTCTTTTAGTTTATCAGTTGGTAAGTATATCTCTCAAGATAACTGAGTTCATAATAGTTTCCTGACTTGGAACTGGAGTGATAATACAGTGGGTAGGGCGTTTGCCTTGCATGCAGCAGACCAGAGTTCAATTTCCTGCAACCCGTAGTTCCCTGAGCTCATCGAGAGTAATTTTTGAGTGCAGATCAAGGAGTAACCCCTAAACACTGTCGAGTCTGACCTCCCCAGCAAAAACTTAATTTCTTCATTTTACAGATTCTTATCTTGAAATAAAACTATAATTAAATATATATTTTTTCATTATATTGCATTTCATTAAATATAAAAGCATGTTAGGCAGCTATGTCAGAAGCATTTTTGTAACCCGGTGTTTTGTGTTAGTAAAGAAAGCATAAGTCAACAGAACATAAATTTATTAACCAGCAAGCCTGAAGCAAGATATTAGAGAGGGACTGTAGAGGAAGCCCTCCTGAATATAAAAGAACAAAAGGGACCAAAAATAGAATTGGAAACAAGAAAGATAGTGAAAAGAAAGAACAATATTATTGAAGAACAGAGACAGAGAAATGGATTCTTCAAATGTACAAAACATAATGTCCTTCCCGCTGAAAACACACACAGTACATGAATAGGTGCACACACCAGCTGATAAAGAAGGGATCGTTTTCCTCATTGAAGATGAGAAGGAAACTGGGTGGTCTTTTGTTTTAATGACATGGATGGGCAGAAGGTCAGGACTGAGAGATTGAGAAGCAGCAGGACTCCAGCCCTGCAGCATCCCCTGGAAGAGTCTGGGGCGTGAAGCTGCTGTGACTCGGGTGTCTGGGGACCACCCCCACATGCCCCACTCTACACCTCATCTGGACTGACAGTTGATGGATAAACCATGGTTGGGAGGGACACATGGGCTGAGGGTGGGAGGAGATGAGCTCTGCTATGATGGAAAGTCTCATGGATGTTCTCAGGAGCCTTAGCAAGGTAATTGTTCTCATCTCTCTAATGGTCTCTCTTTATAGCTCCAGACAACCACCGAGAACGATGCACACATCCCATGGTAACTGGTGATTGTACAGCTGCATTGACAAGATGGTTTTACAACACAAAAACTGGTCATTGTGAGAAATTTATCTATGGAGGCTGTGGCGGCAATAAGAACAACTTTAAATATAAAGAATATTGCGAGCAGTGGTGCGAGAAAAGCATAATTTTGGTGTGAACACATCCTCCCCAGAGCAAATACTCTGATAATTAAAAGATTTTGCTGCAAATAAGTGAGATCTCCTCTACCTATTCATTCTCCCTGTAGGGTGCCTATATTCACTCATCTCTGTGCCAACAACCTTTACAAATACTACCCATATATTTGGGCTGGAGCGATAGCACAGCGGTTGGGTGTTCGTCTTTCACGTGGCTGACCCGTGTTCGATTCCTCCGCCCCTCTAGGAGAGCTCGGCAAGCTACCGAGAGTATGGAGCCCGTACGGCAGAGCCTGTAAAGCTACCCGTGCGTATTGAATATGCCAAAGACAGTAACAATAAGTCTCTCAATGAGAGACGTTACTGGTGCCCGCTCGAACAAATCGATGAGCAATGGGATGACCCATATATTTAAAGCCTCAGACCTTCTTTCTCAAGCACATACCAACATACATATAACACACATACATATAACACACTGGGGAAGCTTGAAAGTGTACTGTCATCCACGCTTAGTCTGCATGACATCTGAACCCACAGAGAGGAAACCCTTTAAGGAAAAGAGTGAAAGGTGAAAACCTTTAGAAACATTCTGACAAGGATGAAAAAAATCCATGAGACATTCAGAGAGGAACATCATTAAGTTTCAATGCCTATCTTGTGCCTGCTTTGACTACACATCACAAAGAGTGGATTTTCCTCCACAGAAAATATTTTAGGAGGAGCTGAAGTGATAATACAGCGGGGAGGTCATTTGCCTTCCACGTGGCCAACCCAGGTTCCATCCCCGGCATCTCATATGGTCGTCCGTGCATAGTCAGGAGTAATTCCTGAGGGCAGAGCCAGGAGTAGTAACTCCTGAACATCACTGTGTAGGACCCACAAAAAAGTCAAAAACAATTTAAGATACAATTTTTGAAAGGTGTTGGGCTTTCTTTGTATGGAGAGCTCACAATTGATTTAGAAAATGTCTGATTGAACTGAAAGGTTATTTATAGCTTCTCAATATAATGAATAATGTGACAGCGAAAAGAAATCATCATAAGTATTTCTGTGTTATTGTTTACATTTTAAAGCTGTCATTTCTGGGAAAAGAGGACATGAATTGAAAATCCTCTGACACATTGTAACTTTCATTAAATAGCTATGTGATATATCAGGAAACAAAGGAGGTGAGTGGCCCATTTTGTATTTCCACTCACACAGATAGCAGATTCTATTAGTAGCTTTATCATATAATTGAGGGAACTTTTAAAAAAATTAAAAATTTTGGGGCCGGAGCGATAGCACAGTGGGTAGGGCGTTTGCCTTGCACGCGGCCGACCCGGGTTCAATCCCCGGCATCCCATATGGTCCCCCGAGCACCACCAGGAGTAATTCCTGAGTGCAAAGCCAGGAGTAAACCCTGAGCATCGCTGGGTGTGACCCAAAAACCAAAAAAAAAAAAGTTTAACAGATGTGGGCCGGAGCGATAATACAATGGGTAGGGCGTTTGCCTTGCACATGTCCCAAGTTCAATCCCTGGCATCCCAGAGGGTCCCCAAGCACTGCCAGGAGTAATTCCTGAACTCAGAGCCAGGAGCAACCCCTGAGCATCACTGGGTGTGACCCAAAAAGAAAAAAAAATTAAAAATTTTATTGAATCACTGTGAAATAGTTACAAGCTTTCATGCTTGGGTTACAATCTCACAATGATCAAACACCCATCCCTCCACCAGTGCACATTCCCCACAACCAATATCCCAGGTATACACCCTTTCCCACCCTCCCCTGCCTCTATGACAGACAATATTCCCCATACTCTTTCCCTACTTTTGGGCATTATAGCTTGCAACACAGACACCGAGAGGTCATCATGTTTGATCCATTATTTATTTTCGGCATGCATCTCCCATACCAACTGGTTCCTCCAGCCATCATTTTCTTAGTGATCCCTTTTCTATTCCATCTGCCTTCTCCCCTCCGCTCATGAAGCATTCTTCCAGCTATGGGGCAATCCCCCTGGCCCTTGTATCTATGGTCCTTGGGTGTCAGCCTCATGTGATGCTACCCTACACTCCACAAATGAGTGCAGTCCCTCTATATCTGTCCCTCTCTTTTTGACTCATTTCACTTAACATGATACTCTCCATGTTTATCCATTTATAAGCAAATTTCATGACTTCATCTCTCCTAACAGCTGCATAGTATTCCATTGTGTAGATGTACCAAAGTTTCTTTAACCAGTCATCTGTTTTAGGGCACTCGGATTGTTTCCATATTTGGGCTATTGTGAACAGTGCTGCAATGAATATATAGGTACAGATATCATTTCTACTGTGCTCTTTTGCATTCTCGGGATATATTCCCAGAGTGGTATTGCGGGGTCATACGGAAGCTCAATTTCTAGTTTTTGAAGGACTGTCCATATTGTTTTCCAGAAAGGCTGGACCAGTCAGCATTCTCACCAACAGTGAAGGAGCGTCAATTTAGGGAACTTTTTAATTGAATCACAGTGAGGTGTGGAGTTACAAAGTTGTTCATGATCTGAGTCTCAGTCCTATCACATTCCAACACTCATCCTAATTGAGGGAATTAAAGTTCAGAAAGATCAACTTCTTGTCCAAAATCCCAAACCTCTGAAAGGAAGCAGGTGATCGAATCAAAGTCAGACTCTAGAATGCACATTCTCAGTAGTTCCCCACCAGGCTGTAGTCAGAGTCAATTCTACCCAGGAGAGCCCAAGCTCTGCTCGCCTCTCCTTCCTGGAACTCCAGCAGCACACACATCCGCAGAGTTGGCGCTGGGCTGCTATATGTAGGCAACCAAACCATTCATGGTTTTGTAAGCCAGGGTGCCTATAATTAAATAGAAACACATGTCCACAAAGTCTGCGATGGCACTCACTTCGAGAGAGCGGGACGAAGCCAGCACAGTGCTGAGGACAGGCTGTTTTCTGAATTCCATTCCCATGGTCCTGCCATCTGCTGGAGTCAAGCAAAAGCTCAACCATTAGCTGAGCAGATGCCTCTCTCTGGGTTTCCAAATGCACATTCAGTCCCAAGGCCAACTACACGGAGAGATTTAACAACCTTACCTGGAGGGCTGTGTATGAGAACCCTCTTTGCCCCAAGGGACCCAGCCATGGCAGCTGAAAACTTCCAGAATTCAACCACTGCCAAGCTTATGACCGCTCTCCACAAGCTTGGGCCTAGCCTCACCCACGAGTGAACCTATTTCTGGATCATGGAGCCGTGATACCATACATCCTACCCTGACTCCAAGAGTACAGCACCACATCTAATGGGGTTCAAGATAGGAGGCAAGTATCTTAAAGGGAAATATTTCTTTTTACACATAGATATATATGCATAAATATATATGCATATATATGTATATAAAGAAATGCATACAAGATTCAACCTTTAACAACATGTTAGTGATCTCTTACAGGAGGGCTTAATGGCCCCTGGTGAAATACAACAGTTTTCACACTCTTCCTTCTAAGGAAACTTTTTTTTTTTTAACATTTTCATGTTTTATTTTTGGAGGTTAATGGTTTGCCCTTCCTCCCTGGCAGCTGGGAGCTTATGTTTGTTGATTGCCCCCCCAACCTGTCAATTACTTTTGTCTCCTGATCAAACCCTGACTTGTAAATATTGTCTTTCTTTTCTCTTTAATGTCCGTTGCAGGGTTATTATTTCAGAGCAGTTGCTTTTTGTATGGATACAGGAAGACAGTTAAAAAACAAGCCTGTGGCTTGGGAGTTGATTGACTCCAGATAATATACCTCCTGGACATCTGCTCTCTTGACTTAAGCTTCAGTTGCCCTTACTTCCTAAATCTCCAAAGGCAGGGTCCCAATGAAGGATGGGACGGACCAAGGACAAGCGGTGAGCTATGAGCTACCCTGGTATTGAAATGGGCCTGGCCAAAGTGCCCTAATGCTTAACTATAAGTTAAGAGCTTCGTCATGGACCAATTTCTATGACCCAAAAGTCATAACTAGATTTGGACCCTGCTGGGGTTAGGAATGATTGATCCGGCCTGAGCACTGTAGTCTGAGTCTGTGGTAAGATGTCCTCAGAAGAGTCACCCTACAGGTCTAAAAGTGTCTATTACTGTGTCCATACAGAATGGTAACTATTAGAAGAATTAAAGATGCTAATTAAGTTGTAGGTCTAAGGAGAAGAGAAATATACCTAAAGGTTGTTTTGCCCTCATGAGCTGCAGATGGTCGAGAAGTCTGGAAAAACATATTTAAATTTTTTTTCTTTTTTTTTGCTTTTTGGGTCACACCTGGCAGTGCACAAGGGTTACTCCTGGCTTTGTACTCAGGAATCGCCCCTGGCGGTGCTCAGGGGACCATATGGGATGCTGGGAATTGAACCCGGGTTGGCCACGTGCAAGGCAAACGCCCTACCCGCTGTGCTATTGCTCCAGCCCCTACTTTCAGCACGCATCTCCCTCCCCGCGCAGGATCTCCAATCACATATTACTTGGTGTTCCCTTCTCTATCTGGGATGACTTCCCACCAACATGTGAGGCCAGCCTCCAAGCTATGGAACCAACCTCCTAGCATTATATACTACTATTCTTGGGTGTAAGTCTCCTACTCTGTTATTTTATATTCCACAGATGAGTACAATTCATCTATGTCTGTCTTTCTCTTTCTGGCTCATTTCACTTAGCATGATAAGTGATCCATGTTGATCCACTTATATGCAAAGTTCATGACTTCATCTTTTCTAACAGCTGCATAGTATTCCATTGTATAGATGTACCAAAGTTTCTTTAACCAGTCATCTGTTCTCGGGCACTTGAGTTTTTTCCAGATTCTGGATATTGTAAACAGTGCCGCGATGAACATACAAGTGCAGATGTCATTTCGACTGTACTTTTTTGTTTCTCCAGGATATATTCCCAGCAGTGGTATTGCTGAGTCAAATGGAAGCTCAATTTCTTTTTTTTTTTTTAATTAGAGAATCACCGTGAGGGTACAGTTACAGATTTATACACTTTTGTGCTTATACTTTCCTCATACAAAGTTTGGGAACCCATCCCTTCACCAGTGCCCATTCTCCACCACCCGTAAACCCAGTGTCCCTCCCACCCTCCCCAATCCCATCTCCCCCCCACCCCACCCTGCCACTGTGGCAAGGCATTCCCTTCTGTTTTCTCTCTCTAATTAGCTGTTGTGGTTTGCAATAAAGGTGTTGAGTGGCCGCTGTGCTCAGTCTCTAGCCCTCATTCAGCCCGCAACTCCCTTCCCCCACATGGCCTTCGACTACAATGTAGTTGGTGATCGCTTCTCTGAGTTGACCTTTCCCCGGAACGTGAGGCCAACCTCGAAGCCATGGAGTCAACCTCCTGGTACTTATTTCTACAGTTCTTGGGTGTTAGTCTCCCACTCTGTTATTCTATATACCATAGATGAGTGCAATCTTTCTATGTCTGTCTCTCTCTTTCTGACTCATTTCACTCAGCATGAAACTTTTCATGCCCATCCACTTAACTACAAAATTCTTGACCTCCTTTTTTCTAACAGCTGCATAGTATTCCATTGTATAGATGTACCAAAGTTTCCTCAACCAGTCATCCGTTCTGGGGCATTCGGGTTTTTTCCAGATTCTGGCTATTGTAAACAGTGCTGCGATGAACATACATGTGCAGATGTTGTTTCGATTGTACTTTTTTGCCTCTCTGGGATATATTCCCAGCAGTGGTATTGCTGGGTCAAATGGGAATTCAATATCTAATTTTTTGAGAGTCGTCCAAATTATTTTCCAGAAGGGCTGAACCAGTCGGCATTCCCACCAGCAGTGAAGAAGGGTCCCTTTCTCCCCACATCCTCTCCAACAGCGGTTGCTTTTGTTCTTTTGGATGTGTGCTAGTCTCTGTAGTGTGAGGTGGTATCTCATGGTTGTTTTGATCTGCATCTCTCTGATGATTAGTGATGCAGAGCACTTTTTCTTGTGCCTTTTGGCCATTCGTATTTCTTCCTTGGTAAAGTTTCTGTTCATTTCTTTGCCCCATTTTTTGATGGGGTTGGATGTTTTCTTCTTGTAGAGCTCAACCAGTGCTTTATATACCATTGATATCAACCCCTTATCTGATGGGTATTGTGTAAATATCCTTTCCCATTCTGTGGATAGTCTTTGTATTCTGGTCACTGTATCTCTTGCGGTGCAGAAGCTTTTTAGTTTAATGTAGTCCCATTTGTTGATCTCTGTTTTTACTAGATTGCTTAGTTCCGTGTCACCTTTGAAGATACCTTTATCTTCAATATCGTGGAGGGTTTCGCCGACCTTGTCTTCAATGTACCTTATGGTTTGTGGTCTAATGTTGAGGTCTTTAATCCATTTTGATCTGACTTTTGTGCATGGTGTCAGGTCAAGGTCTAAACCCATTTTTTTGCATGTGGTTGTCCAGTTGTGCCAGCACCATTTGTTAAAGAGGCTTTCCTTGCTCCACTTCACATCTCTTGCTCCCTTATCAAAGATTAGATGGTCATAAATTTGGGGTTGTGTGTAGGGATATTCCACCCTGTTCCATTGGTCTACGGCTCTGCCTTTGTTCCAGTACCATGCTGTTTTAATTGTTACTGCTTTGTAGTAAAGTTTGAGGTTGGGGATGGTGATGCCTCCCATCATCTTTTCCCCAAGAATTGTTTTAGCTATCCTTGGACGTTTGTTATTCCATATGAATTTTAGGATTGCTTGATCCATTTCTTTGAAGAATGTCATGGGTATATTTATAGGGATCGCATTGAATCTGTATAATGCTTTAGGGAGTATTGCCATTTTGACAACATTGATTCTCCCTATCCACGAGCAGGGTATATGTTTCCATTTCCTCATGTCCTCTTTGATTTCATGGAGTAGCGTTATGTAGTTTTCTTTGTAAAGGTCTTTTACTTCCTTGGTTAAGCTGATTCCGAGGTACCTGATTTTCTGGGGCACGATTGTGAATGGGATTGCTTTTTTCATGTCCCTTTCCTCTGCCTCATTGTTTGCATATATGAAGGCCATGGATTTTTGGGTATTGATTTTGTAGCCTGCAACTTTACTGTATAAGTCTATTGTTTCTAAGAGTTTCTTAGTAGAGGTTTTAGGCTTCTCTAGATATAGTATCATGTCGTCTGCAAATAGTGAGAGTTTGATTTCTTCCCTTCCTATCTGGATGCCCTTAATCTCTTTTTCTTGTCTAATAGCTATCGCAAGTACTTCCAGTACTATATTGAAGAGGAGTGGTGAGAGTGGGCATCCTTGTCTTGTGCCTGATCTCAGAGGAAAGGCCCTTAGTTTTTCCCCGTTGAGGATAATGCTTGCCGTAGGCTTGTGATAGATGGCTTCGACTATCTTGAGGAAAGTTCCTCCAAACCCCATTTTGGCGAGGGTTTTCATCATGAAAGGATGTTGGATCTTGTCAAATGCTTTCTCTGCATCTATTGATATGATCATATGGTTTTTATCTTTACTTTTGTTGATATGCTGGATTATGTTGATTGATTTCCGAATGTTAAACCATCCTTGCATCCCTGGGATGAATCCCACTTGGTCGTGATGTATGATCTTTTTGATGAGTTGTTGGATCCTATTTGCTAGTATTTTGTTGAGGATCTTCGCATCGGTGTTCATCAGGGAAATTGGTCTGTAATTTTCTTTCTTAGTGGTGTCTTTGTTTGCTTTTGGTATTAGGGAGATATGTGTGGAAGCTCAATTTCTAATTTTTTGAGAAGCGTCCGTATTGTTTTCTAAAGGGGCTGGACCAGTTGGCATTCCCACCAGCAGTGTAGAAGGTTCTTTTGTAAAAACATTTTTGATCATGCTTCCTGTGGGGTGTCGTGGTAGGGGAGGCGTGGTGAGAGGATAAAAACAGCGACTGCAGGGAGCAATGGGGGGACTGTTGAGAGATGGGGATTGATACTGGGATTGATGGTTGGAGAAAGATATTGATTGTTGGTTGGATTGATTGATTGATTGGAATAGAGACAGCAGAGAGAGATAGAGGAGATGGAAAAGGCAGGAAGAAAGAACTGTGAGGTTAGACAGAGACACAAGGTTGGAGAAAGCTGGGAGGACGAGACGTTGAATAAACTGCAACTAATCAGCAACAAGTTTGGCCCTCGTTCTTCCTTCATCCGTCCAAGGAAACAGGCATCTCAGGTGGAGAAGCGGCTCGAGAGCACCAAACACCGGCGACGAGAGAGAGTAGCCCGAGAGACCGCGAACATCCTTTCGTGCGTCATTACTGCATGCATGAGGGGCTTACACAGCCCTGTGATGGGGATTTTCACAGCCCGAAGGAGCGCGGGATTGGTTTTTACAGTTTGTCACAACGAACAACACAAAATATATAATTTTGGTTCTGTTTTGGGGCAGGAGTTGGGTTTGGGATAGTAACATCCAAAATATGGTGGTAGGAAGGTGTAATGGCTGTGAGACTTGTGTTTGAATATTAAATGTTATCAAATATTTTGAACTACTTTATAATATAAAAAATAAAATTTAATGAAGATAAGGATGAGTAGAAATTTCATGAAAGATGACATACAGATGGCAAAAAATATATATGAAAAAGTGCTCTACATCACTTAATATCAGGGAAATGCTAGTCAAAGAAACAAGGTATATCATCTTATACCAGTAAGATTGGCACATATCACAAAAACCCAAAAATAACTAATGTTGGAGAGGATTTTGGGGAAAAGAGATCCTCATTCACTGCTGTCGACTGGTCCAGTCTTTAGGAAAAGTATATGAAAATCCATTTCAAAACTAGGAATTGAGTTCCCATGTGACCTACCTATTCTGATTTTGGTTATATCAATCCCAAAAATCTTTTCAGAAGAGACACTTGCACTCCTATGTTCAATGTAGCACTAGTCACAATTGCCAAAATCTGGAAACAACCTAAGTGCCCAAGAACAGATGATTGCATAAAGAAACTCTGGTACACATGCAAAAATGGGTTACGACTTAGCTTTAAAAAAAGGTAAAAGCCCTCTCCCCACCTTGATGAGGCCCCGAGTTGCCAGCCATGATGCATGAGTTCCATGGGCCATTTTTGAAAATTTTTCTTAACTTTTGCCTCTGGAGTTCCAACAACTCTTGAGGTACCTCCAGGCAGAGTTCTCTGGAAGACATATTTGATAATATTTGACTCACTGATCATATGGTAAGGGACAACTGGTGAGAATAGAAATAGCATTTTATTTGTTTTGGTGGCAGGGGCGGGGGGCACGGGGATTTGGGCCTCACTGGGTAGTGTTCAGGGCTTATTCGTGGTTCTCCGTTCAGGACTCACTCCTTCTGGGGCTCCTTCTGGTCATGATCCCAGGGACACACAAACCAATCTTGAAACCCAGCAGCTTTTGGAAGAAATGCATCTGGACCAAGTATTAAACTACTGTACCATGCCATCCTGGGTGGGGAAAGGTGTTTGTCCGTTCCGCCTGTCCTCCCTGGTGGCATGGTGGCTGCCACCTTTTCAGAGCCTACTGGACAGTCAGGTATGAGACTGCAGTGACGTGACATGTGGGGCCTCACAGGATGGGGAGTGGAACCGGCCCCTCTCCCTGCCCCAACAAGGTCCCCAGTTACCGCCCACAAACGTCTCCTGGCTCCTGAACGGCCATGATCTCAGAGGCATACAAACCAATCTCAGAACCCAGCGGCTTCTGGCAGAAATTCCCTCCAGACTTACTACTAAAATATCAGAAATCCAAAATGCTCTTCATATCAGCAATAGAAAACAAATTATCTAATGATGTCTTTTGGCAGGTCTAAATGTTGGGGAAAATTCCAAATAATAATGGTGGATCCTTTGTTGAAATATTGAATGTGATCAAACTGGAGAGAGAGTAAGGTGGAAATAATCTGCCACATGGTGGTGGGAGGGCTGGAATGAGGGGTATACTGGGGTTCTTACTGGTGGAGGGTGTGCACTGGTGAGAGGATGGGTGTTTGATCATTGTATGATTGAGACTTAGACTGGAAAGCTTTGTAACTGTTCTCATGGTGATTCAATAAAAAAAGAAGAAGAATAGAAGTACTATATGACCAAGAAAAAAAAAAGATAAAAGCGATCAGCGCTGACCCTGCTCCCATCATCAGGTGTGTGGACCTCCTTGGCGGTGGCCCATTCCCTTCACCTGCACCCCAGCTAGGCACCCCACGACCAACTCCACCCAGAATCTCGTGGGACCTGCTCTCCCATCCCAGTCACCGCCCCTCCAGCGCTGCCCCAACTTCCTCCCTCAGCTCCAAACCTGCTCCCTCCATCAGGTGTGTGGACTACGAGCATTGTCACCCTCACATCTATTCATCCGGAACACCTATTAACCAACTAACAACAACAACAACAACAACAACAACAACAACAACAACAACAACAACAAACCCACCTGTATGCCAGAGTGTCTGTGCAAAGAACTTATTTCCTCTGCACTCTACATTTGAGGTATGAGACCTCACATATATCTATCAATAAACCAAGGCAATACACAAAGATAACCCAATTATGGGTCCATGACATATAACAGGAGAAAGAACTGCAGAACACAAAGGGCAGTAGGGTAAACCATGCAGAAACTCACCAAGCCTAATGATTGAAGTTGTTAGCCCACATGAATCACAGAGTAACAATGCACTCTATCACCTCTCAGATAAGGAATTTTATTGTTTTTGTTTGTTTGTTTTTGATTTCTTTCTTTTTAAAATTTTTTATTAATACACAATGATTACAGCATTTTCATTATACAGTTGTTTCAGGTGCAAAATAGCCCAACACCAAACCCTCTATAATTTTCCACCTCACTAAAATAATCTCCTCAGGTTCCCTTCCACCACCCATCTTGCCCCCATGACAGGTATATTACAAATCTATTTTATGGCACCTGCTCAAACAAAACTTAAATAAATGTTTTTCAGAAACAATCAAATGGAATTATCAGAAAATAATTCAGCAAGGGATATGTACAACAAGAAGAAATCACACTCTTAAACGTATATGTTCCTAATGAATGACCGGCTAAATATTTAAAACAACTCCTAACAGACTTCAAAGAGGACATCACTAACAGCACAATAGTAGTTGGAGACTTCAATACAGCCTTATCGCCTCTAGATAGATTGACAAGAACAAAACTCAACAAGGAAACACTGACCCTGAAAGAAGAGATTGAAGAGAGAAGCCTAATAGTCCTAAATAGGGCTTTACACCCCCAAAAGAAAGAATAAACATTGTTTTCCAGTGCACATGGAACTTTTTCTAAAATAGACCATGTACTGGCCCCAGAACATACCTCAATAGAATCGGAAAAATAGAAATTGTATCAACCATCTTTTCAGACCACGATGCGCTGAAAATAGAAGCTAACCACTCACAAATACGCAAAATCAAATCAAACACCTGGAAATTAAACAATTCAATGTTGAACAATGAGTGGGTCAGGAAGGAAATCAAGGAAGAAATCAAAAAATAGTTAGAAACAAATGAGAATGAAGACACGAGCTACCAAAACCTATGGGACGCAGCTAAAGCTGTGTTAAGGGGAAAATTTATAGCTCTCCAAGCATTCCTCAGGAAGGAAGAAAGGACCCACATAGATAGCTTGACTTCACGACTCAAGACCTTAGTAAGGACCAGAAAAAGGAACCCAAACCAGACCGAAGGAAAGAAATAATAAAAATTAGAGCAGAAATTAATGACATCGAAACCAAAAAAACAATCCAAAAGATCAATGAAACAAAGAGCTGGTTCTTTGAGAAAATAAATAAGATTGATAAACCACTAGCAAGACTCACAAAGAAAGAAAGAGAGAGAACACTAATAAATCGAATCAGAAATGAAAAGGGGAACATCATAACAGAAACCAGTGAGATTCAAAAGATCATTAGAGACTACTTTGAAGGTCTATACGCCACAGAAAAGGAGAACCTAAAAGAAATGGATGGATTCCTTGATTCCTACAATCTCCCAAGACTGAAGAAAGAAGACTTGGAATACCTGAATAGACCCATCAATGTTAAGGTGTTTGTTTTTGATTTTGGGGTTTTTTTCTTTTGCTTTTTGGGTCACACCCGGCGATGCACAGGGGTCAGTCCTGGCTTCTGGCAGCGCTCAGGAGACCATATGGGATTCTGGGAATCGAACCCAGCTCAGCTGCATGCAAGGCAAACGCCCTACCTGCTGTGCTGTTGCTCCAGCCCACAGATAAGGAATTTTAAATGGAACTTTTAAGGTTGAATAAGGAGTTCAAAGAAGAAATGGAACGCACTGCTGATAAAACACGACAGAAGACAGGATATGAAAGCAGAGGTGAGGGAAGAGGGAAGGGCAAACAAAATACAAGCAGAAATTACAGACCTTTCATTTCAATGGTAGGTGAAATGAAAACCTCAGAGGAAGGCCTCAGCTGCAGAGTGACAACTGCTGAGACAGAATCAGTGAGCTCCAAGATGACGTGCGGAGAATCTCCAGACAACAACAGAAAATGGAAAAGAGCCTCGAAATAAACCAACAGATGTCAAGAGAAAATCAGGATGAAGCTAAGAGGAATAACCTAAGAATCATTGGAGTCCCAGAGGGAGAGGAAGAAAACCCTGACGAAGAAGAAACTGTCAAAGACATCATTACTAAGACATTCCCAGAGCTGAAGAGCACAGGCGATCAGATTGAGGAGGCCAGAAAGGTTCTAACTAAAAGAAATCCAAATAAATATACTCCAAGACACAGCCTGATCAGAATGACAAAAACCATGGACAGAGATAGAAGACTGAAAACAGCAAGACCAAAGAAAGAAATTGTTTATTAGGAGCATCCTTAAGATTCACAGCAGATCTTGCCACACTCAGTAGTGAAGAATCCTGGCCGGTGTGCAGAATGCTCCCGGTCCCAAACCGAGCTGATATCACCGGGGTGCCCCAGATGGAAGAGGTGCATCCTCCCCGCCTTCTCCAGATGGAATCCCGGCAACCATGAGCCTCTACAAGCATGGCTCCAGTATGTGGGGACCAGGATTATTTCTCTGTGTAAACAGCCATGCAACCTTTCTTGATATACAATGTGAGAAATGGATTGTTCAGATGATCTAGCATCTGCCCCTAGAAGGCAGGCTTGAGTGGTTGTGTTGAATATCCAAGCAAAATATAATGCCCAAAACTATAGAGAGAGCCCCAGAGGCACACAAACCAATTTTGGAATTCAGTGGCTTCTTGCAGAAATGCCTCTAGACCGTGAACTAAGCTATGGCCCCATGCGGCCCCAGGAGGGGAAAGGTTTTTGTCCCTTGGCCTTTCTTTCTGGCAACGGTGGCATGGCGACCGCCATCATTCAGAGCACTCTGGGCAGAGGTACGAGTTTGCAGTGATGGGGCATTCAGGAAATCTCGGGATGTGGGGGGGTACTGGCACTGCTCTCCGACCAGATGAGACCCCCAGGCAGCCGCCACGAATGGCTCCTCCGCTTCTGAACTGCCATGAGCCCAGAGGCACACAAACAAATTTCCAAACCCAGCAGCTTCTGGCAGAAATCACTCTGCACTTAATTACTAAAATACCAGAAATCCAAAATCATATGCTCTTCATTATCAGCAATAGAAAACAAATCATCAAATGATGCCTTTTCGGCAGGCCAGATTGTTGGGGGGAAATTCCAAATAATAATAGTGGTTTTTTTGTCGAAACATTGAATGTAATCAAAGTAAAGAGAGAGTAAAGTGGAAATCATCTGCCACACAGGCAGGATGGGGGGTGAGATAGGGGGCATACTGGGGTTTTTGGTGGTGGAACATGTGCACTGGTGAAGGAATGGGTGTTTGATCGTTGTATGACCGAGACTTAAGCCTGAAAGCTTTGTAATGGTGATTAAATAAAAAATTTAAACTGCATTAAAAAAAAGATTAACAGCAGAACTATTCGATGAAACCCTAAACCCGAAGACAGTAGTGGGATATAGTGAACAAACTCAATGAAATAAATGCCTCACCTGAATACTTTACCCACTCAGACCCTCAATCATATGAGAAGGAACAACACACAGCTTTACAGACAAACAACAACGCAGAAACTTCGTAGCCTCAAGACCATAGCTACAAGAACAACTAAAAGTGCTACTTTAAGATAAGACAAGCTACCCGAATATACCAACTTTTGGTAGAAAGATGGGATAAAACCCCATAAAAATAATCTCTCTCAATGTCAATGAGCTAGATGCACCAATTAAAATACACAAAGTAAAAGGATGGATCCAAAAACTGAACTCAAAATTCTGCTGCCTATAAGGAATGCATATGAACAGGCAAAGCAAGCACAGGCCCAAAGTGAAAGGATGGAAAACAATTCTACAAGGAAACAATTCCCTCCAAAATGCTGGAGTGGTCATACTAATATTAGACCGCGTAGACTACAGGCTGAAGAAGATTGCAGGAGACAGTGAGGGTCATTTCATAAAGATCAAATGATCTGTACACCCGGAAGAACTCACACTCCTAAATCTATATGCACCTAACGAGGAACCAGCAGAATACTTAAAACGACTGCTCAGAGACTTGAAGGAAGACATAGAGAGCAACACAACAATAGTTGGACATTTCAACATCACTTTATCACTTTCTGATACATCAACAAGCCTCAAGCACAGCAAGAATATACTTTATCTGAGGGAAGAAATGGAAGGCCGAGATCTAGTACATATATATAGGACATTCCATCCCCCAAAATCTGAATACACATCTTCTCAAATACATATAGGACATTCTCCAAGATAGACCACACACTGGGCCACCAAACATACTTCCGAAGCATTAAGAGGATAGAAAGTGTATCAGTGATCTTTTCAGACTATGATGCACTGAAAAGCGAAGTGAATCACACCCAGAAACAGAAATTCAAACCAAACACCTGGAAATTAAACAGCTCACTAATGAACAATGAGGGGCTTAGGAATAAATCAAAGAGGAAGTAAAAAGATTCCTGGAAATGAATGAGAATGAAAACACGAGTTACCAAAATATATGGGACACAGCAAAAGCAGTGTTAAGAGGAAAGTTCATAGCTCAACAAGCATTCCTCAGGAAGGAAGAGTGAACCCACATAAATAACTTAACCTCACAGCTTAAGATCTTGGAGAATAATCAACAAAAGGAGCTGAAGCCAGAAAAGAGGAAGGAAATAACAAAATTTCGCCCAGAAATTAATGACATGGAAACCCAAAAAACAATCTGAAAGATCAGTGAAGCCAAAAGCTGCTTCTTTGAGAAAAAGAACAACCCAAATAAACCACAAGCAAGATTCACAAGAAATGAGTAAGAGAGACTCCTAATAAACAGAATCAAAACCAAAAAGGGAGACATCACAACAGAAACCACAGAAATTCAAAGGATAATCAGAGATTACTTGAAAAAGCTTTATGCTACAAAACTAGACACCCTCGAAGATATGGATAAATTCCCGAACCCCTATAATCTCCCAAAGCTGACCCAAGAAGACTTGGAATACCTGTACAGACCTAGCACTATCAAGGAAATTGAAATAGGAAGCAAAAGACTCCCAATAACAAGAGCCTTGGCCCAGATGGATTCACTAGTGAATTCTTACAAACCTTCAAAGAGGACCTACTCCCAATCCGGTTCCAGCTTTTCCAAGAAATTGAAGAAACAAACACTTCAAACAGTTTTTGTGAAGCAAATATCATCCTCATACCAAAAGCAGACAGAGACACCACAAAAAGAGAATTATAGGCCTATATTCCTGATGAGGCAGAGAGTCTCTTGCCTGCATGCCTGGCTATCTTCCTCAGGGTCCCTCGGAGGGGACGGGCTCCAGCTTCCCTCTCCGCCACGAGCAGAGCTCCTGGCGGCCGAAGATCACCGGAACCTAGTCACAGCCATGCTTAAGGCCCATCTCCACAGGTTCGGACAAGCCTCACGCATGAAGGTACCAGCAGAGGAACCCAGGTGTGAGTAATCCCATCAACAGCCAACATCCAGAGACTTCAAAGCAAGCTCCCAGAAGCGCGTGGCTGCGCAATATCTTATAACTTACTTCTACCTCTGGGAGAAACTAGCAAGCTACTGAGAGTTTCCTGCCTACATGGGACAGCCTCACACGCTGGTGTAATCATATGCTAAAGCCAGTAACAAGCTGGATCTCATTCCCCTGACCCTGAAAGAGCCTCCAATGTGGCATCGTGGGAAGGCCGAGTGGAGAGAGGCTTCCAAAGTCTCAGTGATAGGACAAATGGAGAGGTTACTGAGCCTGCTCAAGAAATCGACGATCAATGGGATTTTGTGATTTATGATTCATGATCCCTGATGAATACAGATGCAAAGATCCTCAACAAAATATTAACAAATAGAATCCAACAATTCTTCAAAAAGATCACATACCATGACTAGAATTCATTCAGGGATGCAAGGATGGTTTAACATTCCGAAGTCAACCAGCATAATACACCATATCAACAAAAGGAACGATAAAAACCATATGATAATATTAGTAGACACAGAGAAGGCATTTGACAAGATCCAGTCCCATTTCTGATAAAAAGAAACTCTCAGCAAAATGGGAGTAGAAGGAACTTTCCTCAATATAGTCAAAATCATCTACTACAAGCCCAGAGCAAGCATTATTTATTCCCAAGGGGAAACAGCTGAGAGCACTTCCTCTAAGATCAGAAATAAGGCAAGGTTGTCCACTCTCACCACTTCTATTCAATATAGGTTTGGAAGTACTTGGCATAGCACTTAGGCAAGAAAAGAATATTAAAGGCATCCAGATAGGAATGGAAGAAGTCAAGCTATCCTTGATCTCAGATGACATGATACTATACTTAAAGAACCCTAAAGACTCTACAGAAAAGCTCCTGGATATAGTAGGTTTCTATAGCAAATTGGCAGACTACAAAACCAATAATCAAAAGCCCATGGCCTTCTGACACACAAAAAATGAAAAAGAAGAAAGAGATATTTTAAAAATCCCATTCACAATAGTGCCTCAGAAAATCAAGAACCTTAGAATCACCTTAACTATAAAGATAAAGGACCTATACAAAGAAAACTACAAAACACTGCATCAACAAATAAAAAAGGAACCAAGGAAACGGGGACTCATCCCTGGCTCATGGATCGGGAGGATTAACATTGTCAAATGGTAATACTCCCCAAAGCATTGTACAGATTCAATACAGTCCCTATAAGGATACCCATGCCAATGTCCAAAGAAAATGACAAAACACTCCTCAAAGTCATAGGGAGTAAAAAACCCTAATAAATAGCCAAAGCAATCGTTGGGGAATAGAAGATGGGTCGCATCAAATTCCCCAATCTCAAACTGTACTACAAAGCAGTAGTAATTAAAACATCATGGTATTGAATTAGAAATAGACCTGCAGACTAAACAAACAGAGGTGAATATTCTGACACAGCCTCTCAAGTATAGGATCACTTAATCTTTGATAAAGGAGCAAGAAACATGAAGTGGAGCAAGGAAAGCCTCTTCAACAAGTGGTGCTGGGAAAACTGGACAGTTATATGCAAAAGAATGAACTCACACCTCTGTCTAATGCCAAGCAGAAAAATTAGATCAAAATGGGTTAATGACCTCAATATAGGTCTGAATCCATAAGGTACATGGAGGAAAATGTAGGCAGAACTCTCCATGATATTGCAGCTAAAGGCAACTTCAAGGATGAAACACCACTGACCAAGCAAGTGGAAACAAATAGAAACAAATGGGATTACATCAAACTAAGAAACTTCTGCACCTCCCTAGAAACCATGACTAAAATACAGAAAGAGCCCAGAATGGGAAAATATATTCAACCAATACCCGTCAGATAGGGGCTTAATATCAGGATATGCAAGACACTAGTATAACTTTACAAGAAAAAAAACTCGAACCCCACCCAAAAATGGGGAGAATAAATGAACAGAAATGTCCTCAAAAAAGGGATTCAAATGGCTTAAAGGCACATGGAAAAATGACCTTCATCGCATATCATCAGAGAGGTGCAAATCAAAAGAACAATGAGGCCCCTCTGGCTAATGATCAAGCTGCTTAATGGCTGTGATCCAAGAGACTTGGAGATGAGTCTCGGAGCCCAGTGGCCTTTGGCAGAAATGTATCCAGACTTCACATTAGGTTACCAGAGCTGGGCCACCCCAGGTGGGAAAGGTGGGAAAAGGTGCCTTCCCTCCGCCTATATCCTCATGGCGGCTCGGTGGCCACCATCTTCCATAGGCCAATGGAGGGTCAGGTGTGGCCCGCAGTGACGGTACACGTGGGGCCTCACAGAATAGGGATGGAGCTGACCCTTTTGTCTGCTGCTCCCAACAAGACCCGGAGTTGCCTCCCACGAATGACCTCTCTGGTTATTGATCAGGCTGCTTGACAGCCATGATCCTGGAGACTCAGAAACGAATCTCGGAATCCAGTGGCTTTTGGCAAAAATCCCTCCAGATTTCACCGTCACTGTCACTGTCATCCTATTGTTCATCGATTTGCTTGAGTGGGCACCAGTAATGCCTCCATTGTGAGACTTGTTCTTACTGTTTTTGGCATATCAAATACAACACGGGTAGCTTGCCAGGCTCTGCCTTGCGGGCGAGATACTCTCGGTAGCTTGATGGGCTCTCTGAGAGGGGCAGAGGAATCAAACCCAGATCAACCACATGCAAGGCAAACACCCTGCCCACTGTGCTATCACTCCAGCCCCCCTCCCATTTTAATTATTAAAATTTCAGAATTCCAAAATCGCATGGCCGCTACTACGGCCACACAACATCATATGCTATTCATAATCAGAAATAGAAAACTAATGATCTAATGTTGCCTTTTCGGCACATCTGAGTGTTGGGGTAAAATCAAAATAATAATGGTAGGTCCAGTGTCGAAATATTGAATGTACTCAAAGTAGAGAGAGAGAGTAATGTGGAAATCACCTGCCACATATATATAGGGGAAGGTGTGGGATGGAGGTTATACTGGGGTTTTTGGTGGTGGAAAATGTGCACTGTTAAAGGGACAGCTGTTTCATCATTTTATGACTGAGACTTAAACCCAAAAGCTTTGTAAGTTCTCTCATGGTGATTCAATAAATAAATTTAATTAAAAATAAAAACCAACAATGAGGTATCATCGTACACCATAGAATCTGGCACATATCAATAAGAACAAGAATAGCCAGTGCTGGGGAGGATGTGGGGAAAAAGGGACGCCCTTTCATTTTTTGTGGGAATGCTGCCTGATTCTGTCTTTTTCAAAAAACATATGGATTTTCAACCAAAAAGTAGAATTTGAGCTTCCATATGACCGAGCAATATCAACCCTGGGAATATATACCAAGATGCAAAAACATGCAGTAGAAATGACATCTACATTTGTATGTTTATTGCAGCACTGTTGTCAATAGCCAGTATCTGAAAAAATCCTGAGTGTCCTAGAATAGATGACTGGTAAAAGAAACTCTGGTACATCTACACAATGGAATACTATGCAGCTGTTAGAAGAAATTAAATCATGATATTTGCATATAAAAGTGGATGGCATGGAGAGTATCATACTAAGTGAAATGAGTCAGAAAGAAAGGGACAAACATAGAATGACTGCACCCATTTGTGGAATATAAAGTAGCATAATATGATACTAACAGTGAATGATAGTAGAGATAAAGGTTAGAAGATCATGCCATGACTTGGAAGCTCCGGCCTCATGAGCTGGGGGGAAAGTCTATTGGGATGCAGAAAGAACCACTAAGAAAATGATGATTGAAGGAATCGTCGAGGAAGGGAAATGTGTGCTGAGAGTAGACTAAGAACCAAACACGATGACCTCCTAGTATCTGTATTGCAAAGAATAATGCCCAAAATTAGAGAGAGAGAGAGAGAGAGAGAGAGAGAGAGAGAGAGAGAGAGAGAGAGAGAGAGAGAGAGAGAGAGGTACTGAACCTCCCACATAGTCTGGGAATGTGGTGGGGTGGTAGGGTGGGTGTGGTGGGTGGGATACTGGGTATATACCAAAGCAATCCCAAAAATTTTTCAGAAAATAAACTGCACTCTATGTTCATAGCAGGACGAGTCACAATTGCCAAAAAACAGAAACAAGCTACGTGCCCAAGGACAAATGATTGGGTAAAGAAACTATGGGACACAAGCAAAATGGAATAGGAATCACTCTTAAGAAATTATAAAATCATACAATTTGCCACTCCATGGAGGAATGTGGAGAGTATCATTTTGGAGTAAGTTAGTCAGAAAGAGAGGGTCAGACACGGAATGATTTTGCTCATATGTGGGATATAAAGAAACAAAGCAGGGGAATAAACGATGTCCCAAGGCAATAGAAACTTTGAAAGGATCTTCAGTAGGATTTCTGATTCAGGGCGAGGGCACGGGGGACACTGCGATGATTGTGAAAAGAAGTTGGCACTCTGGAGAAGCAAATGGTGCTGGATTATGCTACATACAAAAATTACCTTTACCAGTGTTATAAAACACAGTGTATTTTTTATAAAAAAATAAACAATATGCCTGTCAATGAGGTAGATGAGGGGAGGAGGTGTGAAGGAATGGGGGGACATTGGTATACATTGGTGACACTGGTGGTGGGATTGGAATTGGAAGATAGTATGCCTGAAACTCTAATATGAATAGTTTTCTAAATCACGGTGGCTCAGGAAGAGTTTTTTTTTTATATCCGTTCTTCATCTACTCCCAATCAGATTCCCATCCAGAGGGAATGAAATCCCTAAGTGGACAGTGACTGAATCCATAGTGCACTAGTGCAGACCCAGGATATGGAAAGTTGTAGCAGATAAGGCCTCACTGACAGAGACACTGACAGAATGAGATGGTAATATTAACACTTAATAATTGTCATGTAACTTCCTTGAATCATGCATTACTTCTCTAGGAGCAAAACAAGCAAATGTGAGGCATAGAGTTGTTGGAAAGATCATAAGAGATGATGTATGCCCTGTGCACAATGCAATGGAATGTAGGGACGATTAGTGTTCTGGGAACAAAAACAGTACTAGATGTTCCACATCCTGATCTCAGCCACTCAAATGAAAAATTTACTGGGACACGATATCCAGGAAAAATATCAATCTGAACTCCATGCAATATTAATGTCCCAGGTCTTTGAAATATTTTAAGATTCCCAGATATTTTTTAATTTTTAAAAAATCTTAATTAAAAAGGCATGCTTTACAAAGTTAAAGGTAGTCCAATCCCACCACCAGTGTCAACATTCCTCCACCAGTGTTCCCAGATGTTCTCCTCACCCCACACCACATTACACCCCTACCTGTCAACTTGACAGGCACATGACAAAGTTTCCACCCCATGTTCTGTCAAGTCTGTGTTTGGGATATATAACTAGACCCCTCACTCCTATCGCCGGCATAACTAAAGCCCTGAAACCTATTGACCCATTACTTTTAGTTCTATTTGGCCCCCTTCATTTCCTTCTTTCTCTGTCCTGCTCCTCTCAAAACAATGCAGGTTCCAAGATATTAGAAATGATTCCTGTTCTAAAAGTCATGGATCCAAACTTTTTCCTCCATGTGACAATAGTATTTGTAGTGTGACCCTTTCTCATCTACAAAATGGTCGTTCTAGGCCTTATGGGAATCATGGGTAGATTCAAGGAAAATAACACACAATGAAACTGTATGGAGCCCGAAAGAAAGGAAGAAAGGAAGAAAGAAAGAAAGAAAGAGAGAAAGAAAGAAAGAAAGAAAGAGAGAAAGAAAGAAAGACTCACCAAAGAATTGATAACTCTTGCTTTATTATAATCAAGGGGCTTCTATTCTAAAGTGTAGGAAGGCAACTTCGATAAAATCTTATTGCCTACTCCCAGAAAAAAAATTCAGAGTTGAAATTTGGCAGAACGCTCTGCTTAGCTGGAATAACAGCTCTCACAAATTATAAGAGATATAACAGATGAATAGGATATTCTGAGAGGCCCCTCCTACTTGGTTTGCATTCTCCATTAAATATCAACTCTGCACTGAGTCATATACTGATCACCACCATGAAGTTTAAAATCTTTCTCTACGTTTTGCTTCTAGTCACTCTCCTAGGACTCGAAGCAGAAGCAACAAAGCGTGAGTATGGAATATGGGAGCTCAAAGGGAATAGGGAATAGGAGGGGAAACAGAAGCACAAAGAAAGTCCATTTCTGCTTTCATAGGAAGTTGAGTCAATTCTATTCATCAAATACATGTTGGGCTCAAATAATGTTCCAGGAAATAAAATATACAGATGAACTTCAGCCAATGAGCAAAATGGCAGGTCCAGGGCCAGCAATAATGCAGCAGGTAGGGCATTTTCCTTGCATGCAGTTGAGCAGGGTGTGATACCTTGCACCCCATAGTCTCCTTATGTTTTTTTATATCCCACAAACAAGTGCAATAATTCTATGTCTGTTTCTCTCCTCCTAATTTCACTCAGCATAATTTGCTCCATGTCCATCCATTTGCAAATCTCACATCCCTTTTCACATGCTCCGTGTCCTGAGAGTATCACTTAAGCCTCTGTGAACTTAATCCTACAGTTTTTGATTTTGTAAAATCAGATCAATGTTTTACTTTAGTCTGTTTACCAGCTGATGTGTGAGTGTCTCAATGTGACTTAACTCAATAGTTTTCTGACTGGGAACTGGAGTGATAGTACAGTGGGTAGGACATTTGCCTGGCATGCATCATCAGAGTTCAATTTATGCCACTTGTAGATGTCTTGAGCCCATCAAGAATAATTCTTAAGCGCAGAACCAGGAATAACCCCAGAGCACTACCTAGTCTGACTTCACTCCAAAAAAGAATTAGTTTCCTCACTTTATAGAATCTTTTCTTGAAATAAAACTATAATGAAGATATATTTAATATAAAAGCATGTTAGACAGCTATGGCAGAAGCAATTCTCTTCCCTGGTGTTTTTCTGTTAGTAAGAAAGTGTAAGGAGAAGAACACAAATTTAGTAACCAGCAAGTCTGCATCAATACATTAGAGAAGGAACCTAGAGGAACCCCCCCTCTAAGTATAAAAGAACAAAAGGGACCAAAAATAGGATCAGAAACAAGATAGTAAAAAGAAAGAAGAATATTATTGAAAAATAGGGACAGTGAAATGGATTCCCGAAATGTACAACTTAGTGTCCTTCCCGCTGAAACACACGCAGTACTTGAACAGGTGCACACACCAATTGATAAAGAAGGGATCATTTTCCTCATTGCAGATGAGAGGAAACTGGGTGGTCTTTTGTATTAATGACATGAATAGGCAGCGGGGTCAGGACTGAGAGAATTAGAAGCAGCAGGACTCCAGCCCTGCAGCATCCCCTAGAAGAGTGCAGGGCGAGAGGCTGCCATGACTCAGGTATCTGACAACCATCCCCACGACCATCCCCACGGGCCCCACTCTACACCTCATCTGGACTGACAGTTGGCGGGTGAACCGTGGTTGGGAGGGACACATGGGCTAGGTGGGGGGAGATAAGCACTGCTGCTATGGAAAGTCTCATGTTCTCAGAGGTCCTGGCACATGGGTTCTACAAGAAAGGTAATCGTTCTCCTCTCTCTACCGCTCTGCCTCTTTATAACTCCAGGCTTCAGACCAAAGTCAAAACAATGCTCATTTCCCCTGGCAACTGGTCGTTGTAAAGGTGCATTCCCCAGATGGTTTTACAACTCAACTACTGGGAATTGTGAGACATTTACCTATCGAGGCTGTGGCGGAACTAGCAACAAATTTAAAAAGAAAGAAGACTGTGAGAAGTGGTGCAAGCATAGCAAGGATGTGAAAACATCCTTTCTGGAGTAAATACTATATGATTATTAAAAGATTCTGCTGCGAATAAGTGAGATCTCCTCTATCCAAATTCATTCTCCCTGCAGGGTGCCTATATTTACTCATCTCTGTGCCAACAACCTTTTTTTTTGGCATTGATCTCATCCATACATTTTATTGTTATTTCATCAGTTTCACACTTGTGTAGGTTATCATTTACCTCCAATTTTGTATCAGGTATAAGTTCATGTGTCAACCTTGACCACATCAGGAGACAGATGTCTACACATTAAAGACTTTTCTGACCCCTTTCCTAGTCTAAGTTACCTCTCTTCTTACTGACCCCTTCCCTAACTCTCAGGTTAAATAATTTGTTTTTATGATCTTGTTATTTTGCTATTTTTTAAAATGTTTTATTGAGTCACCATGTGGAAAGTTACAAAGTTTTCAGGTTTAAATCTCAGTTATACAATGCTCGAATACCCATCCCTTCACCAGTGCTCATATTCCACCACCAAGAATCCCAGTATAGCTCCACCCAGCCCCCCCACACCCCAACCCCCCCCACGCCCCTAGCCCCCCACCCTAAGCCCCCCCCGCCTGTGTAACTAATAAATTTCACTTTACTTTCACTTTGATTGCATACAATATTTCAACAAAACGCACTATTATTGTTTGGAGAGTCTCTCCCCTAAAGTCAGACCTGCTGAAAAGGAAGCATTAGATAATTTGTTTTCCATTGCTGAGGATGAAGAGGTATGAGGTCGAGTGACCACACTTAGCGGCCTCTCAGTTTTGGGTTTCTGTAATTTAGTATTTTAGTAACTAAGTCCAGAGAGATATCTGCCAGAAGTTGCATCGTTGCCAACTTGTACTTCTCAGTTACATTATATTCCACATATGAGTGCAATCTTTCTATGTCTGTCTCTTTCTTTCTGACTCATTTCACTCAACATGATACTTTCCATGTTGATCCACTTGTATGCAAATTTCATGACTTCATGTTTCCTGACAGCTACATAGTATTCCATTGTGTAAATATACCAGAGTTTCTTTTTTTTTAAATTTTAATTAATTTATTTATTTTTAATTCGTGAATCACCCTGAGGGAACATTTACAGATTTATACACTTTTGTGCTTATGCTTCCCTCATACAAAGGTCGGGAACCCATCCCTTCACCAGTGCCCATTCTCCACCATCAGTAAACCCAGCATCCCTCCCACCCTCCCCGATCCCATCTCCCCCCACCCCACCCTGCCACTGTGGCAGGGCATTCCCTTCTGTTCTTTCTCTCTAATTAGCTGTTGTGGTTTGCAATAAAGGTGTTGAGTGGCCACTGTGCTCAGTCTCTAGCCCTCATTCAGCCCGCAACTCCCTTCCCCCATATGGCCTTCGACTACATTATAGTTGGTGATCCCTTCTCTGAGTTGCCCTTTCCCCAGAATGTGAGGCCAGCCTCCAAGCCATGGAGTCAACCTCCTAGTACTTATTTCTACAATTCTTGGGTGTTAGTCTCCCACTCTGTTATTCTATATACCCTAGATGAGTGCAATCTTTCTATGTCTGTCTCTCTCTTTCTGACTCATTTCACTCAGCATGAAACTTTTCATGCCCATCCACTTAAATACAAAATTCGTGACCTCCTTTTTTCTGACAGCTGCATAGTATTCCATTGTATAGATGTACCAAAGTTTCCTCAGCCAGTCATCCGTTCTAGGGCATTCGGGTTTTTTCCAGATTCTGGCTATTGTAAATAGTGCTGCGATGAACATACATGTGCAGATGTTGTTTCGATTATACTTTTTTTCCTCTCTGGGATATATTCCCAGCAGTGGTATTGCTGGGTCAAATGGGAGCTCAACCTCTAATTTTTTGAGAGTCGTCCATATTGTTTTCCAGAAGGGCTGAACCAGTCGGCATTCCCACCAGCAGTGTAGAAGGGTCCCTTTCTCCCCACATCCTCTCCAACAGCGGTTGCTTTTGTTCTTTTGGATGTGTGCTAGTCTCTGTGGTGTGAGGTGGTATCTCGTGGTTGTTTTGATCTGCATCTCTCTGATGATTAGTGATGTAGAGCACTTTTTCATGTGCCTTTTGGCCATTCGTATTTCTTCCTTGTATACCAGAGTTTCTTTAGCCAATCATCTGTTTTCGGGCACTCTGGTTTTTTCCATATTGTGGCTATTGTGAACAGAGCGGCAATGAACATGGAAATGCAGATGTCATCTCTACTATACCTTTTTGCCTCTCCGGGATATATTCCTAGGAGTGGTATTCCTGCATCAAATGGAAGCTCAATTTCTAACTTTTTGAGAATCGTCCATATTGTTTTCCAAAAGGGCTGAACCAGTCGGCATTCCCACCAGCAGTGAAGGAGAGTCCCTTTCTCCCCACATCCACGCCAACACCGGTTGCTTTTGTTTTTTGGGATGTGGGCCAGTCTCTGTGGTGTGAGATGATATCTCATTGTTGTTTTGATCTGCATCTCCCTGATGATTAGTGATGTTGAACATTTTCTCATGTGCCTCTTAGCCATTCGGATTTCTTCTTTGGAAAAGTTTCTGTTCATTTCATCAGCCCATTTTTTGATCGGGTTGGCAGTTTTCTTCTTGTGGAGTTCAACCAGTGCATTGTATATCCTTGTTATCAACCCTTTATCGGATGGGTACTGCAGAAATATCCTTTCCCATTCTGTAGACTGTCTTTGTATTTTGGTCACTGTTTCTTTTGAGTTGCAGAAGCTTCTTAGTTTGAGATAGTCCCATTTATTTATCTTTGTTTTCACTAGCTTAGCCAGTGGCGTGTCAGCTTTGAAGATACCTTTGGCTTCAATGTCGTAGAGGGTTTTGCCGACCTTATCTTCAATGTACCTTAGGGATTCTGGTCTGATGTTGAGGTCTTTAATCCATTTTGATCTGATTTTTGTACATGGTGATAGATGGAGGTCTAAGCCCATTTTTTTGCATGTAGCCGTCCAGTTTTGCCAGCACAATTTGTTAAACATGCTTTCCTTGCTCCACTTCACATTTCTTGCTCCCTTATCAAAGATTAGATGATCATATATTTGGGGGTGTATGTCAGAGTATTCAACCCTGTTCCATTGGTCTGCCGCTCTGCCTTTGTTCCAGTACCATGCTGTTTTAATGACTACCGCTTTGTAGTAGAGTTGGAAGTTGGGGAGGTTGATTCCTCCCATTTTCTTTTTCCCAAGGATTGCTTTAGCTATTCGTGGGGGCTTATTGTTCCATATGAATTTCAGGAGCGCTTGCTCCATTTCTTTGAAGAATGTCAAGGGTATCCCTATAGGGATCGCATTGAATTTGTACAATGCTTTGGGGAGAATTGCCATTTTGACAATATTAATTCTTCCAATCCATGAGCAGGGGATGTCTTTCTATTTCCTCGTGTCCTCTTTTATTTCCTGAAGATTTTTTTTTGTTGTATCACTTTTTATTTGGAATGTTATTATTCAATTGTAAGGATTAAATATTTCTGGCATTTGGGGAAGTTTTCTCTCAAGAGGTGTTAAGGGAATCCTTCCTGCAATTCTCAGCCAGGTAACTGAGATGTCAGTTGACCCAAGAATGGAGTGCTACATGTTGTGCTAGGGGTCTCCAGGGTTGCATCCAGTGATGCTCAGGGTACCAAGTGTTACCAGGAATTTGCCTGGGTTCAATTGTATGTAATGTATGATTAACCTCCCTATTATCTCTACAGCCTAGAAGTTCTATTTGTTTTGTCCTTGAAGATTTATTCAGGTTATCTTTTTATCCTTAATACATTTGTTAGATTGTATCTTTGTGTCAGTGAATATTGATTATGTGACTTTCATTTCATTTTATAGATATTTGTGTATCCTCTATTCCATAATTAGTCTAGTTAGAATTTCATTGATTTTTCAGACAACAAAGTCTTTTCATTCATTTACTAATTAACTTCATTTCAATCTCTGCCCTAATTTTGTATCCTTTACATTTGAATCCTATTTTTTCAGTTTATTAAATTATAAAGTAGAGTATTGATTTTTAGATAGCAATTTTTAACATGTGTAGTCGATGCTATAATTCACCTTTAAGCACTTTTTTTTCTGCTTCATTACACACATTTTGATGAGCTGTATTTCTATGTGGTTAAAACATTTATAAATTTATGTTGAGATATAATCTTAACCAATACTTTATTTAGCAAAATACTGTTTAATTTCAATATTGCCATTCTTGGGTTTTATCAGGTGTCTTTTCTCCCCTTCCTTAATTTTTTCACATTAATTTTGGTATGTATGTCTTCTGATTGCAATTCATGGTGCTTCCATAGTTGGCAGTGCTTTGGGAGGCTCTCCATATGGTTTGGTGCTCCTTGAAGCTGGCAAGGTCATTCATCAGGATGTGTCATTCTGGGCAATGAAATACTCTGTGACTAATCTAAAGAATGAAATTAAGTATACATTCACATGGAATAGATCCAGAGAGAACAAAAATACATATCAGCAATGAAAGACATCTGGAACAGCAGTTTGAAAATCAGTGGTGGAGTACCTACCAATCATCTAGGAAGCTTTGAATTTGACGCCTGGCACCACTTCACTTTACCAAGTGCAACTGACAGCAATACCATTGTGATGCTTCATGTCACATCCACCAAAAATGCATTGCGACCAGGTGGATACTCTGAGTCTACAAACTCAGTCCTGAAGAATTTTTTTATAGTTTTCATTATACAAGTCCTTTACCTCCTTTGTTAAGCTGATTCCGAGGTATTTGATTTTTTGAGGCGCAATTGTGAATGGGATTGCTTTTCTCAGGTCACTTTCTTCTCTCTCATTATTTGCATATAGGAAAGCCATGGACTTTTGGGTATTGATTCTATAGCCTGCAACTTTACTGTACGAGTCTATTGTTTCTAGGAGTTTCTTGGTAGAGGTTTTAGGGTTCTCTAAGTATAGTATCATATCATCTGCGAATAGTGAGAGCTTGATTTCTTCCTTTCCTACCTGAATGCCCTTAATGTCTTTTTTTTTTTTTTTTTGCTTTTTGGGTCACACCCGGCAATGCACAGGGGTCATTCCTGGCTCATGCACTCAGGAATTACCCCTGGCGGTGCTCAGGGGACCATATGGGATGCTGGGATTTGAACCCGGGTTGGCCGCGTGCAAGGCAAATGCCTTACCCGCTGTGCTATCACTCCAGCCCCCCCCTTAATGTCTTTTTCTTGCCTAATAGCTATTGCAAGTACTTCCAGTACTATATTGAACAGAAGTGGAGAGAGTGGGCATCCTTGTCTCGTCCCTGTTCTCAGAGGGAAGGCTCTTAGTTTTTCCCCATTGAGGACAATGCTTGCCATAGGCTTGTGATAAATGGCTTTGACTATATTGAGGAAGGTCCCTTCTATACCCATTTTGGCGAGTGTTTTCATCATAAACGGATGCTGGATCTTGTCAAATGCTTTCTCTGCATCTATTGATATGATTATATGATTTTTATCTTTTCTTTTGTTGATATGGTGGATTATGTTGATTGATTTCCGGATGTTAAACCATCCTTGCATCCCCGGGATGAATCCCACTTGGTCGTGGTGTATGATCTTTTTGATGAGTTGTTGAATTCTATTTGCTAATATTTTGTTGAGAATTTTTGCATCTGTGTTCATCAGGGATATTGGCCTGTAGTTTTCTTTTTTTGTGGTGTCTTTGTTTGCTTTTGGTATTAGGGAGATACGAGCCTCATAGAAACTGTTAGGGAGGGTTTCTGTTTCTTCAATTTCCTGGAAGAGCTTGAGAAGGACTGGCAAAAGGTCCTCTTTAAATGTTTGGAAGAACTCACTAGTGAATCCGTCTGGACCTGGGCTTTTGTTTTTGGGGAGACTTTTGATTACCATTTCAATTTCCTTGATGTTAATTGGACTATTCAGGTACTCCAGGTCTTCTTGGTTCAGCCTTGGGAGATTATAGGAGTCGAGGAATTTATCCATTTCTTCTAGATTCTCTTGTTTCGTGGCATAGAGATTTTCAAAGTAGTCTCTGATGATCTTTTGAATTTCATTGGTTTCTGTTGTGATGTCCCCCTTTTCATTTCTGATTCGGCTTATAAGGGTTCTCTCTCTCTCTTTCTTTGTGAGTCTTGCTAGTGGTTTATCAATCTTGTTTATTTTCTCGAAGAACCAGCTCTTGGTTTCATTGATCTTCCGGATTGTCTTTTGGGTTTCCATGTCATTAATTTCTGCTCTAAGTTTTATTATCTCTTTCCTTCTGCCTGGTTTTGGCTCCTTTTGTTGGTCCTTTTCTAAGGTCTTGATCTGTGAAGTCAAATTATTTATGTGGGCCCTTTCTTCCTTCCTGAGATATGCTTGCAGAGCTATAAAATTTCCCCTTAAAACGGCTTTAGCTGCGTCCCACAGGTTCTGGTAGCTCGTGTCTTCATTCTCATTTGTTTCTAGGTACCTTTTGATTTCTTCCTTGATTTCCTTCCTGACCCACTCATTGTTCAATATCGAGCTATTTAATTTCCAGGTGTTTGATTTGGTTTTCTGCATCTGTCCACAGTTAAGTTTTATCTTCAGTGCATCATGGTCTGAAAAGATAGCTGGTACAATGTCTATCTTGTTGATTCTGTTGAGGTATGTTGTGTGGCCCAGCGCATGGTCTATTCTGGAAAATGTTCCATGTGCACTGGAAAAGAATGTGTATTCCTTTTTTTGGGGATATAAAGCCCTGTGTAAATCTATTAGCCCTCTCTCTTCTATTTCTTCCTTCAAAGCCAGTATTTCATTGGTGAGTTTTAATCTTCTAGATCTGTCCAGAGGAGACAGTGCGGTGTTGAAGTCTTCAACTACTATTGTGTTGCTCGAGATGTCCTTCTCGAGGTCTCTTAGCAGCTGTTGTAGGTATTTAGCTGGTCCCTCATTGGGTGCGTAGACATTTAGGAGTGTGATTTCTTCCTGATGTACACATCCCTTGATTAATAAAAAGTGGCCTTCACTATCCCTTCTAATCTTTTTCAACCTGAAGTCTATGTTGTCCGATACTAGTAAAGCCACCCTGGCTTTCTTGAGGGAGTTGTTTGCTTGCAGGATTGTTTTCCATCCTTTGACTTTGAGTCTGTGTTTGTTCTGGCTATTCAGATGTGTTTCTTGCAGGCAACAGAATGTTGGGTTGAGTCTCTGAATCCATTTTGCCAGTCTGTGTCTCTTAATTGGTGAATTCAGACCATTGACATTAAGGGAGATTATTGTTATGGGATTTTGTGCCGTCTTTGTGCAAGGGTTTGTTGTGCTTGTAGGGGTTGTTCTTGTCTTACAATAGCCCCTTTAGTGCTTCTTTTAGGTTTGGTTTTGAGTCTATGAAGTTCCTGAGCTGTTGTTTATCCCCAAAGTAGTGTATGATTCCTTCTAGTTTGAATGAGAGTTTAGCCAGATAAAGTATTCTTGGTGAAGAGTTGATTTCATTGAGTTTTTTCACTATATCCCACCATTGCCTTCGAGCTTGGAGGGTTTCCTCTGATAGATCTGCTGTGAGCCTAAGGGGTGCTCCTTTGTACGCGATTTCCTTCTTGGACCTTGCTGCTTGGAGTATTGTGTCTCTCTGGAAGATGTCCATCATTGTAACTATCATATGTCTTGGGGTTTTTCTGTTAGGATCTCTTTTAGCTGGCACTCTTTGGGCGCCTTGAATCTGGATGCCCGCATTGTCCAGCTGTGGGAAGTTTTCCGCAATGATTTGTTTGACTGTGTCTTTTTCGTTGGGGTTGGTTCCCTGTGGTTCTGGTAGTCCAATGATTCTAATGTTGTTCCTCTTGAATTCATCCCCTAGGACTCTGATTCTGGCTAGAGCTATTTTGAGGTCTCTTGCCATGGTTTGATGTTGCCTGTAGGCCTCTTGCAGCTCATCTTCAAGCATACTGATTCTGTCTTCGGCTGCAGTCATCCTATTGTTGAGGGAAGCCAGAGAGTTTTTGATTTCATGTATGGAATCCTTCATTTCTTTTTGAAGGTTTTTTATTTCTGCTCTCATTTCTTCCCGTATTTTGTCGGCTGTCTGTTGTATTGTTTCCGCCAGGTCTTCCTTGAAGTTGTCCATCTTTGCATTGAGTTCATTGAACATATTGAGGATTTCAACTCTGAATTCTTTCTCAGAGAGGTCAAGTTTGTAGGAAGCGCCCACTGAGGTTTCCGGACTCCTTTGATCGTCCTCTGGTTGCAATGGGGATTTTCGCTGTTTCTTCATATTGTTTGTGGTGATATGAAAGAGGGCCCTTGATGATGAGTGTCCCTGTTTCCTTTTGTTGCGAAAAAGGATTGTGGATAGGCTCAGTTAATAGTGGTTGGCTTTTTACTTGCCGGTTGTAGAACCTGGTCTCCTACTGAGATGTTTCCTTCAGTTCTTATGTGAAGTCTTGTGTTTTATTGTCCTACTGCTTGCGAATAGCTAGGATGTTAGTCTTGGATAGGATGTTGAGCTGTGCCAACAACCTTTACAAACACTGCTCATACATTTAAAGCTTCAAACCTTCTTTCTCAAATACATATTAACATACATATAACACACTGGGGAAGCTTGAAAGTGTACTGTCATCCATGCTTAGTCTGCATGACATCTGAGCCCACAGAGAGGAAACCCTTTAGGGAAAAGAGTGAAAGGTGAGAACGTTTAGAAACATTCAAACAAGGATGAAATACATCCATGAGACATTCAGAGAGGAACAACATTACGTTTCAATGCCTATCTCGTGCCTGCTTTGACTACACAACACAAAGAGTGGATTTTACTCCACAGAAAATATTTTATGAGGAGCTGTAGTGACAGTACAATGGGGAAGGCACTTGCCTTCCACGTGGCCAACCCAGGTTCCACCCCCAGCATCTCGTATGGTCGTCCGTGCACAGTCAGGAGTAATTCTGAGGGCAGAGCCAGGAGTAGTAACCCCTGAGAATCACTGGGTAGGACCCATTAAAAAGTCAAAAACAATTTAAGATACAGTTTTTGAAAGATGTTGGGTTTCTATGTATGGAGAGCTCACAATTGATTTAGAAAATGTCTGATTGAACTGAAAGGTTATTATGGCTTCTCAATATAATAAATAATGTTGCAGGGAGAAGAAATCATCATGGGTATCTGTGGTGTTAATTACATACATTCTAAAGTTTTCACATACAGGAAAAGAGGAGATGCAATTGAAAATCTTTTGATACATAATAACTTTCATTAAAAAGCCAACACGATTTATCAGGAAACAAAGGAGCTGATTGTCCCATTTTCTATTTCCATCAGCAAAAATCTTTTCAGAAAAGACACTTGCACTCTATGTTCATGGCAGCATGAGTCACAATCTCGAAACAACCTAAGTGCTCAAGAACAAATGATTGGATAAAGAAACTATGGTACACACGCACAATGTAATACGACTAAGCTTTAAGAAAAGATAAAACATATATATAGAATCAAACAATTTGCCACTACATGGAGAAATCTAGAGAGTATCATCTTGGGTTAAGTTAGTCAGAAAGAGAGGGTCAGACACAGAATGATCTTGCTCATATGTGGGATATAAAGAAACAATGAAAGGGAATAACTGATGACCAAAGGCAATAGAAACTTTGAAAGGATCTTCAGTAGGATTCCTGACTCAAGTTGAAGGCATGGAGGAACAATGCGATTATTTTTAAAGGGTGCTGGCACTCTGGAGAAGTGAGTGGTGCTCCATTATGTTATATATAAAAAAATTACCTCCAACAGAGTTCTAAAACACAGTGTATAAAACAAAACTAAACAGTATGCCCGTCAAGGAGGCAGACTGAGGGGAGGAGGAAGGAATCTGGGGACATTGGTAGAGGGAAGATGACACTGGTGGTGGGATTGGAATTGGAAGATAGCAAGCCTGAAACTCTAATATGAATAGTTTTCTAAGTCACACTGACTCCAAAAGAATTAAGTCACATTGACTCCAAAAGAATTAAATCCTTCCTTCATCTACTCCCAACCAGATTCCCATCCAGAGTGAATAAAATCCCTAAGTGGAGAGTGACTGAATCCATAGAGCAGCAGTGAAGACCCAGGATATGGAAAGTCATGGCAGAAAAGGCCTCACTGACAGAGACCCTGACTGAATGAGATGGTAATGCTATCACATAATAATTGTTACATAACTTCCTTGGGTTCTGCATTCCTTCTCTAGATGCAAAACCAAAAAAAACCCCTGAGGCATAGAGTAGTTGGGAAGATCATAAGAGATAATGTATGCCCTGTGCACAATGCAATGGAATGTAGGGAAGATTAGTGTTCTGGGAACAAAGTCAGTACAAGATGTACCACATTCTAATCTCAGCTACTCAACGAGAAATTTACTGGGACACAATATCCAGAAACAATATCAATCTGAACTCCATGCACTATTAATTTCCCCGGTCTGTCGAAAATATTTCAGACTCCCAGATATTTTTTATTTTTTTAAGTTTTATTTAAAAAGGCTCTTCACACGCTACCTGTCTGAATGCAAAGTTCCAACCATTGAAAAACCAGCAAGACCATCCTATTGTACAAGAAGGGAGACATCCACAACGTTGGCAACTGTCACCAATCTGCCTATTGTCTGTCGTCTACAAGCTATTCACTCGAGTAATCCTGAACAGGATTGGCAGAACACTACACGAAGGACAACCATGCAAGCAAGCCAGGTTTCAAAAAAGATTCAGCACGATCGACCATATGCACACTGTGATCAAGCTCATTGAGGTCTTGTGAGAGTTCAAGATGCCGCACTGTCTAACGGTCATTGATTTAAAGAAGACCTTTGATTCTGTCAAGACTGAAGTGGTCATCAAAGCCCTACCAAACAGGGCATTCAAACTCAGTACATCAAAATCCTCGGCGAGCTGTATTACGGATTCACCACCAGGATCTCACCATTCTACAAAGAAGTGCACATTCATGTAAGAGAAGGGTTTGGCAGGGCGACCCCATTTCACCAAAACTCTTCAGTTCCACGCTGCAGAACACCATGGGATGACTGGAATGGGAAGGAACAGGAGTGAAGATAAACAGTAGGCAACTACATCACCTCCTCTTTGCTGATGACATCGTTCTCAACACAAAATATCAGCCAAGCGGCAGAAATGCTGGCCAACTTCGACCAGATTGTGAAAAGGTTGTTCTACAGCTGAATCTCACAAAAACAATATTCATGAGAAACAAACTAGTTCATGATGTCTCATTTGCCTCAAGGAACGAACATCTCTGAATGCAACAGTTATGTGTATCTAGATGGAGAACTCAACATGACAAATGACCTGGCACCTGAACTGCGCAGGAGGAAGAGAGCTGCATGGAACGCCTTCAAGAATGTTGAAGAAGTAGTTAAAAGGATGAAGAACCTCCAGCTCTGGGCACATCTTTCTACTCTACCTTTCTTCCTGCACTAACATACGCCTCAGAGACCTGGGCCCTACTAAGACAGGATAAAAACGCTATTCAGGTATCCCAAAGCGGAATCGAAAGAGCTATGCTTGGTGTATCACGGTCCACTCAAGTGAGACAAGGAATCCGGTGTTCTGATGTCTATCAACAATCCTGGAAGCTGTCTAGTTTTCAAAGGCATTGAAAACCAGATGGACTGGACACTTAATACGATTCAGAAATGACCACTGATCTAGAGCTGTTACTGACTGGAGTCCATGGAACGTCAAAAGACCTCATGGCACCCCACTTACAAGATGGTCAGAGTTCTTCACCAAGACCCTGAATAAAAGGTTTGAGGCTCTTCGTGTTCCTAGAGCAAGCAGACACATTTAAGCTACACTAGCACGTGACAGGGATGAATGGAGACGTTTCTGGCGCCCGCTCAAGCAAATCGATGAATAATGGGATGACAAGTGGTATAAGTGATTAAAAAAAGGCTTGAGTTACAAAGTTACAGGTAGCTTAATTTAGGCATAAAATACTTCAATACCAATCCCTCCAACCAGTTTCAAAATCCCTTCACCAGTGTTCCCAGATGTCCTCCTCACCCCACCCTACATTAGACAGGCACATGACAACATTTCCATGACTGCCACTTAGATTCCATGTTCTCAGTTCTGTCAAGTCTGTGTTTTGGATATATAACTAGACCCCTCACTACTATTGCCAGCATAACTAAAGCTCTGAAGCTTATTGACCTGTCCCCCTTTATTTTCTTCTTTCTCTGTCCCCCTCTCTCTAAACACTGCAGGTTCCCAGATATTACAAATGATTCCTGTTCTGAAGTCCTGGATCCAAACTTTGTCCTTCATGTGACAATAGTGTTTGTAGTCTGACCCTTTCTCATCTACAAAATGGGCATTCTAGGCCTTACTGGAATCATGTGTACATTCAAGAAAAATAACATAGATTGAAACTCTGGAGCCATAGAGAAAGAGAAAGAGAGAGATAGAGAGACTCACCAAAGAATTAATAACTCTTGTTTTATTATAATGAACGGGCTTCTATTCTAAAGAATAGGGAGGCACTTTTGATAAAATATTATTACCTACTCCCAGGAGAAAAGATTAGAATTGAAATTTGGCAGAAAGCTCTGCTTAGCTGAGACAGCAGCTCTCGCAAATGATAAGAGATATAGCAGATGTGTTGGATATTCAGAGAGGCCCCTCCAACTTGGTTTACATTCTCCATAAAATACCAACTCGATACTGCGTTATTTACTGATCACCACCATGCAGTTTAAGATCTTTCTCCACATTTTGCTCCTACTCACTTTCCAAGAACTCGGAGCAGAAGCATCATTCCATGAGTATGGAATATGGGAGCTCAAAGAGAATAGGGAATAGGAGGGGAAACAGAAGCACAAAGAAAGTCCTTTTCTTATTTCATAGGAAGTTGCGTCAATTTTAGTCATCAAATACATGTTGGGCTCAAATCATGTGCCAGGAAGCAAATATGCAGATGAGCTTCTGTCAATGAGCAAAATGCCAGGTCCAAGGACATAGCAATAGTACAGCGGGTAGGGCATTTTCCTTGCAAGCAGTTGAGCAGGGTGTGATCCCCGGAACCCCATGGATTCGTGAGTTGGCCAGAGTGATCCCTGAGCTCAGAGCCAGGAGTAATTTTTGAGTACCACAGGTGTGACTTCCTGCTCAGTCTCCCAATAAAACCGAAACGAAAACAAAATGGCAGACCCAATTCTGTGAGAATAACGTACCTGAGAGAAAGATAGAAAATACTGGATGTAAAGTGCTCCGAAAAGGGAAGAGGAAGTGAGACCATGAGGAAAAGAGGTAGACACCAGACCTGAAGGGGAATAAGGACAGAAGAGGGGAAGGAGAACAGAAGAGCTGTAATGGGAAAGTGAGAGGCTTAGTTTAGCCAAGTCACACCTACTTGTAAGGTAAGACCACTTCTAGGACTACTTTCCTCAAGTCCAGAAACTTCCCATGGAACCTCTGTGACAATAATAGTTGGAAATAATCGCTTTGGTTAAGATTTGAGTACTGAGAAACTCCAAACAATAATAGTGAGTTTTTTGTTGAAATATTGAATGTAATCAAAGTAAAGTGAAAGTAAAGTGAAATTTATCAGTTACACAGGCGGGGTGGGGGACTGGGGAGGTGGGGGGTGGGGGGAGTTATACTGTGATTCTTGGTTGTGGAATATGTGCACTGGTGAAGGGATGGGTGTTCGAGTATTGTATGACTGAGACTTAAACCTGAAAGCTTTGTAACTTTTCACATGGTGATTCAATAAAAGAATAAATAAAAAAAAATTTGAGTATGGATATGTACTGAAAGTAGACCAAGGACCTAACATGATGGCCTCTTAGTATCTGTAATGCAAATTATATTGTCCAAAGTTAGATAGAGGGAAAGAAGGACGGTATCTGCCACAGAGGCAGGGAGTAGGATAGAGTGGGGGTGGCAAAAAAACACTGGGAACAATGGTAATGGAAAATGTGCACTGGTGGTGGCATGGGTGCTAGAGCATTGTGTGACTGAAGTGTAATCTTCCAAGTTTATAACTGTATCTCACGGTGATCCAATAAAACTTATTTAAAATTTTATTTTCTGTTTCAATAAGCCTTCATAGTTCTGGAAGGCCCACTCAGTTTTCAAAACCCTGTGAAAGACAAAACTAGGTGATCAATAGAACAGGCACACAGAAAAATTCAGACAATTTAGCTCAGGTTCTTGCATCCTTTATTTAAAATTGAATCACCAGAGATATACAGCTACAAAGCTGTTCAGGGGCGGATTTCAGCAATACATGTTCCAATACCCATCCCTCCACCAACGCACATTTCCCATCACCAATGGCCCAAGTTTCCCTGCTGTCACCCCCACCCCCACAGCCTGTCTCTTTGGCAGGTACTTTCTCTCTTCCTCTCTCTCTCCTTAGCTCTCACTCTCTCCCTTTCTCTCCCTCCACCTCCCTCTACTTCCTTTATTCATGTTGCCTAGGGCTTTGCAATACAGATACTGGGAAGTAGTGATGTTTGTTCCTTTACCTACTTCCAGCACACAGTTCCTATCCAGAGTGAATATTTCCAATTATCTTTGTCATAGTTGTCCCTTCTCTAGCCTGACTGTTTCTCCCTGAGCACTTGGAGCAGGCTTCCATTTATGGACCATTCACCTGGGCTCCTGTTTCTACTCTTCTTGGATATTAGATTCATTATGTTTTTCATATCCCACAAACTAGTGCAATCATTCTATGTCTGTCTCTCTCCTTTTAATTTCACTCAGCATGATTTGCTCCATGTCCATCCATTTACAAATCTCACATCCCTTTTCACATGCTCCGTGCCCTGAGAGTATCACTTAAGCCTCTGTGTACTTAACCCCACAATTTTTCCTTCTGTAAAATCAGATCAATGTTTGACTTAAGTTTGTTTACCAGCTGATGTGTGAGTGTCTCAATGTAACCTGACTCATAATAGTTTTCTGACTGGGAACTGGTGTATAAATAGTACAGTGGGTAGAGCATATGCCTGGCGTGCATCATCAGAATTCCATTTCTGGCACCCTATCGTGCCTTGAGCCCTTCAGGAGTAATTCTTGAATGTAGAACCAGGAATAACCTCTTAACACTGCCGGATCTGACTTCCCCCCAAAAATATTAGATTCCTCACTTTACAGAATCTTTTCTTGAAATAAAACTATAATGAAGATATATTTAATATAAAAGCATGGTAGACAGCTATGGCAGAAGCAATTCACTGGCCTGGCTTTTTTCTGTTAGTAAAGAAAGTGTAAGTCAACAAAACATAAATTTATTAACCAGCAAGTCTGCTTCAATATATTAGAGAAGGACCCTAGAGGAAACCCTCCCAATGTACAAGAACAAAAGAGACCAAAAATAGAATCGGAAACAAGAAAGATAGTGAAAAGAGAAGAATATTGTTGAAGAATAGATACAGGGATATGGATTCTTCAAATGTACAAAACATAATGTCCTTCCCACTGAAAACACATGCAGTACATGGACAGGTGCACACACAAGTTGATAAAGAAGGGATCGTTTTCCTCATTGCAGATGAGAGGAAACTGGGTGGTCTTTAGTTTTAATGACATGGATGGGCAGAGGGTCAGGTCTGAGAGAATTAGAAGCAGCAGGACTCCAGCCCTGCAGCATCCCCTGGAAGAGTCCAAGACCTGGTGCTGCCATGACTCAGGTGTCTGATGACCATCGCCAGAGCCCCACTCTACACCTCATCTGGACTGACAGTTGGCGGGTGAACCGTGGTTAGGAGGGACACATGGGCTAGGTGGGGGGAGTTGAGCTCTGCTACTACAGAGAGTCTCATGGATGTTCTTAGGGTCCCTGGCATATGGGTCCTATAAGAAAGGTAATCGTTCTCCTCTCTCTACTGCCCTGTCTCTTTATAGCTCCAGAACCTAAACGAAAGCCAAAAAAGTGTTTTCTTCCTCCGGTAACTGGAAATTGTAATGCTGGATTCCCCAGATGGTTTTACCAACCAAGTGCTGGGGATTGTTGAACATTTATCTATGGAGGCTGTGGCGGCAATGGCAACAACTTTTTTATGAAAGAAGACTGTGAGAAAGCGTGCAAGGAAAGCAAGCTCTAGGTGTGAATGCATCATCTGTGGTGTAAATACTCTATGATAATTAAACGATTTTGCTGTGAATAAGTGAAATCTCCTTTATCCAAATTCATTCTCCTCGCATGGTGCCTAAATTCACTCATCTCTGTGCCAACAATCTTTACAAATACTGCCCATACATTTAAAGGCTCAGACCTTCTTTATCAAATACATACCAACATACATATAATGCATTGAGGAAACTTGAAAGTGTTCATTTATTCACACTTAGTTTGCATGACATTTGAGCCCACAGAGAAGAAAAACTTTAAGGAAAAGAGCGAAAAGTGAAAATATTTAGAAATATTCTGACAAGGATGAATTATATAGACTGGAGCAATAGCAAAGCAGGTCGGGCATTTGCCTTGAACGTTTCCGACCCAGTTTAGATTCCTCCGTTCGTCTTGGAGAGCCCGGCAAGCTACTGAGAGTATCCGGCCCACACAGCAGAGGCTGGCAAGCTAACCATGAGGTATTCAATATGGCAAACAACAGTTACAACTAATCTCACAATGGAGATGTTACTGGTGCCCTCTCGAGAAAATAGACTACAGTGCTACAATGCTACAGTGCTACATAACTTTCTTAAATATCTAATGTGATATCTCACAAAAAAAGGAGCTGACTGTCCCATTTTCTATTTCCATCCGCACAGAGAGGCCAATTCTATTAATATCTGTATCATGAAATAGAGGGTTTTGAAAATTGAATCACAGTGAGGTATGGAGTTACAAAGTTGTTCATGATCTGAATTTCAATCATATCACATTCCAACCCTCATCCTCATTGAGGGAATTAAAGTTCAGAAAGATCAACTACTTGTCCAAAATCCCAAACCTCTGAAAGGAAGCTGGTGATCGAATCAACGTTGGACTCGAGAACGCACATTCTCAGTAGTTCCCCACCAGGCTGTAGTCAGAGTCAATTCTACCCAGGAGAGCCCAAGCTCTGCTCGCCTCTCCTTCCTGGAACACCAGCAGCACACACATCCTCAGAGTTGGCGCTGGGCTGCTATATGTAGGAAACAATATATATTAGAAATATACTATTGGCATACGTCCTCCAGAGCGCACCTACTTGCCTGCAGTGCGCCGCGCCATGGGCCCTAGCTGTGGTTTGATATCTCTTTCGAGATTATTCTATGGGTCTCTGAAATAAGGCAAATAAATGAGCTGAGCCGGTGGTGGTTTGTGGGTGTGGCTCCCACATAACTAATTTTGGCCCTTTAATTTCTTGGTAAACTTGGCCCAAGTTGTTGGGGTCTGGCCAAGGGCACAGTTGCATTTTTGGGTATCAGGAAGTCTGAAGGCACCATCAGGCTGCTGATGCACTCACCCCGCAGGTACAGGTTGACCTGCTGGAACCATAGCCGGAAGGATGAAAGATATAGGGCAACAGAGTCCATATCTGAATGGAGGCTGGTGACAGGAAAGGAGACAGTGAAAGAGACAGACAAACTAAACTAGGAAAGAGAGGGATGATGTTTTGCCAGTAAGTCCTGCTTTTAGGGAAAAACCCTTCCCAGGTCCACTTCTTTCCTGAACTTTAGAAAGTTTGTAAATATAAAAATTTTAAAAACAAAAAAAAATTTAAATCTCTAGTAGTAAGTGGTCACTGGGATTTTTGGATGACTTGATATTTTAGAGCTATTTAATGACAGAAAATCAGGATGTCTTCAAAGCCTCCACGCCTGGACCCAGACCTACGTCTCCCCAACCTCTGATAGCTTCCCCACCCTTCCAGGTGACATGAACTTCCCTGCTGATACTGCCAGGTCCTTCTCAGATGGAAACAGCTTCCACTACCTTTCACGTGGGGCCCGGAAGCCCCCATGCTATGTTAACGAGCTCAGTCTAAATCCTCTGAAAGGTTCGGCCACATATGCGGCCAAGAGCCCATTCCACTCATCAAAGTTTGCACTACTCACAGTTATACTTCCTGTCCGGGGTGAAGACTAGAGGGAAGGGAAAGACCAGCCTAATCCCAGAAAATCCTCTACCAGGGAGGCTAACTACAAAAATTACAATCTTTTACTTACTAATGAGACATTAAGCAGTTTCAATCAGATCTTTTTTCATAACATAAAACCAATATTTTCTTTCTGAGCACAAAACATAATACCTCATAGGCCTATTAAGATTTCTCCTTAAAATTTTGTTAATTGTCTTCAGTCTTAATGATTTTTATTTACATCTCTCTTTGTGTTTGTGTTTGTGTTTGTGTGTGTGTATGTGTGTGTGTGTGTGTGTATAAGTAGTGATAGTACAGTGGGTAGGGTGTTTGTTTCCATCCCTCTCGGAGAGCCCATCAGGCTACAGAGAATATCTCACCTGCAGGGCAGATCTGGCAATTTAAGCATGGCATATTCAATATGCCAAAAAAAGTAACAATAAGTCTCACAATGGAGACATTATTGGTGCCTGCTCGAGCAAATCGATGAACTACGGGACACAGTGCTACAGTGCTATGCATATAAATATAGCTTTTTAAAAATTTTACTTTATAAGTTTCTCACTGACTTCCAAATATGTTAATTTTAAATTTCAAATTTGATGGAATTAACTTTTACCATCTATAGGTGTAGATATCACCGTCTCCACAATTTAAGAAAAGAGAGAGAAAGAGACCTTTCATATATGGGTTTTAAATGAAGTAAACATAGTAAGAGAATGAAACATGGTAAAAGTCATTGAAACTAGAGATTATCTCTATAGATCTGAGCTTAAGTGGGGTGGGAGTGGGAGCGGTCCTTGGGACACAGAAAGTGGGCTCTCTGGTTATACTTGGTTACAGTCTCCTGGAAGAACTCCAAAATCATTCAGTAATGATCATTTCTCCCCTTCGGAGTAGACAAATACATACAAATTGAGTCTATTTGGTATGTAAACTTCAAGTGAATTATTATTACATAAGGAGAAATGCATAGATTTATTATCACATGTGATAATGGTATAGATATTTTTAACTTACTTGAAATTACTAAAGACATTATTGGTCAATATTTGAGTGCTTTAGAAAAATGTATTGCAGAAAACAGCAAATTTCCTTGCCAAGTACACTATATAAGATATTGTATTGTGAGCATTATAAATATTGTATGAAATTTCTGATGAAGTCAGTAGAAAAAAGAGAACTGTACCACACTAAATATATGTCACAAATCTAAAATGACAGAACCTATAAAATGATAGACAATAATTGCAAGAGATGGAGGGTTTTTTCATGGAATGAAATTTATTAACAGGAATAAAGATAATTTTTTCTTTTTTAAGATACATTATGAAGGTTTTTTGTTTAAACTATACAGATTTTTCGGTTTTGTATTTTAAATTTCTCTTTAAAAATTTAAGCTATCCAATAAAGCATCTTATTATTAGTAGAACTGAAACACTTGTCTGCGGGACACCTTCAGGTTTTTTATTTGTTTTGGTTTTGTTTCGGGGCTACACCCAGCAGTGCTCAGGGGTTACTCCTGACTCTGTGGCCAGGGATCACCCTTGGTAGGATCAGTCGACCATCTGGGATCCCGGGAATCGAATCTTGGTTGGCCAAATTCAAGGCAAACACCCTGCTTGCTGTACTATCACTCTGGCCCCAGGGACACTGTTAATACTTTTTTTACCCTTTATTCCACTGTGTTTGTAGCATAAACTCAAGAGAAAATATTTCCTCTCTGTAATAGCCTCTGCTCCTAATGCAGTGAGGGAACTATCTAAAAGTCATGTACATAGGGGCCTGCTGCCGCCAACAGGTCAACCTGTACATGTGGGGCAAGTGCATCAGCCGCCTGATGGTGCCTTCAGTTTCCTGACACCCCAAAATTGCTAGTGTGCCTTTGGCCAGACCCCAACAACTTAGGGCCAAGTTTACCAAGAAAGTAAATGGCCAAAAGTTAGGTATGTGGGAGCCATGCCCACAAATCACTTCCAGCTTCGATGTGCAAGCTCATAACTGGCTTTATTTCAGAGACCCAAAGAAAAATCTCTAAAGAAAACAAAAGCCACAGTAATCTCCGATATGCTCTGGCTGAACAGTCCCAGGTAAATTGACGGTGGGGCAGGAGGAAGCGGGCATGTTTGCCTGGTGGCTTGCCCAGGCAGAGCGCTCAGCAGCCACTTGCTTCCACAATCCAAAATCGCTGCCAAACCCCCAGCCTGACTCCATCATCTCAGGACGGACTTCACCAAGGAATAATCTGCTGAAAATTCTGTTATGCTCGTTTTGTGAGTGAAATCTCCAGGCTGTCTCATGTAGAGTGGGCTACCTCCCCTCACTTCCCCATACTCATGGAAGTACTGGCAGTAACCAACACGAGCCAACTCCAGTGTTACCCTGGTAAACTCTACTACCGGCCTTGTTTCAGACACCCATAGATAAACCTCGAAAGAAGTCAAAATGAACAGAAAAGCTGGGACCTGCATGTGGCTATATAGACTGGGGTAAATTGGAAGGGGGCAGGTTGGCCTGGGACCTGCCCAAACAGAGAATCTGGCAGCTGCCTGCTTCCACAATCTAAAATAGCCACCATACCCGGCCTATTTCCACCGTCACAGGACGGACCTCACCAAGATATAATCTGTTGAAAATTCTGGTATGATTTTGTGACTGAAACTCCATGCTTTCCCAGAGTTCTGGTGGGCTACCTCTCCCCACTTCCCAATATTCATGGAAGCACTGGCAGTCACCCCCACGATCCAACACCAGGGCCACCATGTAAGCTCTACCACCAGTATTCCTTCAGAGATCCATAAAAAAATCTCAAAAGAGTCACTGAGCTTCCCATCCGTCATGCCCGCTTACAGACACGGACCCAGGACTCGATCTCAACCCAGCGTCCAGCAGGCAGGGACCTTCATCCAGGTGTGCTGGTTCAGTCATTTGGGGCCAGAAGGGGCGTGGCCTCTGTGGTAGTGGGCGTGGCCTACACTACAAGGGGCGTGGTCTCCGGGGACAGTTATTTTCCCCGTTTTAGTATACTTGACATCTCAATCCCCATTACCTAACTTTGTGGAGATCTCCCCAGCTGCCTCAAACACAAAAGGCAAATAGCCACTATCCCTCTCCAATTGCATCAAAATATCAAACCCTCACAAAGAGACAACAGCTCTAGTGAACTGGAAGGTCCCACCACCATATAACCCTGACAGCATGAAGAAACAGTGCAAATCCCCACAGCAAGGAGAGGATGAAGGAAAGAGTCCAGAAGCCTCAGCAGGGGTTTCCCACAAATATGATCTCTCTGATAAAGAATTCAGAGAAGAAATTCTGAGAATGTTCATTGAACTTAAAGAAAGGGTGGAGCAGTCAGAGAAGAAATTACGAAAAGAAATGAGAGCAGAAATAGGAAAGCTACATTCAGAAATGTCAAGAATAAAAGACTCAGTGGACGAAATAATAAAAACAGTGGGAGCCCTCAACAGTAGAATGGCTAAAGCTGAAGATAGAATTAGTGAGCTTGAAGATGAGCAGCAGAAAGCCCACTGGCTACAACAAACAATTGGAAAAGACCTCTAAATAGCTCTAGGGCGAATCAGAGACCTAGGTGATGATTCCAAGAGGAATAAGATAAGAATCATCTGAGTTCCAGAAGGACAGGGAGGCAATCCTAATGAGAAAGCCACAGTCAAAGAATTCATTGCTGAAAATTTCCCAGAGCTGAATAACGCAGACGTCCTTATCCCAGTAGGCTGAACGGTGCCAGCTAGAAGAGACCCTAATAAAAAGACTCCAAGACATATCATAGTCAGAATGATGGATGCCAAGATAGGGACATAAACCTGCAAGCAGCAAGGTCAAAAAAAAAAGAAATCACATACAAAGGAACACCCCTTAGATTCACAGCAGACTGATCAGAGAAATCCCTCAAAGCCAGAAGACAATGGTGGGATATAGTGAAAAAACTCAGTGCAGTGAACACCTCACCACGAATCCTCTATCCGGCTAAGCTCCCACTCAAACTCGAAGGAACCATACACAATTTTCTGGATAAACAACAGGTCAGAAACTTCATAGACTCAAAACCAAACTTAAAAGAAGGACTAAAGGGGCTCCGGTGAGAAAAGAAAAACCCCTACAAGCACAACAAACTCCTACAGAAAGAATGCACAAAATTCCATGACAATAATCTCTCTCAACATCAATGGTCTAAATGCACCCATCAAGACACAGTGTGTCAAAATGGATTTAGAAACTTAATCCAGCATTCTGCTGCCTACAAGAAACACACGTGAATGGTCAGAGCCAACACAGACTCAAAGTCAAAGGATGGAAAGCAACCTTCAAGCAAACAACTCACTCAAAAAAGCCGGGGTGGCCATACTAGTTTTGGACGACATAGATTTCAGGTTGAAAAAGATTAGAAGAGACAGCGAAGGCCATTTCTTACTAATCAAGGGATACGTACAACTTGAAGAACTCACACTTCTAAACATATATGCACCCAACGAGGGACTGATGAAATACTTAAAAAAACTGCTAACACATTTTAGAGTGGACATTGCTAGCAACACAATAGTAGTTGGAGACTTCAACACCGCCTTATCACCTCTTGATAGATCAACAAGATCTCAGAAAGGAAACACTGGTCTTGAAGAAAGAAATAGAGGAGAGATGGCAAATAGATCTATACAGGGCTTTGCATCCCCATTAAAAAGAATACAAATTCTTTCCCAGTGCACATGGAACATTCTTTAAAATGGATCATGTGATGGGTCCCAGAACATACCTCCATAGAATCAGGAAGATAGAAATCGTATCAACTATCTTCTCAGACCATGATGCACTGAAGATAGAACTTAATCATGCACAGACGCAGAGAACCAAACCGTACACCTGGAAATTAAATAACTCAATGTTGAACATGAGTGGGTCAGGGAGGAAATCAAGGAAGGAATATAAAAAAACTTGGATACAAAGGAGAATGAAGACACGGCGTACCAGAACCTGTGGGACACAGCTAAAGCTGTGTAAAGGGGAAAATTGATCGCTTTCAAGCATATCTCAGGAAGGAAGAAAGTGACCACATAAATAACCTGACCTCACATCCAAAACCTTAGAAAAGGACCAACAAAAAGAGCTCAAATCAGGCAGAAGAAAAGAAATAATAAAACTTAGAGCAGAAATCAATGATAAGGAAACCCAAAAGCAATCTGAAAGATCAGTGAATCTAAGAGCACACCTCCCAGAAATGAGGTATATCATCTTACACCAGTAGGATCAGCGCATATCACAAAAGCCCCAAAATAATTATGGTTGGAGAGAGTTTGAGGGAAAAGGGATCCTCATTCACTGCTGTCGATTGATCCAGCCACACTGGAAAACTATATTGAAATGCATCTCAAAACTAGCAATTGAGTTCCCATGTGACCTAGCTATTCTGATTTGGGGTATATACACCAAGTATCTCAAAAAATCTTTTCATAAAAGACACTTGCACTCTATGTTCATAGCAGCATGAGTCTCAATTTCCAAATCTCAAAACAACCTAAGTGCTGTAGAACAAATGATTGGATAAAGAAACTATGGTACACATGCGTATGGAACATGACTCATCTTTAAGAAAAGATAAAAAAATATAGAATCAAAGAATTTGCCACTACGTGGAGGAATCTGGAAAGTACCATCTTGGATTAAGTTAGTCAGAAAGAGAGGGTCAGACACAGAATGATCTTGCTCATATGTGGGATATAAAGAAATAATTCAAGGGAATAACAGATGACCTAAAGCAATAGAAACTTTGAAAGGATCTTCAGGAAGAATCCTGACTCAAGTTGAGGGCATGGAGAAACAATGTGATGATTGTGAAAGGACGTTGGTACTCTGGAGAAGTGAGTAGCGCTGCACTATGGTATATACAAAAAATTACATTTAACAGTGTTATAAAACACAGTGTATAAAAAACTAAACCATATGCCTGTCAAGGAAGCAGACTAAGGAAAGAAGGAAGGAACCTGGGGACATTGGTAGAGGGAAGCTGACATTGGGGGTGGAATGGAATTGGAAGATGGTATGCCTGAAACTCTAATATGAATAGTTTTCAAAATCACAGTGACTCCAAAAGAATTATTAAGTCCTCCTTCATCTACTCCCAACCAAATTCCCATCCAGTGGAAATAAAATCCCTAAGTGGAGAGTGACTGAATCCATAGAGCACCAGTGCAGACCCAGGATATGGAAAGTCGAGGCAGACAAAGTCTCACTGACAGAGACCCTGACAGAATGAGATCCTAATGCTATCACATAATAATTGTGACATAACTTCCTGAATCCAGCATTCCTTCTCTAGATGCAAAACAAAAAAATACCCTGAAGCATAGAGTTGTTGGATAGATCATAAGAGATGATGTATGCCCTGTGCACAACACAATGGAATGTAGGGAAGATTAGTGTTCTGGGAACAAAGTCAGTACAAGATGTACCACATTCTAATCACAGCCACTCAAATGAAAAATTTACTGGGACACAATATCCAGAAACAATATCAATCTGAACTCCGTGCACTATTAATTTCCCCGGTCTGTCGAAAATATTTCAGACTCCCAGATATTTTTTTATTTTTTTCAGTTTTATTTAAAAAGGCTCTTCACACGCTACCTGTCTGAATGCAAAGTTCCAACCATTGAAAAACCAGCAAGACCATCCTATTGTACAAGAAGGGAGACATCCACAACGTTGGCAGCTGTCACCAATCTGCCTATTGTCTATCGTCTACAAGCTATTCACTCGAGTAATCCTGAATCGGATTGGCAGAACACTAGACGAAGGACAACCATGCAAGCAAGCCAGGTTTCAAAAAGGACTCAGCACAATCGACAATATCCACACTGTGATCAAGCTCATTGAGGTCGTGTGAGATTTCAAGAAGCCGCTCAGTCTAACTTTCGTTGATTTTAAGAAGGCCTTTGATTCTGTTGAGACTGAAGCGGTCATCAAAGTCCTAGACAAACAGGGCGTTCAAACTCAGTACATCAAGATCCTCGGCGAGCTGAAGTACGGATTCACCACCAGGATCTCACCATTCTACAAAGAAGTGTTCATTCATGTAACGAGAGGGGTTTGGAAGGGTGACACCATTTCACTGGAACTATAAGTGCCACCTTCCAGCACATCATGCGATGACTGGAATGGGAAGGAATAGGAGTGAAGATAGATGGTCAGCAACACCACCACCTCTGCTTTGATGATGACATCGTTGTCATAACACCAAATATCAGCCAAGCGACACAAATGCTGGCCAACTTCGACTGTGAGTGTGTAAAGGTCAGACTATAGTTGAATCTCATGAAGACAATGTTCATGAGAAACAAACTAGCTCCTTATGTCTCATTTTCCTTCAATGGAATGAACATCTCTGAATGCAACAGTTATGTGTACCTAGGTCAAGAACTCAACATGACAAATGACCTGGCACCTGAACTGCATAGAGGAAGAGAGCTGCATGGAACGCCTTCAAGAGCGTTAAAGAAGTAGTTAAAAGGATGCAGAACATCCAGCTCTGGGCACATCTTACTGCTTCACCGTTCTTCCTGTAATAACACACGCTTCACAGACCTGAGCCCTTTGAAAACAGGATAAGAACGCTATTCGGGTATCCAAAGAGGAGTCAAAAAAGCTATGGTTGGAGTATCGTGTTCGTCTCAAGTGAGACAAGGAATCTGGAGATCAGACCTCTTTGGACATTCATAAATCAGAGACGTCTCATTTTTCAAGCCGCCGAAAACCAGATGGACCGAAAACTTTATGAGATTCAGAAATGACCACTGGACTGTTATGATTGGATTCCATGGAACAGCAAAAGACCTCATGGCCCCCCACCTACAAGATGGTCAGAGTTCTTCACCAAGACCCTGAATAAAAGGTTTGAGGCTCTTCGTGTTCCTAGAGCGAGCAGACACATTTAAGCTACACTAGCGCGTGACAGGGATGAATGGAGACTTTACTGGCGCCTGCTCAAGCGAACCGATGAATAATGGGATGACAAGTGGTATAAGTGATTAATAAAAAGGAATGGTTTACAAAGTTACAGGTAGTTTAATTTAGGCATAAAATACTTCAATACCAATCCCTCCAACCAGTTTCAAAATCCCTTCACCAGTGTTCCCAGATGTCCTCCTCACCCCACCCTACATTGACAGGCATATGACAACGTTTTTAATGACTGCCACTTAGATTCCATGTTCTCAGTTCTGTCAAGTCTGTGTTTGGATACATGACTAGACCCTTCACTACTTTCACTAGCATAACTAAAGCTCTGAAGCCTATTGACCGGTCCCCCTTTATTTTCTTCTTTCTCTGTCCCCCTGTCTCTAAACACTGCAGGTTCCCAGATATTAGAAATGATTCCTGTTCTGAAGTCCTGGATCCAATCTTTGTCCTCCATGTAACAATAGTATTTGAAATAGTCTGACCCTTTCTCATCTCCAAAATGGGCATTCTGGGCCTTATGGGAATCATGTGTATATTCAAGGAAACTACATAGATTAAAATTTTGGATTCATAGAAAGAGAGAAAGAGAGAGACAGAGAGACTCACCAAAGAATTGATAACTCTTTTCTTATTACAATGAACGGGCTTCTTTTCTAAAGAATAGGGAGGCAACTTCGATAAAATCTTATTACCTACTCCCAGGGGAAAAATTCAGAATTGAAATTTGGCAGAACAGTCTGCTTAGCTGAGACAACAGCTCTTGCAAATGATAAGAGATATAGCAGATGTGTTGAATATTCAGAGAGGCCCCTCCTACTTGGTTTACATTCTCCATAAAATGCCAACTCGATACTGTGTTGTTTACTGATCACCACCATGCAGTTTAAGATATTTCTCTACATTTTGCTCCTACTCTCTTTCCAAGAACTCGGAGCAGAAGCATTATTCCGTGAGTATGGAATATGGGAACTCAAAGAGAATAGGGAATAGGAGGGGAAACAGAAGAACAAAAAAAGTCCTTTTCTTATTTCATAGGAAGCTGAGTCAATTCTATTCATCAAACACATGTTGGGCTCAATTCATGTGCCAGGAAGAAAATATGCAGATGAGCTTCTGTCAATGAGCAAAATGCCAGGTCCAGGGACATAGCAATAGTGCAGCGGATAGGGCATTTTCCTTGCATGCAGTTGAGCAGGGTGTGATCCCTGGAACCTCATAGGACCCGTGAGTCGGCCAGAGTGATCCCCGAGATCAGAGCCAGGAGTAATTCTTGAGTACCACAGGTGTTACTCCCTGCTCTGCCTCCCAATAAAACCCAAACGAAAACAAAATGACAGACCTAAATCTGTGAGAATAATGTACCTGAGAGAATGACAGAAAATACTGGATGCTAAAGTGCTCGAAAGGGTAAAGGGAAGTGAGACTGTGAGGAGGAGAAGTAGACACGAGTCCTGAAGGGGAATAAGGACAGAAGAGAGAAAGGAGAACAGAAGAGCTGTAATGGGAAAGTGAGAGGTTTAGTTTAGCCAAATCACATTTGCTTGTAAGGTAAGGCCACTTCTAGGACTACTTTCCTCAAGTTTAGAAACTGCCCATGGAACCACTATGACAATAGTAGTTGTAAATGATTGCTTTGGATAAGATTTGAGCACTAGTATGTACAGAAAGTAGACCAAGGACCTAACTTGATGGCCTCTTAGTATCTGTAATGCAAATCATAATGCCCAAAGTTAGAGAGAGGGAAAGGAGGATTATACCTGCCACAGAGGCAGGGATTCAGATAGGGTGAGGGTGGCAAGAAAGACACTGGGAACAATGGTGGTGGAAAATGTGCACTGGTGGAGGGATGGGTGTTCGAGTATTGTGTGACTGAAATGTAATCTTGCAAGTTTGTAACTGTACCTCATGGTGATCCGATAAAACATATTTTTAAAAATTTGTTAATGAATTGAGTGGGCGTGGAGTGATAGTACTGTGGGTAGGGTTTTTTCTAGCGCGTGGCCAACCTTGGTTTGATTTCTAGCATCCCATATGGTCCCTCGAGCACCACCAGGAGCAATTCCTGATGTGCAAAGCCAGAAGCAACCTCTGTGCATTGCAGGCTGTGACCCAAAAAGTAAATTAAAAAATTAATTGAGTGCGGAAGGTAGGTAAGGGATATGCATGATAATCTTTCGGTATCATATTGCAAGCTATAATGTCCAAATGGAGAGAGAAAGAGAGAAATAGAAGGAGAGAGATAGAAGAAAATTGTCTACAATAGGCATAGGCAAGGATATGGGGCTGTTTAAGCAACAGTAGGGTAACTGAAGACATTAGTGGTAGGAAAGACACACTGGCAAATGGACAGGTGTTGAAAAAAACTTTGTACTGTGTATCTCATGGTGATTCTAACAAAAATAAATGAAGTAAGGAAGGAAGGAAGAAAGGGAGGTAGGAAGGGAAGGGAAGGGAAGGAAGGAAGGAAGGAAGGAAGGAAGGAAGGAAGGAAGGGAGGGAGGGAGGGAGGAAGGAAGGAGGGAGGGAGGGAGGGAAGAATGGAAGGGAGGGAGGGAGGGAAGGAAGGAAGGGAGGGAGGAAGGGTGGGAGGGAGGGAGGGAGGGAAGAAGGAAGGGAGGAAGGAAGAAAGGGAGGAAGGAAGAGAGGGTGGGAGGGAGGGAGGAAGGAAGAGAGGGTGGGAGGGAGGGAGGAAGGGAAGAGGAAAGAAGGGAGGAAGGAAGGGAGGAAGGAACTGCCCAAGGAAATGGGGAAGTGATATGTACATCTTAAACAACCCACTGAAATGAGGACAGCAGGACTTTCCAAGATTTGTGAATAATCAGAAGACTCCCTTGAAAACACATTTTGAAAAATAGCTATTATAAAACATATACTTTCTGTACAATTCAAGAAGACAAAAGTATGACGAGAAAGCAGAACTTTCTCAAATCTTTTGCGTTGTTGTTTTGTGGCCACATGCAGCGATACTCAGGCCTTACTCGTGGCACTGCACTCCCTGGTGGTTATCAAGAGACCATATAGGATGCCAGAGATAGGACCCAGTTAGTCTGTGTGCAAGACAAGCACCCTCCCAATTCTCTCTCTCTCTCTCCAGCCCAGTTTTGTTACCTCTTTCCCTGCAGAGACCATCACGTTTGGCACTCAGACGAGTAGCCTAGCTCACTGCAGGTACACATACTCATAAAACTGTAGGCTATATACTCTTATATAAAATGAGATGGTAAATCTTCCAATAACCCAGTAAGCAAGTAGTTCTCCAGGATTTGTTTTTGATCCAGCAGCAGTAACTGCAGCAGCTTGTGAGAACCTTTACTGATTTCCGTGTTTCTGGTCAGAAACTCTGAGTGTATGTCTCACATCTGCTTCAATAAGCCTTCAGAGTTTTGGAAGGTTGACTCGAGTTTTCAAAACCTAGGTGATAGACAAAACTAAGCGATCAATAGAATAGGCACAGAGGAGGAGTAAGACACTTTAGTTCAGGTACTTGCATCCCTTATTTTAATTGAATCACCAGAGATACACAGCTACAAAGCTGTTTAGGGGCGGATTTCAGCAATACATGGTCCAATACCCAATCAACACCAAGGCGCATTTCTCATCACCAATGGCCCAACTTTCCCTGCTGTCACCCCCACCCCCACAGCCTGTCTCTTTGGCAGGTACTTTCTCTCTTCCTCTCTCTCTCATTAGCTCTCACTCTCTCCCTTTCTCTCCCTCCAACTCTCTCTACTTCCTTTACCCACTTTGCTTTTGGGCTTTGCAATACAGATACTGGGAAGTAGTGATGTTTGTTCCTTTACCTACTTCCAGCACACAGTTCCTATCCAGAGTGAATATTTCCAATTATCTTTGTCATAGTGGTCCCTTTTCTAGCCTGACTGTTTCTCCCCCAGCACTTGGAGCAAGCTTTCATTCATGGACCAATCACATGGGCTCCTGTTTCAACTCTTCTCGGGTATTAGTTTCATTATGTTTTTTATATCCCACGAACAAGTGCAATCATTCTATGTCTGTCTCTCTCCTTTTAATTTCACTTGGCATGATTCTCTCCATGTCCATCTATTTACAAATCTCACATCTCTTTTCACAAGCTCCGTGCCCTGAGAATATCACTTAAGCCTCTGTGTACTTAACCCCACAATTTTTCCTTTTGTAAAATCAGATCAATGTTTGACTTAAGTTTGTTTACTAGCTGATGTGTGAATCATTCAATGTAACCTAGCTCATAGTAGTTTTCTGACTGAGAACTGGAGTATAGTACAGTGGGTAGGGCATATGCCTGGCATGCGTCATCAGAGTTCAATTTCTGGCACCCGTATGGTCCCTTGAGCCCATCAAGAGTAATTCCTGAGTGTAGTACCAGGAATAACTGCAGAGCACTGCCAGGTTTGACTTCCCACCAAAAAATATTAAATTCCTCACTTTACAGAATTTTTTTTTAAATTGAACTATAATGAAGATATATTTAATATAAAAGAATGTTAGACAGCAATGGCAGAAGCAATTCACAAGCCTGGAATTTTTATGTTAGTAAAAAAAGTAAATTTATTAACCAGCAAATCTGCATCAAAATATTAGAGAAGGACCCTAGAGAAAACCCTCCTGAATATGAAAGAACAAAAGGGACTAAAAATAGAGTCAGAAACAAGAAAGGTAGTGAAAAAAGAAGAATATTTTTGAAGAATAGAGACAGGGAAATGGATTTCTGAAATGTACAAAACTTAGGGTCCTTCCGCTGAAAACACACACAGTGAACAGGTGCACACACCAGTTGATAAAGAATAGATCGTTTTCCTCATTGCAGATGAGAGAAAACTGGGTGGTCTTTAGTTTTAATAACGTGGATGGGCAGAGGTCAAGTCTGAGAGAATAGACGCAGCAAGACTCCAGCCCTGAAGCACCCCCTGGAAAAGTCCAAGCCCTGGGCTGCCATGACTCAGGTGTCTGACGACCATCACCACAGGCCCCACTCTACACCTCATCTGGACTAACAGTTGGCGGGTGAACCGTGGTTGGTTGGGACACATGGGCTAAGTCCGGGGAGATTAGCTCTGCTACCATGGAAAGTCTTGTGTTCTCAGAGATCCTGGCATATGGGTTCTACAAGAAATATAATCATTCTTTATGCTCTATCTCTTTATAGCTCCACAAACTAAACGAAAGCCAGAAAAGTGTTTACTTCCTCGCGAAGAAGGAGATTGTAGATCCTCAGTGAAGAGATGGTTTTACAGCGAAAGAGTTAGGCGTTGTACAGATTTTATCTATGGAGGCTCTGGCGGCAATGACAACAACTTTTTAACAAAAGCAGAGTGTGTGAGTGAGTGCATGTAAAGCAAGTTTTTGGTGTGAATACCTCCTCCCAGGAGTAAATACTCTATGATAATTAAAAGATTTTGCTGTGAATAAGTGAAATCTCCTCTATCCAAATTCATTCTCCCTGAAGGGTGCCTATATTCACTCTTCTCTGTGACAAAAACCTTTACAAATACTGCCCGTATGTTGAAAACCTCAGACCTTCTTGTCAAATACATACCAACATACATATAATACACTGAGGAAACTTGAAAGTTTTCATTCATCCACGCTTAGTCAGCGTGACATCTGAACCCACAGACAAGAAAACCTTTAAGGAAAAGAGTGAAAGCTGAAAATCTTTAGAAATATTCTGACAAGGATGAAAATTATGCACCAGAGCGATAGAAGAACTGGTAGGGCATTTGCCTTGCACATGGCCGATTGAGTTGGATTCCTCCATTCCTCTTGGAGAACCCGACAAGCCACTGAGAGAATCCAGTCCACACGGTAGAGGCTGGCAAGCTAACCACGACGTATTTAATATGCCAAAAACAGTAACAATAAATCTCACAATGGAGACGTTACTGGTGCCCATCGAGCAAATAGGTTACAGTGCTACAATGTTACAGTGCTACATAATAACTTTCATGAAATCAAAATGTAATATATCAGGAAAAAAGGAAGCTGAGTGTCCCATTTCTACTTCCATCCGCACAGAGAGGTCAAATCTATTTAATACCTATATCATATAATTGAGGAATTTTAAAAAATTGAATCACAGTGAGGTATGGAATTACAAAGTTGTTGATGATCTGAGTCTCAGATATATCACATTCCAACCCTTATCCTAATTGAGGGAATTAAAGTTCAGAAAGATCAACTACTTGTCCAAAATCTCTAACCTCTGAAAGGAAGCTGGTGATCGAATCAAAGTCAGACTCTAGAACGCACATTCTCAGTAGTTCCCCACCAGGCTGTAGTCTGAGTCAATTCTACCCGGGAGAGCCCAAGCTCTGCTCGCCTCTCCTTTCTGGAACACCAGCAGCACACACATCCGCAGAGTTGGCGCTGGGCTGCTATATGAAGGCAACCAAACCATTCACGGTTTTGTAAGCCAGCGTGCCTATAATTAAATTGAAACGCATGTCCACAAAGTCTGAGATGGCACTCACTTGGAGAGAGCGGGACGAAGCCAGCAATGCGGAGGACAGACTGTTTTCTGAATTCCATTCCCGTGTCCTGCCGTCTGCTACAGTAAAGCAGAAGCTCAACCATTAACTGAGCAGATGCCTATGTTCTTGCTCCTTCTATGGGCTCCCAAATGCACATTTAGTCCCAAGGACAACTACAGAGAGAAATTTAACAACCTTACTTTTTTCCCTACACATGAAGATCATTGTTAGACACACGACACAAGCACACACAGAAACACACACAGGAGAAAGACAGAGACACACACACAGAGAATGAAGATATCTATAAGCCAGTATGAATTGGGTTACCTTGTTAAGCAATAGGACAATGGCAACAACTAACAGATGTAAAAATCAACTTAAAAGGATGTTTCTTAGTTCTGGTTCTCAGAAGTCCCTAGCTCTGCTATGTATAAGCTCACGGAGAAAACCTCCACCAAAAGACAAAATGTGGTTCATTTAAGAAATGAAGATATCTCCAGGCAGTTTTTGGCTTTTTTCTATAGATAACATATATACGTACATACATATACATATATATACATATATAAAGATCATCCTAGCTTCCCTAGTTGCAGTACTCAAGGGTCTTTCTGCTGCCACAATGCCCCATAGTGTCTATTTTGAACATACCAGCAGATAGTCCTTTAAGTTCTTCAAAAGAACTATTTCCCCGAAGGTAGTGAATAAGATAAAATTGAGTAAAATAACCAAGGGAAGAGGCACATTAAGAGGGGGGTCATTGCTTAAAGTCCAGAGGCATCTCTGCAGCAAGCTGCCAGGTTCAGAAATTCTTTTTATTTAATTTATTTTTATTTTATTTTATTTATTTTTTAATTTTTTATATTTTTATTTATTTTTTTGAGGGTACAGTTACAGATTTATACATTTTTGTGCTCATGTTTCCCTTATAGGAAATTAGAGAACCCATCCCTTCACCAGTGCTCATTCTCCACCACAAATAAACCCAGCATCTCTCCCAACCTCCCCAATCCCATCTCCCCCCCACCCCACCCTGCCACTGTGGCAATGTATTCTCTTTTGTTCTCTCTCTCTAATTACGTGTTGTGGTTTGCAATAAAGGTGGTGAGTGGCCATTGTGTTCAGTCTACATTGTGTTCAGTCTCTAGTCTACATTCAGCATGCATCACCCTTCCCCCGCGTGGCCTCCAACCACATTATACTTGGTGATTCCTTCTCTGAGTTACCCTCTCACCAGAATGTGAGGCCAGCTTCCAAGCCATGGAGCCAACCTCTTGGTACTTATTTCTACTATTCTTGGGTGTTAGTCTCCTACTCTGTTATTCTATATTCCACAGATGAGTGCAATATTTCTATGTCTCTCTCTCTCTTTCTGACTCATTTCACTTAGAATGATACTTTCCATGCTGATCCACTTATATGCAAACTTCATGACTTCATTTTTTCTAACAGCGGCATAGTATTCCATTGTATAGATGTACCAAAGTTTCTTCAAGCAGTCATCTGTTCTAGGGCACTCGGGTTTTTTTTCAGATTCTGGCTATTGTAAACAGTGCTGCGATGAATATATAAGTGCAGATTTCATTTCTACTGTACTTTTTTGCTTCTCTGGGATATGTTCCCAGCAGTGGTATTGCTTGGTCAAGTGGGAGCTCAATTTCTAATTTTTTGAAAATCGTCCATATTGTTTTCCAAAAGGGCTGATCGGTTCAGAAATTCTTTTTGTGTCCTGGGATCATGGCCATTAAGGAGCTTAAGTAGCAGTTGGAAGCAGTTTGTGGGCATGACCTCAGAGTCTCATGGGTGCCAGGGAATAAGAGGGACTGATCCATGCCCTATCCCTTGAGGTCTGAGATTGCCGTCACTGAATCCACCTACCTTCACTTTTCCATGGGTTGTGAAAGTTGGTGGCCACGGGATCATTTTAGGGGACAAGTAGAGGGACGATACCTGCCCACATCTGAGGCTCCCCGGTGAAGTCGGACTGGCTTAAAGTCTGGAGGCATCTCTTCAGAGAGCTGCTCATTTCATAGATTCTTTTGTGTGTCTCTGGCTCAAGTCCCTTATTCCCATCCTTTTCAGAGAAATATGCCTTTGGCACCCGTCCTCCAGAGTGCACCCACTTGTCTGCAGTGTGCAACGCCTTGGGCCCTAGCTGTCGTTTGATATCTCTTTCGAGATTAATCGATGGGTCTCTGAAATAAGGCCAATAAATGAGCTGAGCCAGTGGTGGTTTGTGGGTGTGGCTCCCACATAACTAATTTTGGCCCTTTAATTTCTTGGTGAACTTGGTCCCAAGTTGTTGGGGTCTGGCCAAAGGCACAGTTGCATTTTTGGGTATCAGGAAGTCTGAAGGCACCATCAGGCTGCTGATGCACTCACCCCGCAGGTACAGGTTGACCTGCTGGAACGATAGCCGAAAGGATGAAAGATATAGGGCAACAGAGTCCGTATCTGAATGGAGACTGGTGACAGGAAAGGAGACAGTGAAAGAGATAGACAAACTAAACTGGGAAAGAGAGGGATGATGTTTTGCCAGTTAGCCCTGCTTTTAGGAAAAAACCCTTCCCAGGTCCACTTCTTTCCTGAACTTTAGAAACTTTGTAAAAATAAAAATTTTAAAAACAAAAAAAAATTTAAATCTCTAGTAGTAAGTGTTCACTGGGATTTTTGGATGACTTGATATTTTAGAGCTATTTAATGACAGAAAATCAGGATGACTTCAAAGCCTCCACGCTTGGACCCAGCACACGTCTCCCCAACCTATGCTAGCTTCCCCACCCTTCCAGGTGACATGAACTTCCCTGCTGATACCGCCAGGCCCTTCTCAGATGGAAACAGCTTCCAATACCTTTCACGTAGGGCCCGGAAGCCCCCATGCTATGTTAACGAGCTCAGTCTAAATCCTCTGAAAGGTTCGGCCACATATGCGGCCAAGAGCCCATTCCACTCATCAAAGTTTGCACTACTCACAGTTATGCTTCCTGTACTGGGTGAAGACTAGAGGGAAGGGAAAGACCAGCCTAATCCCAGTTAATCCTCTCCCAGGAAGGCTAACTACAAAAATTACAATCTTTTACTTACTAATGCAGACATTAAGCAGTTTCAATCAGATCTTTTTTTATAACATAAAACCAATATTTTCTTTCTGAGCACAAAACATAATACCTCATAGGCCTATTAAGATTTCCCCTTGAAATTTTGTTAATTGTCTTCAGTCTTAATGATTTTTATTAACATCTCTCTTTGTGTTTGTGTGTTTGTGTGTGCGTGTGTGTGTGTGTGTATAAGTAGTGATAGTACAGTGGGTAGGGTGTTTGTCTCCATCCCCCTCGGAGAGCCCATCAAGCTACAGAGAGTATCTCATCTGCAGGGCAGATCTGGCAATTTAAGCATGGCATATTCAATATGCCAAAAAAAGTAACAATAAGTCTCACAATGGAGACATTATTGGTGCCTGCTCGAGCAAATCGATGAACTACGGGATATAGTGCTATAGTGCTATGCATATAAATATAGCTTTAAAAAAATTTTACTTTATTAGTATCTCACTGACTTCTAAATTTGTGGAATTTCAAATTTCAAATTTGATGGAATTAACTTTTACCATCTATAGTTGTAGATATCACCGTCTCCACAATTTAAGAAAAGAGAGAGAAAGAGACCTTTCATATATGGGTTTTAAATGAAGTAAACATAGTAAGAGAATGAAATATGGTAAAAGTCATTGAAACTAGAGATCATCTCTATAGATCTGAGCTTAAGTGGGGTGGGAGTGGGAGCGGTCCTTGGGACACAGAAAGTGGGCTCTCTGGTTATACTTGGTTACAGTCTCCTGGAAGAACTCCAAAATCATTCAGTAATGATCATTTCTCCCCTTCGGAGTAGACAAACACATACAAATTGAGTCTATTTGGTATGTAAACTTCAAGTGAATTATTATTACATAAGGAGAAATGCATAGATTTATTATCACATGTGATAATGGTATAGATATTTTTAACTTACTTGAAATTACTAAAGACATTATTGGTCAATGTTTGAGTGCTTTAGAAAACTGTATTGCAGAAAACAGAGCAAATTTCCTTGCCAAGTACACTATATAAGATATTGTATTGTGAGCATTACAGACACGGACCCAGGACTCGATCTCAACCCAGCGTCCAGCAGGCAGGGACCTTCATCCAGGTGTGCTGGTTCAGTCATTTGGGGCCAGAAGGGGCGTGGCCTCTGTGGTAGTGGGCGTGGCCTCCACTACAGGGAGCGTGGTCTCCGGGGACAGTTATTTTCCCCGTTTCAGTATACTTGGCATCTCAATCCCCATTACCTAAGTTTGTGGAGATCTCCCCAGCTGCCTCAAACACAAAAGGCAAATAGCCACTATCCCTCTCCAGTTGCATCAAAATATCAAACCCTCACAAAGAGACAACAGCTCTAGTGAACTGGAAGGTCCCACCTCCATATAACCCTGAAAGCAGGAAGAAACAGTGCAAATCCCCAGAGCAAGGAGAGGATGAAGGAAACAGTCCAGAAGCCTCAGCAAGGGTTTCCCACAAATATGATCTCTCTGATAAAGAATTCAGAGAAGAAATTCTGAGAATGTTCATTGAACTTAAAGAAAGGGTGGAGCAGTCAGAGAAGAAATTACGAAAAGGAATGAGAGCAGAAATAGGAAAGCTACATTCAGAAATGTCACGAATGAAAGACTCAGTAGACGAAATAATAAAAACAGTGGGAGCCCTCAACAGTAGAATGGCTAAAGCTGAAGATAGAATTAGTGAGCTTGAAGATGAGCAGCAGAAAGCCCACTGGCTACAACAAACAATTGGAAAAGACCTCTAAATAGCTCTAGGGCGAATCAGAGACCTAGGTGATGATTGCAAGAGGAATAAGATAAGAATCATCTGAGTTCCAGAAGGACAGGGAGGCAATCCTAATGAGAAAGCCACAGTCAAAGAATTCATTGCTGAAAATTTCCCAGAGCTGAATAACGCAGACGTCCTTATCCCAGTAGGCTGAACGGTGCCAGCTAGAAGAGACCCTAATAAAAAGACTCCAAGACATATCATAGTCAGAATGATGGATGCCAAGATAGGGACATAAACCTGCAAGCAGCAAGGTAAAAAAAAAAAGAAATCACATACAAAGGAACACCCCTTAGATTCACAGCAGACTGATCAGAGAAATCCCTCAAAGCCAGAAGACAATGGTGGGATATAGTGAAAAAACTCAGTGCAGTGAACACCTCACCACAAATCCTCTATCCGGCTAAGAACCCACTCAAACTCGAAGGAACCATACACAATTTTCTGGATAAACAACAGGTCAGAAACTTCATAGACTCAAAACCAAACTTAAAAGAAGGACTAAAGGGGCTCCTGTGAGAAAAGAAAACCCCCTACAAGCACAACAAACTCCTACAGAAAGAATGCACAAAACTCCATGACAGTAATCTCTCTCAACATCAATGGTCTAAATGCACCCATCAAGAGACACAGTGTGTCAAAATGGATTTAGAAACTTAATCCAGCATTCTCTGCCTACAAGAAACACACCTGAATGGTCAGAGCCAACACAGACTCAAAGTCAAAGGATGGAAAGAAACCTTCAAGCAAACAACTCACTCAAAAAAGCCGGGGTGGCCATACTAGTTTTGGACAACATAGATTTCAGGTTGAAAAAGATTAGAAGAGACAGCGAAGGCCATTTCTTACTAATCAAGGGATACGTACAGCTGGAAGAACTCACACTTCTAAACATATATGCACCCAACGAGGGACTGACGAAATACTTAAAAAAACTGCTAACACATTTTAGAGTGGACATTGCTAGCAACACAATAGTAGTTGGAGACTTCAACACCGCCTTATCACCTCTTGATAGATCAACAAGATCAAAACTCAGAAAGGAAACACTGGTCTTGAAGAAAGAAATAGAGGAGAGATGGCAAATAGATCTATACAGGGCTTTGCATCCCCATTAAAAAGAATACAAATTCTTTTCCAGTGCACATGGAACATTCTTTAAAATGGATCATGTGATGGGTCCCAGAACATACCTCCATAGAATCAGGAAGATAGAAATCGTATCAACTATCTTCTCAGACCATGATGCACTGAAGATAGAACTTAATCATGCACAGACGCAGAGAACCAAACCGTACACCTGGAAATTAAATAACTCAATGTTGAACATGAGTGGGTCAGGGAGGAAATCAAGGAAGGAATATAAAAAAACTTGGATACAAAGGAGAATGAAGACACGGCGTACCAGAACCTGTGGGACACAGCTAAAGCTGTGTAAAGGGGAAAATTGATCGCTTTCAAGCATATCTCAGGAAGGAAGAAAGTGACCACAAAAATAACCTGACCTCAGAGCTCAAATCAGGCAGAAGAAAAGAAATAATAAAACTTAGAGCAGAAATCAATGATAAGGAAACCCAAAAAACAATCTGAAAGATCAATGAATCTAAGAGCACACCTCCCAGAAATGAGGTATATCATCTTACACCAGTAGGATCAGCGCATATCACAAAAGCCCCAAAATAATTATGGTTGGAGAGAGTTTGAGGGAAAAGGGATCCTCATTCACTGCTGTCGATTGATCCAGCCACACTGGAAAACTATATTGAAATGCATCTCAAAACTAGCAATTGAGTTCCCATGTGACCTAGCTATTCTGATTTGGGGTATATACACCAAGTATCTCAAAAAATCTTTTCATAAAAGACACTTGCACTCTATGTTCAAAGCAGCATGAGTCTCAATTGCCAAATCTCAAAACAACCTAAGTGCTGTAGAACAAATGATTGGATAAAGAAACTATGGTACACATGCGTATGGAATATGACTCATCTTTAAGAAAAGATAAAAAATATAGAATCAAAGAATTTGCCACTACGTGGAGGAATCTGGAAAGTATCATCTTGGATTAAGTTAGTCAGAAAGAGAGGGTCAGACACAGAATGATCTTGCTCATATGTGGGATATAAAGAAATAATTCAAGGGAATAACAAATGACCTAAAGCTATAGAAACTTTGAAAGGATCTTCAGGAGGTATCCTGACTCAAGTTGAGGGCATGGAGAAACAATGTGATGATTGTGAAAGGACGTTGGTACTCTGGGGAAGTGAGTGGCGCTGCACTATGGTATATACAAAAAATTACATTTTACAGTGTTATAAAACACAGTGTATAAAAAACTAAACCATATGCCTGTCAAGGAAGCAGACTAAGGAAAGAAGGAAGGAACCTGGGGACATTGGTAGAGGGAAGCTGACATTGGGGGTGGAATGGAATTGGAAGATAGTATGCCTGAAACTCTAATATGAATAGTTTTCAAAATCACAGTGACTCCAAAAGAATTATTAAGTCCTCCTTCATCTACTCCCAACCAAATTCCCATCCAGAGAAACTAAAATCCCTAAGTGGAGAGTGACTGAATCCATAGAGCACCAGTGCAGACCCAGGATATGGAAAGTCAAGGCAGACAAAGTCTCACTGACAGAGACCCTGACAGAATGAGATCCTAATGCTATCACATAATAATTGTGACATAACTTCCTGAATCCAGCATTCCTTCTCTAGATGCAAAACAAAAAAACCCCTGAGGCATAGAGTTGTTGGATAGATCATAAGAGATGATGTATGCCCTGTGCACAACACAATGGAATGTAGGGAAGATTAGTGTTCTGGGAACAAAGTCAGTACAAGATGTACCACATTCTAATCACAGCCACTCAAATGAAAAATTTACTGGGACACAATATCCAGAAACAATATCAATCTGAACTCCGTGCACTATTAATTTCCCCGGTCTGTTGAAAATGTGTCAGACTCCCAGACATTTTTTAATTTTTTTCAGTTTTTATTAAAAAAAAAGGCTCTTCACACACTACCTGTCTGAATGCAAAGTTCCAACCATTGAAAAACCAGCGCGACCAACCTGTTGTACAAGAAGGGAAACATCCACAACGTCGGCAAGTGTCACCAATCTGCCTATTGTCTGTTGTCTACAAGCTATTCACTCGAGTAATCCTGAATCGGATTGGCAGAACACTAGACGAAGGACAACCATGCAAGCAAGCCAGGTTTCAAAAAGGACTCAGCACAATCAACAATATCCACACTGTGCTCAAGCTCACTGAGGTCTTGTGAGAGTTCAAGAAGCCGCTCAGTCTAACTTTCGTTGATTTTAAGAAGGCCTTTGATTCTGTTGAGACTGAAGCGGTCATCAAAGTCCTAGACACACAGGGCGTTCAAACTCAGTACATCAAGATCCTCGGCGAGCTGAAGTACGGATTCACCACCAGGATCTCACCATTCTACAAAGAAGTGTTCATTCATGTAACGAGAGGGGTTCGGAAGGGTGACACCATTTCACTGGAACTATAAGTGCCACCTTCCAGCACATCATGCGATGACTGGAATGGGAAGGAATAGGAGTGAAGATAGATGGTCAGCAACAACACCACCTCTGCTTTGATGATGACATCGTTGTCATAACACCAAATATCAACCAAGCGACACAAATGCTGGCCAACTTTGGCTGTGAGTGTGTAAAGGTCAGACTATAGTTGAATCTCATGAAGACAATGTTCATGAGAAACAAACTAGCTCCTTATGTCTCATTTGCCTTCAATGGAATGAACATCTCTGAATGCAACAGTTATGTGTACCTAGGTCAAGAACTCAACATGACAAATGACCTGGCACCTGAACTGCATAGAGGAAGAGAGCTGCATGGAACGCCTTCAAGAGCGTTAAAGAAGTAGTTAAAAGGATGAAGAACCTCCAGCTCTGGGCACATCTTACTGCTTCACCGTTCTTCCTGTAATAACATTCGCTTCACAGACCTGAGCCCTTTGAAAACAGGATAAGAACGCTATTCGGGTATCCAAAGAGGAATCAAAAGAGCTATGGTTGGAGTATCGTGTTCGACTCAAGTGAGACAAGGAATCTGGAGATCATCCCTCTTTGGACATTCATAAATCAGAGACGTCTCATTTTTCAAGGCGCCGTAAACCAGATGGGCTGAACACGTAATGAGATTCAGAAACGACCACTGGACTGTTACCGATTAGATTCCATGGAACAACAAAAGACCTCATGGCCCCCCACCTACAAGATGGTCAGAGTTCTTCACCAAGACCCTGAACAAAGGATTTGAGGCTCTTCGTGTTCATAGAGCAAGCAGGCACATTTAAGCTACACTAGCGCCTGACAGGGATGAATGGAGACTTTACTGGCGCCTGCTCAAGCGAATCGATGTATGATGGGATGACAAGTGGTATAAGTGATTAATAAAAAGGAATGGTTTACAAAGTTACAGGTAGTTTAATTTAGGCATAAAACACTTCAATACCAATCCCTCCACTGGTTTCAAAATCCTTTCACCAATGTTCCCAGATGTCCTCCTCACCCCACGCTACATTAGACGGGCACATGACAACGTTTCCATGACTGCCACTTAGATTCCGTGTTCTCAGTTCTGTCAAGTCTGTGTTTGGATACATGACTAGACCCTTCACTACTTTCGCTAGCATAACTAAAGCTCTGAAGCCTATTGACCGGTCCCCCTTTATTTTCTTCTTTCTCTGTCCCCCTCTCTCTAAACACCGTAGGTTCACAGATATTAGAAATGATTCCTGTTCTGAAGTCCTGGATCCAAACTTTGTCCTCCATGTAACAATAGTATTTGAAATAGTCTGACCCTTTCTTATCTCAAAAATGGGCATTCTGGGCCTTATGGGAATCATGTGTACATTCAAGGAAATAACATAGATTGAAACTCTGGATTCATAGAAAGAGAGAAAGAGAGAGACAGAGAGACTCACCAAAGAATTGATAACTCTTTTCTTATTATAATGAACGGGCTTCTATTCTGAAGAATAGGGAGGCAACTTCGATAAAATCTTATTACCTACTCCCAGGGGAAAAATTCAGAATTGAAATTTGGCAGAACACTCCGCTTAGCTGAGACAACAGCTCTTGCAAATGATAAGAGATATAGCAGATGTGTTGAATATTCAGAGAGGCCCCTCCTACTTGGTTTACATTCTCCATAAAATGCCAACTCGATACTGTGTTATTTAATGATAGCCACCATGCAGTTTAAGATCTTTCTCTACATTTTGCTCCTACTCTCTTTCCAAGAACTCGGAGCAGAAGCATTATACCGTGAGTATGGAATATGGGAGCTCAAAGAGAATAGGGAATAGGAGGGGAAACAGAAGAACAAAAAAAAGTCCTTTTCTTTTTTCATAGGAAGCTAAGTCAATTCTAGTCATCAAACACATTTTGGGCTCAATTCATGTGCCAGGAAGAAAATATGCGGATGAGCTTCTGTCAATGAGCAAAATGCCAGGTCCAGGGACATAGCAATAGTACAGCGGGTAGGGCATTTTCCTTGCATGCAGTTGAGCAGGGTGTGATCCCTGGAACCTCATAGGACCCGTGAGTCGGCCAGAGTGATCCCCGACATCAGAGCCAGGAGTAATTCTTGAGTACCACAGGTGTTACTCCCTGCTCTGCCTCCCAATAAAACCCAAAAGAAAACAAAATGACAGACCCAAATCTGTGAGAATAATGTACCTGAGAGAATGACAGAAAATACTGGATGCTAAAGTGCTCGAAAGGGGAAAGGGAAGTGAGACTGTGAGGAGGAGAAGTAGACACGAGTCCTGAAGGGGAATAAGGACAGAAGAGAGAAAGGAGAACAGAAGAGCTGTAATGGGAAAGTGAGAGGTTTAGTTTAGCCAAATCACATTTACTTGTAAGGTAAGGCCACTTCTAGGACTACTTTCCTCAAGTTTAGAAACTGCCCATGGAACCACTATGACAATAGTAGTTGTAAATGATTGCTTTGGATAAGATTTGAGCACTAGTATGTACTGAAAGTAGACCAAGGACCTAACTTGATGGCCTCTTAGTATCTGTAATGCAAATCATAATGCCCAAAGTTAGAGAGAGGGAAAGAAGGATTATACCTGCCACATGGGCAGGGATTCAGATAGGGTGAGGGTGGCAAGAAAGACACTGGGAACAACGGTGGTGGAAAATGTGCACTGGTGGAGGGATGGGCGTTCGAGTATTGTGTGACTGAAATGTAATCTTGCAAGTTTGTAGCTGTACCTCATGGTGATCCGATAAAACATCTTTTTAAAAATTTGTTAATGAATTGAGTGGGCCTGGAGTAATAGTACTGTGGGTAGGGTTTTGTCTAGCGCGCGGCCAACCTTGGTTTGATTTCTAGCATCCCATATGGTCCCTCGAGCACCACCAGGAGCAATTCCTGATGTGCAAAGCCAGAAGCAACCTCTGTGCATTGTAGGCTTTGACCCAAAAAGTAAATTAAAAAATTAATTGAGTGCGGAAGGTAGATAAGGGATATGCATGATAATCTTTCAGTATCATATTGCAAGCTATAATGTCCAAATGGAGAGAGAAAGACAGAAATTGAAGGAGAGAGATAGAAGAAAATTGTCTACAATAGACATAGGCAAGGATACGGGGCTGTTTAAGCAACAGTAGGGTAACTGAAGACATTAGTGGTAGGAAAGACACACTGGCAAATGGACAGGTGTTGAAAAAAACCTTTGTACTGTGTATCTCATGGTGATTCTAACAAAAATAAATGAAGTAAGGAAGGAATGAAGAAAGGGAGGTAGGAAGGGAAGGGAAGGAAGGAAGGAAAGAAGGAAGGAAGGAAGGAAGGAAGGAAGGAAGGAAGGGAGGGAGGGAGGGAGGGAGGGAGGAAGGAAGGGAGGAAGGAAGGGAGGGAGGGAGGGAGGGAGGGAGGGAGGGATGGAGGAAGGAAGGAAGGGAGGAAGGAAGGAAGGAAGGGAGGGAGGGAGGGAGGGAGGGAGGGAGGGAGGGAGGGAGGGAGGAAGGAAGGGAGGGAAGAACGGAAGGGAGGGAGGGAGGGAGGAAGGAAGGAAGGAAGGGAGGAAGGAAGAAAGGGATGGAAGGAAGGAAGGGAGGGAGGAAGGGAGGGAGGGAAGGAGGGAGGGAAGGAGGGAGGGAAGGAGGGAGGGAAGGAGGAAGGGAGGAAGGAATAAAGGGAGGAAGGAAGAGAGGGAAGGAGGGAGGGAGGAAGGGAAGAAGGAAGGAAGGGAAGAAGGAACTGTCTAAGGAAATGGGGAAGTGATATGTACATCTTAAACAACCCACTGAAATGAGGACAGCAGGACTTTCCAAGATTTGTGAATAATCAGAAGACTCCCTTGAAAACACATTTTGAAATAAGCTATTATAAAACATATACTTTCTGTATAATTCAAAAAAACAAAAGTATGATGAGAAAGCAGAACTTTCTCAAATCTTTTGAGTTGTTGTTTTGTGGCCACATGCAGCGATACTCAGGCCTTACTCGTGGCACTGCACTCCCTGGTGGTTATCAAGAGACCATATAGGATGCCAGAGATAGGACCCAGTTAGTCTGTGTGCAAGACAAGCACCCTCCCATTTCTCTCTCTCTCTCCAGCCCAGTTTTGTTACCTCTTTCGCTGCAAAGACCATCACATTTGGCACTCAGACGAGTAGCCTAGCTCAATGTAGGTATACATACTCATAAAACTGTAGGCTATATACTCTTATATAAAATGAGATGGTAAATCTTCCAATAACCCAATAAGCAAGTAGTTCTCCAGGATTTGTTTTTGATCCAGCAGCAGTAACTGCAGCAGCTTGTGAGAACCTTTACTGATTTCAGTGTTTCTGGTCAGAAACTCTGAGTGTATGTCTCACATCTTCTTCAATAAGCCTTCTGAGTTTTGGAAGGTTGACTCAAGTTTTCAAAACCTAGGTGATAGACAAAACTAAGCGATCAATAGAATAGGCACAGAGGAGGAGTAAGACACTTTAGTTCAGGTACTTGCATCCTTTATTTTAATTGAATCACCAGAGATACACAGCTACAAAGCTGTTTAGGGGCGGATTTCAGCAATACATGGTCCAATACCCAATCAACACCAAGGCGCATTTCTCATCACCAATGGCCCAACTTTCCCTGCTGTCACCCCCACCCCCACAGCCTGTATCTTTGGCAGGTACTTTCTCTCTTCCTCTCTCTCTCATTAGCTCTCACTCTATCCCTTTTTCTCCCTCTACCTCCCTCTACTTCCTTTACTCACTTTGCTTTTGGGCTTTGCAATACAGATACTGGGAAGTAGTGATGTTTGTTCCTTTACCTACTTCCAGCACACAGTTCCTATCCAGAATGAACATTTCTAATTATCTTTGTCATAGTGGTCCCTTTTCTAGCCTGACTGTTTCTCCCCCAGCACTTGGAGCAAGCTTTCATTCATGGACCAATCACATGGGCTCCTGTTTCAACTCTTCTTGGGTATTAGTTTCATTATGTTTTTTATATCCCACGAACAAGTGCAATCATTCTATGTCTGTCTCTCTCCTTTTAATTTCACTTGGCATGATTCTCTCCATGTCCATCTATTTACAAATCTCACATCTCTTTTCACAAGCTCCGTGCCCTGAGAGTATCACTTAAGCCTCTGTGTACTTAACCCCACAATCTTTGCTTTTGTAAAATCAGATCAATGTTTGACTTAAGTTTGTTTACCAGCCGATGAGTGACTCTCTCAACGTAACCTAGCTCATAGTAGTTTTCTGATATGCCTGGCATGTGTCACTAGAGTTCAGTTTCTGGCACCCGTATGGTCCCTTGAGCCCATCAAGAGTTATTCTTGAGTGTAGTACTAGGAATAACTCCAGAGAACTGCCAGGTTTGACTTCCCACCAAAAAATATTAGATTCCTCACTTTACAGAATCTTTTTTAAAATTGAACTATAATGAAGATATATTTAATATAAAAGAATGTTAGACAGCGATGGCAGAAGCAATTCACAAGCCTGGAATTTTTCTGTTAGTAAAGAAAGTAAATTTATTAACCAGCAAGTCTGCATCAAAATATTAGAGAAGGACCCTAGAGAAAACCCTCCTGAATATAAAAGAACAAAAAGGACTAAAAATAGAGTCAGATACAAGAAAGGTAGTGAAAAAAGAAGAATATTTTTGAAGAATAGAGACAGGGAAATGGATTTCTGAAATGTACAAAACTTAGGGTCCTTCCGCTGAAAACACACACAGTGAACAGGTGCACACACCAGTTGATAAAGAATAGATCGTTTTCCTCATTGCAGATGAGAGAAAACTGGGTGGTCTTTAGTTTTAATAACGTGGATGGGCAGAGGTCAAGTCTGAGAGAATAGATGCAGCAAGACTCCAGCCCTGAAGCATCCCCTGGAAAAGTCCAAGCCCTGGGCTGCCATGACTCAGGTGTCTGACGACCATCACCACAGGCCCCACTCTACACCTCATCTGGACTAACAGTTGGCGGGTGAACCGTGGTTGGTTGGGGCACATGGGCTAAGTCCGGGGAGATTAGCTCTGCTACCATGGAAAGTCTTGTGTTCTCAGAGATCCTGGCATATGGGTTCTACAAGAAAGATAATCATTCTCTATGCTCTATCTCTTTATAGCTCCACAACCTAAACGAAAGCCAAAAAAGTGTTTACTTCCTCGCGAAGAAGGAGATTGTAGAGCCTCAATGGAGAGATGGTTTTACAACAAAAGAGCTAGGCGCTGTATGGATTTTATCTATGGAGGCTGTGGCGGCAATGAAAACAACTTTTTAACAAAAGCAGAATGTGTGAGAGAGTGCATGTAAAGAAAAGTTTTGGTGTGAATACCTCCTCTCAGGAGTAAATACTCTATGATAATTAAAAGTTTTTGCTGTGAATAAGTGAAATCTCCTCTATCCAAATTCATTCTCCCTGAAGGGTGCCTATATTCACTCATCTATGTGCCAAAAGCCTGTACAAATACTGCCCGTATGTTGGAAACCTCAGTCCTTCTTTGTCAAATACATACCAACATACATATAATACACTGAGGAAACTTGAAAGTTTTCATTCATCCACGCTTAGTCAGAGTGACATCTGAGCCCACAGAGAAGAAAACCTTTAAGGAAAAGAGTGAAAGCTGAAAATCTTTAGAAATATTCTGACAAGGATGAAAATTATGGACCAGAGCAATAGAAGAACTGGTAGGGCATTTACCTTGCACATGGCCGATTGAGTTGGATTCCTCCATTCCTCTTGGAGAGCCCGACAAGCCACTGAGATAATCCAGTCCACACGGTAGAGGCTGGCAAGCTAACCACGACGTATTTAATATGCCAAAAACAGTAACAATAAATCTCACAATGGAGACGTTACTGGTGCCCATCGAGCAAATAGGTTACAGTGCTACAATGTTACAGTGCTACATAATAACTTTCATGAAATCAAAATGCAATATATCAGGAAAAAAGGAAGCTGAGTGCCCCATTTTCTACTTCCATCCGCACAGAGAGGTCAAATCTATTTAATATCTATATCATAAAATTGAGGAATTTTTAAAAATTGAATCACAGTGAGGTATGGAATTACAAAGTTGTTGATGATCTGAGTCTCAGTTATATCACATTCCAACCCTCATCCTAATTGAGGGAATTAAAGTTCAGAAAGATCAACTACTTGTCCAAAATCTCTAACATCTGAAAGGAAGCTGGTGATCGAATGAAAGTCAGACTCTAGAACGCACATTCTCAGTAGTTCCCCACCAGGCTGTAGTCTGAGTCAATTCTACCCAGGAGAGCCCAAGCTCTGCTCGCCTCTCCTTTCTGGAACAACAGCAGCACACACATCCGCAGAGTTGGCGCTGGGCTGCTATATGTAGGCAACCAAACCATTCACGGTTTTGTAAGCCAGCGTGCCTATAATTAAATTGAAGTGCATGTCCACAAAGTCTGAGATGGCACTCACTTCGAGAGAGCGGGACGAATCCAGCAAATGCGAATGACAGACTGTTTTCTGAATTCCATTCCCGTGTCCTGCCGTCTACTACAGTAAAGCAAAAGCTCAACCATTAACTGAGAAGATGCCTATGTTTTTGCTCCGTCTATGGGCTCCCAAATGCACATTTAGTCCCAAGGACAACTACAGAGAGAAATTTAACAACCTTCCTTTTTTCCCTACACATGAAGATCATTGTTACACTCACGACACAAACACACACAGAAACACACACAGGAGAAAGACAGAGAGACAGACAGAGAGAGAGAGAGAGCGAGAGAGAGAGAGAGAGAGAGAGAGAGAGAGAGAGAGAATGAAGATATCTAAGCCAGTATGAATTGGGTTACCTTGTTAAGCAATAGGACAATGGCAATAACTAACAGATGCAAAAATCAACTTAAAAGGATGTTTCTCAGTTCTGGTTCTCAGAAGTCCCTAGCTCTACTATGTGTAAGCTCACGGAGAAAACCTCCACCAAAAGACAAAATGTGGTTCATTTAAGAAATGAATACATCCAGGGAGCAAGAGATGTGAAGTGGAGCAAGGAAAGCCTCTTTAACAAATGGTGCTGGCACAACTGGACAACCACATGTAAAAGAATGGGCTTAGACCTCGACCTGACACTATGCACAAAAGTCAGATCAAAATGGATTAAAGATCTCAACGTCAGACTACAAACCAAAGGTTCATTGAAGACAAGGTCGGCAAAACCCTCCACGATATCGAAGATAAAGGTATCTTCAAAGATGACACGGAACTAAGCAATCTAGTAGAAACAGAGATCAACAGATGGGTCTACATTAAACTAAAAAGCTTCTGCACTGCAAAAGATACAGTGACCACTTTTGGAGCCAGCACAATGGAAGAGCCCAAGGAAGCGCCCTTGGACTCCAAGCTGCCCACTGAACTAATTCCGGCACGGGACCAGAGACCCCACGGCGCTGAAACAGTGGGAACCGGGCATCCCCCAATTCTTTTAACCTCTCTCTCTCTCAACTCCTTCTGAGCACAGAGCAGGGTCCGTGGTTTTCCTGAGCGCAAAATGGAGACGCTGAGCGGGCTGGAAGAGGACGCGTGCGCCTGCGGGAGGCCCCAGGGGGCGGGGGCGGTGACCCCCGCCCACCGCAATAGATACTTAAACCCACCTCCCCCACGTGTGCTTCCTTTTGGAACCGGCTGCGGAGCCAGCACGATGGAAGAGCCCAAGGAAGCGCCCTTGGACTCCAAGCTGCCCACTGAACTAATTCCGGCACGGGACCAGAGACCCCACGGCGCTGAAACAGTGGGAACCGGGCATCCCCCAATTCTTTTAACCTCTCTCTCTCTCAACTCCTTCTGAACACAGCGCAGGGTCCGCGGTTTTCCTGAGCGCAAAATGGAGACACCGAGCCTCTCTCTAGGTTTCTCCATCTTATGAGCACCATATAAGGGTAAAAGTTTGTAGTGATGTTATTTCTGGTTGTACTTTCCCTGGACTTTATACACAAACGCAAAACCGCGCGGCCGCTAGCGCGGCCGCACGACCTAATATCATCTTAGCATCAGCAATATGTAATGGTTCCTCCTTAACAGGTCGGACTTTTGTGGGAGATCCTATCAAGAATAGTCTGTTGCTGAAATATTGAAGGCAATCAAAGTGGTAGCCATCTCTCTAGACTGAACTAAGCTATATCCCCACGCCGGCTGAGAAGAAATTTTCTTCTTTCTCGGGAAGAAACGCGGCGTGTCGTCAACTACAGTGTGATGTCCATTAAGCAAACAGACCTGGTGGCGTGGGAATGGGATATAAGGGCAAAATTATGTACATGGAACAGTGGGACGCTGGTGGAATCTCGAGCCGGAGCCAATACCAGCACGAGACCTTTGGTTCCAGAAACTGCTTGCAGACACTCTACTAGTCTATCAACTAAGCCAGAGCCCCACGCCTGCTGATGACGGGAAATAACCATCCTTTTCGGTTTTTTTTTCCCTTGTCAGGCAGCGTGGCGATTACTAAACAGGCGTGAACTCGGTTGCGCGGGGCAAGGGGGAAAAAGAAAAGTTAGGTAACAAAGAGCGGGACTTAATATCTCTATATTCTTAGCAGTGGAGAACTATCAAATGCCTCCTTGGCAATAGGACTGCTTTTCTTTTTTGGGGGAAACCCCAACAACGGTAGTGAGTGATGTGTTGAAACATGGAATGTAATCGAGATAAGGCGTAAACGAAGTGAAACATCACTTACTTACAAGGGTGGGGACTGGGGAGGTGGGAGGGGGCGGCAGGTATACTGGGGGGGTTGGTGATGGAAGATGGGCACTGGTGAAGGGAAGGGTGTTTGAGAATTGTATAACCGACATAATCCTGAGAACTATGTAACCCTCCACATGGTGATTCAATAAAATTAAAAAAAAATACAGTGACCAGAATACAAAGACTTTCTACAGAATGGCAAAGAATATTCACACAATACCCATCAGATAAGGGGTTGATATCAATGGTATATAAAGCACTGGTTGAACTCTACAAGAAGAAAACATCCAACCCCATCAGAAAATGGGGTGAAGAAATGAACAGAAACTTTACCAAGAAAGAGATATGAATGGCCAAAAGGCACATGAAAAAGTGCTCTACATCACTAATCATCAGGGAGATGCAGATCAAAACAACCATGAGATACCACCTCACACCGCAGAGACTAGCACACATCCAAAAGAACAAAAGCAACCGCTGTTGGAGAGGATGTGGGGAGAAAGGGACCCTTCTACACTGCTGGTGGGAATGCCGGCTAGTTCAGCCCTTTTGGAAAACAACATGGACGATTCTCAAAAAATTAGATATTGAGCTCCCATTTGACCCAGCAATACCACTGCTGGGAATATATCCCAGAAAATCTAAAAAGTATAGTTGAAATGACATCTGCACTTATATTTTCATTGCAGCACTGTTTACAATTGCCAGAATCTGGAAAAAACCTGAGTGCCCTAGAACAGATGACTGCTCGAAGAAACTTTGGTACAACTATACAATGGAATACTATGCAGCTGTTAGAAAAAAGGAGGTCATGAAATTTGCATACAAGTGGATCGGCATGGAAAATATCATGCTAAGTGTAATGAGTCAGAAAGAGAAAGACAGACATAGAAAGATTGCACTCATCTGTGGAATATAGAATAACAGAGTAGGAGACTAACACCCAAGAATAGAAGAATAGTAGAAATAAGTACCAGGAGGTTGACTCCATGGCTTGGAAGCTGGCCTCACATTCTGGGGAGAGGACAACTCAGAGAAGGGATCACCAAGAGTATAATGAGGTTGGAGGCCATGCGGGGGAAGGGTAATGCGGGCTGAATGTGGTCTAGAGACTGAACACAGTCGCCACTCAACACCTCTATTGCGAACCACAACACCTAATGAGAGAGAGAACAAAAGGAAATGCCCTGCCAAGGTGGCAGGGTGTGGTGGGGGTAGATGGGATTGGGTAGGGTATGAGGGATGCTGGGTGTACCGGGGGTGGAGAATGCGCACTGGTGAAGAGATGGGTTCTCAAACTTTGTATGGGGGTAACATGAGCACAAAAATGTATAAATATGTAACTGTAACCTCATGGTGATTCACTAATTAAAAATAAATAAATTTTTTAAAAAAGAAATGAGAGCACGGAGAAGCCCCCTCCCCGCCCCCTGCCTGCCTCGGCTCGGGGCTTCTCCTGAAGCCCCCGCCTGGCACCTTTCCACCGCCGCCGTCGGATCCTGACCAATCTCCATCCTGCAGAATTCATTCCTCCAAAGAACTCCCTGATCATCTTAGTTACTATATGTTAATGCTCAACTAACCCACCCTATCCTAACTTCACGAAAACTGTCAATGAACACATCAACTTGCACACAAAAGTCCTTTGTCAAAGGAGCATAGCCAAAAATCTTCAGCTGAGGTTCCTCCCAAGCTAACGAGAGCTCCAGACAGTAAAGCCCATAACAACATGAAGAAACAGAGAAAATCCCCACCACCAGGAGAGAACCAAGAAAACATCTCACTAAACTCAGCAGCGACCTCCCAGAAATACATCCTCCTCTCAGATAAAGAATTCAGAGAGGAAATTGTGAGGATGGTTCACGAACTCAACACAACTATGGAACGAACATCCAATAAATTAAGGGAGGATATGGATGCAGCATTGGAATGCTCCACCAAGATAATCCAGGAAGAAATGAGAGCAGAAATTTCAAAGCTACGAACAGAAGTCGCACAACTAAAAGAATCAGTAGATGAAATGAAAAACTCCGTAGGAGCCCTCAGTAGTAGAATGACTACAGCCGAAGACAGAATCAGTGAGCTTGAACATGAGCTGCACAAAGCATATAGGCAACAACAAATAATGGCAAAAGACCTCAAAATGGCTCTAGAGCGAGTTAGAGTCCTAGGGGATGACCTCAGGAGAAACAACATAAGAATCATGGGAGTGCCGGAACCACACGGAACCAATCCCAATGAAAAAAACACCATTAAAGACATCATTGCTAAAAAATTCCCAGGGCTAGAGAACGCGGACATCCAGATCCAAGGAGTCCGAAGGGTGCCAGCTAAAAGGGACCCAAGTAGAAAATCCCCAAGGCATATCATAGTCAGAATGATGGATGCCGTGGATAGAGACACAATACTGCAAGCAGCAAGATCAAAGAAGGAGATCATATACAAAGGCGCACCCCTTAGATTCACAGCAGACCTATCAGAAGAAACCCTCCAAGCCCGAAGACAATGGTGGGATATAGTGAAAAAACTTCATGAAATGAATGCCTCACCAAGAATACTCTACCCGGCTAAACTCTCAATTAAACTTGAAGGAAACATACACTATTTCATGGACAAGCAACAGCTCAGGAACTTCATAGACTCAAGACCAAACTTAAAAGAAGGACTCAAAGGGCTACTATAAGACAAGGAAAAAGACCTATAAGAACAACAAACCCTACAGAAAAATGGCACAAAATCCCATGACAATAATTTCTCTTAATGTTAACGGGCTAAATGCACCAATCAAGAGGCACAGAGTGGCAAAATGGATTCGGAAACTAAACCCAACTTTCTGCTGCCTACAAGAAACACATCTGAATAGTCAGGACAAACACAGACTCAAAATCAAAGGATGGAAAACAATACTGCAAGCAAACAGCCCCCTCAAAAAAAAGGCGGGGGTGGCCATACTAGTATCCAATAGAATAGATTTCAGGCTGAAAAAGATCAGAAGGGACAGCAAAGGTCATTTTATATTCACCAAGGGATATATACAACAGGAAGAAATCACACTCCTAAACGTATACGCACCTAATGAACGACCAGCTAAATACTTAAAAGAACTCCTAACAGAATTTAAGGAGGACATAACTAGCACCACGATAGTAGTTGGAGATTTCAACACTGCCTTACACCTCTGGATAGATCGACAAGAACAACACTCAGCAAGGAAACGATGGCCCTGAAGGAAGAAATGGAGGAGACAGGGCTAATAGACCTATACAGGGCTATATACCCCAAAAAGAAAGAATACACATTCTTTTCCAGCGCACACGGAACATTTTCCAAAATAGACCATGTTCTGGGCCACAAGTTATACCTTAATAGAATTGGGAAGATAGAAATTGTATCAACTATCTTTTCAGACCATGATGCACTGAAGATGGAAGTTAATCATGCACAGACGCGGAGAACCAAATCAAACACTTGGAAGTTAAACAATTCACTATTGAACAATGAGTGGGTCATGGAGGAAATCAAGAAAGAAATTAAGAGATACCTGGAAACAAATGAGAATGAAGACGCAAGCTACCAGAACCTATGGGACGCAGCTAAAGCTGTGTTAAGGGGAAAATTTATAGCTCTGCAAGCCTTCCTCAGAAAGGAAGAAAGGGCCTATATAGATAGCTTGACTTCGCAGCTCAAGATCTTAGAAGAGGACCAGCAAAAGGAACCCAAACCAGATCGAAGGAAAGAAATAATAAAACTTAGTGCAAAAATTAACGACATGGAAACCCGAAAAACAATCCGTAAGATCAATGAAACAAAGAGCTGGTTCTTCGAGAAAATAAATAAGATTGATAAACCGCTAGCAAGACTCACAAAGAAAGAAAAAGAGAAAACCCTAATAAACCGAATCAGAAATGAAAAGGGGGACATCACAACAGAAACCAAGAGATTCAAAGGATCATCAGAGACTACTTTGAAAGTCTGTATGCCACGAAGCAAGAGAACCTAAAAGAAATGGACGAATTCCTTGACTCCTACAATCTCCCAAGACTGAGCCAAGAAGACGTGAAATACCTCAATAGGCCCATAAATATCAAGGAAATCGAAACTGTAATCAAAAGTCTCCCCAAAAACAAAAGCCCAGGTCCAGACGGACTCACTGGCGAATTCTTCCAAACATTTAAAGAAGACTTGTTGCCAGTTCTCCTCAAGCTTTTCCAGGAAATTGAAAAGACAGGAACCCTTCCGAACAGTTTCTACGAGGCACATATCTCCCTAATACCAAAAGCAAACAAAGACACCACTAACAAAGAAAACTATACACCAATATCCTTTATGAACACCGATGCGAAGATCCTCAACAAAATAATAGCAAATAGAATCCAACAACTCATCAAAAAGATCATACACCATGACCAAGTGGGATTCATCCCGGGGATGCAAGGATGGTTTAACATTCGAAAATCAATCAACATAATCCATCACATCAACAAAAGTAAAGATAAAAACCATATGATCATATCAATAGATGCAGAGAAAGCATTTGATTAGATCCAACACCCATTCATGATAAAAACTCTCACCAAAATGGGTTTTGGAGGAACTTTTCTCAAGATAGTCAAAGCCATCTACCACGAACCTAGGGCAAGCATTATCATCAATGGAGAAAAACTAAGGGCTTTTCCTCTAAGATCGGGGACAAGACAAGGATGCCCACTCTCACCACTTCTCTTTAATATAGTATTGGAAGTATTAGCAATAGCCATCAGGCAAGAAAAAGATATTAAGGGGATTCAGATCGGAAAGGAAGAAATCAAGCTCTCACTATTCGCAGACGATATGATGCTATACCTAGAGAAACCTAAAAGCTCTAGTAAGAAACTCTTAGAAACAATTGACCTGTACAGTAAAGTCGCAGGCTATAAAATCAATACCCCAAAATCCATGGCCTTCCTATATGCAAACAATGAGACAGAGGAAAGGGACATGAAAAAAGCAATCCCATTCACAATTGTGCCCCAGAAAATCAAATATCTTGGAATCAGCTTAACTAAAGAAGTAAAGGACCTCTACAAAGAAAACTATAAAACTCTACTCCATGAAATAAAAGAGGACATGAGGAAATGGAAACCTATCTCCTGCTCATGGATAGGGAGAATAAACATTATCAAAATGGCAATACTCCCAAAAGCATTATACAGATTTAACGCGATCCCTATAGGGATACCCATGGCATTCTTCAAAGAAGCGGAGCAAGCAATCCTGAAATTTATATGGAACAATAAACGCCCACGGATAGCTAAAACAATTCTTGGGAAAAAGAGGATGGGAGGCATCACCCTACCCAACCTTAAACTCTACTACAAAGCGGTAACAATTAAAACAGCATGGTACTGGAACAAAGGCAGAGCTGCAGACCAATGGAACAGGGTGGAATATCCCCACACACAACCTCAAATGTATGATCATCTAATCTTTGATAAAGGAGCAAGAGATGTGAAGTGGAGCAAGGAAAGTCTCTTTAACAAATGGTGCTGGCACAACTGGACAACCACATGCAAAAAAATGGGCTTAGAACTCGACCTGACACCATGCACAAAAGTCAGATCAAAATGGATTAAAGACCTCAACATCAGACCACAAACCATAAGGTACATTGAAGACAAGGTCGGCAAAACCCTCTACCTTATTGAAGATAAAGGTATCTTCAAAGGTGACACGAAACTAAACAATCTAGTAAAAATAGAAATCAACAAATGGGACTACATTAAACTAAAAAGCTTCTGCACCACAAAAGATACAGTGACCAGAATACAAAGACTATCTACAGAATGGGAAAGGATATTTACACAATACCCATCAGATAAGGGGTTAATATCAATGGTATATAAATCACTGGTTGAACTCCACAAGAAGAAAACATCCAACCCCATCAGAAAATGGGGCGAAGAAATGAACAGAAACTTTACCAAGGAAGAGATACAAATGGCCAAAAGGCACATGAAAAAGTGTTCTACATCACTAATCGTCAGAGAGATGCAGATCAAAACAACCATGAGATACCACCTCACACCGCAGAGACTAGCACACATCCAAAAGAACAAAAGCAACCGCTATTGGAGAGGATGTGGGGAGAAAGGGACCCTTCTACACTGCTGGTGGGAATGCCGGCTAGTTCAGCCCTTTTGGAAAACAACATGGACGATTCTCAAAAAATTAGATATTGAGCTCCCATTTGACCCAGCAATACCACTGCTGGGAATATATTCCAGAAAATCTAAAAAGTATAGTTGAAATGACATCTGCACTTATATTTTCATTGCAGCACTGTTTACAATAGCCAGAATCTGGAAAAAACCCGAGTGCCCTAGAACAGATGACTGGTTGAAGAAATTCTGGTACATCCATACAATGGAATACTATGCAGCTGTTAGAAAAAATGAGGTCATGACGTTTGCATATAAGTGGATCAACATGGAAAGTATCATGGTAAGTGAAATGAGTCAGAAAGAGAGAGACAGACATAGAAAGATTGCACTCAACTGTGGAATATAGAATAATAGACTATAAGACTAACGCCTAAGAATAGTAGAAATAAGTACCAGGAGATTGTCTCCATGGCTTGGAGGCTGGTCTCTCATTCTGGGTAACTCAGGGAAGGGACCACCAAGTAAAATGTGGTTGGAGGTCATGTGGGGGAAGGGTGATGCAGGCCGAATACAGACTAGAGACTGAACACAATGGCCACTCAACACCTTTATTGCAAACCACAACACCTAATCAGAGAGAGAGAACAAAAGGGAATTCCCTACCATAGTGGCAGGGTGGGGTGGGGGGAGACGGGACTGGGGAGGGGGGGAGGGATGTTGGGTTTACTGGTGGTGGAGAATGGGCACTGGTGAAGGGATGGGTTATCGAACTTTGTATGGGGGAAACATGAGCACAAAGATGTATGGATCTGTAACTGTACCCTCACGATGACTCTCTAATTAAAAATAAACTAATAAAATTTAAAAAATGTGAAAAAAAAGAAATGAAAACATCCCCAGGCAGTTTTTGGCTTTTTTCTATAGACAACATATATACATACATACATATACATATATATACACATATAAAGGTCATCCTAGCTTCCCTAGTTGCAGGACTCAAGGGTCTTTCTGCTGCCACAATGCCCCATACTGTCTATTTTGAACATACCAGCAGATAGTCCTTTAAGTTCTTCAAACGAACTATTTCCCCGAAGGTAGTGAATAAGATAAAATTGAGTAAAATAACCAAAGGAAGAGGCACATTAAGAGGGGGGGTCATTGCTTAAAGTCCAGAGGCATCTCTGCAGCAAGCTGCCAGGTTCAGAAATTCTTTTTATTTAATTTATTTTTATTTTATTTATTTTTTAATTTTTTATATTTTTATTAATTTTTTGAGGGTACAGTTACAGATTTATACCTTTTTGTGCTCATGTTTCCCTCATACGAAGTTCAAGAACCCATCCCTTCACCAGTGCTCATTCTCCACCACAAATAAACCCAGCATCTCTCCCACCCTCCCCAATCCCATCTCCCCCCACCCCACCCTGCCCTTTTGTTCTCTCTCTCTAATTGCGTGTTGTGGTTTGCAACAAAGGTGTTGAGTGGCCATTGTGTTCAGTCTACATTGTGTTCAGTCTCTAGTCTACATTCAGCACGCATCACCCTTCCCCCGCGTGGCCTCCAACCACATTATACTTGGTGATCCCTTCTCTGAGTTGCCCTCTCACCAGAATGTGAGGCCAGCCTCCAAGCCATGGAGCCAACCTCCTGGTACTTATTTCTACTATTCTTGGGTGTTAGTATCCTACTCTGATATTCTATATTCCACAGATGAGTGCAATCTTTCTATGTATGTCTCTCTCTTTCTGACTCATTTCACTTAGAATGATACTTTCCATGCTGATCCACTTATATGCAAACTTCATGACCTCATTTTTTCTAACAGCGGCATAGTATTCCATTGTATAGATGTACCAAAGTTTCTTCAAGCAGTCATCTGTTCTAGGGCACTTGGGTTTTTTTTTTCAGATTCTGGCTATTGTAAACAGTGCTGCGATGAATATATAAGTGCAGATTTCATTTCTACTGTACTTTTTTGCTTCTCTGGGATATATTCCCGCAGTGGTATTGCTTGGTCAAATGGGAGCTCAATATCTAATTTTTTGAAAATCGTCCATATTGTTTTCCAAAGGGGCTGATCGGTTCAGAAATTCTTTTTGTGTCCTGGGATCATGGCCATTAAGGAGCTTAAGTAGCAGTTGGAAGCAGTTTGTGGGCATGACCTCAGAGTCTCATGGGTGCCAGGGAATAAGAGGGACAGATCCATGCCCTATCCCTTGAGCTCTGAGATTGCCGTCACTGAATCCACCTACCTTCACTTTTCCATGGGTTGTGAAAGTTGGTGGCCACGGGATCATTTTAGGGGACAAGTAGAGGGACGATACCTGCCCACATCTGAGGCTCCCCGGTGAAGTCGGACTGGCTTAAAGTCTGGAGGCATCTCTTCAGAGAGCTGCTGATTTCATAGATTCTTTTGTGTGTCTCTGGCTCAAGTCCCTTATTCCCATCCTTTTCAGAGAAATATGCCTTTGGCACCCGTCCTCCAGAGTGCACCCACTTGCCTGCAGTGTGCAACGCCTTGGGCCCTAGCTGTCGTTTGATATCTCTTTCGAGATTAATCGATGGGTCTCTGAAATAAGGCCAATAAATGAGCTGAGCCAGTGGTGGTTTGGGAGCCACATAACTAATTTTGGCCCTTTAATTTCTTGGTGAACTTGGTCCCAAGTTGTTGGGGTCTGGCCAAAGGCACAGTTGCATTTTTGGGTATCAGGAAGTCTGAAGACGCCATCAGGCTGCTGATGCACTCACCCCGCAGGTACAGGTTGACCTGCTGGAACTATAGCCGGAAGGATGAAAGATATAGGGAAACAGAGAATCCATATTAGAAAGGAGGCTGGTGACAGGAAAGGGCACAGTGAAAGAGACAGACAAACTAAACTGGGAAAGAGAGGAATGATGTTTTGCCAGTTAGCCCTGCTTTTAGGAAAAAACCCTTCCCAGGTCCACTTCTTTCCTGAACTTTAGAAACTTTGTAAAAATAAAAATTTTAAAAACAAAAAAATTTTTTTAAATCTCTAGTAGTAAGTGTTCACTGGGATTTTTGGATGACTTGATATTTTAGAGCTATTTAATGACAGAAAATCAGGATGACTTCAAAGCCTCCATGCCTGGACCCAGACCCAAATCTCCCCAACCTATGCTAGCTTCCCCACCCTTCCAGGTGGCATGAACTTCCCTGCTGATACCGCCAGGCCTTTTCAGTTGAAACAGCTTCCACTACCTTTCAGGTAGGGCCTGGCAGCCCCCATGCTATGATAACAAGCCCAGTTTAAATTCTCTGAAAGGTTCAGCCACATATGGGACCAAGTGCCCATTCTACTCATCAGTTTGCACTACTCACAATTATACTCACAGTGCCCAAAAAACAGATGACTGGTTAATGAAACTTTGGAACATCTACACAATGGAATACTATGCAGATGTTAGAAAAGATGAAGTCATGAAATTTGCATATAAGTGGAATAACATGGAAAGTATCATGTTAAGTGAACTAGTTAGAAAGAGAGAGACAGACATAAGAAGTTTGCACTCATTTGTGGAATATAAAGTAACAGAATGGGAGACTAACACCCTAGAATAGTAGAGATAAGCACCAGGAGGATTACTCCACAGCTTCGAGGCTGGCCTCACATGCAAGGTGAAAAAGCAGCTCTGATAGAGAAGGGATCACCAAGCAAAGGGTGCTAGTTGGGCCCACTAGAGATGGGAGATACGGGCTGAAAATAGAATTTAGACTGAACATGATGCCTACTTAATACCCCTGTAGCAAACCACAACACCCCAAAAGGAGAGAGCAAATGGGAATGCCCTGCCCCAGAGGTGCAGTGGGGTGAAGGGGACAGGGTCAGGATGGTGGGACGGATGCTGGGACCATTGGTGGTGGAAAATGGGCACTGCTGGAGGGATGGGTACTCAACCATTGTATGACTGAATCTTAAGCATGAAAACTTGTAAGTCTGTAAGTTTGTCTCACAGTGATTCACTAATTAAAAAAAATTAAAAAGAAATTTCTAAAGAGATCAAAATTGTAGATAAGCCTTACCACCCAAATAAAAATACCCATTACCCTGAACAAACACCATGACCTCTTAGCACATGTATAGTGCACAAAAGGAAAAGGAGAGAGAGAGAAAGAAGGAAAGTGCCTCCCAGAGAGGGAGACTGGGGTGGGAATGGGGGTTTGAGAGATGGTGTTGGGGAAACGGGGGATGTTTATTCTGGGAGGTGTGCACTGGTGGAGGCATGGGTGCTGGATCACTGTATGACTGAAATCCAATTATGAATAGCTTTGTAATGGTATCTCACAGATACCCAATAAAACATCTTTGATGTAATGTGGAGTTCATAACCAGCTCAATCAGCTTAATCAATGGCTAAAAAATAAAAAATAAGAGTACTTCTACATTTTAAAAAATAAAAACAAAAGTCATGTCAAAATAAAAGTCATAAACACTCTTCTAGAAAAATTGAAAAAATGTCCAACAGGATAGGATTAAGAGATAAGATTATTTAACCCTGGCAGGGTCCCAGCAGAAAAACCATAGTATTATCACATCATAACCTCAAAGCTGAATCAAAGACTGGAGAAAAATGCCAGTTAGATGGCAATCTAAATAAACATGGGCAAATCCTGGGAAAAGGATTTCTCATTTCCACACAAAACAAAATCATCTGTAGCATAGAGGAGTTGGCGAGGGACACAGTAGATGATATACAATATGCATAGTATAATGGAGTGTAGAAGATCAAAGATCATGTTCTTAGAACACAGTACAAGATGCAGTACATCATGATCTCAACCACTCAAATGAAAAATTGATAGGAATAAGAGTTCTAGCAAACATATCAACTTGGAGCCTACTCAGTGATCATTTGTCCAGGTTGACTGAGCAAATTTCAGCCTCCAGAATACTATCGACGATTTCTCTGTCCAAAGTTCCTATTTAGAATCCAGCTCTTTGACATAGAATGCTAAAGATTATCCTCTGGCATCTGACAGATAACCAATTAAAAAGTTTTAATGTAATGTGGAGTCCATAACCAGTTCAATCAGCTCAATCAATGGCTGAATAAATAGCAGTAATTCTACATTTTTAAAAAATAAATAAAAATAAAACTTATGTAAAAATAAAAGTCATGAAAACAAAAGTCATAATCACTCTTCAAGAAAACTGAAAAAAAAAAATTTAACCCTGGCAGGGTCCTGGGAAGAAAAACCATAGTATTATCACATCATAATGTCTGGACTAACTCTTCAAACCCCCACAACTCATTTTTGGAAAGTAACAAAACCAAGAAGTTACTTTCTCTGCAATACATTTGTTGGTCCAAAAGCACTATATGTGCACCCCTGTGTTGATGCTACCGTGTGAAGTGAGGACTCAAAGGACACTGGATGTCCCCAGAACTAATGAAGAACCTTCAGAACTTTCTCAAAAGAGGAAATTCTTCAGCAGGAAAAAAAAAGTGCTGATAAGATTTCTTTTTAAAAAAAAACTACCAAAAGTTCAAAGCTCTTTTTCCTCGAAACCTCCCCGGCATAAGACTCTTCTCTTCACTAAAAGCCCCAAATCAGGCAGTTTGGAAAAAGTCCAACAAAACCCATTTTGAAATGGAAAGCAGAGACTTTGGAGTCACCTGCATTCGACTAAACCTGAGAAACCTCAGAGCAGAGGTCAGGATGGTAGTGTTGGGTTTACTGAACCAGGCCTCACTTCCCCAGGCACTTCCCTCATGTGGTCAGCGGAAAGTCACGAAGGAGGCCTGTGGCTCTTTCTCTGTCTCTCTAACACCCATGTTCCTCACCAAGTGTTGGAAGGAGTTGTCCTCAGCAAAGAATAAAGAACACAAAAGCAGCAAATATGTGGATAAATATAGGATAGCATGTGTGCCTGCATATGTCTTAATTTACTTTCTTAAGGAAATTATGGGCACAGCAACTGGAGATGGATCCTTCAAAATATGTGCCTGAATTGGAAGCACAAAATCATGAACTTAGTTCCCAGGGTCACATGCTCTGAACTGGCTCTAAATTCAAGGTCCCCCAATGCAACCGAGTATGCCTTACCCAGGGATGTATGTGCACACAACTGAAATGTGGGACACCCTAAGGTACCACTGAAAAACATGTATGCAGGTCTGCTCATCAATGTAACAATATCACCAACAAAGGAAATAAACCAGAAAAAAAGCTGCTGTTTCTTTAAAACGTTCATAATAATGCAGTTTTCAGTGTATAACATATGAATTGAATATGAATGTGACACAGTACAAGAGGAGGGGGAAGTAAATAAAGCTACAGGGTATCAGGTTCCTATATTTGTCAGAATTAAGTCAAAATATGCAGAATTGACATCCAATTCCTTGGCCATCCTAAGCTTAAGAGCTCCAGGATCTCTCTGCCATAGCAAACCCAGCTTCTGTATTAGAAAAATTCTCCCTTCATGAATATTCAAGAAGCATATATCCTGGTAGAACTTTACCAAAAGAACACAGTCAATCCCATTTTTTAAAAATGGGGGCTAGAATGAGTAGAAACTTCATAAAATCTAACATACAGATGGCCAAAAAGTATATGAAAAAATGATTTACATCACTTCACTTAAGAATAAAGCTAGTCAAAGAAACGAGGTATATCATCTGACACGAGTAGGATTAGCACACAACACAAAAGCCCCAAAATAACTATTGTTGGAGAGAATTCGAGGGAAAAGGGATTCTCATTGCTGTCGATTGATCCGCCATTTTGGAAGACTATATGAAAGTGCATCTCAAAACTAGGTATTGAGTTCCTACGTGACCCAGCTATTCTGATTTTGGTATATACACTAAGTATCCCCAAAATCTTTTCAGAAAAGACACTTGCACTCTATGTTCATAGCAACATGAGTCACAATTGCCAAAATTTCGAATCCACATAATTGCCCAAGAACAAACGATTGGATAAAGAAATGGTACACACACAATGGAATATGATTCAGCTTTAAGAAAAGATAAAAAATATAGAGAATCAAACAATTTGCCACTATGTGGAGGAATCTAGAGAGTATCATCTTGGGTTAAGTTAGTTAGAAAGAGAGGGTCAGACACAGAATGATCTTGCTCATATGTGGGAAATAAAGAAACAATGCAAGGGAATAACTGATGACCAAAGGCAATAGAAACTTTGAAAGGATCTTCAGTAGCCCACCGCCGAGATGTGATCCCGGGGGCCGCACACATGTGCAGCCTCTCCGCAGCTGTACAAGCGTGAATCCAGACCCAGCAAAACCTCTTTCGGTGTGAGCAACACCTCGCAGAATGTCTCCAGCCTGAGAACTAAGCCTCGGCCCCGTGCCCGCCCAGGAGGGGAAAGGTATTTCTCTCTCTCTCGCCTCTTTCTCTCCGGGGATGAAGGGCGCGGTGGCCGCCATATTAAGACGAACACAGATTAGGTTTTCAAGCCTGCAATTATCTAATATCTGGAAGAAATCTCCCTGGACTTCTTGTTAAAGTACAGAAATTCAAAACCGCGCGGCCGCAGACCTTATTTGTCTTCACAGTAGGTCTGAATCTAGTGGGGTACTCCTAACAACAATCGTGAGGTTTGTGTTGAAATATTGAATGTAACCAAAGTAAACAGAATGTAAAATGAAACTTATCAGTTACAAGGTAGGGGGTGGGGGGGTGGGATGGGAGGTGTACTGTGTGGGTTTTTTTTTTTTTGGTGGTGGTATATGGGCACTGGTGAAGGGATGGTTGTTTCAGCATTGTATAACTGAGACCTAAGCCCGAAAGCATTGTAATCTTCCACATGGTGATTTAATAAAATAAAATAAAATTAAATTTAAAAAAAAAGAAAGGATCTTCAGTAGGATTCCTGACTCAAGTTGAGGGCCTGGAGGAACAATTCGATGATTGTGAAAGGAAGTTTGCACTAGGGGGAGACAGCATTGGGGGTGGGAGGGACCCTGGGGCCATTGGAAGAGGAGAATGGGCACTGGTGGAGGGATGGGTACGCAAGTATTATATAACTGTAAAACAGGTACGAAACTCTGTAACTGCCCCCTCACAGTGACTGATCAATAAAAAAAAGAAAGTTTGCACTCTGGAGAAGTGAGTGATGTTGCAATATGTTATATACAAAAAATATTACCTTTAACAGCGTTCTAAAACACAGTGTATAAAAAAAACTAAAGAATATCCCTGTCAAAGAGGCAGAATGAGGGGAGGAAGAAGGTACCTGGGGACAATGGTAGAGGGAAGCTGACACTGGTGGTGGGACTAGAATTGGAAGATAGTATGCCTGAAACGCTAATATGAATAGTTTTCTAAGTCAGAGTGCCTCAGAAAGAATTATTTTAAGTCCTTCATATACTCCCAACCAGATTCCCATCCAGAAGGACTAAAATCCCTAAGTGGACAGTGACTGGATCCGTAGAGCACCAGTGCAGACCCAGGATATGGAAATTCGTGGCAGAAAAGGCCTCACTGAAAGAGACCCTGTCAGAATTAGATGGTAATGCTATCACATAATAATTGTGACATAACTTCCTTGAATCCTGCATTCCTTCTCTAGATGCAAAACCAAAAATAACCAAGAGGCATAGAGTTGTTAGAAAGATCATAAGAGATGATGTATGCACAATGCGATGGAATGTAGGGAAGATTAGTGTTCTGGGAACAAAGTCAGTACAAGATGTACCACATACTAATCTCAGCCACTCAAATGTAAAACTTATTGATACACAATATCCAGAAACAAAATCAATCTGAACTCCAAGTAATATTAATTTCACAGGTCTGTTGAAAATATTTCAGACTCCCAGATATTTTTTTTAATTTTTATTTAAAAAGGCTCTTCAAATGCTACCTGACTGAATGCAAAGTTCCATCTCATTGAAACACCAGCAGGACCATCCTGTTGTACAAGAAGGGAGACATCCATGACATTGGCAACTATCGCCCAATCTGCCTGTTGTCCGTTGCCTACAAGTTATTCACTCAAGTCATTCTGAATAGGATTGGCAGAAGAGTAGACAAAGGACAACCACGCAAGAAAGTCAGGTTTCAAAAAGGATTCAGCTTGATCAACCATATCCACATGGTGATCAAGCTCATTGAGCTCTTGTGAGAGTTCAAGATGCTGCTCTGTCTAACGTTCATTAATTTAAAGAAGGCCTTTGATTCTGTTGAGACTGAAGCGGTCATTGTCACCCTAGCAAAACAGGGCATTCAAACTCAGTACATCAAGATCCTCGGCGAGCTGTATTAGGATTCACCACCAGGATCTCACCATTCTACAAAGATGTGTACATTCATGTGAGAGGGGTACGGCAGATTGACACCATTTCACACAAACTCTTCAGTGCCACCCTGCAGAACATCATGTGATGAATGGAATGGGAAGGAATAAGAGTGAAGATAGACAGTCAGCAACAACACGACCTCCACTTCGATGATGACATCATTCTCATAACACCAAATATCAGCCAAGCAGCAAAAATGCTGGCCGACTTTGACTGTGAGTGTGTAAAGGTCAGACTATAGTTGAATGTCATGAAGACAATGTTCATGAGAAACAAACTAGCTCCTGATGTCTCACTTGCTTTTCACGGAATGAACATCTCCGAATGCAACAGTTATGTGTACCTAGGTCAAGAACTCAACATGACAAATGACCTGGCACCTGAACTGCGCAGGAGGAAGAGAGCTGCATGGAATGCCTTCAAGAAAGTTGAAGAAGTAGTTAAAAGGATAAAGAACATCCAGCTCCAGGCACATCTTTCTACTCCACCGTTCTTCCTGCACTAACATACACTTCATAGACCTGAACCCTATGGAAACTGGATGAGCATGCTATTCGGGTATCCCAAAGACAAATCGAAAGAGCTATGCTTGGATTATCATGTTCGACTCAAGTGAGACAAGGAATCCCGAGTTCTGACCTCTGTCGACAATCAAGAATCAGGGACGTTGTCTCATTTGCCAAGGCGTCAAAATCCAGATGGGCTGGACAAGTAATGATATTCAGAAATGACCACTGAACTGTTACCAATTGGAGTCCATGGAACAACAAAAGACCGCATGGCTTCCCACCTACAAGATGGTCAGAGTTCTTCACCAAGACCCGTAATAAACGGTTTTAGGCTCCTCGTGTTCCTAGAGCGAGCAGACACCATTAGGCTACAGTAGCACGTTACAGGGATGAATGGAGATGTTACAGGTGCCCGTTTGACCAAATTGATGAATAATGGGATGACAAGTGATATAAGTGATTAAAAGGCATGAGTTACAAAGTTACAGGTAGTTTAATTTAGGCATAAAATACTTCAATACCAATCCTTCCACCAGTTTCAAAATCCCTTCACCAGTGTTCCCAGATGTCCTCCTCACCCCACCCTACATTAGACAGGCACATGACACGTTTCCATGACTGCCACTTAGATTCCATGTTCTCAGTTCTGTCAAGTCTGTGTTTGGATACATGACTAGACCCTTCACTACTTTTGCTGGCATAACTAAAGCCTGAAGCCTATGATCTGTCCCCCTTTATTTTCTTCTTTCTCTGTCCACCTCCTATCTAAATACTGCAGGTTCCCAGATATTACAAATGATTCCTTTTCTGAAGTCCAGGACCAAAACTTTGTAGCCCATGTGACAATAGTATTTGTAGTGTGACCCTTTCTCCTCTACAAAATGGGCATTCTAGGCCTTATGGAAATCATGTGTACATTCAAGGAAAATAACATAGATTGAAACTCTGGAGCCATAGAGAGAGAAAAAGAGAGAGACAGAGAGACTCACCAAAGAATTGATAACTCTCGTCTTATTATAATGAACGGGCTTCTATTCTAAAGAATAGGGAGGCAACTTCAATAAAATCTTATTACCTACTCCCAGGAGAAAGTTCAGAATTGAAATTTGGCAGAACACTTTGCTTAGTTGAGATAACATCTCTCACAAATGATAAGAGATATAGCAGATGTGTTGGATATTCAGAGAGGCCCCTCCTACTTGGTTTATATTCTCCATAAAATGCCAACTCGATACTGTGTTATTTACTGATCACCACCATGCAGTTTAAGATCTTTCTCCACATTTTGCTCCTACTCACTTTCCAAGAACTCGGCGCAGAAGCATCATTCTGTGAGTATGGAATATGGGAGCTCAAAGGGAATAGGAAACAGGAGGGGAAACAGAAGCACAAAGAAAGTCCTTTTCTTATTTCATAAGAAGTTGAGTCAATTCTACTCATCAAATTCATGTTCGGCTCAAATAATATGCCAGAAAATAAATGTACAGATGAGCTTCTGTCAATGAGCAAAATGCCAGGTCCAGGACCATAGCAATAATACAGCGGGTAGGGCATTTTCCTTGCATGCAATTGAGCAGGGTGTGATTCCCCAGAACCCCATAGGACCTGTGAGTCGGACAGAGTGATCCCTGAGCTCAGAGCCAGGAGTAATTCTTGAGTACCACAGGTGTGACTCCCTGCTCGGCCTCCCAATAAAACCCAAACAAAAACAAAATGGCAAGACCCAATTCTGTGAGAATAATGGACCTGGGAGAAAGATAGAAAATACTGGATGCTAAAGTGCTCCGAATGGGGAAGAGAAAGTGAGACTGTGAGGAGGAGAAGTAGACTCCAGTCCTGAAGGTGAATAAGGACAGAAGAGAGAAAGGAGAACAGAAGAGCTGTAATGGGAAAGTGAGGGGCTCAGTTTAGCCAAATCACATTTACTTGTAAGGTAAGGCCACTTCCAGGACTACTTTCCTCAAGTTTAGAAACTGCCCATAGAACAACCATGGCAATAATAGTTGGAAATGATTGCTTCCGACAAGATTTGAGCATTGATATACTGAAAGTAGACCAATGACCTAACATGATGGCCTCTGAGTATCTATAATGCAAATCATAATGCCCAAAGTTAGAGAGAGGAAAAGAAGGATTGTACCTGCCACAAGGCAGGGAGTAGAATAGGATGGGGGTGGCAAGAAAAACCCTGGTAACAGTGGTGGTGGAAAATATGCACTGGTGGAGGTATGGGTGCTCAAGATCTGTGTGACTGAAATGTAATCTTACAAGTTTGTAACTGTATCTCAATGTAACCCAATAATACTTATTTAAAAAAATTTTTAAGGAATTAATTTGGCTGGAGCAATAGTACAGAGGATTGGGCATTTTTCTAGCACGCGGCCTACCTGGGTGTGATTCCCAGCATCCCATATAGTCCCTCCAGCACAGCCAGGAGCAAGAGTAACCTCTGTGCATTGCAGGGTGTGACACAAAAACTAAAAAAGAAATAAATTTAGTGTTGAAGGTAGGTAAAAGGGATATGCATGATAACCTTTCAGTATATATATTGCAAGCCATAATGTCCAAATGGAGAGAGAAAGAGAGAAATAGAAGGAGAGAGATAGAATAAAAATTTCTACAATATACACAGGCAAGGGTATGGGGCTGTTTAGGAAACAGAGGGTAACTGAGGACATTAGTGGTAGGAAAGACACACTGGAAAATGGATGGGTGTTGAAAAACAACTTTGTACTGTGTATCTCATGGTGATTCCATCAAAAAAATAAAGGAAGGAAGGAAGGATGGAAGAAAGAAAGAAAGAAAGAAAAAAAGAAAGAGAAAGAAAGAGACAGAAAGAGAGAAAGAAACAAAGAAAGAAACAAAGAAAGAGAGAAAGAAACAGAAAGAGAGAAAGAGAGAAAGATATAAAAAAGAAAGAAAGAAAGAAAGAAATAAAGGAAGAAGGAAAGAAAGGAGGAAAGAATGAAAGAAACTGCCTAAGGAAATGGGAAGTGATATGTACATCTTAAACAACCCACTAAAATGAGGACAGCAGGACTTTCCAAGATTTGTGAATAATCAGAAGACTCCCTTGAAAACACATTTTGAAATAAGCTATTATATAACATATACTTTCTGTATAATTCAAAAAACAAAAGTAAGCCAAGAAATCAGAACTTTCTCAAATCTTTTGCGTTGTTTTGTGGCCACATGCGGTGATACTCAGGGCTTACTCGTGGCACTGCAATCCCTGGTAGTTATCAAGGGACCATATGGGATGCCAGAGATAGGACCCAGTTAGTCTGCGTGCAAGACAAACACCCTCCCCAGTTCTCTCTCTCTCTCCAGCCCAGTTTTGTTTACCTCTTTCCCTGCAGAGACCATCACGTTTGGTACTCAGACGAGTAGCCTAGCTCACTGCAGGTACACATATTCATAAAACTGTAGGCTATAAACTCTTATATAAAATGAGATGGTAAGAGAAGCGGCCAAGCATTCTGGTGAGCAATTCAGCCCGGAAAATGCTCCGGACCCGAATTGGGGCCAACAACACCAGGTAGCCGGAAGGAGGAGGTGCAGCCTGCACACCTTCTCCAGATGGAGCCCTGGCGACACTGACCAGCAACTAACACGGTTCCGGGATTCGGGACTGGGACACATCCGAGCTGTGGGGGGGCACTGGAGTGGGGCGGCGCCAGCCCAAACTCCAAGAGGTCCCAGCCACCGGAGGTCACGCCCTTGACCCACCCTCGGCGCCATCTTGCCACAATCAACAGAGAAGCGGCCAGGCAGTCTGGTGAGCAACGCGGCCCGGAAAATGCTCCGGACCCGAATTGGGGCCAGCAACACCGGGGAGCCGGACGGAGGAGGTGCAGCCTGCACACCTTCTCCAGATGGAGCCCTGGTGACACTGAGCAGCAACTAACACGGCTCCGGGATTCGGGACTGGGACACATCCGAGCCGCGCGGCCCCTAACGTGGCTGCGTGACCTTTTCTAAAACCTGAAAACATACAATCTTTTAATGGAAAACTAATTATCAAATGCTTCCTTAATAGGGTTATCTTGTTTGGGGGTATAACTACCACAACAATAGTGAGTTTTGTGTTGAAATATGGAACATAATCAAGGTGAAGAGAAAATGAAGTGAAGTTCATCAGTTATACAGTTGGGGTGGGGGCCGGGGGGGTATACCAGGGATTTTGGTGGTGGAATATGGGCACTGGTGAAGGGATGGTGTTTGAATACGGTATAACTGAGACATAAACCTGAGAACTTTGTAACTTTCCACATGGTGATACAATAAAAAAAAATTTAAAAAAATGAGATGGTAAATCTTCCAATAACCCAAAAAGCAAGAAGTTTTCCAGGATTCGTTTTTGATCCAGCACTAGCAACTGCAGCAGCTTGTGAGAACCTTTACTGATTTCAGTGTTTCTGGTCAGAAACTCTGAGTGTATGTCTCACATCTGCTTCAATAAGCCTTCAGAGTTTTGGAAGGTTGACTCAATTTTTCAAAACCTAGGTGATAGACAAAACTAAGCGATCAATAAATAGGCACAGAGGAGGAGTAAGACACTTTAGTTCAGGTACTTGCATCCTTTTTTTTCAATTGAATCACAAGAGATACACAGCTACAAAGCTGTTCAGGGGCGGATTTCAGCAATACATGTTCCAATACCTATCCCTCCACCAATGCACATTTCCCATCATCAATGGCCCAAGTTTCCCTGCTGTCACGCCCACCCCCACAGCCTGTCTCTTTGGCAGGTACTTTCTCTCTTTCCCTCTCTCTCTTCTTGGCTCTCACTCTAACTTTCTCTCCCCCCAACTCTCTCTACCTCCTTTTCTGACTTTGCTTTTGGGCTTTACAATACAGATACTGAGAGGTTACCATGTTTGTTCCTTTACATACTTCCAGCACACAGTTCTTATCCCGAATGATCATTTCCAATTTTCCAATTTTCCTTGTCATAGTGGTCCCTTTTCTAGCCTGACTGTTTCTCCCCCAGCACTTGGAGCAGGCTTTCATTTATGAACCAGTCATCTGGACTCCTGTTTCTAATTTCCTTGGGTATTAGTTTCATTATATTTAATACCCCACAAACAAGTGAAATCATTCTATGTCTGTCTCTCTCCTTCTAATGTCACTCAGCATGATTTGCTTCATGTCATCCATTTACAAATCTCACATCCCTTTTCACATGCTAGTGCCCTTAAGCCTCTGTGTACTTAACCCTACAATTTTTGCTTTTGTAAAATCAGATCAATGTTTGACTTAAGTTTGTTTACCAGCCGATGTGTGAATCTCTCAGTGTAACCTAGCTCATAATAGTTTTCTGACTAGGAACTGGAGTGATAGTACAGTGGGTAGGGCATATGCCTGGCATACATCATCAGAGTTCCATTTCTGGCACCTGTATCGTCCCTTGAGCCCTTCAAGAGTAATTCTTGGATGTAGAACAAGGAATAACCCTTAGCACCGCCGGGTCTGACTTCCCCCCCAAAAAAATATTAGATTCCTCACATTACAGAATCTTTTATTGAAATAAAACTATAATGAAGATATATTTAATATAAAAGCATGTTAGACAGCTATACTTAAAGGAGGCTTTCGGTTCTGTTGAGACTGAGGTGGTCATCAGTCATTCAAACTCATTATATCAGAATCCTCCGCCAGCTGTATTGTGGATTCACCACCAGGATCTCACCATTCTACAAGGAAGTGATAATTGATGTAAAGAGAGGGGTGCGGCAAGGTGATACCATTTCACCGAAACTCCTCAGTGCCACCCTTGAGAACATCATGCGATGACTGGAATGGGAAGGAATGGGAGTGAAGATAGACGGTCGGCAATTACACCATCTCCGCTTCGCTGATGACATCGTTCTCATAACACCAAACATTAGCCAAGTGGCACAAATGCTGGCCGACTTCGACCACGAGTGTGGAAAGGTCGAATTGCAGCTGAATCTCAACAAGACGATGTTCATGAAAAATGAACTGGTCCCTGAAGCTCCATTTGCTCTCAATGGAACAAACATCTCCGAATGCAGCAGCTATGTGTACCTGGGTAGAAAAATCAACATGAGGAATGACTTGGTGCCAGAACTGCACAGGAGGAAGAGAGCAGCGTGGAATGCATTCAAGAGCATCGAAGAGGTGGGTAAGATAACGAAAAACCTCCGACTCCGGGCACATGTTTTTGTTTCTACTGTTCTTCCTGCACTAACATATGCCTCAGAGACCTGGGCCCTACACAAACAGGATGAGAATGCTCTTAGGGTATCCCAAAGAGGAATCGAAAGAGCTATGCTGGGAATATCATGTCTCACTCAAATGAGAGAAGGAATCCGGAGTTCTGACATCTGTTGATAGTCAAAAATCAGGGATGCTGTCTCGTTTGCCGAGACATCAAAAATCAGATGGGCAGGTCATGTAATTTGATTTAGAGATGACCGCTGGATTAGAGCTGTTACCGACTGGATTGCACGGGACATCAGAAGACCTCGTGGCCGCCCACCAACTAGATGGTCAGATTTCTTCGTGAAATCTCTGAATGAATGATTTGAGGCTCTTTCTGTTCCTGGAGCGAGCAGGTATCATTGGGCTACACTAGCTCACGACAGGGACAAATGGAGATGTTACTGGCGCCTACTCGAGCAAATCGAAGATCAACGGGACTACAAGTGATACAGGTTAGACAGCTATAGCAGAAGCAATTCACTAGCCTGGTGTTTTTCTGTTAGTAAAGAACGTTTAAGTCAACAGAACATAAATTTATTGATTTTTTTTGGCTTTTTGGGTCACACTTGGCGATGCACAGGGGTTACTCCTGGCTCTGCACTCAGGAATTACCCCTGGCCGTGCTCAGGGGACCATATGGGATGCTGGGATTTGAACCCGGGTCGGCCGCGTGCAAGGCAAACGCCCTACCCGCTGTGCTATCTCTCCAGCCCCAAGAACATAAATTTATTAACCAACAAGCCTGCATCAATATATTAGAGAAGGACTCTAGAGGAAACCCTCCCGAATATAAAAGGAGAAAAAGGACCATAAATAGAATCGGAAACAAGAAAGGTAGTGAAAAGAAAGAAGAATATTGCTGAAGAATAGAGACAGGGAAATGGATTCTTGAAATGTACAAAACATAGTGTCTTTCCCGCTGAAAACAAACACATACATGGACAGGAGCACACACCAGTTGATAAAGAAGGGATCATTTTCCTCATTGCAGGTGGGAGGAAACTGAGTGGTCTTTTGTTTTAATGACATGGATGGGCAGAGGGTCAAGTGTGAGAGAATTAGACACAGCCCTGCAGCATCCCCTTGGAATAGTCCAAGACCTGGGGCTGCCATGACTCAGGTGTCTGACGACCATCCCCACAGGCCCCACTTTATACCTCATCTGGACTGACAGTTGGCAGGTGAACCTTGGTTGGGAGGGACACATGGGCTAGGTGGGGTAAGATGAGCTCTGCTACTATGGAAAATCTCATGTCCTCAGAGGCCCTGGATTTTGGGTCCTACAAGAAAAGTAATCATTCTCCTCTCTCTACCGCCCTTTCTCTTTATAGTGCAACGACCTAAACGAAAGCCAGAAAAGTGTTCACTTTCTGTCGAACTTGGGAACTGTACTGAAACATGGAACAGATATTATTACAACAAAAAAAAGGATGGTTGTTTTGAATTTATCTATGGAGGCTGTGGCGGCAATGGTAACAACTTTGTAAAGAAAGAAGACTGTGAGAACACATGCAAGTCTTAGGGTGAATACATCCTCACTGGAGTAAATACTCTATGATAATTAAAAGATTTTGCTGTGAATAAGTGAAATCTCCTCTATCCAAATTCATTCTCCCTGAAGGGTGCCTATATTCACTCATCTCTGTGCCAACAACCTTTACAAATACTGCCTGTATGTTGAAAACCTCAGACCTTCTTTGTCAAATACATACCAACATACATATAATACACTGAGGAAACTTGAAAGTATTCATTCATCCATGCTTAGTCAGAGTGACATCTGAGCCCACAGAGAAGATACCCTTTAAGGAAAAAAAGACGAAAGGTGAAAATCCTTAGAAACATTCTGAGAAGGATGAAATATATGGACTGGAGCGAGAGCACAGCAGGTAGCACATTTGCCTTGCACATAACCGACCCGGGTTCGATTCCTCTGTCCCTTTCGAAGAGCCTGGCAAGCTACTGAGAGTGTCCAGTCCACATTCATTTGCCACATTCAATATGCCAAAAACAGTAATGACAAATCTCACAATGGAGACATTACTAGTGCCCACTAGAGCAAATAGACTATAGTGCTACAGTACTACATAATTACTTTCATTAAATATCTAATATGATATATCAGGAAATAAAGAGCTGTCTGTCCCATTTTCTATTTCCATCTGCACAGAGACGCCAATTCTATTAACACTTGTATCATATAATTGAGGGATTTTTCTTTAATTGAATCACAGTGAGGTACAGAGTTACAAAGTTGTTCATGATCTGAGTCTCAGTTATATCACATTCCAACACTCCTCCTAATTGAGGGAATGAAAGTTCAGAACTTCTTCTCCAAAATGTCAAACTTCTGAAAGGAAGCTGGTGATCGAATGAAAGTCAGACTCTAGAACGCACATTCTCAGTAGTTCCCCACCAGGCTGTAGTCAGAGTCAATTCTACCCAGGAGAGCCCAAGCTCTGCTCGCCTCTCCTTCCTGGAACTCCAGCAGCACACACATCCGCAGAGTTGGCCTTGGGTTGTTATATGTAGGAAACCAAACCATTCACGGTTTTGTAAGCCACGGTGACTATAATTAAATTGAAATGCACGTACACAAAGTCTGAGGTGGCACTCACTTCGAGAGAGCGGGACGAAGCCAGCACAATGTGGAGGACAGACTGTTTTCTGAATTCCATTCCCGTGGTCCTGCCGTCTGCTGGAGTCAAGCAGAAGCTCAACCATTAACTGAGCAGATGACTACATTCTCACTGCCTCTCTGGGCTCTCAAATGCACATTCAGTCCCAAGGCCAACTACACACAGACAGTTAACAAACCTTCCCTTTTTCACTACACATGAAAATCATTGTTACACACACGACACAGACACACACCCACACCCTCACACACACGAGAGAGAGGGAGAGAAAGAGACAGAGAGACAGAGAGAGAGAGAGAAAGAGAGAGAAAGAGACTGACAGATAGACAGACAGACAAACAGAGAATGATTATTTCTGTAAGCCACTATGATTTGGGGTACCTTTTTAAGCAGTATGACAATGGCAATAACTAACGATGCAATAATCAACTTAAATTGATGTTTCTCAGTTCTGGTTCTCAGAAGTCCCTAGCTCTACTATGCATAAGACCACAAAGAAAACCTCCACCAAACAATACAATGTGGTTCATTTAAGACACAAAGACATCCCCAGACAATTTTGGTATTTTTTCTATAGATAACATATATACATATATATACACACATATAAAGATTATCATTTCTTCCCTACTTGCAGGGCTCAAGGGTCTTTCTCTGCCACATTGACCCAGACAGTCTATTTTGAACATAGCAGCAGATGGTCCTTTAAGTTCTCCAAACAAACTATTTCCCCGAAGATAGTAAATAAGATAAAAGAGAGCAAAATAACTGATGGAAGAGGTACTTAAGAGGCAGTTGTTGCTTAAATTTTGGAAGCATCTCTGCAGAGATCTGCTCATTTCAGAGGTTATTTTGTGTCTCTGGATGATGGCTCTTTTTTCCTTCTTTTTCAGAGAAATATACTAAATTTTCATACATCCGCAGGATGCACCCACTTACCGCAGCGTGCAACATGTGGGCCCTAGCTGTGGTTTGATATCTCTTTCAAGATTTATCTATGGGTCTCTGAAATAAGGCCAATAAATGAAATTGTAAAAGGGACACTCTTTCTATGTTGGTGGGAATGTCAACTGGTCCAGCCACTCTGGAAAACAATATAGACAGTACTTCAAAAACTAGAAATTGAGCTTCCATATTACCCCACAATAGCACTTCTGGGAATATATCCTGAGGATGAAAAATAAGCACTGTTGAAATTACATCTGTACCAATATGTTCATTGCAGCACTGTTCACAATAGCTAAAATCTAGAAACAACCCAAGTGCCCTAGAACAGATAACTGATTAGAGAAACTGGTACATCTACACAATGGAATAATATGCAGCTGTTAGGAGAGATGAAGTCAACGAAATTTGCTTATAAATGGATAGACATAGAGAGTATCATGCTAAGTGAAATGAGTCAGAAAGAAAGGGACAGAGATAGAAGGACTGCACGCAGTTGTGGAGTATAGGGTAGCATCACATGAGGCTGACACCCAGGGACAGTAGATACAAGGGCCAGGAGGAATGCCCCATAGTTGGAAAACTGCTTCATGAATGGAGGGGAGAAGGCAGATAGAATGGAAAAGGGATCACTAAGAAAATGATGGCTGGAGGAACCTGTTGGGATGGGAGATGCATGCCGAGACTAGATAATGGAACAAATACGATGACCTCTCAGTGTCTGTGTCGCAAGCCAAAATGCCCAAAAGGAGAGAGAGAGTATGGGAAATATTGTCTGCCATGGAGGCAGGGGGAGGGTGGGAAAGGGGGGGGTATACCCAGGATATCCGTGGTGGGGAATGTGTACTGGTGGAGGGATGGGTGTTTGATCATTGTGAGATGTAACCCAAACATGAAAGCTTGCAACTATCCCATGGTGATTCAATAAAATTTAAATAAATAAATAAATAAATAAATAAATATAGTTTGTTAAAAAATTTACTTTATCAGCTCTCATTGATTTCCAAATTTGTGGAATTTCAGATTACCTTTTACCATCTATATATGTAGGTGTCACCATCTCCACAATTTAAAGAGAGAGAGAGAAAGAGATTTCTCATATATGGGTTTAAAATAACATAAACATAGTAAGAGAATGAAAAATGGTGAAAGTCGTTGGAACTAGAGATTTTTATCTATAGAATTGAGCTTTTGTGGGGGTGGGAGTGGGAGCGGTCCTTGGGATGTAGAAAGTGGGCTCACTGGTTATACTTGGTTCTAGTCTCCTGGAAGAACTCCAAAATCATTCAATAATGATTACTTTCTCCCCTTACGAAGAGATAAATACATACAAATTTAATCTATTTGATATGTAAACTTCATGGGAATTATTACTATATAAGGAGAAATGTGTAGATTTGTTAACATATGTGAAAATGTTATGGATACTTTTAACTTACTTGAAATTCCTGACGACCTTTTTGATCAATGTTTGAGTGCTTTACAGAAATGTATTGCAGAAAACTGAGCAAATTTCCTTGCTAAGTGTGCTATGTAAGATCTTGTATTGTGAACATTATAAATATTGTATGAAATTTCTGATGAAGCCAGTAGAAAAAAGAGAACTCTACCACACTAAATGTATATCACAAATCTAAAATGACAGAACCTATAAAATGATAGACAATAATTGCAAGAGATGGAGGGTTTTTTCCTGGAATGAAAATTATTATTAAGGATAAAGATAGAGCTGTTGTCATAGAGAAGTGCGACCCAGTAGATGATATACAATATTCACAGTCTAATGGAGTGTAGAAGATCAAAAGTCGTGTTCATAGAACACAGATAGTACAAGATGCACTACATTACAATCTCAACCACTCGAATGAAAAATTGATAGGGATAAGAGTCTAGGGAAGATATAAACTTGGAGCCTACTCAACAATCATTTGTTCAAGTTGCCTGAGCACATTTCAGCCTCCAGAATACTATCGATGATTTCTCTGTCCTATTCTAAATAAAAGTTCTGTTCTAAATAAAAAATAAATAAAATAAATAAAAATAAATAAAAAGTTCTATTCTAAATAAAAGTTCCTATTTAGAATCCAGCTCTTTGACATAGGCTGCTATAGATTATCCTCTGTAAAACAGCCACAAAAATTTCTGAAGGCACAAGTTGACTCTCTTTCTAAATGCACTAGCTGCCTTTTCCTGGAGGAAAAAGGCAGAGTTAAACTTGGGCAAACACTGTTCAGGAGGGCAACCCTGTTGAACCACAGGAGACAAAAATACATATGCTATATGCACAAGCAGGCTTATCCTTCTTCATCCCACTCTCTGTAAAATGCCACCCTCACACAGGTTCACTAACTGGGTCACAACATGCAGCCCCGTGATTCTCTCCCATTTTCATTTCTGGTCACCTATCAAGAGCCTGGAGCAGAAGCAGCACTGAGTTAGTGGGAAAAGGTGACTTCACCACATCATCTGCTTTCCCCATTCCAAATTCTCAGCAGGAAATGTGCAGAGATGTTTCAACACCCCGACACACAGGGCAAAAAGGAAAGAAGATTTTGAATGAAACTGAAATCAGCCCCAAAAGGACTATGAGCTGAATTAAACCTGAAAACACAAAAGGGCAAATGTCCTTCCTTATGATTCCTAGAAATTAATGACAGCTGTTCTCATCTTCATCTTCAAAAACAGATTAACTTTTACTCTGTTTAGATTTGTAGATGAGAAAAAGTGTGCCTGGGGGGTAGTCACCTACTCAAGGGGAATTGTATTCGTTATTCTGGTGCCCTTCGGTTTAAGTGCACCCTGTATAAAACTGTGTTTCCCTCATCTCTTTCTTGGTAAAATCCTCCTGTGAAGGGAGTGGGCAGTACCAAATGAAAACAAACCTTCTTCCTTTAAATTGTCTTTAAAAATAATCACAAACCTGGCAATACCAAGAGAGGGAGACACTGAGGAGGGAGTAAAGAGATTGATTGAATGTGACATAGGGGCATGGGTGGAGGTTCTGGGCACATTTAGTCTTGAAGTGATGAGATGCTGTACCTGTACTTTGAAACAATACAGGTTAACACTATTGCAGAGCTGTGAACTAAACCATAGTCATTAAATTTAATAACAAAAATATCTCTTTTTACAGAACAGGTGATGTTGTTGTTTCTTGGTTCATTGATCCACCATCTTCCAGCCCACAAGTTTCTTGGCAATAAGGCTCCTTCGCACTCCCTCACTGTCCTGCTCAACAGAGAGGCCTTACAGCAGCAGTGAAAACAGTTCTCTCTTGCATTCCCAAGGGAAAGAGTCCTAGCAGTCCATACACACTCTCAAAAATAAAAAGCAGGGGGCTGGAGCAATAGCACAGCGGGTAGGGCGTTTGCCTTGCACACGGCCGACATGGGTTCGATTCCCAGCATCCCATATGGTCCCCTGAGCACCGCCAGGGGTAATTCCTGAGTGCAGAGCCAGGAGCAACCCCTGTGCATCGCCGGGTGTGACCCAAAAAGCAAAAAAAAAAAAAAGCAGGTGAGAATGTGTAGGGCATCTTTCAGGATACACCCAATTTCACATCCATAATCCAAGCTTGAAATTATGACAGAAAATGGGCCAATTCTCTCCTCAGAACCCATGGGAGCCTAAGACTTCTCAGAAAAGTAAAGATGCCATTTTGTCTTCTGAAAGCTAAGTACATGCCTTTTACTTGAGTGTTGCTAGGAACAGCACCTGACAGAGAGAAGAAACGGGCCCTGACACTTTCCCTTGAGGAGACTCAACAAAGCCCATGTTCTGAGGGTCCTTAGACATGGACCCTTAAACACTCTGCCCACACAGGGTCAGGAAGGCAAATTCATCTGCAGTGTCATAATGATCTATTGCACTTTCAGACTTTGGAAACTCTGGAAACCAAAAAATCCATTGCAGCAACTCTACGCCAAGTCAAGTTAGCGTTATATCTCACTTCTTCACAGGGAGGCCCAAACAGCTCCTCCAGGTGACACCTTCAAACCACATATGCTAAATATTTGATTTATTTTTCATGTTAAATATTTTAGTAAATATTTGAGGCAGGAAAACGATCTAAGGCAGGAACGAAGCAGACAGAAAGGACAACTCTCAGAAAATGAGATTTTTACTTCTTACTTTGGGTCATACCTGATGCTATGAGGGCTTACTCCTGGCTCTTTGTCATGGTCACTTCTGGTGGGACTTGGGAATGCTTGGCACCATATCTGGTACCAAGGAGTGAGCCAGCGTCTATTGCATGCACTGTAAGTGAGTTCCCTACTGGACTAACTCTCCAGATCCCAACACTTCATTTTTGTAAAGTTACAAAACCTAGAAGTTACTTTGTGTGCAATACATTTTTTGTTCCAAAAGCATCATGTGTGCACCCCAGTGGTGATGCTTCCATGTGAAGTGAGGGCTAATAGGACACTGGATGAGCCCAGAACCAACGAAGGACCTTCAGAACGTTCTCAGAATAAGAGAATCTTCAGCAGGAAAAAAAAAAGGTGCTGAAAAGATTTTTTTTAAGCCACCAAATGTTCAAAGCCCTTTTCCCTCAACACCTCACCGGCATGAGATTCTTCTCTTCACTGAAAGCCCAAAATCAGGCGTTTGAAAAAGTTCCACAAAACCCATTTTGAAACAGAAAGCAGAGACTTTGGAGTCACCTGCATTCGACCACACCTGGGACACCTGGGCAGAGGTCAGGATTATAGTGTTTGGGCTTACTGGACCAGGCTTCAGTTCCCCAGGCACCTCCCTGAAAGTCAAGAAGGAGGCCTGTGGCACTTTCACTCTCTCTGACTCCCATGCTCCTCACCATGTTAGAAGGAGTTGTCAAAATGATATCTTGATCCTCAGCAAAGAAAAAAGGACACATAAGTAGCAAATATGTGGATAAAAATAGGATAATATGTGTTCTGAATATATCTTAACTTACTTTTTGAATTATGTTCACAGGAACTGGAGATGGATCTTCATAATAAGTGCCAGAATTGGAAGCACAAAATCATGAACTTAGTTCCCTAGGTCACATGCTCTGAACTGGCTCTAAATTCAGGGTCCCCCAATGCAACCGAGTATGCTTTACCCAGGGATGTATGTGCACACCACAACTAAAATGTGGGACTCCCCTAAGGTACCACTGAAAAACATGTATGCAGCTCTGCTCATCAGTGTAACAAAATCGCAATAAAGGAAATAAAAAGAAAAAATGTGATTTTTCTTTAAAACATTCATAATAATGCAGTTTTCCATTTATAACATATAAATTGAATATAAATGTGTCACAGTACAAGAGGAGGGAAGGAAATAAAGCTACAGTGTATCAGGTTCATATATTTATCAGAATTATGTCAAAATAGACAGAATCTACACCCAATTCCATGGCCATCCTAAGCTAAGGAGGCCATGGAAATGGGTGTAGATTCTGTCTATTTTGACATAATTTCCAAGATCTCTCTGCCATAACAGACCCAGCTTCTGTATTTAAAAAAATTCTCTCTTTGGAGGGCTGGAGCGATAACACAGCGGTAGGGCATTTGCCTTGCATGCAGCCGACTCGGATTTGATTCCCAGCATCCCTTATGGTCTCCTGAGCACCGCCAGGAGTAATTCCTGAGTGCATGAGCCAGGAGTAACCCCTGTGAATCGCCGGGTGTGACCCCAAAAGCAAAAATAAAACAAAAACAAAATCTTGGGGCTGGAGTGATAGCACAGCGGGTAGGGCGTTTGTCTTGCACGCGGCTGACCCAGGTTTGATTCCCAGCATCCCATATGGTCCCCTGAGCATGGCCGGCGATAATTCCTGAGTGCAGAGCCAGGAGTGACCCCTGAGAATCTCTGGGTGTGACCCAAAAAGCAAAAAAAATTCTACTTTCATGAATATCTAAGACACATATGTACTGGTAGAACTTTACCCAACAAACAAAGTCTATCTCATTTTTTTTAAATGGGGGCTAGGATGAGTAGAAACTTCATGAAACCTGACATAGATGGCCAAAAAATATATGCAAAAATGATCTACATCACTTCACCTAAGGGAAATGCTAGTCAAAGAAACGAGGTATATCATCTTACACAAGTAGGATTAGCACACATCACAAAAGCCCAAAGATAACTATGATTGGAGAAAATTTAGGGAAAAAGGATCCTCATTCACTGCTGGCTTTGTGACCGCCATCTTATAAGGAACACCAAAGAGAGGTATGAGCTTACAGCAAGGGGATGGGCTCTATCTCAGGATGGGGTCGGTACCGGCGCCACTCTCCACCGAGATGTGACCTGAGTCACCGCACGTGTGCGGCCTCTCCGTTGCTAGATGACCATGATCCTAGAGGCCAGCCAAACTACTTTTGGTACCAGCAGCTTCTTGCAGAAATGTCTCTAGACGGTGAACTAAGCCACGGTCCCATGCCGCCCCAGAAGGGGAAAGGTTTTTTTTCTCTCTGTTTTTCTTTTCCCGGGGGGAAGGCGTGGCAACCTCCATCTTATAAGGACCACTAAAGAGAGGTATGAGATTGCATGATGCAATTTCTGGCAGAAATTTCCCTGGAATTAGTTACTGAAATACTAAAATACAGAAATCTAAAACCTCATATATCTTCATTCTCAGCAATGGAAAACAAATTATCAAATGCTTCCTTTTCAGCAGATCTGATAAAGGGGGGAGGGAGGATTCCAAACAATAATAGTGAGTTTTTTTTGTGGAAATATTGAATGTAATCAAAGTAAAGAGAAAGTAAAGTGAAAACTATCAGCTACACAGGTGGTGGGGTGGGAGTGGGACAGGAGGTATACTGGGGTTCTTGGTGGTGGAATATGTGCACTGGTGAAGGAATAGGTGTTCAACCATTGTATAACTGAGACTTAAGCCTGATGCTTTGTAACTTTCCACATGGTGATCCAATAAAAAATTTTAAAACAATTTTTTTAAAAGCTAGAAATTGAGTTCTCATGTGACCCAGCTATTCTGATTTTGGGTATATACCCCACGTATCCCAAAAATCTCTTCAGAAAAGACACTATCACTGTATGTTCATAGCACCAGTCACAATTGCCAAGATCTCAAAATAACCTCCCCAAGAACAAATATCGGGTAAAGAAACTATGGTACACACGCACAGTGGGATACAACTCATCTATAAGAAAAGATAAAAAAAAGGTTAGAATCAAACAATTTCCAACTACATGGAGGAATCTAGAGAGTATTATCTTGGGTTAAGTTAGTCAGAAAGAGAGAATCAAACAGAATGATCTTGGTCATATGTGGGATATAGAGAAACAATGCAGGGGACTAATAGATGACCCAAAGCAATAAAATCTTTGAAGGATATTCAGTAGGAATTTGGACTCAATTGGAGGGCATGGGGGAACAATGTGATTGTGAAAGGAAGTTGACACTCTGGAGAAGTGAGTGGTGCTGCATTATGTTATATACAAAAAATTATCTTTCACAGTGTTAAAAAACACAGTGTAAAAAAGAAAACTAAACAATGTGCCTGTGAGGAGGCAGACTGAGGGGATGGGTGGGAAGGACCTGGGGACATTGGTAGAGGGAAGCTGACACTGGTGGTGGGATTAGAATTGGAAGATAGTATGCCTGAAACTCTAATATGAAAAGTTTTCTAAATCAAGATGCCTCGAAAGAATTTTTTTAAATCCTTCCTTCATCTATGCCCAACCAGATTTCCATCCAGAGGCAATAAAATCCCTAAGTGGACAGTGACTGAATCCATAGAGCACCAGTGCAGAGCCAGGTTATGGAAAGTCGTGGCAGAAAAGGCCTCGCTGGCAGAGACCCTGACAGAATGCGATGGTAATATTCTGTCACTGTCACTGTTATCCTGTGGCTCATCAATTTGTTCGAGCGGGAACCAGTAATGTCTCTCATTGTGAGACTTGTTACTGTTTTTGGCATTATCACATGATGATTGTCACATAACTTCCTTGGATTCTGCATTCCTTCTCTAGATGCAAAACAAGAAAACCTGAGGCATAGAGTTGTTGCTAAAATCATAAGATGATGCATGCACTGTGCACATTACAATGGAATGTAAGGAAGATTAGTATTCTGGAACAAACACAGTGCAAGATGTATCACATCCTGATCTCAGCCACTGAAGTGAAAAACTTACTGGGACACAATATCCAGGAACAATATCAACCTGAACTTCATGCAATATTAATTTCCCAGGTCTGTTGAAAAAATTACAGACTCCCAGATTTTTTAAAAAAATCTTTATTAAAGAGGCATGATTTACAAAGTTACAGGTACTTTTATTAAGGCATACAATGTTTCAATACCAATCCCTCCACCAATGTTCCCAGATGTCCTCACCCCACCCTACATTTGACCCCTACCTGTCAACTTGACAGGCACATGACAAAGTTTCCATGACTGCCACTTTGATCCCATGTTCTCAGTTATGTCAAGTCTGTGTTTTGATATATATGACTAGACCCCTCACTCCTATCGCCAGCATGACTAAAGCTCTGAAGACTGTTGACCCATTACTTCTTGTTTCCCTCTGCCACCCTTGATTTATTACTTTCTCTGTCCAGCTCCTCTCGAAACAAGGCAGGTTCCCAGAAATTAGAAATGATTCCTGTTCTAAAGTCCTGGATCCAAACTTTGTCCTCCATGTGACAATAGTCATTGTAGTTTGACCCCTCTCATCGACAAGTAGGGGGTTCAAGGCCTTATGGAAATCATGCATAGATTCAAGGGAAATAACACTGGATGAAACATATAATGAGAGAACAGAGATACTAACCAAAGACTTGATAACTCTTGTTTTATTATAATCAAGGGGTTTCAATTTAAAAAATCAAAAAGCAACTTAGATCAAATCTTGTTACCTACTCCCAAGAGAAAAGTTCAGAATTGAGCTTTGGCTGAACTAATTGCTTAGCTGGGATAACAGCTCTTGTAAATTATATGAGATAAAAAGCAGTTGAGCTAACAAATAGCAGTAATCCCATATAATAATAATAATGAGTAAAAAGTATATAAATTTTTAAAAGTGTTATAAAAATAAAAAAAGCATTGAGCTTTATATTCAAAGAGGCTCCTCCTTCTTGGATTACATTCTCCATGAAATACCTACCCTCAACTGGGTCATTTACTTATTACAGCCATGCAGTTTCAAATGTTTCTCCACACAAAAGGGAATGAATACCCTGCTACAGAGGCGGGGTGGGGAGGTGAAGATGGGCTGGGGAGGTGGGAGGGATACTGAGGTCATCGGTGGTGGAGAATGGGCACTGGTGGAGGGATGGGTACTTGAGCATTGTATGACTGAAACACAAACACAAAAATATGTAAATCTGTAACTGTACCTCACGGTGATTCACTATTAAAAAATAATAAATTAAGAAAAAACACACGCAAATGTTTCTCCACGTTTTGCTTCCAGTTACAAGTTAAGTTAGCATTATATCTCTCTCCTCCACTGGGAGGCCCACACAGCTCCCCCAGGTGACATCTTCAAACCACATATATTAAATATTTTAGGAAATATTTAAGGCATTAAAAATATGTGAGACCCTCTGCACCTAAAGACTTTGATTCCAGAGACCTAACACATTTGGGCACCCAGCGCAGCTTCTAATAGCAGTGCACTGGGACTGTGAACTGGGCTACAACTCCGTACAGCCCGGGGGTGGATCTTTCCTCCCCACCCTGTCTTCCTGCATGGAAAATGGCAGCGGCAGCTGCATCCACATGGCAGGAGCCATGTTCTAAGACTCCTAACCCAGAGGTAGACGATATTTACACTTGGGCTCCTAGGGAATCATGGGAAATGGGTGTAACCGGCACACCCTCGGCCCAGATAAATTCCGAGCTGCTGAGAGTGAAATGGACCCTCTGCACCTAAAGACTTTGATTCCAGAGACTTCTTACAGCAATGCACTGGGACCGTGAGCTGGGCTATGCAATTTCTGGCAGAATTTTCCCTGGGCTTTATACAGAAATCCAAAACCGCTCGGACGCGGCTGCATCTGCGTGACTTAACATCTCTGAATTGTCAGCAATGTGAAACGGTTCCTTTTTATCAGGTCTGACTTTGGGGGGGGGATCTCCAAATAATAACAGTGAGTTTTTGGTGAAATATTGAAGGTTATTAAAGTAGCAGCCATTTCTCTGGACTGTGAACTAAGCGACAGCCCCACGCCAGCCGAGAAGAGGAAATATTCCTCTTTCCAGGTTGTTTCCCATTTTCAGGGAGAAACGTGGTGTGGAGTCCACCATACTATGAGGCACGGGAAGGGGGATGAGGGGGGGAAAAAAAAGGAAAAGGTGGGGCTGGAGTAATAGCACAGCGGGTAGGGCATTTGCTTTGCACGTGGCCTACCTGGGTTCGATTCCCAGCATCCCATCTGGTCCCCCAGCACCGCCAGGAGTAATTCCTGAGTGTAGAGCCAGGAGTAACCCCTGTGCATCGCTGGGTGTGACCCAAAAAGCAAAAAAAAAAAAAAGGAAAAGAAAAAAAAAGAGTTACGTACTTGGAGCAGTGGGGCTACATGTCTCTTCATTTTCAGCAATAGAAAACTAATTATCAAATGCTTCCTTGGTAGTAGGGCTGTCTTTCTTGGGGGGAAACTCCAACAATAATAGTGAGTTTTGTGTTGAAATATGGAACGTAATCAAGGTAAAGAGAAAAGGAAGTGAAATTCATCAGTTATACAGTTGGGGTGGGGGGCGGGGGCGGGGGGTATACTGGGTTTTTTGGTGGTGGAATATGGGCACTGGTGAAGGAATGGGTGTTTGAATATTGTATAACTGAGACATAAACCTGAGAACTTTGTAACTTTCCACAGGGTGATTCAATAAAAATTTTTTTAAAAATGAAATAGCATGAAAATAAATAAATAAATGTTAAAAATTGAAAAAAAAATATGTGAGCCAGAAATGAATCAGACAAATAAGGACACCTCTTGGGCAATGAGAATTTTGGTTTTTATTTTGGGACGTACCCGACGCTGTTGAGGGCTTACTCCTGGCTCTGTGTAAGGATTACTAATGGCGGTGCTTGGGGATGCTTGCCACCATATCAGATGGCAAGGACTGAGCCAAGGTCAGTTGCATGCACAGTAAGTGACTTCCCCACTGGACTAACTCTCCAGACGCCAACACTTCATTTTTGGAAAGTATCAAAATCTAGAAGCTTCTTTGTCTGCAATAAATTTCTTGGTCCAAAAGCACCATATCTGCACCCCTGTGATGATGCTTCCATGTGAAGTGAGGTCTGACAGAACACTGGAAGGCCCCAGACTAACAGACAACCTTCAGAAATTCTCAAGAGAGGAAAACCTTCAGAAATAAAAATAAATAAATAAAATGTGCTGAAAAGACTTTTTTTTTAAACCACCAAAAGTTCAAAGCCCCTTTTCCTCTCCACCTCCCTGGCATTATACTCTTCTCTTCACTGCAAGCCCCAAATCAAGCAGTTTGGAAAAGTCCCATGAAACCCATTTTCAAACAGGAAGCAGAGACTATCTGGAGTTACACGTATTCAACTTGAGATGTGTAATTCCATTGTTTTACCTGAAAGGGTCCCATCAACCCTCCAACTGCCATCATATTACTTAAAGAAAAGCACTGGACTTCACTATCTGCCTTCTCCTGAAAAATATTTCTGGAAGACTAGATAACAAGCCTGGGAAACCTGGGCAGAGGTCAGGATTGCAGTGTTTGATATCACCTGAGCAGGCCTCACTTCCCAGGCACTTCCCTGATGAGGTCAGCAGAAGGTCAGAAGGAGGCCTGTGGCACTTTCTATATTTCTCTCTCAATCTCTCTCTCTCCTTTTCTCTCTCCTCACAAACTGTTGGATGATTATTTCATCCTCAGCAAAAAATAACACAGAAGCAGCAAATATGTGGATAAATATAAGATAATATGTGTGCCTGTATATGTCTTAATTTACTTTTTTAAAGAAAATTATATTCACAGGAATTGTCAATGGATCCTTCACAAAATGTGCCTGAATTGGCAGCACACAATCATGAACTTAGTCCCCTGGTCACATACTCTGAACTGGCTCTCAATTTAGGGTCCTCCAATGCAACAGAGTATGCCTTAGCCAGGGATGTGTGTGTACACCACAACTAAAATGTGGGACTCCCCTCAGGTACCATTGAAAAACATTTATGCTGCTCCGCTCATCAATGCAACAAAATCACCAACAAAGATAACATAAAGAAAAACTAGGTAATGCTTCTTTAAAACATTCATAATAATGCATTTTTCAGTTTATGACATATGAATATATATGTGACACAGTACAAGAGGAGAGGGAAGAGAATAAAGCTACAGGGCATCAGGTTCCTATAATTTATCAGAATTACGTCAAAATAGACAGAATCTACATCCAATTCCATGTCCAACAAAATCGTAAGAGCTCCAGGATCTCTCTGCCATAGCAAACCCAGCTTCTGTATTTAAAAAAAATTCTCCCTTCATGTATATCCAAGACACATATGGACGGGTAAACTTTACCCCAAAAATGCAGTCAATCCCATTTTTAGAAAGAAGAGAAACCCAGGTATGCGGTACTTTGTGACTGAGAACTCTGGGTTCAATGGGCCAGGGACCAGGGATCCACCGTTTCTATCCCCCAGTCTCCGGCAACTCAGCATTCATGCTCATAAGCCATCTCTGGCTGGCAACAGATAATCTCATCATTAGCCACCATCCAAAGATACATGTCCTTCTCTCTTGTAAGGGAGCATAACATGACACCCACCATAACCATGCCACCGACCTCTGTCAGGCTGTTTCATTCAGGGCACCCTGAAGAGGAATATGTGAGAAGCCTCTTTGTCCTAAAGGACCCAGCTATGCAAATGGAAACTTCCAGAAATCAACCACTGCCAAGCTCATGGCTTCTCTCCACATGCTTGGGCTTAGCTTCACCCATGAGTGAACCTATTTCTGGACTGTGCAGCCGCGATACCATACATCCTACCCATACTCCAAGAGTACCACACCACATTTGATGGGTTTCAAGGGAGGAGGCAATTATCTTAAAGGAAATATTTCTTTTTACAGACAGATATATATGTATAAATATTTATGCATGTATATGTATAAATATATATATATATGCACACAAGACTCAACCTTTAACAACATGTTAGTGATCTCTTATAAAAGGGTTTAATGGACAACAATCTTCATACTCTTCTCTCTAAGGAAACTTTCTTGTAACATTTTCAGTGGTTTTTCATAACAAACAATACAAAATATATCATTTTGACTCTCTGTCAGGGCAGGGGTTAGGTTTGGGATAGAGGCATCCAGAATATGGTGGTGGGAAGGTGTCATGGAGGTGGGACTGGTGTTTGAATATTAAATGTAATCAAATATTTTGAACTACATTATAAAACAAAATAAAATAAAAATTAAAGGAGATAAGGATGAGTAGAGATTTCAAGAAAGATGACATATAGACGGAACAAAACGTATATATGAAAAAGTGCTCTACATCACTCAACATCAGGAAAATGCTAGAAAGAAACAAGATATATCATCTTACACCAGTAAGATTGGCACACATCACAAAAACCCCAAAAAAATTAATATTGGAGAGCACTTGAGGAAAAGAGATCCTCAATTTAATGTCAACTGGTCCAGTTTTTGGAAAACTATATGAAAACCCATCTCAAAACTAGTAATTGAGTACCCATGTGACCTATCCATTCAGATTTTGGGTATATATCCCAAAAATCCCAAAAATCTTTTCAGAAAAGGCACTTTCACTCCTATGTTCAATGCAGCACTAGACAGAATCACCCAAATCTGGAAACAACCAAAGTGTCCAAGAACAGATGATTAGATAAAGAAACTCTGGTACACAGGCAAAATGGATTACGATGCAGTATTAAAAAAAAGAAGCGATCAGCACTGACCCTTCTCCCTCCATCAGGTTGTGGGCCACCTTGGCGGTGACCCATTTCCCTCGCCTGCACCCCAGCTGGACACCCCACGACCAACTCCACCCAGCATCTCGGGGGACTTGCTCTCCCCTCCCAGTCACCGCCCCTGCAGAGCTGCCCAAGTTCCTTACTCAGCTCCAAACCTGCTCCCTCCATCAGGTGTGTGGACCAGAGCATTGTCACCCCCACATCTATTCATCTGGAATACCTTTTATCCACCTAACCACAAAACCGCGTGTATGCCAGTGAGTCTGTGCGAAGAATTTGTTTCCTCTGCACTCCACATTTAAGGTATGAGACCTCACGTATATCAATAAGCCACGGAAATTCACAAAGATAGCTCAATTGCGGGGTCATAACATCGAACAGGAGAAAGAACTGCAAAACACAAAGGGCACTATGGTAAAACCATGCAGAAAATTACTAAGCCTAATGATTGAAGTTGCTAGCCATGAATCAAAGAGTTGCTAGATTCATCTAGTTGCTAGATGAATCAAAGAGTAACAATGTACTCTATAACATCGCAGATAAGGAATTTTAAATGGAACCTTTAAGGATGAATAAGGAACTCAAAGAAGAAATGGAAAGTACTGCTGATAAAACACGACAGACGACAGGATATGAAAGTGGAGGTGAGGGAAAGACAAACAAAAATGTGAGCAGAAATTACAGACCTTTTATTTCAATGGTAGGTGAAATGAAAACCTCAGAGGAAGGCCTCAGCTGCAGAGTGACAACTGCTGAGACAGAATCAGTGAGCTCCAAGATGACGTGCAGAGAATCTCCAGACAACAACAGAAAATGGAAAAGAGCCTCGAAATAAACCAACAGATGTCAAGAGAAAATAGGGATGAAGCTAAGAGGAATAACCTAAGAATGATTGGAGTCCCAGAGGGAGAGGAAGAAAACCCTGACGAAGAAGAAACTGTCAAAGACATCATTACTAAGATGTTCCCAGAGATAAGGACCACATGTGATCAGGAGGCCAGAAAGGTTCTAGCTAAAAGAAATCCAAATAAAAATACTCTCTAAGACACACCCTGATCAGAATGATGAAAACTATGGACATTGATAAAAGACTGAAAAGAGCAAGACCAAAGAAAGAAATTGCTTATTAGGAGCGTCCTTAAGATTCACAGTAGACCTATCCGATGAACCTTAAAGCCCCGAAAACAGTGGTGGGATATAGTGAACAAACTCAATGAAATAAACACCTCACCTGAATACTTTTCCCAGATAGAGTCTCATTATTATCAGTAATATCAACACACAGCTTCACAGACAAACAACAACAGAGGAACTTCGTAGCTTCAAAACCATGGCTACAAGAGCAACTAAATGGGCTACTTTAAGACAGGACAAGTTCCAAAATATACCAACTTTAGGCAGAAAGATGTGACAAAACCCCATAACAATAATCTCTCTCAATATCAACCGCCTAGATGCACCTAAGAGACATCGAGTAAAAGGATGGATCCAAAAACTGAACCCAACATTCTGTTGCCTGTAAAAAACACATCTGAACAAGCAAAACAAACAGATTTAAAATGAATGAAAAGCAATCCTACAAGCAAATAACTCCCTCCAAAAAGTGGGAGTGGCCATACTAATATCAGACCAAGTAGACTGAAGACTGAAGAAGGTTACAAGAGACAGTGAGGGTCATTTCCTAAAGATCAAGGGATCTGTACAGCAGGAAGAACATACATTCCTAAATGGATAAGCACCTAAGGAGGAGCCAACAGAATACTTAAAACAACTTCTCAGAGACTTGAAGAAAGACAGGAGAACAACACAATTGTAGCTGGAGATTGCAACATCACCTTATCACCTTTTGATGTCAACAAGACTCAAGCACAGTAAGGAAATACTTTATCTGAGCGAAGAAATGGAAGAAAGGGGGCCTAGTACATATATGTAGGACATTCCATCCCCCCAAAATGAATACACATTCTTCTCAAGTGCATATGGTACATTCTCCAAGATATACCACACACTGGGCCACCAAACATACCTCCAAAACATTAAGAAGATAGAAAGTGTATTAAAGATCTTTTCAAACCATGATGCACGGAAAAGCAAAGTGAATCACATCCAGAAACAGAAATTCAAACCAAACACCTGGAATTTAAACAGCTCACTAATGAATAATGAGTGGCTTAGAAAGCAAATCAAAGAGGACATCAAAAGATTCCTGGAAACAAACGAGAATGAAAACACAAGTTACCAAAATATATGAAACACAGAGAAAGCAGTGTCAGGAGGAAAGTTCATAGTTCTACAAGCATTCCTCAGGAAGAAAGAGTGAACCCACATAAATAACTTAGCCTCACAGCTGAAGATCTTGGAGAATAGTGCTTGCTTCAGCAGCACATATACTAAAATTGGAATGATACAGAGATTAGCATGGCCCCTGCACAAAGATGACACGCAAATTTGTAAAGCATTCCATATTTTTTATGGTTACAAGAACACCCGAACCGGTTACTTTCAGACAAAACAGGACCCTCCAATCCACCAAATTTCAGTAGAAAAATGGGACAAAACTCCATAGCAATAATCTCTCTTAACATCAATGGGTTAAATGCCCTAATTAAAAGACACAGTGTGGCAGGATGGATTAGAAAATTGAACCCAACATTCTGCTGCCTGCAAGAAACACATCTCAACAGTCAGAGCAAACACAGGCTCAAAGTCAAAGGCTGGAAAACAATCCTACAGGCAAACAACTCCCATAAAAAAGCTGGGGTAGCCATCCTAGTATCAGACCACATTGATTTCAAACTGAAGAAGGTCACAAGAGACAGTGAAGGTCATTTCTTATTGATAAAGGGATCTGTACAACCGGAAGAACTAATGATACTAAATATATATGCACCTAATGAGGGACCAGCAAAGTACTTAAAACTACTCGGAAACAAGAAGAAAGACATCAAGAGCAACACAATACGAGTGGGAGACTTCAACACCGCCTTATCACCTCTTGATAGATCAACCAGACTCAAGCTTAGCAAGGACATACTGCATCTGAGGGAAGAAATGGAAGAAAGGGACTTAGTAGATATATACAGGACACTTTATCCTCAAAAAGCTGAATATACATACTTCTCAAATGTGCACGGAACATTCTCCAAGATAGACCACATGCTGAGCCACAAAACATACCTCCATAAAATTAAGAAGATAGAGATTGTATCAAGGATCTTTTCAGGCCATGATGTGCTGAAATTAGAAATAAATCACACACACAAACAGAAAAAGAAATCAAACACCTGGAAATTAAACAGCTCACTATTGGAAAACACATGGCTTAGAAAGGAATTCAAAGAGGAAATCAAAAGATTCCTGGAAATGAATGAAAATGAGGACACGAGTTACCAAAACTTATGGGACACAGCAAAAGCTGTGTTAAGAGGAAAGTTTATAGCTCTGCAAGCATTCTTCAGGAAGGAGGAACGAGCCCACATAAGTAACATAACCTCACAGCTTAAGAGCTTGGAGAATGACCAACAAACGGAGCCAAATCCGAGTAGGAGGAAGGAAATAATAAAACTCAGAACAGAAATTAACGAGATGGAGACAAAAAAAATCCAAAAGATCAATGAAACCTCTCTCAAAGAGCTGGTTCTTTGAGAAAATAAACAAGATCGATAAACCTCTCGCTACACTAAAAAAAAAAGGGAGAGAGAAAACCCTACTAAACCAAATCAAAATGAAAAATGGGACATTACAACAGAAATTACAGAAATTCAAAGGATCCTCTGAGATTACTTTGAGAATCTTTATGCCATGAAACATGAAAACCTCAAGGAAATGGATAAATTCCTGATTCCTATAGCCTCCCAAGGCTGAACCAAGAAGACTTGGAATACCTGAACAAACCTAACACCATCAAGGAAATTGAAAAGGTAATAAAAAGTCTCCCCAAGCACAAAAACCCTGGCTCAGATGGATACAATAGTGAATTCTTCCAAACCTTAAAGGTTTGGAAGAGAGAACTTACTTCCAATCCTCTTTAAGCTTTTGCAGGAAATTGAAGTACCCAAAACACTTCCAAACAGTTTTTATGATGCAAATATCACCCTGCTACCAAAAGCCGGCAAAGATACCACAAAGAAAGAGAATTATAGACCTATATGCCTGATGAACACAGATGCAAAGATCCTTAACAAAATAGTAGCAAATAGAATCTAATGACTCATCAATAAGATCATACACCATGACGAAGTCGATTCATCCCGGGGATGAAAGGATGGTTCAACATTCTCAAGTCAATCAACATAATTCATCATATCAATAAAAAAATCACAAAAACCATATGCTCGTATCAATAGATGCAGAGAAAGCATTTGACAAGATTCAACACCCGTTTATGATGAGAACTCTCAGCAGAATGAGCATCGAAGGAACTTTCCTCAATATAGTTAAAGCCATCTACCAAAAGCCCATGGCAAGTATCATTCTCATTGGCAAAAAACTAAAAGCCTTCCCTCTAAGATCGGACACAAGGCAAGGTTGCCCGCTTTCGCAACTCCTATTTAATTAAGTACTGGAAGTCCTGGCCATAGCAGTTAGACAAGGAAAAGATATCAAGGGCATACAGATATGAAAGGAAGAGGTCACGTTTTCACCATTATCAGATGATATGATACTATACTAGGAAAACCCTAAAGACTCTACAGAAAAGCTCCTAGAAACAAGAGGTCGATATAGTAAAGTGGTAGGCTACAAAATCAACACCCAAAAGTCCATGGCTTTCTTCTATGCAAATAATGAAAGAGAAGAAAAAGACATTAAAAAAACAATCCCGTTCACAATAGTATCTCAGAAAGTCAAGTACCTTGGAATCAACTTAATCAAAGAGATGAAGGACCTATACAAGGAAAATTACAAAATACGACTTCAAGAAATAAAAGAGGACACTAGGCAATGGAGACACATCCCCTGATCATGGATAGGGAGAATTAACATGATCAAAATAAGACAAGGTTGCCCACTGTCACCACTTCTATTCAATACAGGTCTGGAAGTACTTGGCATAGGACTTAGGCAAGCAAAGGATATCAAAGGCATCCAGATAGGAAGGGAAGAAGTCAAGCTATCCTTAATCTCAGATGACATGATACTATACTTAGAGAACCCTAAAGACTCTACAGAAAGGCTCCTAGAAACAGTGGGTTCCTAAATCAAATTGGCAGGTTACAAAATCAATACTCAAAAGTCTATAGCCTTGACACACAAAAAATGAAAAAGAAGAAATATATATTTGTTAAAAATCCCTTTCACAATAGTGCCTCAGAAAATCAAGAACCTTGGAATCATCTTAACTACAAAGGTAAAGGACCTATACAAAGAAAACTAAAAAACACGTCTTCAAGAAATTAAAAAGGAAGCAAGGAAATGGAGACTCATCCCTTGCTCATGGATCAGGAGGATTAACATTGTCAAAAAGGTAATAATCCCCAAATCATTGTACAGATTTAATACAGTCTCTATAAGGATACCCATGATATTGTCTAAAGAAATAGAAAAAACAATCCTGAAACTCACATGGAGTAAACCCCCACGAATAGCCAAAGCAATCCTTGGGGAAAAGAAGATGGGTGTCATCAAATGCCCCAATCTCAAACTGTACTACAAAGCTGTAGTAATTAAAACAGCATGGTATTGAACTAGAAACAGACCGACAGACCAAAGGAACAGAAGTGAATATTCTGACACAGTCTTTCAAGTATATGATCACTTAATCTTTGATAAAGTAGCAAGAAACGTGAAGTGGAGTAAGGAAATCCTCTTCAGCAAGTAGTGCAGAGAAAACAGGAGAGCTACATGCACAAGAATGAACTCACAACTCTGTCTAATGCCGAGCACAAAACATAGATCAAAATGGGTTAAAGACCTCAATATAGAACTGAATCCATAAGGTACACAGAGGAAAATGTAGGCAGAACCCTCCATGATATTGCAGCTAAAGGCAACTTCAAGGATGAAACACCACTGACCAAGCAAGTGGAAACCAATAGAAACAAATGGGACTACATTAAACTAAGAAGCTTCTGCACATCCCTAGAAACCATGACTCAAGTACAGAAAGAGCCCAGGAATGGGAGAATATATTCAACCAATATATTTCAGATAGGGGCTTAATATCCAGGATATGCAAGACACTGGTAGAACTTTATGAGGAAAAAAAAAACAATTCAAACTCCACTAAAAAAATGGGGAGAAGAAATGAACAGAAACATCCTCAAAATAGAGATTCAAATGGCCAAAATTCACATGAAAAAATGACCTTCATTGTAGGATTACATAGCTTCAGGTAGTTTAGGTTTATTGGGTTACTCCTGTCACAGTGCTCTCATTCCTCTGTGTTTATTTGTAGCTTCTTTCTTAGTGTTCTGTTGACTTGTAAATAATTTCTTTCTCTTCTCCTTGAGTCCTTTGCATAGCTTATTCAGAGCAAGTCCTTTTTGTATGGACAAAGAAAGACATTTATTAATATGCCTTTGCAATTGGGATTTAATTGGCTTTGAATATTATTAATTCCCGGGCATCTGCTTTCTTGACTGTAGCCTTGGTTGCCCTCAGTTCCTAGCCCTCTAAAAGGCAGGGTCCCAAGGGGGGACGAGACGGACCCAGGGCAAGCGGTAAGTTATGTGCTACCCTGGCATCGAGATGGGCCTGGCCAAAGTGCCGAATTCTTAACTATAAGTTTAGAGTCTGATCATGGACAAGTGCTGTCATGATCTTAAAGTAATGACGAGACTAGGACCCTGCTAGGGATAGGAAAGACTAATCTGGCCTGAGCACTGTAGTCTGAGATTGAGATGACCCCAGGAGAGCAATTCTAAAAGTTTAATGCATCTCTTGCTATGCCCATACAAAACGATTAATATTATGAATGCTTATATGTTTGTTGGACAAGGAGAGGAGAAACACAACCATGGGATTTCATCATTGATGGGTCCTGCTGAAAGAGTATCTGTCCTAGAGAATAGGTATTCTGCTACATTGTAGATTCCAGGCTCTGGCCCAGCCTAGTCTTTGGGATGTAGATTTCAGGTGCTGCCTCCTTTGTAATTGACAATGTAGATTTCATGTGGCAGCTCAGCCCAGTCTTTGGTATGTAAATCCGAGTGCTTTCAGCCCAAGGAAGGCTTAGGTTTTGGTTTTGTATCTTCCTTTCCGGAGGCCTAGATTACTGGCCTGCAGAAACAAGAGAATAATGTTGCCTCAATGTTCTTCCTGTAAGATCTTTTGGTGTCTTTGGTGACATAAAGAGAGAGAGGGGGGGGGGAAAGACTAGAGAAAGCAGTGGAGTAGATTCAGAGAGAGGCTGGAGCTGGGAGTGCAGCGAATGGAAGTTTAAAGATTGAATAAAAAGTAACAAATTTAAAGCGAACAGCTGGGTCCTCGTTCTTCCTTCGCCTTTCCTTGACCACCACCCCTCTGCGAGCCTTAGTTTTTTACACTTCATCACTAATCATCAGAGAGATGCAAATCAAAACAACACTGAGGCCCATCTGCCTTCTGATCAAGATGCTTATAACAGCCATGATCCCAGAGACTCAGAAACGAATTTCGGAACCCGGCAGCCTTTGGGAGAAATGCGTGGGAAAAGGTGCCATCCTTCCCCCTGGCTACTCGGTGGCCACCATCTTGTAGAGGTCAACTGTCAGTCAGGTGTGGGCCCACAGTTACGGGACACCCGAGGCTTCACAGGAAGGGGTTGGAGCGGGCCCTTTCCTCTCCCACGCCAACGAGACCCTGAGTGGCCGCCCACGAACGGTGGAATATTAATCACCTTTAGAAATTATAAAATCAAACAATTTGCCACTCCATGGAGAAATCTGGAGAGTATCATCTTGGATTAAGTTAGCCAGAAAGAGAGGGTGAGACACAGAATGATCCTGCTCTTATGTGGGATATAAAGAAACAATGCAGGGGAATAACCGATGTCCCAAAGCAATAGATACCTTGAAAGAATATTCAATAGGAATGCTACTCAGGGCGAGGAAGTGGGGGGAACACTGCGATGATTGTGAAAGGAACATGGCATTCTGTTTGTTTTGTTTTTTTTTTTCTTTTTGGGTCACACCTGGCAATGCACAGAGGCCACTACCGGCTCTGCACTCAGGAATCACCCCTGGCAGTGCTCAGGGGACCATATGGGATGCTGGGAATCGAACCCGGGTTGGCCGCGTGCAAGGCAAACGCCCTACCCGCTGTGCTATTGCTCAGAACATGGCATTCTGAAGAGGCAAATGGGGCTGTATTATGCTACATACGAAAATTACCTATACCCGTGTTATAAAACATAATGTATTTTAAAAAAAGAACTTAACGATATGCCTGTCAGGGAGGCAGATCGGAGGGAGGAGGTGGAAAGGAACCAGGAGACTTTGGTAAAAAGAAGCTGACACTGGTGGTGGGATTGGAAGGCAGTATGCCTGAAAGTCTAATATGAATAGTTTTCTAAGTCACAGTGCCTCCAAAAGAACTTTTTAAGTCCTTCCTTCATCTACTCCCAAGTAGATTTCCATCCAGAGGAAATAAAATCTCTAAGTGGACAGTGATTGAATCCATAGAGCACCAGTGCAGGCCCAGGATAGGGAAAGTTGTGGCAGATAAGGCATCACTGACAAAGATCTTGAGAGAATGAGAAGGTAGTGCTATCACATAATAATTGTTACATAACTTCCTTGAATCCTGCATTCCTTCTCTAGATTCAAAATAAGAAAACTGAGGCATGGAGTTGTTGCAAAGATCATAAGAGATGATGTGTGCCCTGTGCATAACACGGTGGAATGTAGGGACGATTAGTGCTCTGGAAACAAGACAGTACAAGATGTTCCACATCCTGATCTCAGCCATTCAAACGAGAAATTTACTGGGACACAATAACCAGGAACAATATCAATCTGAACTCCACGCAATATCAATTTCCCAAGTCTGTTGAAAAAATTTCAGACTCCCAGATATTTTTTAATTTTTAAAAATTTTTGTTAAAAAGGCATGATAAACAAAGTTACAGGGAGCTTAATTTAGGCATAATACACTTCAATATCAATCCCTTCACCAGTGCCAATGTCCCTTCCCCAGAGTCCTCAGGTGTTCTCCTCACCCTCCCTACATTAGACCCCTACCTGTCAACTTGACAGGCACATGACAAAGTTCCCATGACTGCCACTTAGACCCATGTTTTCAGTTCTGTGAAGTCTGTATTTTGGATATATAACTAGACCCCTCACTTCTATTGCTGGCATAACTAAAGCTCTGAAGTCTACTGACCCATTACTTCTAGTTCTCTTTGGTCCCCTTCATTTCCTTCTGTCCCTGTCCTGCTCCTCTGGAAACAATGCAGGTTCCCAGATATTAGAAATGATTCCTGTTCTAAAGTCATGAATCCAAACTTTGTCCTCCATGTGACAATAGTATTTGTAGTTTGACCCTTTCTCATCTACAAAATGGACATTCTAGGCCTTATGGGAGTCATGCATAGATTCAAGGAAAATAACATAGATTGAAACCCTGGAGCCATAGAGAGAAAGAGAGAGACAGAGAGACTCACCAAAGAATTGAGAACTCTTGTGTTATTATAATCAAGGGGCTTTGATTCTAAAGTATAGGAAAGGAACTTGGCTAAAAACTTATTACCTACTCCCAGGAGAAAAGTTCAGAATTGAAATTTGGCAGAACGCTCTGCTTAGCTGGGATAACAGCTCTCCCAAATGATAAGAAATATAGCAGATAAATTGCATATTCAGAAGGGCCCCTCCTACTTGGTTTACATTCTTCATAAAATACCAACTCGATACTGCATCATTTACAGATCACCACCATGAAGTTTAAGATCTTTCTCCACATTTTGCTTCTAGTCACTCTCCTAGGACTCAGAGTAGAAGCATCAGTGGGTGAGTATGGAATATGGGAACTCAAAGGGAATAGGAGGGGAAACAGAAGCACAAACAAAGTCCATTTCTTATTTCATAGGAAGTCGCGTCAATTCTATTTGCAAATACATGTTCGGCTCAATAATATGCCAGGAAATAAATATACAGATGAGCTTCGGTCAATGAGCAAAATGCTAGGACCTGGGCCATAGCAATAGTACAGCGGGTAGGGCATTTTCCTTGTATGCAGTAGAGCAGGGAGTGATCCCTGGGAACCCAGAGGACCTGTGAGTTGGCTGGAGTGGTCCCTGAGCTCAGAACCAGGAGTAATTCTTGAATACCATGGGTGTGACTCCCTGCTTAGCCTCCCAATAAAACCCAAAGGAAAACAAAATGACAGACCCAATTTTATTAGATCAATGCACCTGGGAGATAGATAGAAAATACTTGATGCTAAATGCTCTGAAAGGGGAAAAGGAAGTGAGATTGTGAGGAGGAGAAGTAGACTCCAATGCTGAAGGGGAATAAGGACAGAAGAGGGAAAGGAGAACAGAAGAGCTGTGATGGGAAAGTGAGAGGCTTAGTGTAGCCAAGTCACACTTACTTGTAAGGTAAGGCCACTTCCAGGATGATTTTCCTCAAGCTTAGAAACTGCCCATGGAACCACTATGACAATAATAGTTGGAAATGATCGCTTTGGATAAGAATTGAGCACTGATATGTACTGAAAGTAGACCAAGAAGGCCTCTTAGTACCTGTAATGCAAATCATAATGACCAAAATTAGAGAGAGAGCAAGAAAGTTGTACCTGCCACAGAGGCAGGAAGTAAGAGGGAGAGGTGTGGGGGCTGGTAAGAAGACACTGGGAACAAGGTGGTGGAAAATGTGCACTGGTAAAGGAATGGGTGCTTGAGCATTGTGTGCCTGAAATGTAATTTGGCTAGTTTGTAACTTCAGGCTTCAGAGTTTGGGAAGGCCCATTCAATTTTTCCAAACCTCGGTGACAGAAAAACTAAGTGAACAATAGAACAGGCACATAGGAGGAGTCAGACACTATAGTTCAGGTTCTTGCATTCCTGTTTTTTTTAGTTGAATTCAGAGATACAGAGCTACAAAGCTGTTCAGGGCCATATTTCAGCAATATAGGTTCCAATACCCATCCCTCCACCAATGCACAGTTCCCATCACCAATAGCCCAAGTTTCCCTGCTGCCACCCCCACCCCACAGCCTGTCTTTTTGGCAGGTACTTTTGTTCTTACCCTCTCTCTCTCCTTCGCTGTCCCTCTCTCTTTCTCTCCCCCCAGCTCTCTCTACTTCCTTTTCTGACTTTGCTTTTGGGCTATGCAACACAGATACTGAGAGGTTACTGTGTTTGTTCCTTTACCTACTTTCAGCACACAGTTCTTATTCAGAGTGATCATTTCCAGTTATATTTCTCATAGTGGTCCCTTCTCTAGCCTGACTGTTTCTCCCCCAGCACTTGGAGCAGGCCTCCATTCATGGACCAATCATCTGGGCTCCTGTTTCTACTCTTCTTGGGTATTAGTCTCGTTATGTTTTTTATATTCCACAAACAAGTGCAATCATTCTATGTTTTCTCTCTCCTTCTAATTTCACGCAGCATGATTTGCTCCATGTCTATCCATTAGCAAATCTCACATCCCTTTTCACATGCTCCATGCCCTGAGAGTATCACTTAAGCCTCTGTGTACTTAACCCTACAATTTTTCCTTTTATAAAATCAGATCAATGTTTTACCGCAGTGTGTTTAACAGCTGATGTGTGAGTCTCTCAATGTAACTTAGCTCATAATAGTTTTCTGAGTGGGAACTGGTGTGACAGTACAGTAGGTATGGCATTAGCCTGGCATGCAGCAGATCAGAGTTTCATTTCTGGCACCCGTATGGTCCTATGAGCCCATCAAGAGCAATTCTTGAGCACAGAACCAGGAATAACCCCTTGAGCACTGCCGAGACTGACTTCCCCCTCAAAAAAATTAGTTTCCTCACTTTACAGTATCTCTTCTTGAAATAAAACTATAGTGAAGACTCCAACTATTCTGCCCAGTGGCGAGGTGGCTGCCACCTTTCCTGAGCCTATTGGACAGCCAGATATGAGACTGCAGTGACGTGACACACGGGGGCTCACGGGTGGAACTTGCCCCTCTTCGCCCCAACAAGGCCCCTTGTTGCCGCCCATGAATGGCTCCCGGCTCCTGAATGACCTTGATCACAGAGGGACACAAACAAATCTTGGAATCCAATGGCTTTTGGCAGAAACTCCTCTAGATTTATTACTAAAATATCACAAATCCAAAATACACTTCATATCAGCAATAGAAAACAAATTATCTAATGATGCCTTTTCGGCAGGTCTGATTGTTCGAGAAAATTCCAAATAATAATGGTGGATCCTTTGTCAAAAAAAAAAAAGTGAGTTGGTTGGAGGTAATAGGGTCAGGAACCTTGAGCACATCAGTGGTGCAGAGGTATGGTGTGTGTATATACCTAAACCACTAAGTCAAACTGTAAGTATGAGAGCCAAATGACAATGACCAAACTTAATATGTGGCTGTCATGGAGGCAGGCTGAGGGTGGGAAGGAAACTGGGGACATGGTTGGGGGACATTGGTGGTGAGATTATTCTAGAATTTTAGGAATAAAACTCACTATAAATAACTATGTAAATCATGGTGCCATAGTATTAAAAATATCTTATTGCAAAAAAGTTAGACGAAAAATATAAATCCTGAACTGCTAAAAATATATATATTGAAAGTATATTAGATATAAAAGCATGTTATACAGTGGTGGCAGAAGTAATTATGTAGCCTGGCATTTTTCTGTTAGTAAATAAAGTGTAAGTCAACAAAACATAAATTTATTAACCAGCAAGCCTGCATCAATATATTAGAGAAGGACCCTAGAGGAAACCCTCCTGAATATAAAAGAACAAAACGGACCAAAAATAGAATAGGAAACAGAAAGATTGTGAAAAGAAAGAAGAATATTATTGAAGAATAGAGACAGGGAAATGGATTCTTCAAAAGTACAAAACATAGTGTCCTTCCCGCTGAAAACAAACAGTCCATAAACAGGTGCACACACCAGTTGATAAAGAAGAAATTGTTTTTCTCATTGCAAATGAGAGGAAACTGGATGGTCTTTAGTTTTAATGACATGGATGGGCAGAGGGTCAGGTCTGAGAGAATTAGAGGCAGCAGGACCTCAGCCCCTGGAAGAGTCTAAGACCTTGGGCTGCCATGACTCAGGTGTCTGTCGACGATCCCCAGAGGACCCACTCTGCACCTCATCTGGAATGGCAGCTGGCAGGTGAACTGTGGTTGGGAGGGACACATAGGTTAGGAGGGGGCAGATGAGCTCTGCTACTATGGAAAGATACATGGATGTTCTCAGGGGCCCTGGCATATGCGTTCTACAAGAAAGGTAATTGTTCTCCTCTCTCTACCGCCCTGTCTCTTTATAGGTTCACGCCCCAGAGAAAGGCCAGTAAGATGTTCACTTCCTCTGGTAACTGGGAATTGTCAAGATGCAGATCCCAGATGGTTTTACAATATAAATTCTGGGGATTGTGAGAAATTTACCTACAGAGGCTGTGCCCATAATTTAAACAACTTTATAAGCAGGGAAGAATGTGAGTACCACTGCAAGTAAAGCAAGGTTTAGGTGTGAAGACATCATCCTCTGAGTAAATACTCTATGATCATTAAAAGATTTTGCTGCGAATAAGTGAAATCTCCTCTATCCAAATTCATTCTCCCTGCAGGGAACCTATATTCACTCATCTCTGTGCCAACAACCTTTACAAATACTGCCCATATGTTTAAAGCCTCAGACCATCTTTGTCAAACACATACCAACATACAACTAATACACTGAAGAAACTTGAAAGTATTCATTCATCCATGCTTAGTCTGCAAGACATCTGAGCCCACAGAGAAGAACACCTTTAAGGAAAAGAGTGAAAGGTGAAAACCTTTAGAAACATTCTGACAAGGATGTAATATATGGACTGGAGGAATAGCACAGCAGGTAGGGCATTTTCCTTGCACTGCCAACCGGGGTTCGATTCCTCTGTCCCTCTCGGAGAGATTGACAAGCTACCTAGAGTATCCCACTCACAGAGCCTGGCAAGCCCATGTTCTGAGGGTCATTTCCTTAAACACTCTGCCCACACAGGGTCAGGAAGGCAAATTCATCTGCAGCGTCATAACGATCTATTGCACTTTCAGATTATGGAAACTCTGGAAACCAAAAAATCCATTGCAGCAACTCTACCCCAAGTCAAGTTAGCGTTATATCTCACTCCTTCACAGGGAGGCCCAAACAGCTCCTCCAGGTGACACCTTCAAACCACATATAATAAATACTTGGTTTATTTTTATGTTAAATATTTTAGTAAATATTTGAGGCAGGAAAACAATCTAAGGCAGGAATGAAGCAGACAACTAAGGACACCTCCTGGGAAATGAGACTTTTACTTCTCATTTTGGGTCATACCTGATGCTATGAGGGCTTACTCCTGGCTCTGTATAAGGGTCACTTCTGGAAGTACTTGGGGATGCTTGGCACAATATCTGGTACCAAGGAGTGAGCCAGCATCTATTGCATGCACAGTAAGTGAGTTCCCTACTGGACTAACTCTCCAGACCCCAACACTTCATTTTTGGAAAGTAACAAAACCTAGAAGTTACTTTGTGTGCAATACATTTTTTGTTCCAAAAGCACCATGTGTGCACCCCAGTGGTGATGCTTCCATGTGAAGTGAGGGCTAATAGGACACTGAATGATCCCAGAACCAACAAAGGACCTTCAGAATGTTCTCAGAATAAGAGAATCTTCAGCAGGAAAAAAAAGGTGCTGATAAGATTTTCTTTAAACCACCAAATGTTCAAAGCCTTTTCCCTCAACACCTCACCTGCAGGAGATTCTTCTCTTCACTTAAAGCCCAAAATCAGGCAGCTTGAAAAAGTCCCACAAAACCCATTTTGAAACAGAAAACAGGGTCTTTGGAGTCACCTGCATTCGACTAATTCTGGGACACCTGGGCAGAGGTGAGGATTGTAATGTTTGGGTTTACTGGACCAGGCCTCACTTCCCCAGGCACTTCCCTGATGAGGTCAGCAGAAAGTCAAGAAGGAGGCCTGTGGCTCTTTCACTCTCTCTAACTCCCATGCTCCCACCAAGTGTTGGAAGGAGTTGTCAAAATGATCTCTTGATCCTCAGCAAAGAATAAAGAATACAGAAGCAGCAAATATGTGGAAAAATAAAGGATAATATGTGTTCCTGAATATGTCTTAAGTTACCTTTTTGAGGAAATTATGTTCACAGGAACTGGAGATGGATCCTTCATAATATGTGCCTGAATTGGAAGCACAAAATCATGGACTTAGTTCCCTAGGTCATATGCTCTGAACTGGCTCTCAATTCAGGGTCCCCCAATGCAACCCAGTATGCCTTACCCAGGGATGTATGTGCACACCACAGCTAAAATGTGGGACTCCGGGAGGGGAAGGGGTTTTGTCCCTCGGTCTTTTCCCCTTTGCGGCAGCATGGCAACCGCCACTGTTCAGAGCCTTTTGGACAAAGAAGTAGGAGCTTTCAGTGATGGGACACATGGGGAATCTCGTGATGGTTGGGGCAGAACTGGGCCTGCCTCCTACCCAAAGGAGACACCGAGCTGTCGCCCACAAACAGCTCCTCCACTTCTGAACAGCCATGATCCCAGAGGCACACAAACCAATCTCGGAATGCAGCGGCTGCTGGCAGAAAGAACTTCGGACTTAATACCAGAAATCATACGCCACACAGGCAGAGGGGAAATGGGAGGGGGATATGCTGGGGTTCTTGGTGGCCGAACATGTGCACTGGTGAAGGGATGGGTGTTTGATCATTGTATGACCGAGACTTGATTCTGAAAGCCCTGTAACTGTTCTCAAGGTGAGTCAATTAAAAAAATTAATTTTAAAAAAGAAAAAATAGATAAATAAAGTGTGGGATTCCCCTAAGGTACCACTGAAAAACATGTATGCAGCTCTGCTCATCTGTGTAACAAAATCACCAACACAGGAAATAAAAAGAAAAAAAGGTGATGTTTCTTTTAAAACATTCATAATAATGCAGCTTTCAGTTTATAACATATGAATTGAATATGAATGTGACACAATACAAGAGGAGGGGGAAGGAAATAAAGCTACAGGGTATCAGGTTCCTATATTTATCTGAATTGCGTGAAAATGGACAGAACCTACATCCAATTCCATGGCCATCCTAAGCTTAAGAGCTCCAGGATCTCTCTGCCATAGCAAACCCAGCTTCTGTATTTAAAAAATTCTCCATTCATAAATATCTAAACATGTATGTATGTTTAAAATATATAAAGGTGTACGCTCGTGGAGGTGCAATGATATGTGTGTTGTGTTGTGTTGTGTTGTGTTGTGCCAGGGTAGCTCATAGCTTGCCCTGGGTCCATTCCATCTCTCATTGTGACCCTGCTTTGGGGGTGCTAGGAAATAAGGGCAACTGAGTTAGAAAGCAGATGCCCAGGAGTAAATATTATTGGATTCAATCGTCACCCAAGTTACAAAGCATAATATTAACTGTCTTCCTGTGTCCATACAGAAAGGCCATTGCTCTATGGTAAACTAAGTTCCCTGCGGCAAGGCTGAAAGTGATGTAGGTAGGTAGATAGGGAAAGGCCCTTGGCAATGAAACAGATTAACAAAGCCTCTAGGAAGGAGAATCCTGAGACTGACCCACCTTGTGGATACAGAAAACAGACCTGATAAGACCTTCAGCAGACCCTGAGGAGGTTGGACCCCTCCCCATGAAGTTCCTCAATTCTGTCAACCTCTCCCTTAATCTGATTAAAATGTGATCCAGCCTAAGGAAGACCCAGCCTCCCTGGTAACCTTAGCAACGGACTTTTACCTGGAAAGAAGCCCCCACGTGGGGGCAGGTTGGAGAAACCCTATAAAGGCCACCTTGAACAAAGGAAGTGCGCGCATATGCTGCCTGAGCCCATGTGCTGCTTGTGCCATGTGGCCGAGCACATGTGTCGCCCGCATCTCCCCCCTTGAGATGTGTACTTTCATGCTTTCATGTCCAGTGCTAGGGTGTGTGTAGAGCTTCCTCCACCCTTGGAGAAGCCCGCGTTCTCTCTTGAGCGCGTTACTCCTACTGGTTCTTCTTTTCCACTTATCCCTTCCTCCCTCCCTCAGAAACCTCTGAATAAAATCTATTTACTTCACTGCTTGTCTACTCCTGAAATTCTTTTCCGCGAGCGAGACAAGAACCCAGTTACCGTGGGTCCCGGGTGTTTGAGGCGGTAGGAGAGAAAGTGACCGTCTTTCTCCTCCCCGCTTCACGAAAGTCACCCGTGGGGCCCACCGACATCATTTTGGCGACCACGAAGGGACAGCAGTGAAGAAATCCGCGAGGAAGGAGGTAATCCGTGGAAAATCTGCTGTGGAGGTATGCTCCCTTGGAAATCTCTAGGGAGGGATGAGGGAGGAATGTGATAACCTCTGTGTGAATGTGTGTGTGCATGAGCACCCTGATAGGTCCTCCTATCAGGCGTGATTTTGTGGCTCCACGACCTGGCACTCTTAAAGTCCCTCTAAGTCACGGAGCTCGAGTGGGCTGCCTGCGATTCCACGGAGAACGTACGGTCAAGGGTGGCACTGGCATAGCTGCCGGTCGCAAGTCACAATGCTGAACCACTATGGCTAAGTTCTCCACCGGCCAGGCAAGCATCTGAGTGGTCTCTGCAAAGAGGCACCCCTCCTTTGTCTGTCTTGCGTCACCGTTCACTATGGGAGGAATGGGAGGGAAGCCCACTAGTGAGAAGATTCTGGGAAACTGAGGCAGATCAATGTCCTAGTAGAACACCCTTTCCCCACCCAGTCACAGTCTGATCAAAGGATCAACTAGAGGTCAATTGTAATGCTAATGAGGGAAACCAGCATGTTTAGCTCTAGGTAAAGTGAGACTGAAGAAAAAAGAAAAAAAAAAGGTAAAAGCAGGGAAGATGTAGCAAGCTAAGAAAGGCAGAACTTCTTTCAAGGAGCAGGGCTTCTTTAAGACCACAGCATTAGGTTCGGCTCGGGCACACAGCTGTGGGTCTGCCCGGTGCCAGGGACACCCAGGGACGCCTGTGGTGGAAGCAGAGGCTATTGGTGGAGACGTCCAGATCCAAGAACCCTCTGAGAAAAGGCCTATATAGGAGGGGTTAGAGTCCCCTCAGGAGAGGCCAAAGTAAAGGCCTATATAGGAGGGGTTAGAGTCCCCTCAGGAGAGGCCAAAGTAGAGGCCAGTGTATGAGGGGTTAGAGTCCCCTCGGGAGAGGCCAAAAGAAGGCCAATGTAGGGGGTTAGAGTCCCCTTGGCAGAGGCCAAAGGAAAGCCAATGTATGGGGGGTTAGAGTCCCCTCAGGAGAGGCTGAAGCGAAGCCCTGGAAAGTAGTTTTTGCTCAAGAACCATCCTGTCTTAGGTTTTTTCTCTTCCCTAGGTTGTCTCTGGTACTCAAAAGAACATGGGCAACTCAACTTCAATACCTAAAAAATTCCCCTCTGGGTTGCTTGTTAAATTAAAACATTGGAAGAGCCTCCAGCTAGATAGTTTAAATAAGGAATATCTTGTTGACCTCTGTAACACCATGTGACCTGAGTATAAGCTAGAGCACTGGGAAAGCAAGTGAATGGCAGTTTGCAGACCAGACCATTTTGCAGTCCTATCTTTTGCAGGTAACAAAAAGGTAGGATTATCACCAGAGACCAGAGTGATAAGCAGTCCAGCAATTTAAAGGATCTACCAGTTTTGGGAACTTGTTAGACCGAGTTTAAACAAAGATTTCTTATCAGAATGTTGAGCCTACAAAGAAAGCAAAATTCTCAATCTGGATTTCTTATTGGAAGAACATTAATGGCTATTAACAGCTGTAATTCTTCTGAAGTTCAGAGTCTATACTATCTAGGAAGAGCTGCAGAAGTGGTGACTAAAACTAAAGTGAAATAAAGAGTTCAGAGGATTCAAGGCTTTATCTTAAAAGACTCGGCTAATCTTAATGAGGAATTCAGCCAGTTTACAAACAGGTACAGATGCCATCAAAATAAAGTTTTCTTATGTTTCCATAAACATTGACAGTCCAAGTGTCTTTTCTAAGCTATTATTAAAGTTTAGTTAAAAAAAAAAAGACAAAAGGGCTCTTTTTGTGTCTGAAAGCATGTTTGTATTGTGGAATTGTTAGAGAGCTCATGATTTGAAATAACTAAGATACAAGAACTATTGGATTTAAGCCAAAGAAGGTTTACTCATGTTTCATAAAAATTGATGGTTTAAAGGTCTTATGCTGTTGTGTCAGTGTACATATGCATCTGCATTGGATTATTAGAATGTGAGCTGAAATAATTGTGGAAAAGCAGGTTCAAAGAATAATAGTTTAGTTAAAACATGAGTTTCTAGAGTTATGAATTTGGTTGCAAAACTTATCCTACTGGTATTTTATTTGATCTCTGAGACTTTTGGTAACTAAAATTTCTAGAGATACTTAGCAAAGAATTATAATAGATTAATCTCAGGTGTCAGCCTGATAGTCTGAAGCCATAGCATTGTGCCTTGGTTAAAGTTTGAGATAAGAATGGAGTATTTCATGGAAAATGTGGGAAATTTTACTGACTATTGTTAAATAAGATGTCTCCTGGTTAATTTCTAATGTGGAGTGAACCTTTGCCCAATGAATATGTTGTAAGAACTTTAGTTGTGAGCATCTTTAAAGTTGTTGAATATCTATAGAACTGACCTAATGCTCTTGAAATAACACTGAAAGTAGTTTTGTCATGTTAAATGAAATGATTGGTAATTTGTGCCCAAACTTGGAAGATCATGTTGTACTGAGTTCAGTAGAATAAGAGTTTAAATTTGTGGGATGACTATAAGGAATATAGATGTATGTCTTAACTCAGAAAGATAATGGATGCAGATATCAGTTGGAAAAAGGAAAGGAATCCTGTTAAAGTGAAGTTGATTTTGAAATGGGTTGAAGGAAAGTTACAGGACAGAATGAATGTAGAAGAATGTGTAGAAGGTTTGAGGTTGTGTTTGAAGGAAAGAAACTGATCACTGTTTTAAGAAACTCTTTAAATCACATGCAGAATTGTTCTAGTATGTTTTTGGTAGGATCTATGGAAAAGATATTGGATAGATTGTCTGGAACTCCTGTTACAGTGCTCTTAGATTATTGAATTCTTCAAAAGTTGTGGAAAATCAAGTGTTTTTTCAAATGGGATTAAATGAATTAAACATGTTTAACTGTACACTGGACTCCCAGTACAGTGCTCTTATTAATGGGAAGTCAAGGTTTTCAACATGGAATTGAATGGGTTAAATATGATGTTAAATTGTACACTTTTTCTCTACAGATTTTAGCTTCTTTGACTAGGACCCACAACAAATGGGTGTGTTGCATCTCACTGTGAGTAAAGTGAAATGTTTGCTTTTCTCTTCTTTTGTACCTTCAGTATGTTTTTGATGCTTCGTGGCACTATGTTGGTTTGCATAAATCCAGATAAAAGTCTTTCCTCTCTGTAATAGGGTCTACCCCTCATGCAGACAGGAAAATCAGTTATGGGACCCCAAAGCCCTCTTTCAGGGAAAGAGTCAAGGGATTGGTCTAAATGACAGGAGCAGGTATTTAACAGGTACTGTTTCAAGTACCCTACAAACCTCAGAGAGACCCTAGAGGCTGGCTGGCTCAAGGAAAGAATAGAAATCATCACTGCTATGGAAAATGAGAAATCCGGGAATCTGTGTGACTGACACAATCTGGGCCTACTCAGCATCAAGAAAAACCCTGGAAACCAGGATTCTCTCAGCCCTGAAAAAGGGAGGGGATGGACTCCTTTCTGCCAGGATGCATCTATGCAAAAGGCCACCTCCAGTTCAACCTGAAGGCTTGAGACCATCCAGTTCATCGTGGGACATTTATGGCCAGGCCTGGGTAACTCTGACGTGCCACATAGAATTAATGCCATTATTGGCGTGCCTCCTGTCTTTAGCCAACCCCCAGGACTTCTCAGTAAATAATGGGGTACCCCAAATGGAGAGTTCTCCAATCTTGATGTATTTATGCAAAAGAACAAGTCAGATTTGTTAAGCCATCAGGCAGATTTTAAAATGAAGGTGGAGAGAAAACCATGTTTCTGTAACTTGCTTTTTAAAGAATCAGATTCAAATTCTACAGAGTAATCTAGTAAATGTATTCTAATCTGGATCTAAAAGGTATCCCTTTTGGGTAATTCAGGTACAATGTGTTTTGCTGACTGTAAAGTAAGCAGCCTAGTCTTTGGGACTCAATGTTGAACATGCTGTCACTAGTCTGACCAGGGTATTGGAAGCCAGAGCTTTAGTAGGGGGAACCTCAGCTCAAAGTTCAGAATTAATTGCTTTTCCCCAACCTGTCAATTGGCTACAGTGCCAAAAGTGGACATCTCAACTGGTTCTAAGTATTCACTTAGTTCTATGAACACAGTCATTTGGAGAGAACTAGAATTTTAACAGCTCTTAATTCTCGTTCCATCATGGGATTAATACCCCATCCAGAGAATACTCACCTAAGATACTCTGCAAAAGAGGAACAATAGGCATTGGAACAAGGTTTTCAAAAGGAAATTGATAAAGGGTTACACTAAGCTTCCAACACTATGAAAGCCATCTTTCATGGGAAGGAACTCAGAACTGTGCTTCCTGTTTCATTAATGAACCTAGTGGAAATTCTGGGCTTCCTTTCCTAACACTTGTTCAGCATCAAGGAATTTACCAAGGAGAGGATTGGCAGCTTTGACATCATGTAAGTGATCAAATGCTCATATTCAAGGTATAAACATCTACTGCTTCCAAATGACAGCTTCAGTGGATGGGTAGCTTTTCCAACCTGAGAAGCGGTGTGGTGCTTCTAGGCCACTAGAAAGATCTGGACATAGGAAGTCATTTTCTATCAACCAATGGGTGAAGCAGTTATTCCTTTATGGCATTATGTTGCTTTGGTTTCTGTTGCTTTAACCCTTATGTTTCCTAAGACAGCAAACTATTTTGTCCTTACTAGGTCAGTTTTCCACTGGTATGATCATTTGAGTTTTTTCTTTGCCCCACAAATAGGAATAGAAGATGTTGCCCAGCATATAGAAACCCTGACAAAGTACATGCAAAAGGCATTAAATGACACCCATTCTAGTCTTTCTTTAATTAACTCAGAAATGTCTCAAATGAGGAGGGCGATCCTCCAAAACCGGATGGCCTTAGATATACTCACTGCTGCTCAGGGAGGAACCTGTGCTGTCATAAAAACTGAGTGCTGCGTATACATTCCAAACTATACTGCATATGTGACTAACCTTCTGGATGACATGAAAAAGCAGGTACAGTCTCTTGAGGACTCCTCTCCAAGTTTCTGGGATCGGATCTCTTCATGGTTCGGAGGAGGATGGACATGGTTGGAGAAACTATTATTTTCCATCTTTATGATCATAGCAATAGGTGTAGGATTATGTTGTGTTGGTTTCTGCTGCTTTAATTTTTGTCTCACCATCCCAGACAGAATGGTATCTAAAGCTATAGATCACTCTGCTCTTGCTAGATCAGAGGCAATATTCTACTCCTCTAGGGTCTAATCATTTCAAAGTGACATTCCTCAGTCTAATTGATCTGATCTTTTCTTTCAGATAACTTCAGGATCCCAACCAGTTCATTGCCTGGGGCCCACTAAAACTAAGATAGCATGAGATTTCACCCCTTGCTCAGGCAGGGCCAGCGCCCCTTTGTCAGCATGAAGCAGCTCCAGAAGATGGACCTTCAGCCATTTTCCCTTGAAGATTCAAGGTGGTGAAATCTCTAGGGGGGAATATGATGTAGGTAGGTAGATAGGGAAAGGCCCTTGGCAATGAAACAGATTAACAAAGCCTCTAGGAAGGAGAATCCTGAGACTGACCCACCTTGTGGATACAGAAAACAGACCTGATAAGACCTTCAGCAGACCCTGAGGAGGTTGGACCCCTCCCCATGAAGTTCCTCAATTCTGTCAACCTCTCCCTTAATCTGATTAAAATGTGATCCAGCCTAAGGAAGACCCAGCCTCCCTGGTAACCTTAGCAACGGACTTTTACCTGGAAAGAAGCCCCCACGTGGGGGCAGGTTGGAGAAACCCTATAAAGGCCACCTTGAACAAAGGAAGTGCGCGCATATGCTGCCTGAGCCCATGTGCTGCTTGTGCCATGTGGCCGAGCACATGTGTCGCCCGCATCTCCCCCCTTGAGATGTGTACTTTCATGCTTTCATGTCCAGTGCTAGGGTGTGTGTAGAGCTTCCTCCACCCTTGGAGAAGCCCGCGTTCTCTCTTGAGCGCGTTACTCCTACTGGTTCTTCTTTTCCACTTATCCCTTCCTCCCTCCCTCAGAAACCTCTGAATAAAATCTATTTACTTCACTGCTTGTCTACTCCTGAAATTCTTTTCCGCGAGCGAGACAAGAACCCAGTTACCGTGGGTCCCGGGTGTTTGAGGCGGTAGGAGAGAAAGTGACCGTCTTTCTCCTCCCCGCTTCACGAAAGTCACCCGTGGGGCCCACCGACATCAAAAGGACAAACCGAATGTTATCCTACATCTCCCCCTTTTCTTTTTCCAAAAATACATAAATTTGAATTAGAGGCACAATTCCAAATCACAATACAGTCTTATTAGTTATATTAAGATTTCATTCCAACCCTGGACCTGGAGCAGTGCTTGTAATAAAGCGTCTATTGTCCTGCACTGTCCAGGGATGATGAGAGTCATCTTTCTGCGTTTTCACAACATCATGTGTCTCAGTGAGGTTTGAGGAGCTGTTCCAGCAACAGCCAATAGTAGTGGTCACATTATTGATTCTCTGGAGAACTTTAATCAGAAGTCTGACAGATTGTCAGGCATATAGATAATCTTTATTTATTTTTTTTTTGCCATTTCTCTGATGCTGACTCCTCCAATTTCCTTGTGACTTCTAGCTAAAATCGGATTGTCTGACTAGAGTTTAGAGGGTTAAGTAGTTTCTGACGGTTTGAGGGTTGAATTCGGTGAATCAATTCAATTTTTTACAAGACGTAGTGGAACCCAAATTTTCTGCGAAAATATAAGCATAATTTTCCTCCTACTAGGAGTTTCCCCACTACATTTAAGTGGGGAAATACCTCCGTTTTTGTTTTGTTTTCACATGTATATATCCACTGAATATGGTGAGATTTGGGCTTAAAGCCTCAGTGTTCCCTTAATAGTCAACCTGCTTTTCCTAAGAGTAGACCTATAGTGCCTTATGAGATTGGTCCCCTTTAAACCAGAATTTAATTTATAGAGACATTGGACAGGGGTTATAGCAATCATAACAGGGCAGGAAATATCCAAAGCTGCGCTTCCTGCCGTCACTGGCTGCAGTGAATCTACTGATTGGAGCTCTGAAACTCCACACTGGGGAGAAGGGCTACAACTGGGAACATCCCCTGATTTTACGGGGTCTGAGTCTGGCCCCCTGGCAAGTTTCCCGAATTGGGGTCAACAGCTGCATCAAAATTAAAGCGACAATCTCTGGCCCAATGATTTCCCCTCTTACACCCGGGACAGAGCCCAGGACATATTCTCACAGTAGCACAGTTGGGAGGCGCCCTGCAATCTTTACAAAAGTGGCCTGGTTTTCCACAATTAAAACATCTTTTCTGAGTTTGTAAGGCATAGATCTCAACAGGCTTCATCCGAACCTTATGTTTAACAGAACCAACATTTCTGCATGCTTTCATGTACCCCATTATGTCCTCCTTCTCCTTAATAGGGCACAGAATGGCCTGGCAATCCTCATTAGCATTTTCAAAGGCCAATTGTTTAGTCAAAAGCTCCTGCCTTTCCTTACCCTTAACCTGCATTTCAATGGCTTCCATTAACCTTCCTATGAAATCTGCATAAGATTCTGAGGCCCTCTGGACAATCTTTGTAAAACTTCCCTTAAATTCCGCATCTGTATCAATCTTCTCCCACGCACTGCACCCTGCGTCACCGTCACCGACATGAAAAAAAACAGCACGGGGCAAGGTGACTTGCCTTTTTTGGGTCGAACCATTTCCCTTGACCTATTAACATCTCATAAATCAATTTAATCCCTGAAAATGGTGCTCTCGAGCAGCTGTGAATGGACCGGATCAGGATGGCTCCTCCTTGTGCTCTGCTTCTGTGTGTGCCACTGTGCTCTGTCTGTCTCTCTATCTGTCTCTGTCTCTGTAGTCTCTCCTCTGATCTCTTCCGACCTCTCTCTGTCTCTGCTTCTGTGCCTTCTCTCTGCTTCTGTGTCTTCTCCTTCTTTCTGTCTTGCCTCTATCCTCTCCTTGCTGTGTCTTCTTCTGTCTGTGTTGTCTCCTCTTCTGTCTCTTTCATCTCCTCTTCTGTCTCTGCTGTCTCCTTTGCTTCTGTGTCTTCCCCCTACTTCTGTTACAGTCTTAGTTTATATAGCAATCACATAGGGCGGTAACACAAAGGTGGGTTGAACATTAACAAATCAATGAAGAAGAATAAGACAATGTCTCAAGGAGATTAACAAAATCTAATCTAAGGAGATTACTCCAGATTACTAGTAGATCTGCTCAAGGGTGGGAGCCAAACAAGAGTGTGTCCCTTTCTTCCTTCCCCAGCTAGTAATTCGCTTAAATAGTTATAGAAAATTTACTTCTAATATTTCTAGCAATGTCATTCTGTATGAGCACAGTAAGAGATATATCAGACTTAAAGTTTGGTTCTTCCTGAGGACATTCACTATATATTTCAGATCACAGTCGTCAGGCCAGTTTAGTCTTCCTAACCCCAGCAGGGTCCTAGTCGTTACTTTAGGATCATGACAGCATTTGACTATGACCATGCTCTCAACTTAGAGTTGAGTATTGTGGCGGTTTGGCTTGGCCCATTTGATAACAAGGTAGCTCACAGCTTGCCCTGGGTCCATTCCGTCCCTCGTCGGGACCCTGCAAAAGCAGAGACAGAGACAGAGACAGATTTGGGGTGGTAGGAATTAAGGGCAACTGAGTCGAGAAAGCAGATGCCCAGGAGTAAATATTATTGGATTCAATCGTCACTCAAGTTATAAAGCATAATATTAACTGTCTTCCTGTGTCCATACAGAAAGGTCATTGCTCTAAGGTAAACTAAGTTCCCCTCGGCAAGGCTGAAAAAACAAACCCAATGTTATCCTACACATATGTAGTGATAGAACTTTACCCAAAAAACGCAATCAATCCCATTTTTTTTTAAATGGGGGCTAGGATGAGCAGAAATTTCACGAAACCTGACACACAGATGGCCAAAAAATATCTATGAAAAATGTTCTACATCACTTCACCTAAGGAAATGCTAGTCAAAGAAACGAGGTATATCATCTGACACCAGTAGGATTGGCACACATCACAAAAGCCCAAAGATAACTATGATTGGAAAGAATTTGAGGGAAAAAGGATCGTCATTCACTACTATCAATTAATCCACCCTTTTTGGAAAACTATATGAAAACGCATCTCAAAGCTAGGATTTGAGTTCCCATGTGACCCAGCTATTCTGATTTTGTGTATTTACCCCAAGTATCCCAAAAATTTCTTCAGGAAAGACACTTCCACTCTATTTTCATAGCATCAGTCACAATTGCCAAAATCTCAAAACAATTTTCTCAAAACAAATATTGGGTAAAGAAACTATGGTACACACACAGTTGAATACAAATCAGCTTTAAGGAAAGATAAAAAAAATATAAAATCAAACAATTTACCACTCCATGAAGGAATGTAGAGAGTATCATCTTGGTTAACTAAGTCTGAAAGCGAGAGTCAAACACAGAATGATCTTGCTCATTAGTGGGATATAAAGAAACAATGCAGGGGAATAACAGATGACCCAAAGCAATAGAAACATTGAAAGAATCTTCAGTAGGAATTTCAACTCAGGTGGAGGGCATGGGGGAACAATGTGATTATGAAAGGAAGTTGGGACTCTGGAGAAGTGAGTGGTGGTGCATTATGTTATATACAAAAAATTGCCTTTAACAGTGTTTAAAAAAACAGTGTAAAAAATAAAAATAGACAATGTGCCTGTGAGGAGGCAGACTGAGGGGGGTGGGTGGGAAGGAACCTGGGGACATTGGTAGAGGGAAGCTGACACTGGTGGTGGGATTGGCATTGAAGACAGTAACTCTAATATGAATACTTTTCTAAATCACGATGCCTCAGAGAGAATTTTTTAAATTTTTTAAATTTTATTGAATCACCATGAGATAGTTACAAGCTTTCATGTTAGAGTTACAATCTCAGAATGATCAAACACCCATTCCTCCACCAGTGCACATTCCACACCACCAATATCCGGGGTATAACCCCCCTTTCACACCCTCCCCCTGCCTGTATGGCAGACAACATTCACCATACTCTCTCTCTACTTTTGGGCATTATAGCTTGCAACACAGACACTGAGAGGTCATCATGTTTGGTCCATTATCTACTTTTGGCATGCATCTCCCATCCCAACTGGTCCCTCCAGCCATCATTTTCTTAGTGATCCCTTCTCTATTCCATTTGCCTTCTCCCCTCCATTCTTGAAGCAGTTTTCCATCTATGGGGCAGTCCTCCTGGCCCTTGTATGTACCGTCCTTGGGTGTCAGCCTCATGTAAAGTTATCCTATACTCCACAAATGAGTGCAGTCCCTCTATCTCTGTCCCTCTCCAGAAAGAATTTTTTAAATGCTTCCTTTATCTACTCCCAACTAGATTTGCATTCAGAGGGAATAAAATCCCAAAGTGGACAGTGATTGAATCCATAGAGCACCAGTGCAGACTCAGGATATGGAAAGTCGTGGCAGAAAATGCCTCACTGACAGAGACCCTGACTGAATGAGATGGTAATGCTATTACATAATGATTGTGACATAATTTCCTTGGATCCTGCATTCCTTCTCTAGATGCAAAACAAGAAAATCTGAGGCATAGAGTTGTTGCAAAAATCATAAGAGATGATATATACACTGTGCACAACATGATGGAATGTAGTGAAGATTAATATTCTGGAACAAACACAGTACAAGATGTACCACATCCTGACCTCAGCCACTGAAGTGAGAAATTTACTGGAACACAATACCCAGGAACAATATCAACCGAACTCCATGCGATATTAATTTCCCAGGTCTGTTGAAAAAATTAGACTCTCAGATATTTATATTTTTTAAAAAAATCTTTATTAAAGAGGCATGATTTACAAAGTTACAGATAGTTTAATTTAGGCATGCAATACTTCAATATCAATCCCTCCACCAGTGTCAACGTCCCTCCACCAGTGTTCCCAGATGTCCTCCTCACCCCACCCTACATTACATTAGCATGAAAACCTGGAAAGAGGTCAGGATTATAGTGTTTAAGTTCACCTGAGCAGGCCTCAATTCCCCAGGCACTTCCCTGATGAGGTCAGCAGAAAGTCAAGAAGGAGGCCTGTGGCACTTTCTATAGTTCTCTCTCTCTCTCTCTCTCTCTCTCTCTCTCTCTCTCTCTCTCTCTCTCTCTCTCTGACTCCCATGCTTCTCACCAATTGTTGGATGATCATTTCATCCTCAGCAAAGAATAAAGAACACAGAAGCAGCAAATATGTGGATAAATATAAGAAAATATGTGTGCCTGCATATGTCTTAATTTACTTTTTTAAAGAAAATTATATTCACAGGAGCTGACAATGTATCCTTCACAAAATGTGCCTGAATTTGCAGTACACAATTATGAACTTGGTCCCCTGGGTCACTTGCTCTGAACTGGCTCTCAATTCAGGGTCCCGCAATGCAACAGAGTATGCCTTAGCCAGGGATGTGTGGTGTGCATACCACAACTAAAATGTGGGACTCCCCTCAGGTACCATTGAAAAACATTTATGCTGCTCCGCTCATCAATGCAACAAAATCACCAACAAAGGGAATATGAAGAAAAACCAGGTGATGCTTCTTTAACACTTTCATAATAATGTCATAATAATGCATTTTTCAGTTTATGCCATATGAATATATATGTGAGGCAGTACAAGAGGAGGAGGAAGGGAATAAAGCTACAGGGCATCAGTTTCCTATAATTTATCAGAATTATGTCAAATAGACAGAATCTACATCCTATTCCATGTTCAACAAAATCTTAAGAGCTCCAGGATCTCTCTGCCATAGCAAACCCAGATTCTGTATTTAAAAAAAAATCTCCCTTCATGAATATCTGAGACACATATGGACTGGTAGAATTTTACCCAATAAACGCAATCAATCCCATTTTTTTGAAAGTGGAGGAAACCCAGGTATGCGGTAGTTTGTAACTGAGAACTCTGGGTTCAATGGGCCAGGGACCAGGAATCCACTGCCTGTATCCCGCTGTCTCCAGCAACTCAGCATTCATGCTCATAAGCCATCTCTGGCTGGCAATAGATAATCTTGTCATCAGCCACCATCCAAAAATGCATGTCCTTCTCTCGCAGAAGGGAGCATAACATGACACCCACCATAACCATGCCACAGAACCTCTGTCAGGCTGTTTCATTCAGGGCACCCTGGAGAGGGATATGTGAGAAGCCTCTTCGTCCTAAAGGACCCAGCCATGGCAAATGGAAACTTCTAGAACTCTACCGCTGCCAAGCTCATGGCTTCTCTTCACATGCTTGGGCTTAGCTTCATCCATGAGTGAACCTATTTCTGGACCGTGTAGCCGCGATACCATATATCCTACTCATACTCCAAGAGTACCGCACCACATTTGATGGGTTTCAAGGTAAAAGGCAATTGTCTTTTTTTTCATGAGTTTATTAATCATTTTATTGTTTTTAGTAGTAACAAAAACTTATACTTAGATTTAATCTTAAAATAGTGGCTATACTTGGAGAAATGAGTAATGATTTTTTTCCCTCAAATTTTGTGCAAGGCTATTTTTTAAATTTATATTTTGTTAATGAGTCATTGTGAGGGTACAGATACAGATTTACATATTCTCGTGCTTGTGTTTCAGTCATACACAGCTTGAGTAGCCATCCCTCCACCAGTGCCCGTTCTCCACTGCTGACCCCAGCATCCCTCCCACCCCCCCACCCCTTCCCCCAACCCTGCCTCTGTGCATTCCCTTTTGTTCTCTCTCTCCTTTTGGGTGTTGTGGTTAGCAATGGAGGTATTGGGTGGCCATCGTGTTCGGTCTATAGTCTGCTTTGAGTATGCCTCTCCCATCCCTATCGGGTCCTCCCACCACTTTTTACTTGGTCTTCTCTTCTCTATCTGAACTGCCTTTTTCTACAGCATGTGAAGCCAGCTTCCAAGCCATTGAACAAATCTGGTACTTATTTCTGCTATTCTTGGGTGTTAGTCTCCCATTCTGTTGTTTTATATTCCGCAGATGAGTGCAATTCATCTATGTCTGTCTTTCTCTTTCTGGCTCATTTCACTTAGCATGATACTTTCCATGTTGATCCACTTATATGCAAAGTTCATGACTTAGTTTTTTTCTGACAACTGCATAGTATTCCATTGTGTAGATGTACCGAAGTTTCTTTAACCAGTCATCTATTCTCAGGTACTAGGTATTTTTCCAGATTTTGGCTATTGTAAACAGTGCTGCGATGAACATACAAGCGCAGATGTCATTTCGATTATACCTTTTTGCCTCTTCCGGATATATTTCCAGAAGTGGTATTGCAGGTTCAAATGGAAGCTCAATTTCTAATTTTTTGAGAATCGTCCATATTGTTTTCCAAAAGGGCTGAACCAGTCAGCTTTCCCACCAGCAGTGTAGTAGGGTCCCTTTCTCCCCACATCTACGCCAACAGCAGTTGCTTCCATTCATTTGGATGTGTGCCAATCTCTGTGGTGTGATGTGGTATCTCATAGTTATTGGGTTTTTAAAAAAAATTTTTATTGAAACACCATGTGGAAAATTACAAACCTTTCAGGCTTAAGTCTGTTATACAACGCTCGAACACCCATCCCTTCACCAGTGCACAAATTCCACCACCAAGAATCACAGTATACCTCCCCCCCCACGCCCCCACCCTACCAGCCCCCCGCCCCGCCTGTGTAGCTGATAAATTTAACTTTACTTTCTCTTTACTTTGATTACATTCAATATTTCAACAAAAAAACTCACTATTATTGTTTGGAGTTATCCCCGCCCCAAAGTCGGACCTGCTGAAAGGAAGCATTTCATAATTTGTTTTCCATTGCTGAGAATGAAGACATATGAGGTTTTGGATTTCTGTATTTTAGTATTTTAGTAACTAAATCCAGAGAAATTTCTGCCAGAAGTTGCATCATTGCAAGCTCTTACCTCTCTGCTACTTTATATTTCACATATGAGTACAATCTTTCTATGTCTGTCTCTTTCTTTCTGAATCATTTCACTCAACATGATACTTTCCATGTTGATCCATTTAAATGAAAATTTCATGACTTCATCTTATTTTTATTTTTGCTTTTTGGGTCGTACCCAGCAATTCTCAGGGGTTACTCCTGGCTTTGCACTCAAGAATTACTCCTGGCGATGCTTGGGGGACCATATGGGATGCCGGGGATCGAACCCGGGTTGGCCGCTTGCAAGGCAAACGCCCTACCCGCTGTGTTATCGCTCTGGCCCCATGACTTCATCTTTTCTGACAGCTGCATAGTATTCCATTGTGTAGATGTACCAAAGTTTCTTTAACTAGTCATCTGTTTTTGGGCACTTTGTTTTTTTCCAGAATTTGGCTATTGTAAATGGTGCTGCAATGAACATAGAAATGCAGATGTAATTTCTATTATAACTTTTGCCTCTCTGGGATATATTCCCAGGAGTGGTATTGTTGGGTCAAATGGAAGCTCAACTTCTAATTTTTTGAGAATCGTCCATATTGTTTTCCAAAAGGGCTGAACCAGTCGGCTTTCCCACCAACAGTGAAGGAAAGTCCGTTTCTCCCCACATCCGCGCTAACACTGGTTGCTTTTGTTTTATTGGATGTGGGCCAGTCTCTGTGGTATGAGATGATATCTCATTGTTGTTTTGATCTTTATCTCCCTGATGATTAGTGATGTTGAAAATTTTCTCATGTGCCTCTCAGCCATTCGGATTTCTTCTTTGGAAAGTTTCTGTTCATTTCATCAGCCCATTTTTTGATCGGGTCGGCAGTTTCTTCTTGTGGAGTTCAACCAGTACATTGTATATCCTTGGTATCAACCCTTTATTGGATGGGTAGTGGGTAAATATCCTTTCCCATTCTATAGACTGTCTTTGTATTTTGGTCCCTATTTCTTTTGAGGTGCAGAAGCTTCTTAGTTTAAGATAGTCCCATTTATTTATCTCTGTTTCCACTTGCTTGGCCAGTGGCATGTCATCTTTAAAGATATCGTTGGCTTCAATGTCGTGGAGGGTTTTGCCAGCCTTGTCTTCAATGTATCTTAGGGATTCTGGTCTGATGTTGAGGTCTTTAATCCATTTTGATCTAATTTGTACATGGTGATAGGTGGAGATCTAAGCCCATGTTTTTGCATGTAGCTGTCCAGTTTTGCCAGCACAATTTGTTAAACATGCTTTCCTTGCTCCACTTCACATTTCTCGCTCCCCTATCAAAGATTAGATAATCATATATTTGGGGGTGTGTGTTAGAGTATTCAACCTGCTCCATTGGTCTGCAGCTCTGCCTTTATTCTAGTACCATGCTGTTTTTTTTATAATTCTTTATTTTTTATTATTTTTATTATTTTTTAATTAGTGAATCACCGTGAGGGTACAGTTACAGAGTTATACATTTTTGTGCTCATGTTTCCCCCATACAAAGTTCGAGAACCCATCCCTTCACCAGTGCCCATTCTCCACCACCAGTAAACCCAGCGTCCCTCCCACCCTCCCCAGTCCCGTCTCCCCCCACCCCAAACTGCCACTATGGCAGGCTATTCCCTTTCATTCTCTCTCTCTGATTAGTTGTTGTGGTTTGCAATAAAGGTGTTGAGTGGCCATTGTGTTCAGTCTCTAGTCTACATTCGGCACGTGTCACCCCTCCCCCGCATGACCTCCGACCACATTTTACTTGGTGTTCCCTTCTCTGAGTTGCCCAGAATGAGAGACCAGCCTCCAAGCCATGGAGTCAACCTCCTAGTACTTATTTCTACTATTCTCGGGTGTTAGACTCCTAGTCTATTATTCTATATTCCACAGATGAGTGCAATCTTTCTATGTGTGTCTCTCTCTTTCTGACTCATTTCACTTAGCAAGTACCATGCTGTTTTAATTGCTACCACTTTGTAGTAGAGTTTGAAGTTGGGGAGGTTGATTCCTCCCATTTTCTTTTTCCCAAGAATTGATTTAGCTATTCGTGGGGGTTTATTGTTCCATATGAATATCAGGAGTGCTTGCTCCATTTCTTTGAAGAATATCAAGGGTATCCTCATAGGGATCACATTGAATTTGTATAATGCTCTGGGGAGTATTGCCATTTTGACTATATTAATTCTTCCAATCCATGAGCAGGGGATATCTTTCCATTTCCTCGTGTCCTTTTTTATTTCCTGAAGTAGTGTTTTGTATTTTTCATTATACAAGTCCTTTATCTCCTTAGTTTAGCTGACTCCGAGGTACTTGATTTTTTGAGGCACTATTGTGAATGAGGATTTCTTTCATCATGTCCCTTTTTTCTCTCTCATTCTTTGCATATAGGAAAGCCATGGACTTTGGGGCATTGATTTTAGAGCCTGCAACTTTACTACACAAGTCTATTGTTTCTAGGAGTTTCTTGGTAGAGGTTTTAGGGTTCTCTAAGTATAGTATCATATCATCTGCGAATAGTGAGAGTTTGATTTATTCCTTTCCTGTCTGGATGCCCTTAATGTCGTTTTCTTGCCTAATCGCTATTGAAGTACTTCCAGTACTATATTGAACAGAAGTGGAGAGAGTGGGCATCCTTGTCTCATCTCTGTTCTTAGAGGGAAGGCTCTTAGTTTTTCCCCATTGAGGATGATGCTTGCTGTAGGCTTGTGATAAATGACTTTGACTGTGTTGTAAAGTCCCTTCTATACCTATTTTGGCAAGAGTTTTCATAATAAACAAATGCTGGATCTGTGAAATGCTTTCTCTGCATCTATTGATATGATGATATGATTATTATCTTTTTTTTGTTGATATGATGGATTATGTTGATTGATTTCCGAATGTTAAACCATCCTTGCATCCTGGGGATAAATCCCACTTGGTCGAGTTGTATGAACTTTTTGATGAGTTGTTGGATTCTGTTTGCTAATATATTGTTGAGAATCTTCGCATCTGTGTTCATCAGGAATATTGGACTGTAGTTTTCTTTTTTTGTGGTGTCTTTGTTTGCTTTTGGATTATGGAGAATGAGCCTCATAGAAACTGTTTGGAAGGGTTTCTGTTTCTTCAATTTTTTTGAAAAGCTTGAGAAGAACTGGCAATAGGTCCTCTTTAAATGTTTGGAAAATTCGCTAGTGAATCCGTCTGGACCTGGGCTTTTGTTTTGGAGAACAATTTTTATTACAGTTTCAGTTTTCTTGATATTAATAGGACTATTCAAGTACTCCAGTTCTTCTTGGTTCAGGCTTGGGAGATTATAGGAATTCAGGAATTTATTCATTTCTTCTAGGTTCTCTTGTTTCGTAGCATACAGATTTTCAAAGTAGTGTCTGATGACCTTTTAAATTTCTTTGGTTTCTGTTGTGATGTCCCCCTTTTCATTTCTGATTCAGCTTATAAGGGTTCTCTCTCTCTTTCTTTGTGAGTCTTGCTAGTGGTTTATCAATCTTGTTTATTTTCTCAAGGAGCTAGCTCTTGGTTTCATTGATCTTTCGGATTGTCTTTTGAGTTTCCATGTCGTTGATTTCTGCTCTAAGTTTTATTATCTCTTTTTCTCTGCCTGGTTTCAGCTCCTTTTTTTTGGTCCTTTTTTAAAATCCTAAGCTGTGAAGTCAAGTTATTGATGTGGGCCCTATCTTCGTTCCTGAGAAATGCTTGCAGAGCTATAAATTTTCCCCTCAACACGGGCTTAGCTGTGTCCCACAGGTTCTGGTAGCTCATGTCTTCATTCTCATTTGTTTCCAGGTACCTTTTGATTTCTTCCTTGATTTCCTTCCTGAACCACTCATTGTTCAACATCAATTTGTTTAATTTCAGGTGTTTGATTTGTTTTTCTGCATCTGTACATGATTAACTTCTATCTTCAGTGCATCAGGTCTGAAAAGATAGTTGGTACAATGTCTATCTTGCTGATTCTGTTGAAGTATGTTGTATGGCCCAGCGCATGGTCTTTTCTGGAAAATGTTCCATGTGCACTGGAAAAGAATGTGTATTCCTTTTGGGGGATATAAAACCCTGTATAGATCTATTAGCCCTCTCTCTTCTATTTCTTCCTTCAAAGTCAGTATTTCCTTGGTGAGTTTTAATCTTCTTGATCTATCCAGAGGTGATAGGGCGGTGTTGAAGTCTCCAACTACTATTGTTTTGCTCTCAATGTCCTTTTTAAGGTATGTTAGCAGCTGTTGTAGGTATTTAGCTGGTCCCTCATTGGATGCATACACGTTTAAGAGTGTGAGTTCTTCCTGCTGTATGTATCCCTTGATTAGTAAGAAATCACCTTCACCATCCCTTCTAATCTTTTTCAACCTGAGGTCTATGTTGTCTGATACTAGTAAGGCCACCCCAGCTTTTTTGAGGGAGTTGTTTGCTTACATGATTGTTTTCCATCCTTTGACTTTGAGTCTGTGTTTGTTCTGGCTACTCGGATGTGTTTCTTGCAGGCAGCAGAATGTTGGGTTCAGTCTCTGTATCCATTTTGCCATCTGTATCTCTTAATTAGTGAATTAAGGCCATTGACATTGAGAGAGATTATTGTCACGGGGTTTTGCGCCATCTTTCTGTCACGGTTTGTTGTGTTTGTAGGGGTTTTTCTTGTCTTACAGTAGCCACGTTAGTCCTTCTTTTAGGTTTGGTTTTGAGTTTATGACATTCCTAAGTTGTTATTTATCCTCAAAATAGTGTATTGTCCCTTGAGTTTGAATGAGAGTTTGGCTGGATAAAGTGTTCTTGGTGAAGAGTTCATTTCATTGAGTTTTTTCACTATATCCCACCGCTGCCTTCGGGATTGGAGGGTTTCCTCTGATAGGTCTGCTGTGACTCTAAGGGGTGCTTCTTTGAATGTGATTTCCTTCTTCGACCTTGTTGCTTGCAGTATAGTGTCTCTATCCATGACGTCCATCATCCTAACTATAATATTTCTTGGAGTTTTTATCTTAGGATCTTTTTTAGCAGGCACCCTTCTGGCTCCTTGAATCTGAATGTCTGCATTGTCCAGCTCTGGGACTTTTCAGCAATGATTTTTTTGACTGTGGCATTTTCATTGAGGTTGGTTCCCTGTCCTTCTGGTGATTCTAATGTTGTTCCTCTTGAAATCATCCCTTAGGATTCTGATTCTCCCTAGAGCTATTTTGAGGTCTCTCCCCATAGTTTGTTGTTGCCTGTAGGCTTCCTGCAGCTCATCTTCAATCTCACTGATTCTTTCTTCAGCTGTATTCATCCTATTGTTGAGGGCACCCACTGAGCGTTTTAATTCATCTATCGAATCCTTTATTTGTGACATTTCCTTTGTAGCTTTTTTATTTCTGCTCTCATTTCTTCCCATAATTTCTCAGCTGTCTGTTGTATCATTTCTGTCAGATTCTCCTTTAACTTGCCAGTCTTTCCATTGAGTTCACTGAACATCTTCAGGATTTCAACTCTGAATTCTTTATCAGAGAGCTCAAGTTTGTAGGAAACGTGTGTTGAGGTTTCTGGACTCCTTTCATCATCCTCTCCTTGTGGCGGGGATTTGCGCTGTTTCTTCATATTGTTGTGGTGGAATGGAAGAGGGACCTTCAAGTTCACGATCACTTTCACTCTGGTTGTGAAAAAGGATTCCAAATGGGCTTGGTCAGTGGTGGTCAACTTCTTCTGTACCCCCTCTAGAACATTTCCCTCTCTGATGTTCCTCTATTCTTTACGTGAGGGCTCAAATGATGCTTTTTGAGAATGTGCTCCTTTATCTTGGGCTTGAAGAGCTGCTTACATTCATTCATACTTTTGAGAAATTGGAATAAGCTAGCAACCTTTTGGCAAACTATTTTTGGGATAACTAGGATGATACTCAGGGACATAGGTGATGAACACTGAGATGTAATGATAAATTGCTTGGTATTCAGAAAATATCTGCGACCGCTGGCTCAAAAGGAGGCCACGCCCATTTCCATTGAGGCCACACCCACTACTGCAAGGTTCCCGGCAGGAAGGAACAAACCAGCGCTACAGCGCTGGAGGGTGGCGAAGGGGTAGATGGGCTTCTTTTGAAAAGCAGAAGATGCACTTCTTTTGAGGTGCAGAAGCTTTTTAGTTTAATGTAGTCCCATTTGTTTATGTTTGCTTCCACTTGCATGGTCAGTGCTGATTCATCCTTAAAGATGCTTTTAGAGAAGCCTCTTAGATTCATATAGCCCCAATTGTTTATCTCTGTTTCTACTTGATTGCTTAGTTCGGTGTCATCTTTGAAGATACCTTTACCTTCAATATCCTGGAGGGTTTTGCCGACCTTGTCTTCAATGTACCTTACAGATTATGGTCTGATGTTCAGGTCTTTAATCCATTTTGGTCTGACTTTTGCACATGGTGTTAGGTCGAGGTCTAGGCCCATTCTTTTGCATGTGGTTGACCAGTTATGCCAGGACCATTTGTTAAAGAGGCTTTCCTTGCTCCACTTCATATTTCTTGCTCCCTTATCAAAGATTAGATGTTCATACAATTGGGGTAGTGTGTAGGGATACTCCACCTGTTCCATTGGTCTGCGGCTCTGCCTTTGTTCCAGTTTTCATTGTTACTGCTTTGTAGTAGAGTTTAAGGTTGGGGAGGGTGATGTCTCCCATCGTCTTTTTCCCAAGAATTGCTTTAGCTATTCGTGGGTGTTTGTTGTTCCATATGAATTTCAGGATTGCTTGATCAATTTCTTTGAAGAAATTCATGGGTATCCTTATAGGGATCGCATTGAATCTGTATAGTGCTTTAGGGAAGTCTTGCCATTTTGACAATGTTAAGTCTTCCTATCCATGAGCAGAGAATATGTTTCCATTTCCTTGTGTCTTCTTTTATTTGATGGAGTAGGGTTTTGTAGTTTTCTTTGTAGAGATCCTTAACCTCTTGAACTAGGCTGATTCTGAGGTACTTGATTTTCTGGGGTACGATTGAGAATGAAATTTTTTATGTCACTTTCCTCTGTCTCACTATTTGTGTATAGAAAGGCCATAGATTTTGGGGTATTGATTTTATAGCTTGAAACTTTCCTGTACATGTCTATTGTTTCTAGGAGTTTCTTAGTAGAGGTTTTAGGATTCTATAGGTATAGAATCATACCATGTGTGAATATTGAGAGCTTGATTTCTTCCTTTCCTATCTGGATGCCCTTAGTGTTTTTTTTTCTTGCCTAATTGCTATTGCAAGTACTACCAATACTATGTTGAACAGAAGTGGTGAGAGTGGGCAGCCTTGTCTTGTCCCTCATCTTAGAGGAAAGGCCCTTAGTTTTTCTCCATTGAGGATAATGCTTGCCATGGGTTTGTGGTAGATGGCTTTGACTATCTTGAGGAAAGTTCCTTCTAAACATATTTTGGTGAGAGTTTTCATCATAAATGGATGTTGGATCTTGTCAAATGCTTTCTCTGCATCTATTGAAATGATCACATTGTTTTTATTTTTACTTTTGTTGATGTGATGGACTGTGTTGATTGATTTCCGAATATTAAACCATCCTTGCATCCCAGGGATGATGTATGCACGACCTTGCATCCTTGGTCATGATATATGATCTTTTCAATGACTTGTTGGATTCTATTTACTAGTATTGTGTTGAGAATCTTCACATCTGTGTTCATCAGGGATATTGACCTGTAGTTTTCCTTGTTAGCAGTGTCTTTATTTGCTTTTGGTATTAGGCAGATATGTGCTTCAAGAAACTGTTTGGGAGAGATCCTGTTTTTTCAATTTCCTGGAAAAGCTTGAGGAGAGCCGGCAATAGGTCCTCTTTAAATGTTTGGAAGAATTCTCTAGTGAAACCATCTGGTCCTGGGCTTGTTTTTGGGAAGACTTTTGATTACAGTTTCAATTTCCTTGATATTAATGGGTCTGTTTAGGTACTCCAAGTCTTCTTGGTTTAATCTTGGGAGATTGTAGGAATCCAGGAATTTATCCATTTCTTTTAGGTTCTCTTGTTTCGTGGGATACAGACTTTCAAAGTAGTCTCTGATGATGTTTTGAAATTCATTGGTTTCTGTTGTGATGTCCCCCTTTTCACTTCTGATTCGGTTTATTAGGCTTCTCTCTCTCTCTTTCCTTGGGAGTCTTGCTAGTGGTTTATCAATCTTATTTATTTTCTCGAAGAACCAGCTCTTTGTTTCATTAATTTTTCGGACTGTTTTTCGGGTTTCCATGTCATTGATTTCTGCTCTAAGTTTTATTATTTGTTTTCTTTGATCCGGTTTGGGTTCTTTTTGCTGGTCCTTTTCTAAGATCTTGAGCTGTGAAGTCAAGCTGTCTATGTAGGCCCTTTCTTCCTTCCTGAGGAATGCTTGCAAGGCTATAAATTTTCCTCTTAACACAGCTTTAGCTGAATCCCACAGGTTAGGAGGCAGTTTATCTTAAAGTAAAATATTTCTTTTTACAGACAGATATATATCTATAAATATTTATGCATATATATGTATAAATATATATAAATGTACACAAGGCTCAACCTTTAACAACATGTTAGTGATCTCTCATAGAAGAGCTTAATGGATCACAGTCTCCACACTATTCTCTTTAAGGAAACTTTCTTGTAAAATTTTCAGTGGTTTTTATAACAAACAAAACAAAATATATTATTTTGATTCTGTTTTGGGACAAGGGCTGAGTTTGGGATAGAAGCATACAAAACCTGGAGGTGGGAAGGTGTAATGGTGGTGGGACTGGTGTTTGAATATTAAATGTAATGATTTATTTATAACTGCATTAAAAGACAAAACAAAATAAAAATTAAAGGAGATAAGGGTGAGAAGACATTTCATGAAAGATGACATATATAGACGAAACAAAATGTATATATGAAAAAGTGCTCTACATCACTCTACATCAGAAAAATGCTAGTCAAAGAAACAAGGTATATCATCTTATACCAGTAAGATTGGCACACATCACAAAAACAGAAACAAACTAATATTGGAGAGGACTTTGTGGAAAAGAGATCCTCAATTCACTTCGATAGGTCCAGTATTTGGAAAACTATATGAAAACACATCTCAAAACGAGGAATTGAGTTCCCTTGGACCTATCCATTCAGATTTTGGGTATAAATCCCAACAATCCTAAAAATCTTTTCAGAAAAGACACTTGCATTCCTATGTTCAATGCAGCACTAGTCACAATCACCAAAACCTGGAAACAACCTAAGTGCCCAAGAACAGATAATTGGATAAAGAAACTCTGGTACACAGGCAAAATGGCTTATGAAACAGCTTTTGAAAAATGAAAAGGGGGCTGGAGCGATAGCACAGCGGGTAGGGCATTTGCCTTGCACGCAGCCAACCCGGGTTCAATTCCCAGAATCCCAAATGGTCCCCTAAACACTGCCAGAAGTTGTTCCTTAGTGCAGAGCCAGGAATAACCCTGTGCATTGCTGGGTGTGACCCAAAAAGCAAATAATAATAATAATAAAACAAAATTTAAAAAAGATAAAAGAGATCAGCATTGATCCTTCTCTCTCTATTAGGTGTGTGGGCCACCTAGGCAGTGGCCCATTCCCCTTTCCTGCACCCCAACTGGATACCCCATGACCAACTCCACCCAGCATCTTCGGAGACCTGCTCTTCCCTCTCAGTCACCACCCCTCCAGCGCTGCCCCAACTTCCTTCCTCATCTCCAAACCTGCTCCATCCATCAGGTGTGTGGACCACGAGCATTGTCACCGCCACATGTATTCATACAGAATACCTTTTAACCACCTAACCACAAAACCACGTGTATGCCAGCGAGTCTGTGCAAAGAACTTATTTCCTCTGCACTCCACTTTTAAAGTATGAGATCTCACATATATCAGTGAGCGACAAAAATTCACAAAGATAGCTCAATTGCTGGGCCATAACATCAAACAGGAGAAAGAACTGCAAAACACAAAGGGCACTATGGTAAAATCATGCAGAAACTTACCAAGCCTAATGATTGAAGTTGCTAACCCAGATGAATCAAAGAGTTACAATGCACTCTATAACCTCTCAGATAAGGAATTTTAAATGGAACCTTTAAGGATCAATAAGGAGCTCAAAGAAGATATGGAACGCACTGCTGATAAACACGAAAGAGGACAGGATATGAAAGTGGAGGTGAGGGAAAGGTAAACAAAAATATAAGCAGAAATGAAAGACTTTTCATTTCAATAGTAGGTGAAAAAAACTCAGTGGAAGGCCTCAGCTGCAGAGTGACAACTGCTGAGACAGAATCAGTGAGCTCCAAGATGATGTGCAGAGAATATCCAGACAACAACAGAAAATGGAAAAGAGCCTCAAAATAAACCAACAGATGTCAAGAGAAAATAGGGATGAAGCTAAGAGGAATAACATAAAAATTGTTAGAGTCTCAGAGGGACAGGAAGAAAACCCTGACGAAGAAGACTGTCAAAGACATCATTGCCAAGACATTCTCAGAGCTGAGGAGCACATGCGATCAGATTGCAGAGGCCAGAAAGGTACTAGCTAAAATAAATCCAAATAAAATACTCCAAGACACATCCTGATCAGAATGACAAAAACTGTGAACAGTGATAAAAGACTGAAAACAGCAAGACCAAGAAAGAAATTGCTTCTTAGGAGCATCCTTAAGATTCACAGCAGACCTATTCGATGAAACCTTAAAGGCCCGAAAACACTGGTGGGATATTGTGAACAAACTCAATGAAATAAGTACCTCACCTGAAACTTTACCCAGCTAGAGTTTCATTATTATCAGAAGGAACAACACACAGCTTAACAGAAAAATAATAACAGAGGAACTTCGTAGCCTCAAAACCATGACTACAAGAGTAACTAAACGGGCTACTTTAAGACAAGACAAGCTCCCAAAATATACCAACTTTGGGCAAAAAGATGGGACAAAATCCCATAACAATAATCTGTCGACATCAATGTCCTGATGCAACAATTGAAAGACATCAAGTAAAAGGATGGATCCAAAATCTGAACCCAGCATTCTGCTGTAAGAAACGCATCGAAACAAGCAAAGCAAACACAGGTTTTAAATGAATGGGAAGCAATCCTAAAAGCAAATAAATCCCTCCAAAAAGTGGGAGTGGCCATACTAATATCAGACCAAGTAGACTGAAGACTGAAGAAAGTTACAAGAGACAGTGAGGGTCATTTTCTAAAGATCAAGGGATCTGTACACCAGGAAGAACTCAGACTCCTAAATGGATAAGCACCTAAGGAGGAACCAACAGAATACTTTAATTTTTTTTAATTCTTTTATTGATTCACCATGTGGAAAGTTACAAAGCTTTCAGGTTAAAGTCTCAGCTATACAATGCTCAAACACCTATCCCTTCACCAGTGCACACATTCCACCACCAAGAATCACGATATACATCCCCCCTCCCCCCACCTCCCCAGCCCCCCACCCCGCATGTGTAACTGGTAAATTTCACTTTACTTTCACTTTACTTTGATTACATTCAATATTTAAACAAAAAATTCACTATTATTGATTTGGAGTTTCTTCCCCCTAAAGTCGATCTGCTGAAAAGAAAGCATTTGGTAATTTGTTTTCCATTGCTGAGAATGAAGAGATATGAGGTCAGGAGGCCGCACTAGCAGCAGCATAGTTTTGGATTTCCTATAGAATACTTTAAAACGACTTCTCAGAGACTTGGAGAAAGACATGGAGAGCAACAAAATAATATATAGAAATTGCAATATCACCTTATCACCTTCTGATATGTCAACAAGTCTCAAACACAGCAATATATACTTTATCTGAGGGAAAAAAATGGAAGACAGGGGGTCTAGTACATATATGTGGAAGATTCCATCCCCAAAGAGCTGAATACACATTCTTCTCAAGTGGACATGGGACATTCTACAAGATAACCACACACTGGGCCACCAAACATACCTCCAAAACATTAATAGGATAGAAAGTGTATTAACGATCTTTTCAGACCATGATGCACTGAAAAGCAAAGCGAATCACACCCAGAAACAGAAATTCAAACCAAACACCTGGAAATATACAGCTCACTAATGAATAATGAGTGGCTTAGAAAGCAAATCAAAGAGGACATCAAAAGATTCCTGGAAACGAACGAGAATAAAAACACGAGTTATCAAAATATATGAAACACAGCAAAAGCAGTGTTAGAAGGAAAGTTCATAGCTTTACAAGCATTCCTCAGGAAGGAAGAGTGAGCCCACATAAATAACTTAGCCTCACAGCTGAAGATCTTGGAGAATAGTGCTTGCTTCGGCAGCACATATACTAAAATTGAAACGATACAGAGATTAGCATGGCCCCTGCTCAAGGATGACACGCAAATTCGTGAAGCATTCCATATTTTTATGGTTACAAGAACACCTAAAATGGATATTTTCAGACAAAACAGGACCCTCCAATCCACCAAATTTCAGGAGAAAAATGGGACAAAACTCAATAACAATAATCTCTCTTAACATCAATCTGTTAAATGCACTAATTAAAAGACACGGCATGGCAGGATGGATTAGAAAATTGAACTCAACATTCTGCTGCCTGCAAGAAACACATCTCAACAGTCAAAGCAAATACAGGCTCAAAGTGCTCAAAGTCAAAGGCTGGAAAACAATCCTACAGGCAAACTACTCCCATAAAAAAGCTGGGGTAGCCATCCTAGTATCAGACCACATTGATTTCAGACTGAAGAAGGTCACAAGAGACAGTGACGGTCATTTCTTATTGATAAAGGGATCTGTACAACGGGAAGAACTAACGATACTAAATATATATGCACCTAATGAGGGACCAGCAAAGTACTTATAACAACTACTCATAGACTTGAAGAAAGACATCGAGAGCAACACAATAAGAGTGGGAGATTTCAACACCGCCTTATCATCTCTTGATAGATCAACCAGACTCAAGCTTAGCAAGGACATACTGCATCTGAGGGAAGAAATGGAAGAAAGGGACTTAGTAAATATATACAGGACACTTCATCCTCAAAAAGCTGAATATACATTCTTCTCAAGTGTGCACAGAATATTCTCCAAGATAGACCACATGCTGAACCACAAAACATACCTCCATAAAATTAAGAAGATAGAGATTGTATCAAGGATCTTCTCAGGCCATGATGTGCTGAAAAAAAAGATCTTGGAGAATAACCACAAAAGGAGTTGAAGCCAGAAAGGAGAAAGGAAATAACAAAATTTTGCACAGAAATTAATGACATGGAAACCCCAAAAGCAATCTGAAATATCAGTGAAGCTAAGAGCTTGTTCTTTGATAAATTAAGCAACCCCAATTAACCAGTAGCAAGACTCAAGGAATGAGAAAGAGAGACTCCTAATAAACAGAATCAAAACCAAAAAGGGAGACATCACAACAGAACCCACAGAAATTCAAAGGATTTTCAGAGATTACTTGGAAAAGCTTTATGCTACAATACTAGATACCCTCAAAGAAATGGATAAATAACTGGACTCCTATAAGCTCACAAAGCTGACCCAAGAAGACTTGGAATACATGTGCGGGCCTATCACTTGTATCACTTGTCATCCCATTGATCTTCGATTTGCTCAAGCGGGCAACAGTAACGTCTCCATTTGTCCCTGTCACGTGCTAGTGTAGCCCACTGATATCTGCTTATTCCAGGAAAAGGAAGAGCCGCAAATCATTCATTCAAGGTTTTTGAGGAAGAAGTTTGACCATCTCATTGGTGGGCGGCCTCGTGGTCTTTTGACGTCTCGTCCTGAGGAATCCATTCCTTAACAGCTCTAGTCCAGCGGTCATTTCTGAATCTCATTACGTGTCCAGCCCATCTGATTTTTGACCCCTTGGCAAACGAGACAGCGTCCCTGATTCTTGATCGAGGACGGAGGTCAGAGCTCCAGATTCCCTCTCTCACCTGAGTGGAACGTGATACTCTAAACATGGCTCTTTTGACTGCTCTTTGGGATACCCGAATTGCGTTCTCATCCTGTTTGTGTAGGGCCCAGGTCTATGAGGCATATGTTAGTGCAGAAAGAACGGTGGAGTCAAAATGATGTGCCTGGAGCACATTTCTTTGTCCTCTTAACCACTTCTTCCACGCTCTTGAGGGTGTTCCATGCGTTCTCTTCCTCCTGTGCAGTTCTGGGGCCAAGTCGTTCTTCATTTGAGTTCTCGACCCAGGTACACATAGCTGCTGTATTTGGAGATGTTCATTCCATTGTGAATAAATGGAATGTCAGGGACTAGCTTGTTTTTCATAAACATCGTTTTTTTGAGATTCAGCTGCAGTCTGACCTTTCCACACCCGAAATCGAAGTCGGCCAGCATTTGTGCCGCTTGGCTAATGTTTGGCATTATGACAACAATGCCATCAATGATGTGAAGGTGGTGTAGTTGCTGACCATCTATCTTAACTCCCATTCCTTCCCATTCCAGTCATCTCATGATGTTCTCGGGGTGGCAATGAAGAGTTTCGGTGAAATGGTATCACGCTGCCAAACCCCTGTCTTTACGTCAGTGATCACTTACTTGTTGAATGGTGAGATCCTAGTGGTGAATCCTTAGCACAGCTCGCCAAGGATCTTGATGTACTGAGTTTGAGTGCCCTCTTTGGCTAGGGCTTCAATGACTGCTTTAGTCTCAACAGAACCGAAGGCCTTTTTTCAATCGATGAACATTGGATAGAATGGCATCTTGATCTCTCTCACAAAACTTCAATGAGTTTGGTCACTGTGTGGAAATGGTGGATCGTGCTGAATCCTTTTCGGAACCCTGCTTGCTCGAATGGTTGTCTGCATTTCTATTCAGTGTTCTGCCATTTCTATTCAGTATGACTCAAGTGAACAATTTGTAGACAATGGATAGCTGGAAGATTGGGCGATAGTTGCTGATGTTGTGGATGTCTCCCTTCTTGTACAACAGAATGATCCTGCTGGTTTTCCTTTTGTTACGGAACCTTGCATTCAGACAGGTAGTGAGTGAAGAGTCTAGCTAGTGTATTGACGAGTACTGGCGGCAGATTCTTCAGGTGTTCGGGTCTGACCTTGACTGGACCGGGTGCTGTACGTGTCTTTATCAACGAAATGGCGTGTCAGATTTCGGAAGGGAGGACGTTGGGAACGACATATGCATCCTGTGGAATCCGATTACTGCTACGCTCCAGGCCGCAGACCTATAATTATCAAGGAAATCAAAATAGGGATCAAGAGACTCCCAAATATAAGAGCCCTGGCCCAGATGGGTTCACTAGTGAATTTTTCCAAACCTTCAAAGAGGACCTACTCTAAATCTTTTTCAAGCTTTTCCAAGAAACTTTAGAAACAGAAACACTTCAAATAGTTTTTGTGAGGCAACTATCACCCTCATACCAACAGCAGACAGAGACACCACAAAAAGAGAATTATAGGCCAATATCCCTGATGAATACAGATGCAAGATTCTCAACAAAATATTAGCAAATAGAGTCCAACAACTCATCAAAAAGTTCACATACCATGACCAAGTAGGATTCATTCAAGGATGCAAGGATAGTTTAGCATTCGGAAGCCATCAACATAATGCAGCCGTATCAATAAAAGGAACAATAAAACCCATATGATCATATGAATAGATGCAGAGAAGGCATTTGACAAGATCCACCCCCATTTCTGATAAAAACTCTCAGCAAAATGGGAGTGGAAGGAACTTTTCTCAATAGTCAAAGCCATCTGCTACAAACCCACCGCAAGCATTATTCTCAATGGGGAAAAGCTAAGAGCACTTCCTCTAAGATTGGAAATAAGACAAGGTTGCCCATTCTCACCACTTCTATTCAATATAGTATTGGAAGTACTTTGCATAGTCCTTAGGCAAGAAAAGGATATCAAAGACATACAGGATAGGAAGGGAAGAAGTCAAGCTATCCTTAGTCGCAGATAACATGATACTATACTTAGAGAACCCTAAAGACTCTACAGAAAGGCTCCTAGAAACAGTGGGTTTCTAAATCAAATTGGAAGGTTACAAAATAAATACTCAAAAAGCCCATAGCCTTCTGATGCACAAAAAATGAAACGGAAGAAATATATATTTGTTTAAAATCCCGTTCACAATAGTGCCTCAGAAAACCAAGAACCTTGGAATCAGCTTAATTACAACAGTGAAGGACTTATACAAAGAAAACTACAAAACACTGCTTCATGATATAAAAAAATGGAAGTAAGGAAATGGAGACTCATCCCTTGCTCATGGATCGGGAGGATTAACATTGTCAAAATGGTAATACTTCCCAAAGCATTGTACAGATTCAATACAGTCCCTATAAGAATACCCATGATATTGTCTAAAGAAGTAGACAAAACAATCCTGAATTTCGCATGGAGTAATAAACCCCCAGGAAGAGCCAAAGCAATCCTTGGGGAAAAGAAGATGGGGGCATCAATTCCCCAATCTCAAACTGTACTACAAAGCTGTAGTAATTAAAACATCCTGGTATTGGACTAGAAACAGAATCACAAACCAAAGGAACAGAAGTGAATATTCTGACAGTCTCTCAAGTATATGATCACTTAATCTTTGATAAAGTAGCAAGAAATGTGAACTGGAGCAAGGAAATCCTCTTCAGCAAGTAGTGCTGGGAAAACTGGACAGATACATGCACAAGAATTAATTCACACCTCTGTCTAATGCTAAGCACAATATTTAGATCAAAATGGATTAAAGACCTCGATATAGAACTGAATCCATAAGGTACACGAAGGAAAATGTAGGCATCGCCCTTTGTGATATTGAAGTTAAAGGCAACTTCAAGAATAAAACACCACTGACCAAGCAAGTGGAAACAAATAGAAACAAATGGGACTACATTAAACTAAGAAGCTTCTGGGGCTGGAGTGATAGCATAGCGGGTAGGGAGTTTGCCTTGCACGTGGCCAACCCGGTTCAATTCCCAGCATCCCATATTGTCCCCTGAGCACGGCCAAGGGTAATTCCTGAGTGCAGAGCCAGGAGTGACCCCTAAGCATCGCTGGGTGTGACCCAAAAAGCAAAAAAAAAAAATTAAATTAAATTAAATAAGTATCTTCTGCACCGCCATAGAAACCGTGACTCAAATACAGAAAGAGCCCAGAAATGGGAAAATATATTCAACCAATATTTATCAGATAGGGGCTTAATTTCCAGGATATGCAAGACACTGGTAGAACTTTATAAGAAAAAAAACTCAAACCCAACCAAAAAATGAGGAGAAGAAATGAACAGGAACATCCTCAAAAAGGAGATTCAAATGGCCAAAAGGCACATGAAAAAATGACCTTCATCACTAATCATCAGAGAGATGCAAATCAAAACAACACTGAGGCCCATCTGCCTTCTGACCAAGCTGCTTAAGGGCCATGATTCCGGAGACTCAGAAACGAATCTCAGGACCCAGCAGCCTTTGGGAGAAATGCGTCCAGAATCTGCATTAGGTTACCGACGACGTCAGACCATCAAAGGTGGGAAAAGGTGCCTATTCCCCCTGACGACTCGGTGGCTTGGTGGCCGCATCTTCCAGAGAGGCCAATAGTCAGTCAGGTGTGGGCCCACAGTCAGGGGACTCCTGAGGCCTGAGAGGAAAGGGGTGGAGCGGGCCCTTTCCTCTCCCACGCCAACGAGACCCTGAGTGGCCGCCCACGAAAGGTGGAATATTAATCATCATTAAGAAATTATAAAACCAAACAATTTACCACTCCATGGAGGAATCTGGAGAGTATCATCTTGGATTAAGTTAGCCAGAAAGAGAGGGTGAGACACAGAATGATCTTGCTCTTATGTGGGATATAAAGAAACAATGCAGGGGAATAACCGATGTCCCAAAGCAATAGAGACTTTGAAAGGATCTTCAGTAGGAATGCTACTCAGTGCGATGAAGTGGGTGGGGACACTGCGATGATTCTGAATGGAACATGGCATTCTGGAGAGGGAAATCGTGCTGTATTATGCTACATACAAATATTACCTATACCAGTGTAATAAAACACAATGTATTAAAAAAAACTAAACAATATGCCTCCCAGGGAGGCAGATTGGAGGAAGGAGGTGGAAAGGAACCAGGGGACATTGGTAGAAAGAAGCTGACACGGGTGGTGGGATTGAAACACAGTATGCCTGAAACTCTAATATGAATAGTTTTCTAAGTCACAGTATCTCCAAAAGATTTTTTTTAAGTAAACAGATTTTATTTAGAGGTTTTTGAGGAAAGGAGGAAGGGGTAAGTGGGAGAGAGAAGAGTAAGAGTAATGAGCTCAAGAGAGAACTCGGGCTTCTCCAAGGGTGGAGAGAGCCCTACACATATCCTAGCACTAGACACAAAAGCATGAAAGTACACATCTCAAGAAGGGGGATGCGGGCAAGACATGTGCTCAGGCACTGCATGTGCTCGTCCACATGGGCATGAGCAGCACATGGGCTCAGGCAGCATATGAACCTCCAAAAGAATGTTTAAGTCCTTCCTTCATCTACTCCCAACTAGATTTCCACTCAGAGGGAATAAAATCCCTGCGTGACAAGGATTGGATCCATTGAGCACCAGTGCAGACCCAGGATATGGAAAGTCGTGGCAGATAAGGCCTCACTGAGAGAAACCCTGACGGAATGAGATGGTAATGCTATCACATAATAATTGTGACATAATTTCCTTGAATCTTGCATTCCTTCTCTAGATGCAAAACAAGAAAACTGACTCCGCCGAGATGTAACCCTGGGGGCCGCATGTGTGCGGCCTCTCATGCTGCTGAATGAGCATGATTACAGAGGTCATCTAGACTACTTTTGATACCAGCAGCTTCTTGCACAAATGTCTCTAGACTGGAACTAAGCCGCGGCCCCATGTCGCCCCAGGAGGGGAAAGGTTTTTCTCTCTCCCCTTTTTCTTGCTGGGGGGCATGGCGTGGCGACCACCATGTTATGAGGACCACTAAAGAGAGGTACGAGCTTGCAATAATGCAATTTCTGGCAGAAATTTCCCTGGACTTAGTTACTAAAATACTAAAATACAGAAATCCAAAACCTCATATCTCTTTATTCTCAGCAATGGAAAACAAATTATCAAATGCTTCCGTTTCAGCAGGCCTGATTCTGGGGGGGCAGGAACTCCAAACAATAATAGTGAGTTTTTTGTTGAAATATTGAATGTAATCAAAGTAAAGAGAAAGTAAAGTGAAAGTTATCAGCTACAAAGGCGGGGGAGGGATATGGGTGGGTGGGTGGGTGGGTGATATATGGGCTTTTTTTTTTTTGGTGGTGGAATTTGTGCACTGGTGAAGGGATGGTTATTTTATAACGAGCATTGTATAACTGAGAGTAAAGCCTGAAAGCTCTGTAAATTTCCACATGGTGATTCAATTAAAAAAATGAAAGAAAACTGAGGCATAGAGTTATTGCAAAGATCATAAGAGATTATGTATGCACTGTGCAAAACACGATGGAATGTAGGGAAGATTAGTGTTCTGGGAACAAAGACCGTACAAGATGTACCACATCCTGATCTCAGCCACTCAAATGAGAAATTTACTGGGACACAATATCCAGGAACAATATCAATGAACTCCACGAAATATTAATTTCCCAGGTCTGTTGAAAAAATTTCAGACTCCCAGATATTTTTTAATTTTAGAAAATTTTTATTAAAAATGCATGATTTACAAAGTTACCGGGAGCAAACTTTAGGCATAAAATACTTCATACCAGCCCCTCCACCAGTGCCAATGTCCCTTCACTAAGGGAATCACATGTTCTCCTTACCCCTCCCCACACTAGACCCATACCTGTCAACTTGACAGGCACATGACAAAGTTTCCATGACTACCACTTAGACCCATGTTTTCAGTTCAGTGAAGTCTGTATTTGGGATATATGACTAGACCCCTCACTTCTATTGCTGGCATAACTAAAGCCCTGAAGCCTACTGACCCATTACTTCTAGTTCTCTTTGGCCCCCTTCATTTCCTTCTTTCTCTGTCCTGCTCCTCTGGAAACAATGCAGGTTCCCAGATATTAGAAATGATTCCTGTTCTAAAGTCATGGATCCAAACTTTGTCCTCCATGTGACAATAGTATTTGTACTTTGACCCTTTCTCATCTACAAAATGGCCATTCTAGGCCTTATGGGAGTCATGCATAGATTCAAGGAAAATAACATAGAATAAAACTCTGGAGCCATAGAGAGAGAGAGAAAGAGCGAGACAGAGAGACTCACCAAAGAATTGATAACTTTTGTTTTATTATAATCAAGGGGCTTCTGTTCTAAAGTGTAGGAAAGCAACTTCAATAAAATCTTATTACCTACTCCCAGGAGAAAAGTTCAGGATTGAAATTTGGCAGAACGCTCTGCTTAGTTGGGATAACAGCTCTCCCAAATGATAAGAAATATAGCAGATGAATTGGATATTCAGAAAGGCCCCTCCTACTTGGTTTACATTCTCCATAAAATACCAACTCGATGCTGCATCATTTACAGATCATCACCATGAAGTTTAAGATCTTTCTCCACATTTTGCTTCTAGTCACTCTCCTAGGACTCAGGGCAGAAGCATCAATGCGTGAGTACAGAATATGGGAGCTCAAAGGGAATAGGGAATACAAGGGGAAACAGAAGCACAAAGAAAGTTCATTTCTTATTTCATAGGAAGTGAGTCAATTCTATTTGTCAAATACATGTTGGGCTTAAATAATGTGCCAGGAAATAAATATACAGATAAGCTTCTGTCAATGAGCAAAATGTCAGGTCCAGGGCTATAAGCAATGATACAGCGGGTAGGGTTTTCCTTGCATGCAGTTAAGCAGGCTATGATCCCCAGCACCGCATACGGACCCGTGATTCGGCCAGAGTGATCCCTAAGCTAAGAGCCAGGAGTAATTCTTGAGTACCACAGGTGTGACTCCCTGCTCTGCCTCCCAATAAAACCCAAATGAAAACAAAATGACAGACCCAATTTTGTGAGATCAATGTACCTGGGAGATAGATAGAAAATGCTGGGTGCTAAGGTGATCCGTAAGGGGGTAGGGGAAGTGAGACTGTGAGGAGGAGAAATAGACTTCAATGCTGAAGGGGAGCAAGGACAGAAGAGGGAAAGGAGAACAGAAGAGCTGTAATGAAAAAGTAAGAGGCTTAGTCTAGCCAAGTCACACCTACTTGTAAGGTAAGGTCTCTTCCAGGACTCCTTTCCTCAAGTTCAGAAACTGCCAATGGAACCACTATGACAATAATAGTTGGAAATGATCGCTTTGGATAAGAGTTGAGCAGTGATATGTACTGAAAGTAGACCAAAGACCTAACATGATGGCCTCTTAGTATCTGTAATGCAAATCATAATGCCCAAAATTAGAGAGACAGCAAGAAGAATTGTACCTGTCACAGAGTCAGGAAGTAAGATGGAGAGGGGTGGGGATAGCAAGAAACACTGGGAACAAGGTGGTGAAAAATGTGCACTGGTGGAGGGATTAGTGCCCCAGCATTGTGTGCCTGAAACGTAATCTGGCTAGTTTGTAACAGTATCTCACTGTGATCCAATAAAACTTAAGTTAAAAAAAATTTTTTTAATGAATTGAGTGCTTGAGGTAGGAAGAGGGTATACAGACTCATTAAAATATAGGCCATAAACTCATATAAAATGAGATGTTAAATCTTCCAATAACCCAATATGTAAGTTGTTCTCCAGGATTCATTTTTGATCCAGCAGTAGCAACTGCAGCAGCTTGTGAGAACCTTTACTGATTCCAGTCTTCCTGGGTCAGAAACTCTGAGTGTATGTCTCACAATCTGCTTCAACAAGCTTCAGAGTTTGGGTAGGCCCACTCAAGTTTTCCAAACCTCAGTGCTAGACAAAAGTAAGTGCTCCGTGCCCTCAGAGTATCACTTAAGCCTCTGTGTACTTAACCCTACAATTTTTCCTTTTATAAAGTCAGATCGATGTTTTACCTCGGTTTGTTTAACAGTTGATGTGTGAATCTCTCAGTGTAACTTAGCTCATAATAGTTTTCTGATTGGGAACTGGTGTGATAGTACAGTGCGTAGGGAATTAGCCTGGCATGCAACAGATCAGAGTTCTATTTCTGGCACCCATATGGTCCCATGAGCCCATCAAGAGTAATTCTTGAGCACAGAACCAGGAATAACCCCTTGAGCCCTGCCGGGTCTGACTCCCCTCCGAAAAAAAAATTAGTTTCCTCACTTTACAGTATCTTTTCTTGAAATAAAACGATAATGAATATTCCACCAGTTCTGCCCGGTGTTGAGGTGGCTGCCACCTTTTCAGAGCTTCTTGGACAGCCAGGTTTGAGACTGCAGTGACGTGACACATGCGACCTCACGACATGGAGGTGAAACTGGCCCATCTCCCTGCCCCAACAAGGCCCCTTGTTGCCGCCCTCGGACAGCAACCGGCTCCTGAATGGCCATGATCCCAGAGGCACACAAACCAATCTCGGAACCCAATTGCTTTTGGCATAAATCCCTCCAGACTTATTACTAAAATATAAGAAACCCAAAAACCTCTTCATATCAGCAATAGAAAACAATTTTTTATAATTTTTATTTTTTTATTGAATCACCATGTGGAAAATTGCAATGCTTTCAGGCTTAAGTCTCAGTTATACAATGCTGAAACAACCATCCCTTCACCAGTGCCCACATCCCAGCACCAAAAAAAGAAGGAAAAAGTACACCTCCCATCCCGCGCCCCCCCCCGCCTTGTAACTGATAAATTTTACTTCACTTTCTATTTACCTTGGTTACATTCAATATTTCAACACAAACCTCACTATTATTGTTAGGAGTATCCCACTAGAGTCAGACGTGTTGTGAAGGGATATGAGGTCTCGCGGTTTTGGATTTCTGTACTTTAGCAACTAAGTCCAGGGAGATTTCTTCCAGGTATTGGATCACTGCAAGCTTGTAAACCCCATCTGTGGTCGTCATAATATGGCGGTCACCACGCCCTTCCTCCCCGGCAAGGAAGAGGTGCGCGAGAGAAATACCTTTCCCTTCCTGGGCGGGCATGGGGCCGCGGCTTGGTTCTCAGTCTGGAGACATTCTGTGAGGAGCTGCCCATGCCGAAAAATTTAGCTGGCATCTGGAGTCATGCTCGTGCAGCTGCAGAGAGGCCACAAACATGTGCGGCCCCCGGGATCACATCTTGGTGGCAGTAGCAATAGAAAACAATTTAAAACAAATTATCTAATGATGCCTTTTCAGCAGGTCTGATTGTTGGGGAAAATTCCAAATAATAATGGTGGATCTTTTGTCAAAAAAAAAAAGTGAATTGCTTGGAGGTAGTAGGGTCAGGAACCTTGGGCACATCAGTGGTGCAGAGATATGGTATATGTATATACCTAAACCACTAAGTCAAACTGCAAGCCTGAGAGCCAAATGACAACAACCAAACTTAAAATGTGGCTGTCATGGAGGCAGGCTGGGGGTGGGAGGGAATGGTTGGGAGACATTGGTGGTGAGATTATTCTAGGATTTTAGGAATACAACTCAACTATAAATAACTATATAAATCATGGTGCCTTAGTATTTTAATGCAAAAAAATTGGACGAAAAATAAAAACCCTGAACTGCTAAAAAGAACTGTAATGAAGGTATATTAAATATAAAAGCATGTTATACAGTGGTGGAAGAAACAATTCTGTAGCCTGGCATCTTTCTCTTTGTAAAGAAAGTGTAAGTCAACAGAACATAAATTTATTAACCAGCAAGTCTGCATCAATATATTAGAGAAGGACCCTAGAGGAAACCCCCCCCCAATATAAGAGAACAAAAGGGACCAAAAATAGAATCAGAAACAAGAAAGAATGTGAAAACAAAGAAGAATATTATTGAGGAATAGAGACAGGAAAATGGATTCTTCAAATGTACAAAACTTAGTGTCCTTCCTGCTGAAAACACACACAGTGAACAGGTGCACACACCAGTTGATAAAAAGGGATTATTTTCCTCATTGCAGATGAGAGGAAGCTGGGTGCTCTTTTGTTTTAATGACATGGATGGCCAGAGGGTCAGGTCTGAGAGAATTAGAAGCAGCAGGACTCCAGCCCTGCAGCTTCCTCTTGAAGAGTCCAAGATTTGGGGCTGCCATGACTCAGGTCGACGGCCATCGCCAGAGGACCCACTCTACTCCTCATCTGGTCTGACAGTTGGCGGGTGAACCGTGACTGGGAGAGACACATGGGCTAGGTGGGAGGAGATGAGCTCTGCTACTATGGAAAGTCTCGTGGATGTTCTCAGGGGCCCTGGTATATGGGTCCTACAAGGAAGGTAATCGTTCTCCTCTCTCTACCGCCCTGTGTCTTTATAGGTCCACGCCCCAAAGAAACTCCAGTAAAATGTTTCCTTCCTATGGTAGTTGGGAATTGTCAAAATACATATCACAGATGGTTTTACAATGAAAGATCTACACGTTGTGAGGAATTTACCTACAGCGGCTGTGGCGGGAATGCCAACAACTATATAGACAGGGAAGAATGTGAGCACCATTGCCTATAAAGCAAAGTTTACGTGTGAACATCCTCTCTGGAGTAAATACTCTATGATAATTAAAAGATTTTGCTGCGAGTAAGTGAAATCTCCTTTACCCAAATTCATTCTCCATGCAGCGTGCCTATTTTCACTCATCTCTGTGCCAAAAACGTTTACAAATACGGGGTTGGAGCGTAATAGCACAGAGGGTAGGGCGTTTGCCTTGCACAAGGCCGACCCGGGTTCTATCCCCGGCATCCCATATGGTCCCCCAAGCACCGCCAGGAGTAATTCCTGAATGCAAAGCCAGGAGTAACCCCTGAGCATCGCTGGGTGTGATCCAAAAAGAAAAAAAAGTTTACAAATACTGCCCACATATTAAAAGCCTCAGACCATCTTTGCTAAATACATACCAATACAATACTTTGTCAAATACAATACACTGCAGAAATTTGAAAGTGTTTGGTCATCCATGCTTAGTCTGCATGACATCTAGCCCACAGAGAAGAAAACCTTTAAAGAAAGAAGTGAAAGGTAAAAATCTTTAGAAACATTCTGACAAGGATGAAATATATGGACTGGAGCAATAGCACAGCAGGAAGGGCATTTGCCTTTTTGTGGCCGACCTTGGTTCGATTCTTCTTTCCCTCTCAGAGATCTCGACAAGCTACCGAGAGTATCTTGCTCACACGGCAGAGCCTGGCAAGCTATCCATGCCATATTCAATTTGCCAAAAACAGTAACAACAAGTCTGACAATGGAGACATTATTGGTACCCACTCAAGCAAATAGACTACACTGCTACAGTGCTATATAATAACTTTCATTAAGTACCTAATGTGATATATCAGGAAACAAAGGATCTGATTGTCCCATTTTCTATTTCCATCTGCACAGACAGGAAGATTCTATTAGTAGCTTTATCATATAATTGAAGGATTTTTTTAATTGAATCACAGTGAGATATGGATTTACAAAGTTGTTCATGATCTGAGTCTCAGTCATATCATGTACAAACCTTCATCCTAATAGAGGGAATTAAAGTTCAGAAAGATCAGCTACTTGTCCGAAATCTCTAACCTCTGAAAGGAAGCTGGTGATCGAATCAACGTCAGACTCTAGAACGCACATTCTCAGCAGTTCCCCACCAGGCTGTAGTCAGAGTCAATTCTACCCAGGAGAGCCCAAGCTCTGCTCGCCTCTCCTTCCTGGAACACCAGCAGCACACACATCCGCAGAGTTGGCGCTGGGCTGCTATATGTAGGAAACCAAACCATTCACGGTTTTGTAAGCCAAGGTGCCTATAGTTAAATTGAAACGCATGTCCACAAAGTCTGAGGTGGCACTCACTTCGAGACAGCGGGAAGAAGCCAGCACAGTGCTGAGGACAGACTGTTTTCTGAATTCCATTCCCGTGTCCTGCCGTCTGCCAGAGTCAAGCAAAACCCAACCATTAACTGAGCAGATGCCTACATTCTCACTGCCTCTCTGGGCTCTCAAATGCACATTCAGTCCTAAGGCCAACTACACACACAGAGTTAACAAACCTTCCCTTTTTCCCTACACATGAAAATCATTGTTACACACATGACACACACATACACAAATACACACGACAGAGATAGACAGACAAAAATAAAATGATGACTTCTATAAGTCACTATGATTTGGGTTACCTTGTTAAGCAGTATGACAATGGATAACTAACAGATGCAATAATCAACATAAATTGATGATTCTCAGTTGTGGTTCTCAGAAGTCCCTAGCTCTACTATGTATAAGACCTCGGAGAAAACCACCACCAAAAGACATGATGTGGTTCATTTAAGAAACCAAGATATCCCTAGCCAGTTTTGGTATCTATTTCTATAGATAACATACATACATTCATATATATGCATATATATACACACATATAAAGATCATCGTTTCTTTCCCAGTTGCAGGGCTCAAGGATCTCTCTGCTCCCACATGACCCCATTCTGTCTATTTTGAACAGAGCAGCAGATAGTCCTTTAAGTTTTTCTAAGAAACGGACCCTGACACTTTTCCTTGAGGAGAATCAGCAAACACCATGTTCTGAGGGTCATTTCCTTAAACACTCTGCCCACACAGGGTCAGGAAGGCAAATTCATCTGCATTGTCATAACGATCTATTGCACTCTCAGATTATGGAAACTCTGGAATCCAAAAAATCCATTGCAGCAACTCTACCCCAGGTCAAGTTAGCGTTATATCTCACTCCTCCACAAGGAGGCCCAATCAGCACCTCCAGGTGGCACCTTCAACCCACATATGCTAAATATATGATTCATTTTTTATGTTAAATATTGTAGTAGGTATTTGAGGCAGGAAAACAACCTAAGGCAGGAATGAAGCAGACAACTAAGGACACCTCTTGGGAAATGAGATTTTTACTTCTTATTTTGGGTCATACCTGATGCTATGAGGGCTTACTCCTGGCTCTGAATCAGGGTCACTTCTGGAAGTACTTGGGGATGCTTGGCACCATATCTGGTACCAAGGAGTGAACCAGTGTCCATTGCATGCACAGTTAGTGACTTCCCTACTGGAATAACTCTTCAGACCCCAACACTTCATTTTTGGAAAGTAACAAAACCTAGAAGTTACTTTCTCTGCAATACATTTGTTGGTCCAAAAGCAGCATGTGTGCATCCCTGTGGTGATGCTTTCATGTGAAGTGAGGTCTAATAGGACACTGGATGCCCCAGGATTAACGAAGAACCTACAGATTAATTCTCAGATTAGGAGAATCTTCAGCAAGAAAAAAAAGATTCTTTTTAAAGCACAAAAAGTTCAAAAACTTTTTCCTTGACATCTCCCAGGCATGAGATTGTTCTCTTCACTTAAAGTCCCAAATCAGGCCGTTTGAAAAAGTCCCACAAAACACATTTTGAAATGGAAAGCAGAGACTTTGGATTCACCTGCATTCGACTAAACCTGAGAAACCTCAGAGCATAGGTCAGGATGGTAGTTTTTGGGTTTGTTACTGGACCAGGCCTCACCTCCCCAGGCACTTCCCTGATGAGTTCAGAGAAAGTTAAGAAGGAGGCCTGTGGCTCTTTCTCTGTCTCTTGACACCCATGTTCACTCACCAAGTGTTGGAAGGAGTTGTCCTCGGCAAAGAATAAAGAACACAAAAGCAGCAAATATGTGGATAAATATAGGATAATATGTATGCCTTCACATGTCTTAATTTACTTTCTTGAGGAAATTATATTCACAGCAACTGGAGATGGATCCTTCAAAATATGTGCCTGAATTGGAAGCACAAAATCATGAACTTAGTTCCCAGGGTCACATGCTTTGAACTGGCTCTAAATTCAAGGTCCCCCAATGCAACAGAGTATGCCTTACCCAGGGATGTATGTGCACACCACAACTAAAATGTGGGACTCCCCTAAGGTACCGCTGAAATATATGTATGGACCTCTGCTCATCAGTGTAAGAAAATCACGAACAAAGGAAATTTTAAAAGGTAATGTCTCTTTAAAACATTCATAATAGTGCAGTTTTCAGGATATAACATATGAATTGAATATGAATGTGACACAATACAAGAAGAGGGGGAAGGAAATAAAGCTACAAGGTATCAGGTTCCTATATTATATCAGAATTATGTCAAAATATTCAGAACCTACATCCAATACCATGGCCATCCTCAGCTTAAGAGCTTCAGAATCTCTCTGACATAGCTGACCCAGTTTTTGTATTAGAAAGATTCTCCCTCCATGAATATTCAAGACACATATAGCCTTGTAGAACTTTACCTAAAGAACACAGTCAATCCCATTTCTTATAAATGGGGGCTAGGATGACTAGAAACTACGAAACCTGACATACAGTGGCCAAAAAATAAATGAAAAAATGATTCACCTAAGGGAAATGCTAGTCAAAGAGACGATGTATATCAACTTATGCCAGTAGGATTAGCACACATCACAAAAGCCCAAATATAACAATGGTTGGAGAAATTTGAGGGAAAAGGGATCCTCATTCACTGCTGTAGATTTATCCAGTCATTTTGGAAAACTATATGAAAACGCATCTCAACACTAGTAACTGAGTTCTCATGTGACCCAGCTATTCTGATTTTGGATATATACCACAGGTATCCCAAAAATCTTTTCAGAAAACACACTTGCAGTTTATGTTCATAGCAGCATGAGTCACAATTGCCAAAATCTCAAAACAACCTAAATGCCGAAGAACAAATGACTGGATAAGGAAACTATGGTACACACGCACAATGGAATATGACTCAGCTTTAAGAAAAGATAAAAAATATATAGAATCAAGCAATTTGCCAAAGTGGAGGAATCTGCATAGTATTATCTTGGATTTAGTTATTCAGAAAGAGAGGGTCAGACACAGAATGATCTTGCTCATATGTGGGATATAAAGAAACAATAAAAGGGAATAACAGATGACCTAAAGCAATAGAAATTTTGAAAGGAGCTTCAGTAGGATTCCTGATTCAAGTTGAGTGCATGGAGGAACAAATCGATCATTGTGAAAAGAAGTTGGCACGCTGGAGTAGTGAGTGGTGCTCCATTATGTAATACATAAAAAAATTACCTCCAACAGAGTTCTGAAACACAGTGTATAAAACAAAAATAAACGGTATGCCTGTTCAAGGAGGCAGACTGAGGGTAGAAGGAAGGAACCTGGGGACACTGGTACAGGGAAGCTGGCACTGGTGGTGGGGATGGAATTGGAAGATAGTATGCCTGAAACTCTAATATAAATAGTTTTCACAATCACAGTGACTCCAAAAGAATTTTTAAGTTCTGCTTCATCTACTCCCAACTAGATTCCCATCCAGAGGGAATAAAATCCCTAAGAGGACGGTGATTGAATCCATAGAGCACCAGTGTAGATTCAGGATATGGAAAATCATTGCAGAAAAGGCCTCACTGACAGAGACATGAGAGAATGACATGGTAATGCTATCGCATAATAATTGTGACATAAATTCTTGAATCTTGCCTTCCTTCTCTAGATGCAAAACCAAAGAAAACCCTGAGGCATAGAGTTGTTGGTAAGATCATAAGAGATGATGAATGCCCTGTGCACAATGCGATGGTATGTAGGGAAGATTATTGTTCTGGGAACAAAGAGAGTACAAGATATACCACATCCTAATCTCAGCCACTCAAATGAAAAATTTTCTGGGACACAATATCCAGAAACAATATCAACCTGAACTCCATGCACTATTAATTTCCTGGGTTTGTTGAAAATATTTCATTCTCAAAGCTATTTTTTAATTTTTTACAATTTTTATTTAAAAAGACTCCTCACACGATACCTGTCTGAATGCAAAGTTCCATCCCATTGAAAAACCAACAAGACCATCCTGTTGTACAAGAAGGGAGACATCCACAACGTTGGCAACTATTGCCCAATCTGCCTTTTGTCCATCGAATACAAGTTATTCACTCCTGTCATCCTCAATAGAACAGGCAGAACACTGATGAAGGACACCCATGAGAGCAATCTAGGCTTCAAAAAGGATTCAGCACAATTGACCATATACACATGATGATCAAGCTCATTGATGTCATATGAGATTTCAATATGCCGCTCTGTCTAACGTTCATTGATTTAAAGAAGGCCTTTGAGGCACATGAAAAAGTGCTCTACATCACAAATCATCAGGGAGATGCAGATCAAAACAACCATGAGATACCACCTCACACCACAGAGACGAGCACACATCCAAAAGAACAAAAGCAACGACTGTTGGAGAGGATGTGGGGAGAAAGGGACCCTTCTACACTGCTGGTGGGAATGCCGACTGGTTCAGCCCTTTTCAAAAACAATATGGACGATTCTCAAAAAACTAGAGGTTGAGCTCCCATTTGACCCAGCAATACCACTGCTGAGAATATATCCCACAGAAGCAAAAAAGTATAGTGGAAATGACATCTGCACTTATATGTTCATTGCAGCATTGTTTACAATAGCCAGAATCTGAAAAAAAAACCCGAGTGCCCTAGAACAGATGATTGGTTGAAGAAACTTTGGTACATCTATACAATGGAATACTATGCAGCTCTTAGAAAAAATGAGGTCATGAAGTTTGCATATAAGTGGATATGTATGGAAAGTATTATTGTAAGTGAAATGAGTCAGAAAGAGAGAGACAGACATAGAAAGATTTCACTCACCTGTGGAATATAGAATAACAAAGTAGGAGACTAACATCCAAGAATAGTAGAAATAAGTACCAGGAGGTTGACTCCATGGATTGGAAGTTGGCCTCACATTCTGGGGAGAGGGCACTTCAGATAGAGAAGGGAACACCAAGTAAAATGTGGTTGGAGGCCAGGCGTGCTGAATGTAGACTAGATCCTGAACAGGATGGCCAGTCAACATCTTTATTTCAAACCACAACACCTATTCAGGGAGAGAGAACAAAAGGGAATACCCTGCCACGGTGGCAGGGTGGGGTGGGGGAGATGGAATTGGGGAGGGTAGGAGGGATGCTGGGTTAATTTGTGGTGGAGAATGGGCACTGGTGAAGGAATTGGTTCTCGAACTTCGTATGAGGGAAACATGAGCACAAAAAATGTATAAATCTGTAACTGCACCCTCAAAAAAAAGTAAATAAGTAAATAAATTTTAAAACTCTAAAGGAAAATAAAAAATAAAGAAGGCCTTTGATTCTTTTGAGACTGAAGCGGTCATCGAAGCTCTAGCTAAACAGCATATTCAAACACAGTCCATCAAGATCCTCGGCGAGCTGTATTACAGATTAACCCCAGAATCTCACCACTCTACAAAGAAGTGTTCATTTATGTAAAGAGAGGGGTTCAGCAGGGTGACACCGTTTCACCGAAACTCTTCAGTACCACCCTGCAAAACATCAAGCGATGACTGGAATGGGAAGAATTCGGATGAAGATAGACGGCAGGCAACAACACCACCTCCACTTTGATGATGACATCGTTCTCCTAACACCAAATATCAGCCAAGCAGTACAAATGCTTGCGGACTTCGACCATGAGTGTGGGAAGATCGAACTATAGTTGAATCTCAAGAAGAGAATGTTCATGAGAAACAAACTAGTTCCTGATGTGTCATTTACCTTCAACGGAATGACCATCTCTGAATACAACAGTTATGTGTATCTAGGTCGAGAACTCAACATGACAAATGACCTGGCACCTGAACTGCGCAGGAGAAAAGAACGTGTGGAACACCTTCAAGCGCATATAGAAGTGGTTAAAAGGATGAAGAACACCAGCTCTGGGCACATCTTTTCGACTCCAAAGTTTTTCCTGCACTAACATACGTTTCACAGACCTGGGCCCTACGAAAACAGAATGAGAACTTATTCCTGTATCCCAACGAGCAATGGAAAGAGACATGCTAGGATTATCACGTCTCACTCAAGTGAGAGAAGGAATCAGGAGGTCCAACCTCTATTGAAGATCAAGAATCAGGGATGCTGTCTTCTTTGCCAAGGGGTCGAAAATCAAATGGGCCAGACACATAACGCAATTCAGAAATGACCACTAGACTAGAGCTGTTACTGACCGGATTCCACGAACGTCAAAAGACCACATAGCCGCCCACATACAAGATGGCCAGACTCCTTCACCAAGACCCTTAATAATGGTTTGAGGTTCTTCGTGATTCTTGAGTGAGCAGACACCATTGGGCTACACTAGAACGTTACACAGATAAATGCAGACGTTACTGGTGCCCGCTCGAGGAAATCGATGAATAATGTGATCACAAGTGATATAAGTGATTAAAAATTGCATGATTTACAAAGCTACAGGTAGTTTAATTTAGGCATATAATACTTCAATACCAATAACTCCACCAGTGTTCCCAAATATCTTGCTAACCCCATCCTATATTAGACAGGCACATGACAAAGTTTCCAAGACAAACACTTGGATTCCATGTTCTCAGTTCTTTCAAGTCTGTGTTTTGGATATATGACTAGACATCACACTACTATCGCTGGCATAACAAAAGCCCTGAAGCCTATTGACCCATTACTTCTAGTTCTCTTCTGCCCTCTTCATTTTCTTCTTTCTCTGTCCCCCTCCTACTAAACAATGAAGGTTCCCAGGTATTAGAAATAATTCCTCTTCTAAAGTCCTGGATCCAAACTTTGTCGTCCATGTGACAATAGTATTTTTAGTTTGAATTTTTCTCATATACAAACTGGGCATTCTAGGCCTTATGGAATCATGTGTAGATTCAAGGAAAATAACATAGAATGAAACTCTGGAGCCATAGAGAGAGAAAGAGACAGACTCACCAAAGAATTGAGAACTCTTGTTTTATTATAATCAAGCGGCTCCTAATCTAAAGAATAGAAAGGCAACTTCGATAAAATCATATTAGCTATTCCCTGGAGAAAAGTTCAGAATTGATACTTGGTAGAACGCTCTGCTTAGCTGGGATTACAGCTCTCAGAAATGATAAGAGATATAGCAGATGAATTGGATATTCAGAGAAGCCCCTCCTACTTGGTTTACATTCTCCATAAAATACCAACTCGATACTGTGGTCATTCACAGATCACCACCATGAAGTTTAAGATCCTTCTCCACCTTTTTCTTCTCGTCACTCTCCTAGGATTTGAAGCAGAAGCGTCAAAGGGTGAGTATGGAATCTGGGAGATAAAAGGAAATAGAGAATAAGAGGGAAAACAGAAGCACAACGAAAGTCCATTTCTTATTTCATAGGAAGTGAGTCAATTCTATTCATCAAACACAGGTTCAAAGCAAATAATATCTCAGGAAATAAATATTGACAGAAGAACCAGATGAGCTTCTGTCAATGAGAAAAATGCCTGGTCCAGGACTATAAGCAAAGATACAGCTGGTAGGGCATTTTCCTTACATGCAGTTGAGCAGGATGTGATCCCCAGAACGCCATAGGACCCATGAGTCGGCCAGAGTGATCGCTGAGATCAGAGTCAGGAGTGATTATTGAGTACCACAGGTGTGACTCCCTGTTTTGCCTCCCAATAAAATCCAAACGAAAACAAAATGACAGACCCAGTTTTGTCAGATCAATGTACCTTGAAGATAGATAGAAAATACTGGATGGTAAAGTGCTCTGAAAGGGGAAGAGGAAGTGAGACTTTGAGGAGGAGAAGTAGACTCTAATCCTGAAGGGGAATAAGGACAGAGAGGGAAAGGAGAACAGTAGAGCTGTAATGGAACAGTGGCAGGCTTAGTTTAGCCAAGTCACACCTACTTGTATGGTAAGGTCTCTTTCAGGATGACTTTCCTCAATTTACTAACTGCCCATAGAACCACTATGACAATAGTAGTTGGAGATGATCGCTTCAGATAAGATTTAAGCACTGATACGTACTGAAAATAGACCAAGGACCTAACATTAATGCCTCTTAGTATTTTTAATGGAAATCATATTACCCAAAGTTGGAGAGAGGGAAAGAAGAATTGTGCCTGACACAAAGGCCTGTTGAAGGAAGGAAGGAAGGAAGGAAGAAAGGAAGGAAGGAAGGAAGGAAGGAAGGAAGGAAGGAAGGAAGGAAGGAAGGAAGGAAGGAAGGAAGGAATAAACTGCCCAAGAAAATGGGGATGTGAAATATACATCTTAAACAACCCACTGAAATGAGAACAGCAGGACTTCCCAGATTTGTGAATAATCAGAAGACTCCCTTGAAAACACATTTTGAAATAAGCTATTATAAAACATATACTTTCTGTATAATTCAAAGACATAGAAGAATGACTAGAAACCAGAACATTCTCTAATCTTTCGCATTGTTGTTGTGGCCACATGCGCTGATACTCAGGGCTTACTCATAGCACTGTACTCCCTAGCGGTGCTCAAGGAACCATATAGGATGCCAGACATAGGACCCAGGTAGTCTGTGTGCAAGATAAGCACCCTCCACATTTCTCTCTCTCCAGCCCAGCTTTGTTACATCTTCCCTGCAGAGACCATCACGTTTGGCACTCAGACGAGTAGCCTAGCTCACTGCAGGTACACATACTCATAAAACTATAGGCTATAAACTCTTATATAAAATAAGATGTTAAATCTTCCAATAACCCAATAAGCAAGTAATTCTCCAGGATTCGATTTTGATCCAGCAGTAGCAACTGCAGCAGCTTGTGAGAACATTTACTGATTTCAGTCTTTCTGGGGCAGAAACTCTGAGTGTATGTCTCACATCTGATTCAATAAGCCTTCACAGTTTTGGAAGGACCACTCAACTTTTCAAAACCTCTCTGAGAGATAAATAAAAGTGATCAATAGAACAGGCACACAGGAGGACTCACACACTTTACTTTAAGTTCTTCCATCCAACAGGCACAACGCTATTCAGAGCCAGATTTCAGCAATATATGTTCCAATACCCATCCCTCTATAATGCACGTTTCTCATCAGCAATAGCCCAAGTTTCCCTGCCGTCACCCCACCCCCACAGCCTGTCGCTTTGGCAGGTACTTTCTCTCTTCCCCCTCCTCTCTCTCTCCCTCAATCTCCCTTTTTCTCCCTCCAACTCAATTTACTTCCTTTTCTCACTTTGTTCCTGGGCTATGTAATACAGATACTGAGAGGTTACCATGTTTATTCCTTTACCTCTTTCAGCACACAGTTCTTATCCAGAGTGATCATTTTTAACTATCCTTGTCATAGTGGTCCCTTCTCTAGCCTGACTGTTTCTCCCTCTGCCCCTGTAGCAGGCCTCCATTCATGGAACAATCATCTTGGCTCCTGTTTCTACACTCCTTAGGTATTTGTCTCATTATGTTTTTTATATTCCACAAAAAAGTGCACTCATTCTATGTCTGTCTCTCTCCTTCTAATTTCACACCGCATGATTTGCTCCATGTCCATCCATTTACAAATCTCACATCCCTTTTCATATGCTTCATGCCCTGAGAGTATCCCTTAAGCCTATATGTATTTAACCCTACAATTTTTGCTACTGTAAAATCAGATCAATGTTTTATTTAAGTTTGTTTATCAGACCACGTGTGAATCACTCAGTGTAACCTAACTCACAATAGTTTTCTGACGGGGAATTGGTGTGATAGTACTTTGGGTAGGGCATTTGCCTGGCATGCATCATCAGAGTTCCATTTCTGGCACCTGTATGGTCCCCTGAGCCCATCAAGAGCAATTCTTGAGTGTAAAACCAGGAATAATCCCTGAGCACTGTATGATTTCCCCACCAAAAAATATTAGATTCCTCACTTTACAGTATCTTTTCTTGAAATGAAACTATAATGAAGGTATATTAAATATAAAAGCGTGTTATACAGTGATGGCAGAAACAATTCAGTAGCCTGGCGTTTTTCTCTCAGTAAAGATAGTGTAAGTCAACAGAACATAAAGTTATCAACCAGTAAGCCTGCATCAATATATTAGAGAAGGACCCTAGAGGAAACCGTTCTGAATATAAAAGAACAAAACAGACCAAAAATAGAATCGGAATCATAAAAGTAGTGAAAAGAAAGAAGAAAATTATTGAAGAATAGAGACAGGGAAATGGATTCTTCAAATATACAAAACTTAGTGTCCTTCCCACTGAAAACACACGCAGTTCGTGAACAGGTGCACACACCAGTTGATAAAGAAGGATCGCTTTCCTCATTGCTGATGAGAGGGATCTGGGTGTTCTTTAGTTTTAATGACATGGATGGCCAGAGGGTCAGGTCTGAGAGAATTAGACGCAGCAGGATTCCAGCCCTGCAGCATCCCCTGGAATAGTCCAACCTGGGGATGCCATGACTCAGGTGTCTGACGACCATCGCCCCATGCCCCACTCTACACCTCATCTGGACTGAGAGTTGGCAGATGAAGCATGGTTGGGAGGGACACATGGGCTAGGAGTGGGGAGATGAGCTCTGCTACTATGGAAAGACTCATGGATGTTCTCACGGGCCTTGGCATATGGGTCCTAAAGAAAGGTAATCATTCTCCTCTCTCTTACGCTTTGTCTCTTTATAGGTTCAGAACCTAAACGGAAGCCAAAAAAGTGTTCACTTTCTCCCAAAACGGGGCCTTGCAAAGCTGGATTCCCGAGATGGTTTTACGACTCAGCTAGTAAACGTTGTTCAAAATTTACCTATGGAGGCTGTAAGGGCAATGAAAACAACTTTTTAACGAAAAAAGACTGTGAGAAAGCGTGCAAAATAAGGAAGCGTAAGGTGTGAATATATCCTCCCGGAGAGATACTCTATGATAATTAAAAGATTTTGCAGCAAATAAGTGAAATCTCCTCTATCCAAATTCATTCTCCCTGCAGGGTGCCTATATTCACTCCTCTCTGTGCCAACAACCTTTACAAATACTGCACGTATATTGAAAGCCTCAGACCTTCTTTCTCAAATACATACCAACATACAAATAATACACTGAGGAAACTTGAAAATGTTTGATCATCCACTCTTAGTCTGCATGGCAGCTGAGTCCACAGAGAAGAAAACCTTTAAGGAAAAGAGTGAAAGGTGAAAATTTTTAGAATCATTCAGACGATGATGAAATATACCGACTGGGGCGATAGCACAACTGCTAGTGCATTTGCCTTGTATGTGGCAAACCCGGGGTTGATTCCTCCATCCCTTTTGGAGAGCCCAGCAAGCTACTGAGAGAATTCAGTCCACACAGCAGAGGCTGGCATGCTAACCGTGACGTATTCAATTTGCCAAAAACAGTAACAATAAATCTCACAATGGAGAGTTACTGGTGCCCACAAAGAAAATACACTACAGTGCTACAATGTTACAGTACTACAGAATAACTTTCATTAAATAGCTAATGTGGTATATCACGGAAAAAAGGAGCTGACTGCCCAATTTTCTATTTCCATCTGCGCAGAGAGGTCAATTCTATTAATACCTATATCATGTAATTGAGGGATTTTTTAAAACTGAATCACAGTGAGGTATGGAGTTACAAACTTGTTCATGATCTGAGTCTCAGTCATATAACATTCCAACCCTCATCCTAATTAAGGGAATTAAAGTTCTGAAAGATCAACTTCTTGTCCAAAATCCTAAACCTCTGAGAGGAAGCTGGTGATCGAATCAAAGTCAGACTCTAGAACGCACATTCTCAGTAGTTCCCCACCAGGCTGTAGTCAGAGTCAATTCTACCCAGGAGAGCCCAAGCTCTGCTCGCCTCTCCTTCCTGGAACTCCAGTAGCACACACATCCGCAGAGTTGGCGCTGGGCTGCTATATGTAGGCAACCAAACCATTCACGGTTTTTTAAGCCAGCGTGCCCATAATTAAATTGAAACACATGTCCACAAATTCTGAGATGGCACTCAATTCGAGAGAGCAGGACGAAACCAGCACAGTGCTGAGGACAGGCTGTTTTCTGAATTCCATTCCCGTGTCCTGCCGTCTGCCAGAGTCAAGCAAAGGCTCAACCATTAACTGAGCAGATGCCTATGTACTCACTCCCTCTCTGGGCTCCCAAATCACATTCAGTCCCAAGGGCAACTACACAGAGAAATTTCACAACCTTCCTTTTTTCCCTACACCTGACAATCATTGTTACACACATGACACAACAAACACATACGCACACAGGAGAGAGAGAGAGACAGAGAGAGAGAATGATGATTTCTATTAGCCACTATGATTTGGGTTGCCTTGTTAAGCAATACGACAATGGATAACAGATCCAAAAATCAACTTAAATGGATGTTTCTCAGTTCTGGTTCTCAGAAGTCCCTAGCTCTACTATGTATAAGCCCATGGAGAAAACCTCCACCAAAAGACATAATGTGGTTCATTTATGAAATGAAGACATCTCCAGTCAGTTTTTGTCTTATATATATATGTACATATACATATATATATATACATATATAAAGATCATCTTGCTTCCCTAGTTGCAGGACTCAAGGGTCTTTCTGCTGCCACAATGCCCCATACTCTCTATTTTGAACGTACCAGCAGATAGCCCTTTAAGTTCTTTAAACTAACTGTTTTCCCGAAGATAGTAAATAAGACAAGAGAGTAAAATAACCGAGGGAAGAGGCACATTACGAGGGGTCGTTGCTTAAAGTCCAGAGGCATCTCTGCAGCGAGATTTTTGTGTCTGTGGATCATGGCCATTAAGGAGCTTAAGTAGCAGTCGGAATCAATTTGTTGGAGTGACCTCAGGATCCTATGGGGGCCAGGAGATGCGAGGGACTGGTCGATCCCCTATCCCTTGAGGCCTGAGATTGCAGTCACTGAACCCACGTACCTTCACTTCTTCATGGGTTGTGGAATTTGGTGGCCGCGGGATCATTTTTGGGGACAAGAGGAGGGTCGATGCCCACCCACATCTGAGGCTCCCTGGTGAAGTCGGACTGGCTTAAAATCCGGAGGCTTCTCTGCAGAGAGCTGCTCTTTTCACAGATTCTTTTGTGTGTCTGTCTCAAGGCCCTTTTTTTTTCCATCTTTTTCAGAGAAATATACTATTGGCATATGGCCTCCAGAGTGCACCGACTTGCCTGCAGTGCGCCACACATTGGGTCTAGCTGTGGTTTGATATCTTTTTCGAGATTAATCTATGGGTCTCTGAAACAAGGCCAATAAATGAGCTGAGCCAGTGGTGGTTTGTAGGTGTGGCTCCCACATTCCTAATTTTGGCCTTTTAATTCCTTTGTGAACTTGACCCCAAGTTGTTGGGGTCTGGCCAAAGGCACAGTTGTATTTTTGGGTATCAGGAAGTCTGAAGGCACCATCAGGCTGCTGATGCACTCACCCCGCAGGTACAGGTTGACCTGCTTGGAACCATAGCCCAAGGATGCAAGATATAGGGCAACAGAGAGTCCATATCAGAATGGAGGCTGGTGACAGGAAAGGAATCAGTGAAAGAGACAGATAAACTAAACTAGGAAAGAGAGGGATGATGTTTTGCCAGTTAGCCCTGCTTTTAGGGAAAAACTCTTCCCAGGTCCACTTCTTTCCTGAGTTTAGAAACTTTATAAAATAAATTAAAAATTTCAAAAACAAAACCAAAAATATCTCTAGTAGTAAGTGTTCACTGGGATTTTTGGATGACTTGATATTTTAGAGCTATTTAATGACAGAAAATTGGGATGACTTCAAAGCTTCTTTGCCTGGACCCAGCACCACATCCCACCAACCTCTGATAGCTTCCCCACCCTTCCAGGTGACATGAACTTCCCTGCTGATACCGCCAGGCCCTTTTCAGATGGAAACAGCTTCCACTACCTCTCAGGTAGGGCCCGGCAGCCCCCATGCTATGTTAACAAGCCCAGTCTAAATCCTCTGAAAGGTTCGGCCACATATGCGGCCAAGTGCCCATTCTACTCATCACAGTTTGCACTACTCACAGTTATACTTCCTATCACTGGGTTGAAGGGAAATAGCAACCTAATCCCAGTTAATCCTCTCCCAGGGAGGTTAACTACAAAAATTACATTATTTTACTTACTAATACAGATATTTAAGCAGTTTCTATCAGGTCATTTTTTTTCTAACATAAAACCAATGTTTTATTTCTGAGCATAAAGCATAACTTAATACCTTATAGGCCTATTAAGATTCCTCGTTAAAATTTTGTTAATTGTCTTCACCCTTAATGATTTTTATTTACATCTCTCTCTCCCTCTCTGTGTGTGTGTTTGTGTGTGTGTGCGCGCGTGTGTGTGTGTGTGTGTGTGTGTGTGTGTGTGTGTGTGTACAAATAGCGATAGTACAGCGGGTCTGGCGTTTGTCTACATCCCTCTCAGAGAACCTGGAAAGCTACAGAGACTATCTCACCCGCAGAGCAGAGCCTGGCAAGCTACCCATGGCATATTCAATATGCCCAAAAAAGTAACAACAAGTCTCACAATGGAGACATTACTGGTGCCTGCTCGAGCTAATCGATGAACAATGGGACAACAGTGCTACAGTACTATGTATATAAATATAGTTTGTTAAAAATTTTACTTTATCAGCTTCTCTCTGACTTCCAAATTTGTGGAATTTCTAATTTCCAAATTTGATGGAATTACCTTTACCATCTCTAGGTGTAGGTATCACCATCTGCACAATATAAGAGAAGAGAGAGAAAGAAACCTTCCATATATGGGTTTAAAATAAAATAAACACAGTAAGAGAATTAAAAATGGTAAAAGTCATTGAAACTAGAGATTTTCTCTACAGAACTGAGCTTACGTGTGGGTGGGAGTGGGAGGGGTCCTTGGGACACAGGAGGTCGGCTCTCTGGTTATACTCGGTTCTAGTCTCCTGGAAGAACTCCAAAGTCATACAATAATGATTACTTTCTCCCCTTAGGAAGAGACAAATATATACAAATTGAGTCTATTTGGTATGTAAACTTCAAAGGAATTATTATTACATAAGGAGAAATGTATAGATTTATTAACATATGGGAAAATGTCATGCATAACTTTAACTTACTTGAAATTCCTGAATACCTTGTTGGTCAATGTTTGAGTGCTTTACAGAAATGTATTGCAGAAAACTGAGCAAATTTCCTTGCCAAGTGTGCTATATAAGATCTTCTACTGTGAACTTTATAAATAGTGTATGAAATTTCTGATGAAGTCAGTAGAAAAAAGAGAACTCTACCACACTAAATGTATGTCACAAATTTAAAATGACAGAACCTATAAAATGATAGACCATAATTGCAAGAGATGGAGGGTTTTTTCATGGAATGAAATTTATTAACAAGAATAAAGATAATTTTTTCTTTTTTAAGATATCATTATAAAGATTTTTTGTTTAAACTATACAGATTTTTCTTTTTTTTATCTTTCTTTATTTTATCACCATGTGGAAAGTTACAAAGTTATCAGGTTTATGTCTCAGTTATACCGTATTCAAACACCATCCCTTCACCAGTGCCCATATTCCACCACCAAAATCCCCAGTATACCCCCCGCCCAACAACCCAACTGTATAACTGATGAATTTCACTTCATTTTCTCTTCACCTTGATTACGTTCCATATTTCAACACAAAACTCACTATTGTTGTGGGAGTCATACCCCAAAACAAGATAGCCCTACTAAGGAAGCATTTGACAATTAGTTTTCCATTAAAAGATTGTATGTTTTCAGGTTAGCGGACGTGTGGCTCGGATGTGTCCCAGTCCCAAATCCCGGAGCCGTGTTAGTTGCTGCTCAGTGTCATTAGGGCTCCGTCTGGAGAAGGTGTGTTGGCTGCACCTCCTCCGTCCGGCTCCCCGGTGTTGCTGGCCCCAATTCGGGTCCTGAGCATTTTCCGGGCCGAGTTGCTCACCAGAATGCCTGGCCGCTTCTCTGTTGAATGTGGCAAGATGGCGCCGAGGGTGGGTCGAGGGTGTGACTTCCGGCAGCCGGTACCACTTGGAGTTTGGGCTGGCGCTACCACACTCCAGTGCCCCCCTGCAGCTCGGATGTGTCCCAGTCCCGAATCCCGGAGCCGTGTTAGTTGCTGCTCAGTGTCACTAGGGCTTCATCTGGAGAAGGTGTGCTGGCTGCACCTCCTCCGTCTGGCTCCCCGGTGTTGCTGGCCCCAATTCAGGTCCGGAGCATTTTCTGGGCCGCGTTGCTCACCAGAATGCCTCCAGATTTTTCGTTTCTGTATTTTAAATTTTCTTTAAAATATTTAAGCTATATCCTATAAGGCATCTTATCATGAGTAGAACTGAAACACTTGTCTTTGTGGGACACCTTCAGGTTTTTTATTTGTTTTGGTTTTGTTTCGGGGCTACACCCAGCAGTACTCAGGGCTTACGCCTGGCTCTTTGGTCAGGGATCACCCCTGGTAGGATCAGTGGACCATCTGGGATCCTGGGAATCGATCCTTGGTTGGCCAAATTCAAGACAAACACCCTGCTTGCTGTACTATCACTCTGGCCTAAGGGACACTGTTAATACTTTTTCACCCTTTGTTCCACTGTGTTTGTAGCATAAACTCAAGAGAAAATATTTCCTCTCTGTAATAGCCTCTGCTCCTAATGCAGTGAGGGAACTATCTAAAAGTCATGTACATAGGGGCCTGCTGCCGCCAACAGGTCAACCTGTACATGTGGGGCATGTGTATCAACCGCCTGACAGTGCCTTCAGTTTCTTGACACCCCAAAATTGCCAGTGTGCCTTTTGCCGTAACCCAAAAACCTAGGGCCAAGTTTACCAAGAAATTAAATGGCCAAAAGTTAGGTATGTGGGAGCCATGCCCACAAATCACTTCCAGCTCAGATGTGCAAGCTCATAACTGGCTTTATTTCAGAGACCCAAAGAAAAATCTCTAAGGAGACCAAAAGCCACAGTAATCTTGAATCCGCCGTAGCCGAACAGACCCAGGAATGTCAATCAGGAGAGAAGGGCCATGTTGGCCTGGTGGCTTGCCCAAAATGAGCCCTCAGCAGCCACTTGCTTCCACAAACCAAAATCGCTGCCAAACCCCCGGCCTGACTCCATCATCTCAGGACGGACCTCACCAAAATATAATCTGCTGAAAATTCTGGTATCCTGGTTTTGTGACTGAAATCTCTAGGCTTTCTCACAGTAGAGTTGGCTACCTCCCCCCCACTTCCCAATTCTCATGGACGCACTGGCAGTAACCCCCAGAGCCAACTCCAGTGCCACCCTGTAAACTCTACTACTAGCCTAGTTTCAGACACCCATAAATAAACCTCGAAAAAGATAAAATCAACAGAAAAGCTGGGACCCACATGTGGCTAAAGAGACTGGTGTAAATGGGAGGGGAGAGTTTGGCTTCGGACCTGCCCAAACAGAGCCCGCGGCAGCGGCTTGCTTCACAATCCAAAATCGCTACCATGCGCAGGGCCTAACTCCAACATCTCAGGATGGACCTCACCAAAATAAAATTTGTTGAAAATTCTGGTATGTGGGTTTTGTGACTGAAATCTCCATGCTTTCCCAGAGTTCTGGTGGGCTATCTCTCTCCACTTCCCAATATTCAAGAAGCAATGGCAGTCACCCCCACGAACCAACTCCAGTGCCACCATGTAAGATCTACCACCAGTATTTCTTCAGAGACCCATAAAAAACAATCTCAAAAGAGTCACTGAGCTTCCCAGCCCTCTGTGCCTGTGCACTGCACACGGCCCCAAGACCCGGTCTCAACTCAGCATCCAGCGGGCAGGGACCTTCATCCAGGTGTGCCGGTTTGATCTTTTGGGGCCAGAAGGGGCATGGCCTCTGTGGTAGTGGGCCTGGCCTCCGCTGCAGGGAATGTGGTCGGGGTGGGGGGGGGCGGCGAACGCTTATGCGGCCTCAGTTATTTTCCCCTGTTTTAGTACACTTGAAAGGCATCCCAATCCCCATTACCTAACTTTCTGGAGATCTCCCCAGCTATCTCTAACAGGAAAGGCAAACAAGCCACTAGCCTACTCCAATTGCACCAAAATATCGAACCCTCACAAAGAGAGAATAGCTCTAGTGAACTGGAACATCCCACCTCCATACAACCCTGACTGCATGAAGAAACAGCACAAATCCCCACAGCAAGGAGAGAATGAAGAAACAAGTCCAGAAGCCACAGCAGGGGTTTCCCACAAATATGATCTCTCCGATAAAGAATTCAGAGAAGAAATTCTGAGAATGTTCACCAAACTTAAAGAAACGGTGGAGCAGTCAGTGAAGAAATTACGGGAAGAAATGAGAGCAGAAATAGGAAAGCTACATTCAGAAATGTCAGGAATAAAAGACTCAGTAGAAGAAATAAAAAAACACAGTGGGTGCCCTCAACAGTAGAATGGCTACAGCTGAAGATAGAATTTCTGAACTTGAAGATGAGCAGCAGAAAGCCCACAGGCTACAACAAACATTTGGAAAAGACCTCAAAATAATGAATCGGAGACCTAGGTGATGATTCGAGAGGAATAACATAAGAATCATCGGAGTTCCAGAAGAACAGGTAGGCAACCCTAATGAGAAAGCCACAGTCAAAAAATTCATTGCTGAAAAGTTCCCAGAGCTGGATAATGGAGACGTCCAGATCCTAGGAGCCCCAGGGGTGCCAGCTACAAGAGACCCTAATAAAAAGACTCCAAGACATATTATAGTCAGAATGATGGATGCCACGGATAGGGACAGAATACTGCAAGCAGAAGGTCAAAAAAAGAAATCACATACAAAGGAGAACTCCTTAGATTCATAGCAGACTTATCAGAGGAAACCCTCCAAGCCAGAACAATGGGGGGGGGATATAGTGAAAAAACACAATGAAATGAACACCTCATCACGAATCCTCTATCTGGCCAAACCCTCAATCAAACTCGTAGGAACCTTGCACAATTTACTGGATAAACAACAGTTTAGAAACTTCGTAGACTCAAAACCAAACTTAAAAGAAGGACTAAAGGGGCTCCTTAAGAAAAAACCCTACAAGCAAAACACATTCCTATAGAAAGATGGCACAAAACTCCACGACAATAATCTCTCTCAACGTCAATGGTCTAAATGTACCCATCAAGAGGCACAGAGTGGCAAAATGGATTCAGAAACTGAACCCAGCATTCTACTGCCTACAAGAAACACATCCGAATGGTCAGAGCCAACACAAACTCAAAGTCAAAGGATGGAAAACAATCCTTTGAGCAAACAACTCCCTCAAAAAAGCCGTGATGGCCATACTTGTAACGGACAACATAGATTTCAGGTTGAAAAAGATTAGAAGGGACAGCTGAGGCCATTTCTTAAAATTCAAGGGAAACGTACAGCAGGAAGAAATCACACTCCTAAACGTATATGCAACTAATGAGGGACCAATGAAATACTTCAAACAACTGCTAACAGATTCTAGAGAGGACAATGCTAGCAACACAATAGTAGTTGGAGACTTCAACACCGCCTTATCACCTCCTGATCGATCAAAAAGATCAAACCTCAGAAAAGAAACACTGGCCTTGAAGGAAGAAATAGAGGAGAGAGAGATAATAGATCTATACACGGCTTTGCATCCCCATAGAAAAGAATACACATTCTTTTCCAGTGCACACGGAACATTCTCGAAAAATAGATCATGCGCTGGGCCACAAAGCATACCTGCATAGAATCAGGAAGATAGAAACTGTATTAACTATCTTCTCAGATCATGATGCACTGAAGAAAAAAGTTAATCATGCACAGACGCTGAGGACCAAACCATACACCTGGAAATTAAACAACTCAATGTTGAACAATGAGTGTGTCAAGAAGGAAATCAAGGAAGAAATCAAACGGTACCTGGAAACAATGAGAATGAAGACGCGAGGTACCAGAACCTCTGAGACACAGCTAAAGCTGTGTTAAGGGGAAAAATTATAGGTTTGCAAGCATATCTCAAGAAGGAAGAAAGGGCCCACATAAATAACCTGACCTCCCAGCTTAAGATCTTAGAAAAGGACCAACAAAAGGAGCCCAAATCAGAAAAGAGAAAAGAAATAATAAAATTTAGAGCAGAAATCACTCATATGGAAACCAAAAAAAAAAACCCGAAAGATAAATGAACCTAAGAGCTGGTTCTTTGAGAAGATAAATAGGATTGATAAACCACTAGCAAGATTCACAAAGAAAGAGAGAGAGAGAGAGAACTCTCATAAACCAAATCAGAAAGGAAAGGGGGACATGACAACAGAAACCAAAGAAATTCAAAATATCATCAGAGACTACTTCAAAAGTCTGTACACCACTAAACAAGAGAATCTAAAAGAAATGGATAAATTTCTGGATTCCTATAATCTCCCAAGATTGAACCGAGAAGAACTGGAATACTTTAATAGTCCTATTAATATCAAGAAAACTGAAACTATAATCAAAAGCCTTCCCAAAAACAAAAACACAGGTCCAGATGGATTCACTAGCGAATTCTTCCAAACATTTAAAGAGGACCTATTGCCAATTCTTTTCAAGCTTTTCCAGGAAATCGAGGAAACAGAAACACTCCCAAACAGTTTCTATGAAGCACATATCACCCTAATACCAAAACCAAACAGAGACACCACAAAAAAAAAAGAAAACTACAGGCTGATATCACTGAAGAACATGATTGCGAAGATCCTCAACAAAATATTAGCGAGTAGAATCTAACAACTCATCAAAAGCATCATACACTACAACCAAGTGGGATTCATCCAGGGATGCAAGGATGGTTCAACATTCAGAAGTCATTCAACATAATCCACCATATCAACAAAAGAAAAGATAAAAACCATATGATCATATCAGTAGATGCAGAAAAAGCATCTGACAAGATCCAGCACCTGTTCATGATGAAAACTCTCACCAAAATGGGTATAGAAGGGAACTTCCTCAAAATAGTCAAAGCCATCTACACAGGCCTATAGAAAATATTATCATCAATGAGGAAAGACTAAGGGCCTTCCCTCTAACATCAGGGAAAAGGCAAGGATGCCCACTCTCACCACTTCTGTTCCATTATAGTACTGGAAGTCCTTGAAATAGCGATTAGGCAAAAAAAAAAGAAAGTAAGGGCATCAAGATAGGAAAAGAAGAAATCAAGCTCTCACTATTCGCAGATGATATATTATATTTAGAGAACCTCAAAGCCTCTACCAAGAAACTCCTTGAAACAATAGACTCGTATAGTAAAGTCGCACGCAATAAAATCAATATCCAAAATTCCGTGGCTTTCCTATATGCAAATAATGAGAGAGAAGAACGTGATATGAAAAAAATACCCCCGTTAAAATCATGCCTCAGAAAATCAAGTATCTCAGAATAAACTTAACTAAAGAAGTGATGGACCTGTACAGAGAAAATTACAAAACGTTACTTCATGATATAAAAGAGAATGCGAGGAAATGGAAGCACATCCCCTGTTCATAGATTGGGAGAATTGACATTGTCAAGATGGCATTACTCCCAAAGCATTATGCAGATTCATTGCGATCCCTATAAAGATACCCATGACATTCTTCAAGAAAGTGGACCACACACTCCTAAAATTCATATGGAACAACAAACGCCATGAATAGCTAAACCAATTTTGGGGGAAGAGAACATGGGAGGCATCACCTTCCCCGTCCTCAAACTCTAATATGATGTGGTAATAATTAAAACTGCATGGTACTGTAACAAAGGCAGAGCAGTACACCATTGAAACAGGGTAGAATATCTTTACATACACCCTCAAATAAATGATTATCTAATCTTTGATACGGGAGCAGAAATGTAAAGTAGAGCAAGGAAAGCCTCTTTACCAAATGGTGTTGGCAACACTGGACGTTGGAAGCAAAAAATGGGCTTAGACAATTTTTTAATTTAATAGTTTATTTTTAATTAGTGAGTCAACGTGAGGGTACAGTTACAGACTTATACATTTTTCTGCTCATGTTTCTCCCTTACAAAGTTTGATAACCCATCCCTTCACCAGTGCCCATTCTCCACCACCAGTAAACCCAACATCCCTCCCCCCAATCCCCAGTCCTGTCTCCCCCCACCCCACACTGCCACTATGGCAGGGTATTCCCTTTTGTTCTCTCTTGGCTTAGACATTTTTTAAAATTTTTTGAATTTTATAGAATCACCGCGAGACAGTTACAAGCTTTCATGTTTGGGTTACAATCTCACAATGATCAAAAACATACATCCCTCCACCAGTGCACATTCCCCACCTCCAGTGTGCCCAGTAAACCCTCCCTTTCCCACCCTCCCCCTGTCTCTATGGCAGACAATATTCCCCATACTCACTCTCTCTATTTGGGGGCATTATATCTTGCAACACAGACACAGAGAGTTCATCCTTTTTGTTCCGTTTTCTACTTTCAGCATGCATCTCCCATCCCAACTGTTTCCTCCAGCCATCACTTTCTTAGTGATCCCTTTTCTATTCCATCTGCCTTCACCCCTCCACTCATGAAGCAGTCTTCCAGCTATGGTGCAATCCCCCTGGCCCTTGTATCCACTGTCTTGGGTGTCAGCCTCATGTGATGTTATTTTATACTCCACACATGAGTGCAGTCAAAATGGGCTCACACTTATACCTAACACCATGCACAAAAGTCAGATCAAAAATGGATTAAAGACCTCAACATTAGACCAGAATCCATACGGATTGACACAAGGTCGGCGAAACCCTCCAAGACATTGAAGCTACAGGTATCTTCAAAGAGGACTCACCACTGAGCAGGAAAGTGGAAACAGAGAAAAATAAATGACACTGCCTTAAACTGAGAAGCTTCTGTTCTACAAAAGATACAGCAACCAGAATACAAAGACAGTTTACAGAATGGGAAAGGATATTCACCCAATACCATCTGATAAGAGGTTGATATCAAGGATTTACAAGGCACTGGTTGAATTCCACAAGAAGAAAACATCCAACCCCATCAAAATGGGGTGATGAAATGAATAGAAATTTTCTCAAGGAAGAAATCCGAATGACTAAAAGACACAGAAAAAATGCTAGTCATCACTAATCATCAGGGAGATGCAGATCAAAAGAGCAATGAGATACCATATCACACCACAGAGACTGGCCCACATCCAAAAGAACAAAAGCAATCAGTGTTGGCGCGGATATAGGGAGAAAGGAGTTCTCCTTCACTGCTGGTGGGAATGCCGACTGGTTCAGCCCTTTTGGAAAACAGTATGGTCGCTTCTCAAAAACTTAGATATTGAGATCCTATTTGACCCAGCAATACCGCTTCTGGGAATATACCCTGGAGATGCAAAAAGGTATAATAAAAGTGACATCTACACCTACAAGTTCACTGCAGCACTGTTCACTATAGCCAGAATCTGAAAAAAAAAACCCGAGTTCCAGAGAACAGATGACTGATTAAAGAAACTTTGGTACATCTACACAATGGAATACTATGCAGCTGTTAGAAAAGATGAAGTCATGAACTTTGCATATAGGTGGATCAACATAGAAAGCATGATGTTAAGTGAAATAGTCAGAAAGAGAGGTACAGACATAGAAAGATTGCACTCATTTGTGGAATATAAAATAACAGAATAGGAGACTAACACCCAAGAATAGTACAGATAAGTACCAGGAGGATTACTCCACAGCTTGGGAGCTGGCCTCAAATGCTAGGTGAAGAAGCAGCTCTGATAGAGAAGGGATCACCAAGCAAAGGGTGCTAGGCGGGCCCACTAGGGATGGGAGATACGGGCTGAAAATAGACTATACACTGAACATGATGCCTACTTAATGCCTCTGTAGCAAACCACAACAACCAAAAAGAGAGAAGAAATAGGAATGCCCTGCCACAGAGGCAGGGTGGGGTGAAGGGGACAGGGTGTGGTGGTGAGAGGGATGTTGGAACCATTGGTAGTGGAAAAGGGCACTGGTGGAGGGATGGGTACTCGGTAATTGTATGACTTAAACATAAGCATGAAAACTTCTAAGTCTGTAACTTTGTCTCATGGTGATTCACTAATGTAAAAAAAAATTAAAAGAAATCTCTAAGGAGATCAAAATTGCAGATAAGTTCGGAACCGCGCATGGCTGAACAGCCAGGGTAAACCAGAGGGGGTGGTGGGTTGGCCTGTACCTGCCCATGCAGAGCTCCCAGCAGCCAATGTTTCTACAAGCAAAATCTCCGCCATACTCCCAACCTAACTCCAATCTCTCAGGATGAACTTCACCAAGATATAATCTGCTAAAAATTTTGGTATGTAGGTTTTTTGAGTGAAATCTCCAGGCTTCTTGGGGTCGAGATGGACAACCTCTTCCAACCACCTTTCTGTACTTCTGGAAGCCACCATAGTCACATCCACACCCCAAAGCTGCCACCCAGCTGAAAATATACTCCAGCCTTACCACCCAGATCAAAATACGAATGTCCTGAACAAACACCATGACCTCTTAGCACATGTATAGTGCACAAAAGGTAAAGGAGAGATAGAGAAAGAAGAAAAGTGCCTCTCAGAGAGGGAGACTGGGGTGGGAAGGGGGATTTGAGAGATGGTGTTGGGGAAAGGGGGGACATTGGTTCTGGGAGGTGTGCACTGGTGGAGGCTTGGGTGCTGGATCACTGTATGACTGAAACACAATTATGAATAGCTTTGTGATGGTATCTCACAGATACCCAATAAAACATTTTTGATGTAATGTGGAGTTCATAACCATCTCAATCAGCTTAATCAATGGTTGAAAAAATAGGAGTACTCCTACATTTTATCCCAGAGAGAAATAGGTTATAAGATATCTACATTTTTAAAAATAAATAAAATAAAAGTCATAATAACTCTTCAAAAAACTAAAAAAAAAGTCCAACAGGATAGGATTAAGAGATAAGATTATTCAACCCTGGCAGGGTCCCGGCAGAAAAACCATAGTATTTTCACATCATAACATCAAAGCTGAATCAAAGACTGGAGACATATGCCAGTTTGACCGAAATCTAAATAAACATGGGAAAATCCTGGGAAAAGAATTTCTCATTTTGTCAGAAAGAGAGAGACAGACATAGAAAGACTGCACTCATCTATGGTATATAGAATATCAGAGTGGGAGACTAATACCCAAGAACTGTAGAAATAAGTACCAGGAGGTTGACCCCATGGCTTCGCGGCTGGCCTCACGTTCCGGGGAAAGGGCAACTCAGAGAAGCGATCACCAACTACATTGTAGTTGAAGGCCATGTGGGGGAAGGGAGTTGCGGGCTGAATGAGGGCTAGAGACTGAGCACAGAGGCCACTCAACACCTTTATTGCAAACCACAACAGCTAATTAGAGAGAGAGAACAGAAGGGAATGCCCTGCCACAGTGGCAGGGTGGGGTGGGGGGGAGATGGGATTGGGGAGGGTGGGAGGGACGCCGGGTTTACGGGTGGTGGAGAATGGGCACTGGTGAAGGGATGGGTTCCCGAACTTTGTATGAGGGAAGTATAAGCACAAAAGTGTATAAATCTGTAACTGTACCCTCACGGTGATTCTCTAATTAAAAATAAATAAATTATTAAAAAAAAAGAATTTCTCATTTCGACACAAAACAAGATCATCTGTAGCATAGAGGATTTGGCGAGAGACACAGTAGATGATATACAATATGCATAGTATAATGGAGCATAGAGGATCAAAGATCGTGTTCTTAGAACACAGTACAAGATGCATTACATCATGATCTCAACCACTCAAATGAAAAAAAGATAGGAATAAGAGTTCTAGCAAACATATCAACTTGGAGTCTACTCAGTGATCATTTGTCCAGGTTGACTGAGCAAATTTCAGCCTCCAGAATTCTATCGACGATTTCTCTCTCCAAAGTTCCTATTTAGAATCCAGCTCTTTTACATAGAATGCTAAAGATTATCCTCTGGCATCTGACAGATAACCAATTATAAAGTTTTTAATGTAATGTGGAGTACATAACCAGTTCAATGAGCTCAATCAATGACTGAATAAATAGCAGTAATTGTACATTTTAAAAAGTAATTAAAAATAAAAGTCATATAAAAATAAAAGTCATGTAAATAAAAGTCATAATCAGTCCTCAAGAAAAACTGAAAAAAGTCCGGTAGGATAGGATGAAGAGATAAGATTATTTAACCCTGGCAGGGTCCTGACAAGAAAAACCATAGTATTATTACATCACAATGGCTGGGCTAACTCTCAGACCCCCACAACTCATTTTTGGAAAGTAACAAAACCAAGAAGTTACTTTCTCTGCAATACATTTGTTGGTCCAAAAGCAGCATGTGTGCACCCCTGTGTTGATGCTTCCATGTGAAGTGAAGGCGAATAGGACATTGGATGGCCCCAGAACTAACGAAGAACCTTCAGAACTTTCTCAGAAGAGGAAAATCTTCAGCAGGAAAAGGAAGGTGCTGATAAATTTTTTTAAACCACGAAAAGGTCAAAGCCCCTTTTCCTTGAAACCTCCCCGGCATGAGATTCTTTTCTTCAATGAAAGCCCCAAATCAGGCAGTTTGAGATAGTCCCACAAAACCCATTGTGAAACAGAAAGCAGAGACTTTGGAGTCACCTGCATTTGACTAAACCTGAGAAACCTCAGAGCAGAGGTCAGGATGGTAGTGTTGGGTTTACTGGACCAGGACTCACCTCCCCAGGAACTTCCCTGATGAGGTCAGAGAAAGTCCCGAAGGAGGCCTGTGGCTCTTTCTCTGTCTCTCTGACACCCACGTTCCTCACCAAGTGTTGGAAGGAGTTGTCCTCAGCAAAGAATAAAGAACACAAAAGCAGAAAATATGTGGATAAATATAGAATACCATGTGTGCCTGCATATGTCTTAATTTACTTTCTTAAGGAAATTATGGGCACAGCAACTGGAGATGGATCCTTCAAAATATGTGCCTGAACAGCACAACGGCGCCCATGTGGCGATCAGCATCTTCCAGACCCCATGAACTAGAGGTATAAGATTGCAGTGACGTGGCTCGCAAAAGACCTCGAGAAGGGGGTGTATTACCCGCGTGCTCCACACCCAGACAAAAACCGTAGTGGCCACACACACAAAACAGCTCCTCTACTCCTTAAAGACTACGATCCTGGAGGGCTACTAATCACTTTTTTCCACCCAGCGGCTTCTTACAGAAATGCATCTAGACTGTGAACTGAGTTACAACCCCAGGCTGCCCAAGGAGGGAAGAGGTTTTTCTCTCTCGGCCTTGTCATTCAGTGACTTCTGGCAGAAGTCTCTCTGGACTTAATTTCTAAACTATCAGAAATCCAAAAAGAGCTCATATATTCTTCACTCTCAACAATAGAAAACAAATTATCAAATGATACCTTTTCAGCAGGTTTGATTGTTGGGGGAAATTCTAAATAATAATAGTGAGTTCTCTGTTGAAATATTTAATGTACTCAAAGTATAGGGAGTAAAGTGAATATAATTAGCCACTCAGGTGGGGGTGTGTGCGGGAGGAGGATATATCGGGGTTCTTGTGGTGGAACATTTGCACTGGTGAAGAGATGGGGGTTTGATCATCATATGACTGAGAATTAAACCTGAAAGCTTGTAACTTTTTCACGGAGATTCAATAAAATAGAAATTAAACTTCAAAAAATATATATGTGCCTGAATTGGAAGCACAAAATCATGAACTTAGTTCCCTAAGTCACATGATCTGAACTTGCTCTCAATTCAGGGTCCCCCAATGCAACCGAGTATGCCTTACCCAAGGATGTATGTGCACACCACAACTGAAATGTGGGACTCCCCTAAGGTACCACTGAAAAACATGTATGCAGCTCTGCTCATCAGTGTAGCAAAGTCACCAACAAAGGAAAGAAAGAGAAAAAGGTGATGCTTCTTTAAGCATTGATAATAATGAACTTTTCAGTTTATAACATATGAATTAAATATCAATGTGACACAGTACAAGAGGGGGGGAAGGAAATAAAGCTACAGGGTATCAGATTCCTATATTTATCAGAATTACGTGAAAATAGGCAGAATCTACATCCAATTCCATGGCCATCCTAAGCTTAAGAGCTCCAGGATCCCTCTGCCATAGCAAACCCAGCTTCTGGATTGAAAAAAATTCTTCCTTCATGAATATCTAAGACACATATGTACTGGTAGAACTTTACGCAAAAAACACAGCCAATCCTATTTTTTTAAATGGGGGCTAGGATGAGTAAAAACTTCACCAACCTGACATAGATGGCCAAAAAATATATGAAAAAATTATTTATATCACTTCACCTAAGGGAAATGCGAGTCAAAGAAACGAGGTATATCAACTTACACCAGTAGGATTAGCACATATCACAAAAGTCCCAAATAACTATGGTTGGAGAGAATTTGAGGGAAATGGGATCCTCATTCACTGTTGTCGATTGATCCAGCCATTTTGGAAAACTATATGAAAACGCATCTCAAAACTAGGAATTGAGTTCCCATGTGACCCAGCTATTGTGATTTTGGGAATATACCCCCAGTATCCCAAAAATCTTTTTAGAAAAGACACTTGCACTCTGTGTTCATAGCAGCATGAGTCACAATTGCCAAATCTTGAAACAACCTAAGTGCCCAAGAACAAATGATTCGATAAAGAAACTATGATACAGGCAAACAATGGAATACGACTCAGCTTTAAGAAAAGATAAAAAAATATAGAATCAAACAATTTGCCACTATGTGGAGGAATCTAGAGAGTATCATCTTGGGTTAAGTTAGTCAGAAAGAGAGGGTCAGACACAGAATAATCTTGCTCATATGTGGGACATAAAGAAACAATGGAAGGGAATAACAGATGACCCAAAGCAATAGAAACTCTGAAAGGATCTTCAGTAGGAATCCTGACTCAAGTTGAAGGCATGGAGGAACAACGAGATGATTGTGAAAGGAAGTTGGCACTCTGGAGAAGTGAGTGGCGCTGCATTATGTTATATACAAAAAAATTACCTTTCACAGTGTTATAAAACTGTGTATAAAACAAAATTAAACAATATGCTTCCGTTTCCTCGTGTCCTCTTTTATTTCGTTGAGTAGCGTTTTGTAGTTTTCCTTGTAGAGATCCTTTATCTCCTTAGTTAGGCTGATTCCGAGGTACTTGATTTACTGGGGCACAATTGTGAATGGGATTTTTTAAATGTCACTTTCCTCTGTCTCGCTATTTGCGTAAAGGAAGGCCATGGATTTTGGGGTATTGATATTATAGCCTGCAACTTTGCTGTACATCTGCACCTGTATGTTCATTACAGCACTGATTTGAATAGCCACAATCTGGAAAAACACCCAAATTCCCGAGAACAGATGACTGGCTAAAGAAACTTTGGTACATCCACACAATGGAATAAGATACAGCTGTCAGAAAAGATGAAGTCATGAAGTTTGCATATAAGTGGATCAACATGGAAAGTATCATGCTAACTGAAATGAGTCAGAAAGAAAGAGACAGACACAGAAAAATTGCACTCATTTGTGGAATATAAAACAACATAATGGTAGACTAACAGCCAAGAATAGTAGCAATAAGTACCAGGAGGCCTGCTCCACGACTTTGAAGCTGACCTCACATGCTGGGGGAGAGGGCAGCACAGATAGAGAAGGGAGCACTAAAGAAAGCATAGTAGAGTATCCACTCAGGATGGGAGAGTGGGGTTGAAAGCAGACTATAGATTGAACACGATAGACACCCAGTATCTCCATTGCAAACCATAACACCCAAAAGGAGAGAGAACAATAAGGAATTTTCTGTCACAGGGGGTTAGGGGGAGGCAGCATGGGAGGGGAGGGACCATGGGAAAATCCGTGGAAGAGAATGGGCACTGATGGAGGGATGGGTACTTGAGTATTGCATAGCTGTAACACAGGCACGAAACTCTGTAACTGTACCCTCACGGTGACTCATTAACAAAAATAATAAAACAAAATAAAAACAAACACTAAACTAAACAATATGCCTGTCAAGGAGGCAGACTGAGGGGAGGAGGAAGGAACCTGGGGACACTGGTAGAGGGAAGCTGACACTGGTGGTGGGGTTGGAATTGGAAGATAGTATGCCTGAAACTCTAATATGAATAGTTTTCAAAATCACAGTTACTCCAAAAGAATTTTTAAGTCCTTCCTTCATCTACTCCCAACCAGATTCCCATCCAGAGGGAATAAAATCCCTAAGTGGACAGTGATTGAAACCATAGAGCACCAGTGCCGACCCAGGATATGGAAAGTCTGGCAGATAAGGCCTCACTGACAGGGACCCTGACTGAATGAGATGCTAATACTATCGCATAATAATTGTGACATAACTTCCTTGGGTCCTGCATTCCTTCTCTGGAAGCAAAACCAAAAATAAGCCCTGAGGCATAGAGTTGTTGGAAAGATCATAAAAGATGATGAATGCCCTCTGCACAACGCGATGGAATGTGGGGAAGATTAGTGTTGTGGGAACAAAGACAGTACAAGATGTTCCATATTCTAATCTCAGTCACTCAAATGAAAAACTTACTGCGACACAATATCCAGAAATAATATTAATCTGAACTCCATGCAATATTAATTTCCCAGGTCTGTTGAAAATATTTCAGTCTCCCAGATATTTTTAAATTTTTTATAATTTTTATTTTAAAAGGCTCTTCACATGATACCTGTCTAGATGCAAAGTTCTGTCCCATTGAAAAACGAGGAGGACCATCCTATTGTATAAGAAGGGAGACATCCACGACATCAGCAACTATCTTCCATCTGCCTGTTGTCCATCGTCTACAAGTTATTCACTCGAATCATCCTGAATAGGATTTGCAGAACACTAGGTGAAGGACAACCATGCGAGCAAACCAGGTTTCAAAAAGGACTCAGCACAATTGACCATATCCACATGGTGACCAACCACATTGAGCTCTTGTGAGAGTTCAAGATGCTGCTCTGTCTAACGTTCATTAATTTAAAGAAGGCCTTTGATTCTGTTGAGACTGAAGCGGTCATCAAAGCCCTAGCCAAACAGGGCATTCAAACTCAGTACATCAAGATCCTTCATGAGCTGTATTACAGATTCACCACCAGGATCTCACCATTCTACAAAGAAGTGCTCATTCAAGTAAAGAGAGGGGTTCGGCAGATCAACACCATTTCACCCAAACTCTTCAGTGCCACCCTGCAGACCATCATGTGATGACTGGAATGGGAAGGAATGGGAGTGAAGATAGACAATCGGCAACTACACCACCACCACTTCGATGATGAAATCTTTCTCATAACACAATATCAGCCAAACAGCACAAATGGTGGCCAACTTTGACCATGAGTATGGAAAGGTCAGGCTATAGTTGAATCTCACAAAAACAATGTTCGTGAGAAACAAACTAGTTCCTGATGTCTCATTTGCCTTCAACGGAATGAACATCTCCGAATGCAACAGTTATGTGTACTTAGGTTGAGAACTCAACATGACAAATGACCTGGCACCTGAACTGCACAGGAGTAAGAGCCTCATGGGACGCCTTCAACAGCTTGATGAAGTAGTTAAAAGGATGAAGAACATCCAGCTCCAGGCACAAAATCTTTCTACTCCACCATTCTTCCTGCACTAACATATGCCTCAGAGACCTGGGCCCTATGAAAACAGGATGAGAACGCTATTTGGGTATCCCAAAGAGGAATCGAAAGAGCTATGCTTGGAGTAACAAGTTCCACTCAAGTGAGACAAGGAATCCAGAGTTCTGACATCCATCGACAATCAAGAATTCAGGATGCTATCTCGTTTACCAAGGAGATGGAAACCAGATGGGCCAGACATGAAATGAGATTCAGAAATGACCCCTGGACTAGAACTGTTACCGACTTGATTTCATGGAATGTGAAAAAACTGCATGGTCGCCCACTACAAGATGGTCAGGTGTCTTCACCAAGACCCTTATAAACGGTTTGAGGCTCTTCGTGTTCCTCGACAGAGCAGACACCATTCGGCTACACTAGCACGTGACAATATGAGTGGAGACGTTATTGACGCCAGCTCGAGCAAATCGATTAATAATGGTATGACATGTGATATAAGTGATTAAAAAAGGCATGTTTTACAAAGTTACAGGTAGTGTAATTTAGACATTAAATATTTCAATACCAATCCCTCCACCATGCCACTATCCCTCCACCAGTCTTCCCAAATATCCTGCTAACCCCATCCTACGTTAGACAGGAACGTGACGAAGTTTCCAAAACTGACACTTAGATTCCATGTTCTCAGTTCTGTCAAGTCTGTGTTTTGGATATATGATTAGACCTCTCACTCCTATTGCTGGCATAACAAAAGCCCTGAAGCCTATTGACCCATTACTTCTACTTCTCTTCTGCCCCCTTCATTTTCTTCTTTCTCTGTCCCCTTTCTCTCTAAACACTGCAGGTTTCAGATATTAGAAATGATTCCTGTTCTGAAGTGCTGGGTCCAAACTTTGTCTTCCATGTGACAATAGTAGCTATAATTTGACCCCTTCTCATCTAAAAAAATGGGAGTTCTAGGCATTTTGGGAATCATGTGTAGATTCTAGGAAAATAACATAGAATGAATCTCTGGAGCCATAAGAGAGACAGAGAGACTCACCAAAGAATTGAGAACTCTTGTTTTATTATAATCAAGTGGCTTCTAATCTAGAGAATAGGAAGGCAACTTCGATAAAACCATACTACCTATTTCCTGGAGAAAAGTTCAGAATTGATATTTGTTAGAACGCTCTGCTTAGCTGGGATAACAGCTCTCACAAATGATAAGAGATATAGCAGATGAATTGGATATTCAGAGAGGCCCCTCCTACTTGTCTTTTTTTCCCTCCTACTTGGTTTACATTCTCCATAAAATACCAACTCGTTACTGCATCATTTACAGATTGCTACCATGCAGTTTAAGATCTTTTTCCACATTTTGCTTCTACTCACTTTCCAAGAACTCGGAGCAGAAGCATCATTCTGTGAGTATGAAATTTGGGAACTGAAAGGGAATAGGGAATAAGAGGGGAAACTGAAGCACAAAGAAAGTCCTTTCCCTATTTCATAGAAAGCTGCGTCAATTCTAATCATCAAATACACGTTGGGTCAAATAATGTGCCAGGAAGCAAATATACAGATGAGCTTCTGTCAGTGAGAAAAATGCCAGGTCCAGGACCATATCAATAATACAGCAGGTAGGGCATTTTCCTTACATGCATTTGAGCAGGTGTGATCCCCAAAACCCCATAGGACCCATGAGTTGGCCTGAGTGATCCCTGAGCTCAGAGCCAGGAGTAATTCTTAAGTACCACAGGTATGACTCCCTCGACTGCCTCCCAATAAAATCAAAAGGAAAACAAAATGACAGACCCAGTTCTGTGAGAATAATGTATCTGGAGAAAGATAGAAAATACTGGATGCTAAAGAGCTCCAAAAGAGCAAAATGAAGTGAGGCTGTAAGGAGGAGAAGTAGACTCCAGTCCTGAGGGGGAATAAGGACAGAAGAGGGAAAGGAGAACAGAAGAGCTATAATGGGAATGTGAGAGGCTTAGTTGAGCCAAGTCACACCTACTTGTAAGGTAAGGCCTCTTCCAGGACCACTTTCCTCAAGTTTAGAAAACACCTATGGAACCACACAGCTAATTAGAGAGAGAGAACAGAAGGGAATGCCTAGCCAAAGTGGCAGGGTGGGGTGGGGGGGAGATGGGATTGGGGAGGGTGGGAGGGACGCTGGGTTTACGGGTGGTGGAGAATGGGCACTGGTGAAGGGATGGATTCCCGAACTTTGTATGAGGGAAGTATAAGCACAAAAGTGTATAAATCTGTAACTGTACCCTCACGGTGATTCTCTAATTAAAAATAAATAAACTTAAAAAAAAAAAAGAAAACACCTATGGAATCACTATGACAATAATAGTTGGAAATGATCGCTTCGGATAAGATTTGAGCACTGATATGTACTAAAAGTAGGCCAAAGGCCTAACATGATGGCCTCTTGGTATTTGTAATGAAAATCATGAAGCCCAAAGTTAGAGAGAGGGAAAGAAGGATTGTACCTGGAACAGAGGCACGGAGTAGAATAGAGTGGGGGTGGCAAGAAAGACACTGGGAAAAATGGTGGTGGAAAATGTGCACTGGTGGAGGGATGGGTGCTTGAGTATTGTGTGACTGAAATGTAATCTTGCAAGTTTGTAACTGTATCTCACGGTGATCCAATAAAACTTATTTTTTAAAAAAAATTTTTAATGAATTGAGTGGGGCTGGAGCGATAGTACAGTGAGAAGGGCGTTTGTCTAGCACGCAGCCAAGCTGAGTTTGATTCCCTCGAGCACTTCCAGGAGCAATTTCTTAAGTGCAAAGCCAAAAGTAACCTCAATGCATTGCAGGTTTTGACCCAAATAGCAAAAAAAAGAAAAAAATGAATGAATAACCAGAAAGTCTGCATCAATATTTTAGATAAGAACCCTAGATGAAACCCTCCCGAATATAAAAAAACAAAAGGGACTAAAAATAGAATCAGAAAAAAGAAAGATTGTGAAAGAAAGAAAAATATTATTGAAGAACAGACACAGGGAAATGGATTCTTCAAATGTACAAAACATAGTGTCGTTCCCGCTAAAAACACACGCAGTCCGTGAACAGGTGCACAGACCAGTTGACAAAGAAGAAATTGTTTTTCTCATTGCAGATGAGAGGAAACTGGGTGGTCTTTAGTTTTAATGACATGGATGGGCAGAGGGTCAGGTCTGAGAGAATTAGAAGCAGCAGAACCTCAGCCCTGCAGCATCCCCTGGAAGAATCCAAGACCAGGGGCTGCCATGACTCAGGTGTCTGACAACCATCCCCACAGGCCCCACTCTACACCTCATCTGGACTGACAGTTGGCGGGTGAATGGTGGTGGGTAGGGACACATGGGCTAGGTGGGGGGAGATGAGCTCTGATACTATGGAAATTCTCATGGATGTTCTCATAGGCCCTGGCATATGAGTTCTACAAGAAAGGTAATCGTTCTCCTCTCTTTACCACCCTGTGTCCTTATAGTTCAAAGACCTGAACCATGGGTACATAAGTGCTCACTTCCTATGGATTCTGGGACTTGTATAGGCGCATTCTCCAGATGGTATTACAATGCAAAAGCTGAGCGTTGTTTAGAATTTATCTTTGGAGGCTGTGACGGCAATGCCAACATCTTTTTAACGAAAGAAGACTGTGAGAAAAAGTGCAAGAAAAGCAAGAATTGATGTGAACACTTCCTCCCTGGAGTAAATACTCTATGATAACTAAAAGATTTTGCTGTCAATAAGTGAAATCTCTTCTATCCAAATTCATTCTCCCTTCAGGGTGCCTATATTCACTCATCTCTGTGCCAACAACCTTTACAAATACTGCCCGTATATTGAAAGCCTCAGACCTTCTGTGTCAAATACATACCAACATACATATAATAAATACACTGGGGAAACTTAAAGTGTCCATTCATCCACGCTTAGTCAGAGTGACATCTGAGCCCACAGAAAAGAAAACCTTAAAGGAAAAGAGTGAAAGGTGAAAATCTTTAGAAACATTCTGACAAGGATGAAATATGTGGACTGGAGCGATAGCACAATTGGTAGGGCATTTGCCTTGTACATGGCCGATCCAGGATCAAATCCTCTGTCCCTCTCGGACAACCCTGCAAGCTACTGAAAGTATCCAGTCCGCATGGCAGAGTGTGACAAGCTAACCGTGACGTATTCAATATGCCAAAAGCAGTAACAACAAATCTCACAATGGAGACGTTACTGGCACCCACTCGAGCAAATAGAATACAGTGCTACATAATAACTTTCATTAAGTAGCTAATGTGATAAATCAAAAAACAAAGGAGCTGACTGTCCGATTTTCTATTTCCATCTGCACAGAGAGGCCAATTCTATTAATACCTGTATCATATAATTAAGGGATTTTTATAAATTAAATCACAGTGAGGTATAGAGTTACAAAGTTGTTCATGATCTGAGTCTCAGTCATATCACATTCCAACAATCCGCCTAATTGAGGGAATTAAAGTTGAGAAATATCAACTACTTGTCCAAAATCTCAAACTTCTGAAAGGAAGCTGGTGATCGAATCAAAGTCAGACTCTAGAACGCACATTCTCAGTAGTTCCCCACCAGGCTGTAGTCAGAGTCAATTCTACCCAGGAGAGCCCAAGCTCTGCTCGCCTCTCCTTCCTGGAACACCAGCAGCACACACATCCGCAGAGTTGGCGCTGGGCTGCTATATGTAGGAAACCAAATCATTCACGGTTTTGTAAGCCAAGTTGCCTATTGTTAAATTGAAACGCATGTCCACAAAGTCTGAGGTGGCACTCACTTCGAGAGAGCGGGAAGAAGCCAGCACAGTGCTGAGGACAGGCTGTTTTCTGAATTCCATTCCCGTGTCCTGCCGTCTGCCAGAGTCAAGCAGAAGCTAAACCATTAACTGAGCAGATGCCTACATTCTCACTGCCTCTCTGGGCTCTCAAATGCACATTCAGTCCCAAGGCCAACTACACACAGACAGTTAACGAACCTACCCTTTTTCCCTACACATGAAAATCATTGTTACACACATGACACACACACACACACGACGGAGACAGACAGACAAAAATAAAATGATGACTTCTATAAGCCACTATGATTTGGGTTACCTTGTTAAGAAGTATGACAATGGATAACTAACAGATGCAATAATCAACATAAATTGATGATTCTCAGTTGTGGTTCTCAGAAGTCCCTAGCTCTACTATGTATAAGACCTCGGAGAAAACCACCACCAAAAGACATGATGTGGTTCGGGGCTGGAGAGATAGCACAGCGGGTAGGGCGTTTGCCTTGCACGCGGCCGACCCGGGTTCAAATCCCAGCATCCCATATGGTCCCCTGAGCACGGCCAGGGGTGATTCCTGAGTGCATAGCCAGGAGTAACCCCTGTGCATCGCCAGGTGTGACCCAAAAAGCAAAAAAAAAAAAAAAAAAAAAAAAAAAAAAAAAAGACATGATGTGGTTCATTTAAGAAACCAAGATATCCCTAGCCAGTTTTGGTATCTATTTCTATAGATAACATACATACATTCATATATATGCATATATACACACACATATAAAGATCATCGTTTCTTTCCCAGTTGCAGGGCTCAAGGATCTCTCTGCTCCCACATGACCCCATTCTGTCTATTTTGAATACAGCAGCAGATAGTCCTTTAAGTTTTTCTAAGAAACGGACCCTGACACTTTTCCTTAAGGAGAATCAGCAAACCCAATGTTCTGAGGGTCATTTCCTTAAACACTCTGCCCACACAGGGTCAGGAAGGCAAATTCATCTGCATTGTCATAACGATCTATTGCACTCTCAGATTATGGAAACTCTGGAAACCAAAAAATCCATTGCAGCAACTCTACCCCAAGTCAAGTTAGCGTTATATCTCACTCCTCCACAAGGAGGCCCAATCAGCACCTCCAGGTGGCACCTTCAACCCACATATGCTAAATATTTGATTTATTTTTTATGTTAAATATTTTAGTAGGTATTTGAGGCAGTAAAACAACCTAAGGTAGGAATGAAGCAGACAACTAAGGACACCTCATGGGAAATGAGATTTTTACTTCTTATTTTGGGTCATACCTGATGCTATGAGGGCTTACTCCTGGCTCTGTATCAGGGTCACTCTGGAAGTACTTGGGGATGCTTGGCACCATATCTGGTACCAAGGAGTGAACCAGCGTCCATTGCATGAACAGTTAGTGACTTCCCTACTGGAATAACTCTCCAGACCCCAACACTTCATTTTTGGAAAGTAACAAAACCTAGAAGTTACTTTCTCTGCAATATATTTGTTGGTCCAAAAGCAGCATGTGTGCACCCCTGTGGTGATGCTTTCATGTGAAGTGAGGTCTAATAGGACACTGGATGCCACCAGGTTTAACGAAGAACCTACAGATTAATTCTCAGATTAGGATAATCTTCAGCAAGAAAAAAAAGATTCTTTTTAAAGCACAAAAAGTTCAAAAACTTTTTCCTTGACATCTCCCAGGCATGAGATTGTTCTCTTCACTTAAAGTCCCAAATCAGGCCATTTGGAAAAGTCCCACAAAACACATTTTGAAATGGAAAGCAGAGACTTTGGATTCACCTGCATTCTAATAAACCTGAGAAACCTCAGAGAAGAGGTCAGGATGGTAGTGTTTGGGTTTACTGGACCAGGCCTCACCTCCCCAGGCACTTCCCTGATGAGTTCAGAGAAAGTTAAGAAGGAGGCCTGTGGCTCTTTCTCTGTCTCTTGACACCCATGTTCACTCACCAAGTGTTGGAAGGAGTTGTCCTCAGCAAAGAATAAAGAACACAAAAGCAGCAAACATGTGGATAAATATAGGATAATATGTATGCCTGCACATGTCTTAATTTACTTTCTTGAGGAAATTATATTCACAGCAACTGGAGATGGATCCTTCAAAATATGTGCCTGAATTGGAAGCACAAAATCATGAACTTAGTTCCCAGGGTCACATGCTCTGAACTGGCTCTAAATTCAAGGTCCCCCAATGCAACCAAGTATGCCTTACCCAGGGATGTATGTGCACACCACAACTAAAATGTGGGACTGCCCTAAGGTACCGCTGAAATACATGTATGGACCTATGCTCATCAGTGTAAGAAAATCACGAACAAAGGAAATTTAAAAAGGTGATGTTTCTTTAAAACATTCATAATAGTGCAGTTTTCAGGATATAACATATGAATTGAATATGAATGTGACACAATACAAGAAGAGGGGGAAGGAAATAAAGCTAGAAGGTATCAGGTTCCTATATTATATCAGAATTATGTCAAAATATTCAGAACCTACATCCAATACCATGGCCATCCTCAGCTTAAGAGCTCCAGGATCTCTGACATAGCTGACCCAGTTTTTGTATTAGAAAGATTCTCCCTTCATGAATATTCAAGACACATATAGCCTTGTAGAACTTTACCAAAAGAACAGAGTCAATCCCATTTCTTAAAAATGGGGTCTAGGATGAGTAGAAACTTTACAAAACCTGACATACAGTGGCCAAAAAATATATGAAAAAATGATCTACATTACTTCACCTAAGGGAAATGCTAGTCAAAGAGACGTGTATATCACCTTATGCCAGTAGGATTAGCACACATCACAAAAGCCCAAATATAACAATGGTTGGAGAAATTTGAGGGAAAAGGGATCCTCATTCACTGCTGTAGATTCATCCAGTCATTTTGGAAAACTATATGAAAACGCATCTCAACACTAGTAACTGAGTTCTCATGTGACCCAGCTATTCTGATTTTGGGTATATACCACAAGTATCCCAAAAACCTTTTCAGAAAAGACACTTGCAGTTTATGTTCATAGCAGCATGAGTCACAATTGCCAAAATCTCAAAACAACCTAAATGCCGAAGAACAAATGACTGGATAAGGAAACTATGGTACACACGCACAATGGAATATGACTCAGCTTTAAGAAAAGATAAAAAAATATATAGAATCAAGCAATTTGCCAAAGTGGAGGAATCTGCATAGTATTATCTTGGATTTAGTTATTCAGAAAGAGAGGGTCAGACACAGAATGATCTTGCTCATATGTGGGATATAAAGAAACAATAAAAGGGAATAACAGATGACCTAAAGCAATAGAAATTTTGAAAGGAGCTTCAGTAGGATTCCTGATTCAAGTTGAGTGCATGGAGGAACAAATCGATCATTGTGAAAAGAAGTTGGCACGCTGGAGTAGTGAGTGGTGCTCCATTATGTAATACATAAAAAAATTACCTCCAACAGAGTTCTGAAACACAGTGTATAAAACAAAACTAAACGGTATGCCTGTTCAAGGAGGCAGACTGAGGGTAGAAGGAAGGAACCTGGGGACACTGGTACAGGGAAGCTGGCACTGGTGGTGGGGATGGAATTGGAAGATAGTATGCCTGAAACTCTAATATAAATAGTTTTCACAATCACAGTGACTCCAAAAGAATTTTTAAGTTCTGCTTCATCTACTCCCAACTAGATTCCCATCCACAGGGAATAAAATCCCTAAGAGGATGGCGATTGAATCCATAGAGCACCAGTGTAGACCTAGGATATGGAAAATCATGGCAGAAAAGGCCTCACTGACAGAGACATGAGAGAATGACATGGTAATGCTATCGCATAATAATTGTGACATAAATTCTTGAATCTTGCCCTCCTTCTCTAGATGCAAAACCAAAGAAAACCCTGAGGCATATAGTTGTTGGTAAGATCATAACAGATTATGAATGCCCTGTGCACAATGCGATGGTATGTAGGGAAGATTATAGTTCTGGGAACAAAGAGAGTAGAAGATATACCACATCCTAATCTCAGCCACTCAAATGAAATATTTACTGGGACTCAATATCCAGAAACAATATCAACCTGAACTCCATGCACTATTAATTTCCTGGGTTTGTTGAAAATATTTCATTCTCAAAGCTATTTTTTAATTTTTTACAATGTTTATTTAAAAAGACTCCTCACACGATACCTGTCTGAATGCAAAGTTCCATCCCATTGAAAAACCAACAAAACCATCCTGTTGTACAAGAAGGGAGACATCCACAAAGTTGGCAACTATTGCCCAATCTGCCTGTTGTCCATCGAATACAAGTTATTCACTCCTGTCATCCTCAATAGAACAGGCAGAACATTGATGAAGGACACCCATGAGAGCAATCTAGGCTTCAAAAAGGATTCAGCACAATTGACCATATACACATGATGATCAAGCTCATTGATGTCATATGAGATTTCAACATGCCGCTCTGTCTAACGTTCATTGATTTAAAGAAGGCCTTTGAGGCACATGAAAAAGTGCTCTACATCACAAATCATCAGGGAGATGCAGATCAAAACAACCATGAGATACCACCTCACACCACAGACTAGCACACATCCAAAAGAACAAAAGCAACCACTGTTGGAGAGGATGTGGGGAGAAAGGGACCCTTCTACACTGCTGGTGGGAATGCCGACTGGTTCAGCCCTTTTCAAAAACAATATGGACGATTCTCAAAAAACTAGAGGTTGAGCTCCCATTTGACCCAGCAATACCACTGCTGAGAATATATCCCACAGAAGCAAAAAAGTATAGTCGAAATGACATCTGCACTTATATGTTCATTGCAGCATTGTTTACAATAGCCAGAATCTGAAAAAAAACCTGAGTGCCCTAGAACAGATGATTGGTTGAAGAAACTTTGGTACATCTGTACAATGGAATACTATGCAGCGGTTAGAAAAAATGAGGTCATGAAGTTTGCATATAAGTGGATCAGTATGGAAAGTATTATGCTAAGTGAAATGAGTCAGAAAGAGAGAGACAGACATAGAAAGATTTCACTCATCTGTGGAATATAGAATAACAAAGTAGAAGACTAACATCCAAGAATAGTAGAAATAAGTACCAGGAGGTTGACTCCATGGCTTGGAAGTTGGCCTCACATTCTGGGGAGAGGGCACTTCAGATAGAGAAGGGAACACCAAGTAAAATGTGGTTGGAGGCCAGGCGTGCTGAATGTAGACTAGATCCTGAACACGATGGCCAGTCAACATCTTTATTTCAAACCACAACACCTATTCAGGGAGAGACAACAAAAGGGAATACCCTGCCACGGTGGCAGGGTGGGGTGGGGGAGATGGGATTGGGGAGGGTAGGAGGGATGCTGGGTTAATTTGTGGTGGAGAATGGGCACTGGTGAAGGAATGGGTTCTCGAACTTCGTATGAGGGAAACATGAGCACAAAAAATGTATAAATCTGTAACTGTACCCTCAAAAAAATAAATAAGTAAATAAATTTTAAAACTCTAAAGGAAAATAAAAAATAAAGAAGGCCTTTGATTCTGTTGAGACTGAAGCGGTCATCGAAGCCCTAGCTAAACAGCATATTCAAACACAGTCTATCAAGATCCTCGGCGAGCTGTATTACAGATTCACCACCAGAATCTCACCACTCTACAAAGAAGTGTTCATTTATGTAAAGAGAGGGGTTCAGCAGGGTGACACCGTTTCACCGAAACTCTTCAGGACCACCCTGCAAAACATCAAGCGATGACTGGAATGGGAAGAATTCGGATGAAGATAGACGGCAGGCAACAACACCACCTCCACTTTGATGATGACATCGTTCTCCTAACACCAAATATCAGCCAAGCAGTACAAATGCTTGCGGACTTCGACCATGAGTGTGGGAAGATCGAACTATAGTTGAATCTCAAGAAGAGAATGTTCATGAGAAACAAACTAGTTCCTGATGTCTCATTTACCTTCAACGGAATGACCATCTCTGAATACAACAGTTATGTGTATCTAGGTCGAGAACTCAACATGACAAATGACCTGGCACCTGAACTGCGCAGGAGAAAAGAACGTGTGGAACACCTTCAAGCGCATATAGAAGTGGTTAAAAGGATGAAGAACACCAGCTCTGGGCACATCTTTTCGACTCCAAAGTTTTTCCTGCACTAACATACGTTTCACAGACCTGGGCCCTACGAAAACAGAATGAGAACGTTATTCCTGTATCCCAACGAGCAATGGAAAGAGACATGCTAGGATTATCACGTTTCACTCACGTGAGAGAAGGAATCAGGAGGTCCAACCTCTATTGAAGATCAAGAATCAGGGATGCTGTCTTGTTTGCCAAGGGGTCGAAAATCAAATGGGCCAGACACGTAACGCAATTCAGAAATGACCACTAGAATAGAGATGTTACTGACCGGATACCACGAACGTCAAAAGACCACATAGCCGCCCACATACAAGATGGCCAGACTTCTTCACCAAAACCCTTAATAATGGTTTGAGGTTCTTCATGATCCTTGAGTGAGCAGACACCATTGGGCTACACTAGAACGTTACATATATAAATGCAGACGTTACTGGTGCCCGCTCGAGGAAATCGATGAATAATGTGATCACAAGTGATATAAGTGATTAAAAATTGCATGATTTACAAAGCTACAGGTAGTTTAATTTAGGCATATAATACTTCAATACCAACAACTCCACCAGTGTTCCCAAATATCCTGCTAACCCCATCCTACATTAGACAGGCACATGACAAAGTTTCCAAGTCTGACACTTGGATTCCATGTTCTCAATTCTGTCAGGTCTGTGTTTTGGATATATGACTAGACCTCGACCTCACACTACTATCGCTGGCATAACAAAAGTCCTGAAGCCTATTGACCCATTACTTCTAGTTCTCTTCTGCCCTCTTCATTTTCTTCTTTATCTGTCCCCCTCCTACTAAACAATGAAGGTTCCCAGATATTAGAAATAATTCCTGTTCTAAAGTCCTGGATCCAAACTTTGTCCTCCATGTGACAATAGTATTTTTAGTTTGAATTTTTCTCATATACAAACTGGGCATTCTAGGCCTTATGGAATCATGTGTAGATTCAAGGAAAATAACATAGAATGAAACTCTGGAGCCATAGAGAGAGAGAGAGAGACAGACTCACCAAAGAATTGAGAACTCTTGTTTTATTATAATCAAGCGGCTCCTAATCTAAAGAATAGAAAGGCAACTTCGATAAAATCATATTAGCTATTCCCTGGAGAAAAGTTCAGAATTGATACTTGGTAGAACGCTCTGCTTAGCTGGCATTACAGCTCTCAGAAATGATAAGAGATATAGCAGATGAATTGGATATTCAGAGAAGCCCCTCCTACTTGGTTTACATTCTCCATAAAATACCAACTCGATACTGTGGTCATTCACAGATCACCACCATGAAGTTTAAGATCCTTCTCCACCTTTTTCTTCTCGTCACTCTCCTAGGATTTGAAGCAGAAGCGTCAAAGGGTGAGTATGGAATCTGGGAGATAAAAGGAAATAGAGAATAAGAGGGAAAACAGAAGCACAACGAAAGTCCATTTCTTATTTCATAGGAAGTGAGTCAATTCTATTCATCAAACACAGGTTCGACGCAAATAATACCTCAGGAAATAAATATACAGATGAGCTTCTGTCAATGAGAAAAATGCCTGTTCCAGGGCTATAAGCAAAGATACAGCTGGTAGGGCATTTTCCTTACATGCAGTTGAGCAGGATGTGATCCCCAGAACCCCATAGGACCCATGAGTCGGCCAGAGAGATCGCTGAGATCAGAGTCAGGAGTGATTATTGAGTACCACAGGTGTGACTCCCTGCTTTGTCTCCCAATAAAATCCAAATGAAAACAAAATGACAGACCCAGTTTTGTCAGATCAATGTACCTTGAAGATAGATAGAAAATACTGGGTGGTAAAGTGCTCTGAAAGGGGAAGAGGAAGTGAGACTTTGAGGAGGAGAAGTAGACTCTAATCCTGAAGGGGAATAAGGACAGAGAGGGAAAGGAGAACAGTAGAGCTGTAATGGAACAGTGGCAGGCTTAGTTTAGCCAAGTCACACCTACTTGTATGGTAAGGTCTGTTTCAGGACGACTTTCCTCAATTTACTAACTGCCCATAGAACCACTATGATAATAGTAGTTGGAGATGATCGCTTCGGATAAGATTTAAGCACTGATACGTACTGAAAATAGACCAAGGACCTAACATTAATGCCTCTTACTATTTTTAATGGAAATCATAATAACCAAAGTTGGAGAGAGGGAAAGAAGAATTGTGCCTGACACAGAGGCAGGTTGAAGGAAGGAAGGAAGGAAGGAAGGAAGGAAGGAAGGTAGGAAGGAAGGAAGGAAGGAAGGAAGGAAGGAAGGAAGGAAGGAAGGAAGGAAGGAAGGAAGGAAGGAAGGAATAAACTGCCCAAGAAAATGGGGATGTGAAATATACATCTTAAACAACCCACTGAAATGAGAACAGCAGGACTTCCCAAGATTTGTGAATAATCAGAAGACTGCCTTGAAAACACATTTTTAAATAAGCTATTATAAAACATATACATTCTGTATAATTCAAAAAGACAGAAGAATGACGAGAAAGCAGAACTTTCTCTGATCTTTCACGTTGTTGTTGTGGCCACATGCGGTGATACTCAGGGCTTACTCTTAGCACTGCACTCCCAAGCGGTGCTGAAGGGACCATATAGGATGCCAGAGATAGGACCCAGGTAGTCTGCGTGCAAGATAAGCACCCTCCACAGTTCTCTCTCTCCAGCCCAGCTTTGTTACATCTTCCCTGCAGAGACCATCACGTTTGGCATTCAGACGAGTAGACTAGCTCACTGCAGGTACACGTACTCATAAAATTATAGGCTATAAACTCTTATATAAAATGAGATATTAAATCTTAAAATAACCCAATAAGCAAATAGTTCTCCAGGATTGGACTTTGACCCAGCAGTAGCAACTGCAGCAGCTTGTGAGAACCTTTACTGATTTCAGTCTTTCTGGGTCAGAAACTCTGAGTGTATGTCTCACATCTGATTCAATAAGCCTTCACAATTTTGGTAGGACCACTCAACTTTTCAAAACCTCGCTAGAGACAAATAAAAGTGATCAATAGAAAAGGCACACAGGAGGACTCACACACTTTATTTCAAGTTCTTCCATCCAACAGGCACAACGCTGTTCAGAGCCAGATTTCAGCAATGCATGTTCCAATACCCATCCCTCTATAATGCACGTTTCTCATCAACAATAGCCCAAGTTTCCCTGCCGTCAACCCACCCCCACAGACTGTCGCTTTGGCAGGTACTTTCTCTCTTGCCCCCTCTCTCTCCCTCGCTCTCCCTTTTGCTCCCTCCAACTCACTCTACTTCCTTTTCTCACTTTGTTCTTGGACTATGTAATACAGATACTGAGAGGTTACCATGTTTATTCCTTTACCTCTTTCAGCACACAGTTCTTATCCAGAGTGATCATTTTTAACTATACTTGTCATAGTGGTCCCTTCTCTAGCCTGACTGTTTCTCCCTCTGCCCCTGAAGCAGGCCTCCATTCATGGAACAATCATCTTGGCTCCTGTTTCTACACTCCTTAGGTATTAGTCTCATTATGTTTTTTATATTCCACAAAAAAGTGCACTCATTCTATGTCTGTCTCTCTCCTTCTAATTTCACTCCGCATGATTTGATCCATGTCCATCCATTTACAAATATCACATCCCTTTTCACATGCTCTATGCCCTGAGAGTATCCCTTAAGCCTATATGTATTTAACCCTACAATTTTTGCTACTGTAAAATCAGATCAATGTTTTACTTAAGTTTGTTTACCACATGATGTGTGAGTCACTCAGTGTAACTTAAATCATAGTAATTTTCTGACGAGGAATTGGTATGATAGTACAGTGGGTAGGTCATTTGCCTGGCATACATCATCTGAGTTCCATTTCTGGCACCTGTATGGTCCCCTGAGCCCATCAAGAGCAATTCTTGAGTGTAAAACCAGGAATAATCCCTGAGCACTGTATGATTTCCCCACCAAAAAATATTAGATTCCTCACTTTACACTATCTTTTCTTGAAATGAAACTATAATGAAGGTATATTAAATATAAAAGTGTGTTATACAGCGATGGCAGAATCAATTCAGTAGCCTGGCGTTTTTCTCTCAGTAAAGAAAGTGTAAGTCAACAGAACATAAATTTATCAACCCGTAAGCCTGCATCAATATATTAGAGAAGGACTCTAGAGGAAACCCTTCTGAACATAAAAGAACAAAACAGACCAAAAATAGAATCGGAATCAGAAAGGTAGTAAAAAGATAGAAGAATATTATTGAAGAATAGAGACAGGGAAATGGATTCTTCAAATATACAAAACTTAGTGTCCTTCCCACTGAAAACACACGCAGTACGTGAACAGGTGCACACACCAGTTGATAAAGAAGGATCGCTTTCCTCATTGCTGATGAGAGGGATCTGGGTGGTCTTTAGTTTTAATGACATGGATGGCCAGAGGGTCAGGTCTGAGAGAATTAGACGCAGCAGGATTCCAGCCCTGCAGCATCCCCTGGAAGAGTCCAACCTGGGGATACCATGACTCAGGTGTCTGATGACCATCGCCCCATGCCCCACTCTACACGTCTTCTGGACTGAGAGTTGGCGGATGAAGCATGGTTGGGAGGGACACATGGGCTAGGAGTGGGGAGATGAGCTCTGCTACTATGGAAAGACTCATGGATGTTCTCACGGGCCTTGGCATATGGGTCCTAAAGAAAGGTAATCATTCTCCTCTCTCTTACGCCTTGTCTCTTTATAGGTTCAGAACCTAAACGGAAGCCAAAAAAGTGTTCACTTTCACCCAAAACGGGCCCTTGCAAAGATGCATTCCCGAGATGGTTTTACAACTCAACTAGTAATCGTTGTTCAAAATTTATCTATGGAGGCTGTGAGGGCAATGACAACAACTTTTTAAAGAAAAAAGACTGTAAGAAAGCGTGCAAATTAAAGAAGCATAAGGAGTGAATATGTCCTCCCGGAGAGATACTCTATGATAATTAAAAGATTTTGCAGCAAATAAGTGAAATCTCCTCTATCCAAATTCATTCTCCCTGCAGGGTGCCTATATTCACTCCTCTCTGTGCCAACAACCTTTACAAATACTGCACCTATATTGAAAGCCTCAGACCTTCTTTCTCAAATACACACCAACATACAAATAATACACTGAGGAAACTTGAAAGTGTTTGATCATCCACTCTTAGTCTGCATGGCAGCTGAGTCCACAGAGAAGAAAACCTTTAAGGAAAAGAGTGAAAGATGAAAATCTTTAGAATCATTCAGAAAATGATGAAATATACCGACTGGGGTGATAGCACAACTTCTAGGGCATTTGCCTTGTATTTGGCAAACCCGGAGTTGATTCCTCTGTCCCTTTTGGAGAGCCCAGCAAGCTACTGAGAGAATTCAGTCCACACAGCAGAGTCTGGCAGGCTAACTGTGACATATTCAATTTGCCAAAAACAGTAACAATAAATCTCACAATGGAGAGTTACTGGTGCCCACAAAGAAAATACACTACAGTGCTACAACGCTACAGTACTACAGAATAACTTTCATTAAATAGCTAATGTGGTATATCCGGAAAAAAAGGAGCTGACTGCCCAATTTTCTATTTCCATCTGCGCAGAGAGGTCAATTCTATTAATACCTATATCATGTAATTGAGGGATTTTTTAAAACTGAATCACAGTGAGGTATGGAGTTACAAACTTGTTCATGATCTGAGTCTCAGTCATATCACATTCCAACCCTCATCCTAATTAAGGGAATTAGAGTTCCCAAAGATCAACTTCTTGTCCCAAATCCCAACCTCTGAGAGGAAGCTGGTGATCGAATCAAAGTCAGACTCTGGAACGCACATTCTCAGTAGTTACCCACCAGGCTGTAGTCAGAGTCAATTCTACCCAGGAGAGCCCAAGCTCTGCTCGCCTCTCCTTCCTGGAACTCCAGCAGCACACACATCCTCAGAGTTGGCGCTGGGCTGATATATGTAGGTAACCAAACCATTCACGGTTTTGTAAGCCAGGGTGCCCATAATTAAATTGAAACACATGTCCACAAAGTCTGAGATGGCACTCACTTCGAGAGAGCGGGAAAAAGCCAGCACAGTGCGGAGGACAGGCTGTTTTCTGAATTCCATTCCCAAGGTCCTGCCGTCTGCCAGAGTCAAGCAAAGGCTCAACCATTAACTGAGCAGATGCCTATGTACTCACTCCCTCTCTGGGCTCCCAAATCACATAAAGTCCCAAGGGCAACTACACAGAGAAATTTAAGAACCTTCTTTTTTTCCTATACATGAATATCATTGTTAGACACATGACACAACAAACACATATACACACAGGAGAGAGAGACAGAGAGAGAGAATGATGATTTCTATAAGCCACTATGATTTGGGTTGCCTTGTTAAGCAATACGACAATGGATAACAGATCCAAAAATCAACCTAAATGGATGTTTCTCAGTTCTGGTTCTCGGAAGTCCCTAGCTCTACTATGTATAAGCCCATGGGGAAAACCTCCACCAAAAGACAAAATGTGGTTCATTTATGAAATGAAGACATCTCCAGGCAGTTTTTTGCTTATATATATACGTACATATATATATATATATATATATATATATATATACACACACACACACATATAAAGATCATCTTGCTTCCCTAGTTGCAGGACTCAAGGGTCTTTCTGCTGCCACAATGCCCCATACTCTCTATTTTGAACATGCCAGCAGACAGCCCTTTTAGTTCTTCAAACTAACTGTTTTCCCGAAGATAGTAAATAAGACAAAAGAGAGTAAAATAACCAAGGAAAGAGGCACATTAAGAGGGGGTCGTTGCTTAAAGTACAGAGGCATCTCTGCAGCGAGATTTTTGTGTCTGTGGATCATGGCCATTAAGGAGCTTAAGTAACAGTCGGAATCAATTTGTTGGAGTGACCTCAGGGTCCTATGGGGGCCAGGAGATGCGAGGGACTGGTCCATCCCCTATCCCTTGAGGCCTGAGATTGCAGTCACTGAACCCGCGTACCTTCACTTCTCCATGGGTTGTGGAAGTTGGTGGCCACGGGATCATTTTAGGGGACAATTAGAGGGACGATGCCCACCCACATCTGAGGCTCCCTGGTGAAGTCGGACTGGCTTAAAATCCGGAGGCTTCTCTGCAGAGAGCTGCTCTTTTCACAGATTCTTTTGTGTGTCTCTGTCTCAAGGACCTTTTTTCCATCTTTTTCAGAGAAATATACTATTGGCATATGGCCTCCAGAGTGCACCCACTTGCCTGCAGTGCGCCACACATTGGGTCTAGCTGTGGTTTGATATCTTTTTCGAGATTAATCTATGGGTCTCTGAAACAAGGCCAATAAATGAGCTGAGCCAGTGGTGGTTTGTAGGTGTGGCTCCCACATACTTAATTTTGGCTCTTTAATCCCTTGGTGAACTTGACCCCAAGTTGTTGGGGTCTGGCCAAAGGCACAGTTGTATTTTTGGGTATCAGGAAGTCTGAAGGCACCATCAGGCTGCTGATGCACTCACCCCGCAGGTACAGGTTGACCTGCTTGGAACCATAACTCAAGGATGCAAGATATAGGGCAACAGAGAGTCCATATCAGAATGGAGGCTGGTGACAGGAAAGGAATCAGTGAAAGAGACAGATAAACTAAACTAGGAAAGAGAGGGATGATGTTTTGCCAGTTAGCCCTGCTTTTAGGGAAAAACTCTTCCCAGGTCCGGTCCACTTCTTTCCTGAGTTTAGAAACTTTATAAAATAAATTAAAAATTTCAAAAACAAAACCAAAAATATCTCTAGTAGTAAGTGTTCACTGGGATTTTTGGATGCCTTGATATTTTAGAGCTATTTAATGACAGAAAATCGGGATGACTTCTAAGCTTCCTTGCCTGGACCCAGCACCACATCCCACCAACCTCTGATAGCTTCCCCACCCTTCCAGGTGACATGAACTTCCCTGCTGATACCGCCATGTCCTTTTCAGATGGAAACAGCTTCCACTACCTCTCAGGTAGGGCCCGGCAGCCCCCATGCTATGTTAACAAGCCCAGTCTAAATCCTCTGAAAGGTTCGGCCACATATGCGGCCAAATGCCCATTCTACTCATCACAGTTTGCACTACTCACAGTTATACTTCCTATCACTGGGTTGAAGGGAAATAGCAACCTAATCCCAGTTAATCCTCTCCCAGGGAGGTTAACTACAAAAATTACATTATTTTACTTACTAATACAGACATTTAAGCAGTTTCTATCAGGTCATTTTTTTTTCTAACATAAAACCAATGTTTTATTTCTGAGCATAAAGCATAACTTAATACCTTATAGGCCTATTAAGATTCCTCGTTAAAATTTTGTTAATTGTCTTCACCCTTAATGATTTTTATTTACATCTCTCTCTCCCTCTCTGTGTGTGTGTTTGTGTGTGTGTGTGCGTGTGTGTGTGTGTGTGTGTGTGTACAAATAGCGATAGTACAGCGGGTCTGGCGTTTGTCTACATCCCTCTCAGAGAACCTGGAAAGCTACAGAGACTATCTCACCCGCAGAGCAGAGCCTGGCAAGCTACCCATGGCATATTCAATATGCCCAAAAAAGTAACAACAAGTCTCACAATGGAGACATTACTGGTGCCTGCTCGAGCTAATCGATGAACAATGGGACAACAGTGCTACAGTACTATGTATATAAATATAGTTTGTTAAAAATTTTACTTTATCAGCTTCTCTCTGACTTCCAAATTTGTGGAACTTCTAATTTCCAAATTTGATGGAATTACCTTTACCATCTCTAGGTGTAGGTATCACCATCTGCACAATATAAGAGAAGAGAGAGAAAGAAACCTTCCATATATGGGTTTAAAATAAAATAAACACTGTAAGAGAATTAAAAATGGTAAAAGTCATTGAAACTAGAGATTTTCTCTACAGAACTGAGCTTACGTGTGTGTGGGAGTGGGAGGGGTCCTTGGGACGCAGGAGGTCGGCTCTCTGGTTATACTCGGTTCTAGTCTCCTGGAAGAACTCCAAAGTCATACAATAATGATTACTTTCTCCCCTTAGGAAGAGACAAATATATACAAATTGAGTCTATTTGGTATGTAAACTTCAAAGGAATTATTATTACATAAGGAGAAATGTATAGATTTATTAACATATGTGAAAATGTCATGCATAACTTTAACTTACTTGAAATTCCTGAAGACCTTGTTGGTCAATGTTTGAGTGCTTTACAGAAATGTATTGCAGAAAACTGAGCAAATTTCCTTGCCAAGTGTGCTATATAAGATCTTCTACTGTGAACTTTATAAATAGTGTATGAAATTTCTGATGAAGTCAGTAGAAAAAAGAGAACTCTACCACACTAAATGTATGTCACAAATTTAAAATGACAGAACCTATAAAATGATAGACAATAATTGCAAGAGATGGAGGGTTTTTTCATGGAATGAAATTTATTAACAAGAATAAAGAAAATTTTTTCTTTTTTAAGATATCATTATAAAGATTTTTTGTTTAAACTATACAGATTTTTCTTTTTTTTTTATCTTTTTTTATTTTATCACCATGTGGGAAGTTACAAAGTTCTCAGGTTTATGTCTCAGTTATACCGTATTCAAACACCATCCCTTCACCAGTGCCCATATTCCACCACCAAAATCCCCAGTATACCCCCCGCCCAACAACCCAACTGTATAACTGATGAATTTCACTTCATTTTCTCTTCACCTTGATTACGTTCCATATTTCAACACAAAACTCACTATTGTTGTGGGAGTCATACCCCAAAACAAGATAGCCCTACTAAGGAAGCATTTGACAATTAGTTTTCCATTAAAAGATTGTATGTTTTCAGGTTAGCGGCCGCGCGGCTCGGATGTGTCCCAGTCCCAAATCCCGGAGCCGTGTTAGTTGCTGCTCAGTGACATCAGGGCTCCATCTGGAGAAGGTGTGTTGGCTGCACCTCCTCCGTCCGGCTCCCCGGTGTTGCTGGCCCCAATTCAGGTCCGGAGCATTTTCCGGGCCGCGTTGCTCACCAGAATGCCTCCAGATTTTTCGTTTTTGTATTTTAAATTTTCTTTAAAATATTTAAGCTATATCCTATAAGGCATCTTATCATGAGTAGAACTGAAACACTTGTCTTTGTGGGACACCTTCAGGTTTTTTATTTGTTTTGGTTTTGTTTCGGGGCTACACCCAGCAGTGCTCAGGGCTTCCGCCTGGCTCTTTGGTCAGGGATCACCCCTGGTAGGATCAGTGGACCATCTGGGATCCTGGGAATCGATCCTTGGTTGGCCAAATTCAAGGCAAACACCCTGCTTGCTGTACTATCACTCTGGCCCAAGAACACTGTTAATACTTTTTTACCCTTTGTTCCAGTGTGTTTGTAGCATAAACTCAAGAGAAAATATTTCCTCTCTGTAATAGCCTCTGCTCCTAATGCAGTGAGAGAACTATCTAAAAGTCATGTACATAGGGGCCTGCTGCCGCCAACAGGTCAACCTGTACATGTGGGGCAAGTGCATCAGCCGCCTGATGGTGCCTTCAGTTTCCTGACACCCCAAAATTGCCAGTGTGCCTTTGGCTGGACCCCAAAAACGTAGGGCCAAGTTTACCAAGAAATTAAATGGCCAAAAGTTAGGTATGTGGGAGCCATGCCCACAAATCACTTCCAGCTCAGATGTGCAAGCTCATAACTGGCTTTATTTCAGAGACCCAAAGAAAAATCTCTAAGGAGACCAAAAGCCACAGTAATCTTGAATCCGCCATAGCCGAACAGACCCAGGAATGTCAATCAGGGGGGAAGGGCCATGTTGGCCTGGTGGCTTGCCCAAACAGAGCCCTCAGCAGCCACTTGCTTCCACAAACCAAAATCGCTGCCAAACCCCCGGCCTGACTCCATCATCTCAGGACGGACCTCACCAAAATATAATCTGCTGAAAATTCTGGTATCCTGGTTTTGTGACTGAAATCTCTAGGCTTTCTCACAGTAGAGTTGGCTACCTCCCCCCCACTTCCCAATTCTCATGGACAGACTGGCAGTAACCCCCAGAGCCAACTACAGTGCCACCCTGTATACTCTACTACTAGCCTAGTTTCAGACACCCATAAATAAACCTCGAAAAAGATAAAATCAACAGAAAAGCTGGGACCCACATGTGGCTAAAGAGACTGGTGTAAATGGGAGGGGAGAGTTTGGCTTCGGACCTGCCCAAACAGAGCCTGCGGCAGCGGCTTGCTTCACATTCCAAAATCGCCACCATGCGCAGGGCCTAACTCCAACATCTCAGGATGGACCTCACAAAAATAAAATTTGTTGAAAATTCTGGTATGTGGGTTTTGTGACTGAAATCTCCATGCTTTCCCAGAGTTCTGGTGGGCTATCTCTCTCCACTTCCCAATATTCAAGAAGCAATGGCAGTCACCCCCACGAACCAACTCCAGTGCCACCATGTAAGATCTACCACCAGTATTTCTTCAGAGACCCATAAAAAACAATCTCAAAAGAGTCACTGAGCTTCTCAGCCCTCTGTGCCTGTGCACTGCACACGGCCCCAAGACCCGGTCTCAACTCAGCATCCATCGGGCAGGGACCTTCATCCAGGTGTGCCGGTTTGATCTTTTGGGGCCAGAAGGGGCATGGCCTCTGTGGTAGTGGGCCTGGCCTCCGCTGCAGGGAATGTGGTCGGGGTGGGGGGGGTGGCGAACGCTTATGCGGCCTCAGTTATTTTCCCCTGTTTTAGTACACTTGAAAGGCATCCCAATCCCCATTACCTAACTTTGTGGAGATCTCCCCAGCTATCTCTAACAGGAAAGGCAAACAAGCCACTAGCCTACTCCAATTGCACCAAAATATCGAACCCTCACAAAGAGAGAATAGCTCTAGTGAACTGGAACATCCCACCTCCATACAACCCTGACTGCATGAAGAAACAGCACAAATCCCCACAGCAAGGAGAGAATGAAGAAACAAGTCCAGAAGCCTCAGCAGGGGTTTTCCACAAATATGATCTCTCCGATAAAGAATTCACAGAAGAAATTCTGAGAATGTTCACCAAACTTAAAGAAACGGTGGAGCAGTCAGTGAAGAAATTACGGGAAGAAATGAGAGCAGAAATAGGAAAGCTACATTCAGAAATGTCAGGAATAAAAGACTCAGTAGAAGAAATAAAAAAACACAGTGGGTGCCCTCAACAGTAGAATGGCTACAGCTGAAGATAGAATTTCTGAACTAGAAGATGAGCAGCAGAAAGCCCACAGGCTACAACAAACATTTGGAAAAAACCTCAAAATAATGAATCAGAGACCTAGGTGATGATTCCAGAGGAATAACATAAGAATCATCGGAGTTCCAGAAGAACAGGTAGGCAACCCTAATGAGAAAGCCACAGTCAAAAAATTCATTGCTGAAAAGTTCCCAGAGCTGGATAATGGAGACGTCCAGATCCTAGGAGCCCCAGGGGTGCCAGCTACAAGAGACCCTAATAAAAAGACTCCAAGACATATTATAGTCAGAATGATGGATGCCACGGATAGGGACAGAATACTGCAAGCAGAAGGTCAAAAAAAGAAATCACATACAAAGGAGAACTCCTTAGATTCATAGCAGACTTATCAGAGGAAACCCTCCAAGCCAGAACAATGGGGGGGGATATAGTGAAAAAACACAATGAAATGAACACCTCATCACGAATCCTCTATCCAGCTAAGCTCCCACTCAAACTCGTAGGAACCTTGCACAATTTACTGGATAAACAACAGTTTAGAAACTTCGTAGACTCAAAACCAAACTTAAAAGAAGGACTAAAGGGGCTCCTGTAAGAAAAAACCCTACAAGCAAAACACATTCCTATAGAAAGATGGCACAAAACTCCACGACAATAATCTCTCTCAACGTCAATGGTCTAAATGCACCCATCAAGAGACACAGAGTGGCAAAATGGATTCAGAAACTGAACCCAGCATTCTACTGCCTACAAGAAACACATCCGAATGGTCAGAGCCAACACAAACTCAAAGTCAAAGGATGGAAAACAATCCTTTGAGCAAACAACTCCCTCAAAAAAGCCGTGATGGCCATACTTGTAACGGACAACATAGATTTCAGGTTGAAAAAGATTAGAAGGGACAGCTGAGGCCATTTCTTAAAATTCAAGGGATACGTACAGCAGGAAGAAATCACACTCCTAAACGTATATGCAACTAATGAGGGACCAATGAAATACTTCAAACAACTGCTAACAGATTCTAGAGAGGACAAAGCTAGCAACACAATAGTCGTTGGAGACTTCAACACCGCCTTATCACCTCCTGATCGATCAAAAAGATCAAACCTCAGAAAAGAAACACTGGCCTTGAAGGAAGAAATAGAGGAGAGAGAGATAATAGATCTATACACGGCTTTGCATCCCCATAGAAAAGAATACACATTCTTTTCCAGTGCACACGGAACATTCTCGAAAAATAGATCATGCGCTGGGCCACAAAGCATACCTGCATAGAATCAGGAAGATAGAAACTGTATTAACTATCTTCTCAGATCATGATGCACTGAAGAAAAAAGTTAATCATGCACAGACGCTGAGGACCAAACCATACACGTGGAAATTAAACAACTCAATGTTGAACAATGAGTGTGTCAAGAAGAAAATCAAGGAAGAAATCAAACAGTACCTGGAAACAAATGAGAATGAAGACGCGAGGTACCAGAACCTCTGAGACACAGCTAAAGCTGTGTTAAGGGGAAAATTTATAGGTTTGCAAGCATATCTCAAGAAGGAAGAAAGGGCCCACATAAATAACCTGACCTCACAGCTTAAGATCTTAGAAAAGGACCAACAAAAAAAGCCCAAATCAGAAAAGAGAAAAGAAATAATAAAATTTAGAGCAGAAATCACTCATATGGAAACCCAAAAAAACAATCTGAAAGATCAATGAACCTAAGAGCTGGTTCTTTGAGAAGATAAATAGGATTGATAAACCACTAGCAAGATTCACAAAGAAAGAGAGAGAGAGAGAGAACTCTAATAAACCAAATCAGAAAGGAAAGGGGGACATGACAACAGAAACCAAAGAAATTCAAAATATCATCAGAGACTACTTCAAAAGTCTGTACACCACGAAACAAGAGAATCTAAAAGAAATGGATAAATTTCTGGATTCCTATAACCTCCCAAGATTGAACCGAGAAGAACTGGAATACTTTAAAAGTCCTATTAATATCAAGAAAACTGAAACTATAATCAAAAGCCTTCCCAAAAACAAAAACACAGGTCCAGATGGATTCACTAGCGAATTCTTCCAAACATTTAAAGAGGACCTATTGCCAATTCTTTTCAAGCTTTTCCAGGAAATCGAGGAAACAGAAACACTCCCAAACAGTTTCTATGAAGCACATATCACCCTAATACCAAAACCAAACAGAGACACCACAAAAAAAAAAAGAAAACTACAGGCTGATATCTCTGAAGAACATGATTGCGAAGATTCGCAACTAAATATTAGCAAGTAGAATACAACAACTCATCAAAAACATCATACACTACAACCAAGTGGGATTCATCCAGGGATGCAAGGATGGTTCAACATTCAGAAGTCATTCAACATAATGCACCATATCAACAAAAGAAAAGATAAAAACCTTATGATCATATCAGTAGATGCAGAAAAAGCATCTGACAAGATCCAGCACCTGTTCAAGATGAAAACTCTCACCAAAATGGCATAGAAGAGAACTTCCTCAAAATAGTCAAAGCCATCTACACAGGCCTATAGAAAATATTATCATCAATGAGGAAAGACTAAGGGCCTTCCCTCTAACATCAGGGAAAAGGCAAGGATGCCCACTCTCACCACTTCTGTTCCATTATAGTACTGGAAGTACTTGAAATAGCGACTAGGGAAAAAAAAGAAAGTAAGGGTATCAAGATAGGAAAAGAAGAAATCAAGATCTCACTATTCGCAGATGATATATTATATTTAGAGAACCTCAAAGCCTCTACCAAGAAACTCCTTGAAACAATAGACTCGTATAGTAAAGTCGCACGCAATAAAATCAATATCCAAAACTCCGTGGCTTTCCTATATGCAAATAATGAGAGAGAAGAACGTGATATGAAAAAAATACCCCCGTTAAAAATCATGCTTCAGAAAATCAAGTATCTCAGAATAAACTTAACTAAAGAAGTGATGGACCTGTACAGAGAAAATTACAAAACGTTACTTCATGATATAAAAGAGAATGCGAGGAAATGGAAGCACATCCCCTGTTCATGGATTGGGAGAATTGACATTGTCAAAATGGCATTACTCCCAAAGCATTATACAGATTCATTGCAATCCCTATAAAGATACCCATGACATTCTTCAAGGAAGTGGACCACACACTCCTAAAATTCATATGGAACAAAAAACGCCATGAGCCCCTCCCTGCCCCCTGCCCGCCGCGGCTCGGGGCTTCTCCTGAAGCCCCTGCCTGGCACCTTTCCGCCGCCGCCGGCCGATCCTGACCAATCCCCACTCTGCTACTTAGGGGCGTGTCCTCATCTCAGGGGGCGTTGCCTAAAAAGTTGGCGTGGCCTCTTTCCGGAGCACAGGCCGCTAACGCGGCCGCAGTTATTTTTTTTTTTTACCATTCCATGCCTTCTCCTTTGGCCACAATTGATAGAACTCATTCTATCTGTGTCTTAGTGGGCGTGGTCTAAAGTGGGCGTGGCCTCCTCTCAGAGCGGCCAATGCTAACGCGCCCGCAGTTATTCTTTGCTACCTCAGCTCAATCCGTACTGTGTATTCCTTGGAAAACTCACTTTTGCGAGCTCAAACATTTACGCAAAATAGCCATTAGCTTAGGCTGACAGTATAAAAGCTATCAGTGAATAAGGGAAGTTTAGCACAATCGGAGCCCCTTCTTCCCACAAAAAGGAAGAGGAATAAAGAACTACAAGGTTCCAACTCTGCACTTCCGTGACAATATGAAGAAACAGCGAAAATCCCCTCCACCAAGAGAGGGAGAAGAAAAGATACTAGAAACCTCAAAAGAGTCTCCCAACATCTACGACCTCTCAGATAAACAATTCAGAGAGGAAATATGGAGGAGAGTCGACCTACTCCAAGCAAATATGGAACAGACATCCAATAAATTAAGGGAGGAGATGAATCAAGCGCTGGAACGGTCTACCAAGAAAATACAGGAAGAAATGAGAGCAGAAATGAGAGCAGAAATTTCAAACCTTCGAACCGAAGTCTCACAAATAAAGCAATCGGTAGATGAAATAAAAATATCACTAGATGCCCTCAACAGCAGAATGACTACAGCCGAAGACAGAATCAGCGAGCTTGAGGATGAGCTGCAGAAAGCTTACAGACAGCAACAAATCATGGCCAAAGACCTCAAAATGGCTATAGAGCGAATCAGAGCCCTGGGGGATGACTTCAAGAGGAACAACATAAGAATCATTGGAGTACCAGAACCACAGGGAAGTAACCCCAATGAAAAAAACATAGTCAAAGACTAAGAAATTCCCAGAGCTGGAGAAGGCAGGCGTCCAGATACAAGAAGTCCGAAGAGTGCCAGCAAAAAGAGACCCAAATAAAAAGACTCCAAGGCATATCATAGTCAGAATGGCGGATGCTGTAGATAGAGACACAATTCTACAAGTAGCAAGGTCAAAGAGGGAAATCACATACAAAGGAGCACCCCTCAGATTTACGGCCGATCTGTCAGAAGAAACCCTCCGAGCCCGAAGACAATGGTGGGACATAGTGAAAAAACTCAACGAAATGAATGCCTCACCAAGAATACTTTATCCAGCTAAACTCTCACTCAAACTCGAAGGAACCATACACTATTTCTCGGTTAAACAACAGCTCAGGAACTTCATAGACTCAAAACCAATCTTGAAAGAAGGTCTAAAGGGGCTACTGTAAGACAAGGAGGAGCCCCATAAGAACAACAAATCCCACAGAAAGATGACACAAAACCACATCACAATAATCTCTCTCAATGTCAATGGCCTAAATGCACCTATCAAAAGACACAGAGTGGCTAAATGGATCCGGAAATTAAACCCAACATTCTGTTGCCTGCAAGAAACACACCTGAACAAACAGAGTAAACATAGACTCAAAGTCAAAGGATGGAAAACAATCCTCCAAGCAAACAACCCCCTTAAAAAAGCTGGAGTGGCCATCCTGGTATCCGACAACATAGATTTCAGGATGAAAAAGATCAAAAGGGACAGCGAAGGTCATTTTCTGTTTATCAAGGGATATGTACAACAGGAAGAAATCACACTCTTAAACGTATATGCTCCTAACAAACGACCGGCTAAATATTTAAAACGACTCCTAACAGACTTCAAAGAGGACATCACTAACAGCACAATTGTAGTCGGAGACTTCAATATGGCCTTATCACCTCTAGATAGATCCACAAGAACAAAACTCAACAAGGAAACACTGACTCTGAATGAAGAAATTGAAGAGAGAGGCCTAATAGACCTATACAGGGCCTTACACCCCAAAAAGAAAGAATACACATTCTTTTCCAGTGCACATGGAACATTTTCAAAAATAGACCATATACTGGGCCCCAGAACATACCTCAATCGAATCGGAAAAATAGAAATTGTATCAACCATCTTTTCAGACCACGATGCGCTGAAGATAGAAGCTAACCACTCATAAATACGGAAAATCAAATCAAACACCTGGAAATTAAACAATTCCATGTTGAACAATGAGTGGGTCAAGAAGGAAATCAAGGAAGAAATCAAAAGATACTTAGAAACAAATGAGAATGAAGACACGAGCTACCAAAACCTATGGGACGCAGCTAAAGCCGTGTTAAGGGGAAAATTTATAGCTCTCCAAGCATTCCTCAGGAAGGAAGAAAGGATCCACATAGATAGCTTGACTTCACGACTCAAGACCCTAGAAAAGGACCAGAGAAAGGACCCCAAACCAGACCGAAGGAAAGAAATAATAAAAATTAGAGCAGAAATTAATGACATCGAAACCAAAAAAACAATCCGAAAGATCAATGAAACAAAGAGTTGGTTCTTTGAGAAAATAAATAAGATTGATAAACCGCTAGCAAGTCTCACAAAGAAAGAAAGAGAGAAAACTCTAATAAATCGAATCAGAAATGAAAAGGGGGACATCATAACAGAAACCAGTGAGATTCAAAAGATCATTAGAGACTACTTTGAAAGTCTTTACGCCACAAAAAAGGAGAACCTAAAAGAAATGGATGGATTCCTTGATTCCTACAATCTCCCAACACTGAAGAAAGAAGACCTGGAATCCCTGAATAGACCCATCAATGTTAAGGAAATTGAAACGGTAATCAAAAACCTCCCCAAAAACAAAAGCCCAGGCCCAGATGGTTTCACTGGCGAATTCTTCCAAACATTTAAAGAAGACCTATTGCCTGTTTTCCTCAAACTTTTCCAGGAAATTGAAAAAACAGGAACTCTCCCAAACAGTTTCTATGAAGCACATATCTCCCTAATACCAAAAGCAAACAAAGACACCACTAAGAAAGAAAATTACAGACCAATTTCCCTGATGAACACCGATGCGAAGATCCTCAACAAAATACTAGCAAATAGGATCCAACAACTCATCAAAAAGATCATACATCACGACCAAGTGGGATTCATCCCAGGGATGCAAGGATGGTTTAACATTCGGAAATCAATCAACATAATCCAGCATATCAACAAAAGTAAAGATAAAAACCATATGATCATATCAATAGATGCAGAGAAAGCATTTGACAAGATCCAACATCCTTTCATGATGAAAACCCTCGCCAAAATGGGGTTTGGAGGAACTTTCCTCAAGATAGTCGAAGCCATCTATCACAAGCCTACGGCAAGCATTATCCTCAACGGGGAAAAACTAAGGGCCTTTCCTCTGAGATCAGGCACAAGACAAGGATGCCCACTCTCACCACTCCTCTTCAATATAGTACTGGAAGTACTTGCGATAGCTATTAGACAAGAAAAAGAGATTAAGGGCATCCAGATAGGAAGGGAAGAAATCAAACTCTCACTATTTGCAGACGACATGATACTATATCTAGAGAAGCCTAAAACCTCTACTAAGAAACTCTTAGAAACAATAGACTTATACAGTAAAGTTGCAGGCTACAAAATCAATACCCAAAAATCCATGGCCTTCATATATGCAATGAGGCAGAGGAAAGGGACATGAAAAAAGCAATCCCATTCACAATCGTGCCCCAGAAAATCAGGTACCTCGGAATCAGCTTAACCAAGGAAGTAAAAGACCTTTACAAAGAAAACTACATAACGCTACTCCATGAAATCAAAGAGGACATGAGGAAATGGAAACATATACCCTGCTCGTGGATAGGGAGAATCAATGTTGTCAAAATGGCAATACTCCCTAAAGCATTATACAGATTCAATGCGATCCCTATAAGTATACCCATGACATTCTTCAAAGAAATGGATCAAGCAATCCTAAAATTCATATGGAATAACAAACGTCCAAGGATAGCTAAAACAATTCTTGGGAAAAAGATGATGGGAGGCATCACCATCCCCAACCTCAAACTTTACTACAAAGCAGTAACAATTAAAACAGCATGGTACTGGAACAAAGGCAGAGCCGTAGACCAATGGAACAGGGTGGAATATCCCTACACACAACCCCAAATGTATGACCATCTAATCTTTGATAAGGGAGCAAGAGAAGTGAAGTGGAGCAAGGAAAGCCTCTTTAACAAATGGTGCTGGCACAACTGGACAACCACATGCAAAAAAATGGGTTTAGACCTTGACCTGACACCATGCACAAAAGTCAGATCAAAATGGATTAAAGACCTCAACATTAGACCACAAACCATAAGGTACATTGAAGACAAGGTCGGCGAAACCCTCCACGATATTGAAGATAAAGGTATCTTCAAAGGTGACACGGAACTAAGCAATCTAGTAAAAACAGAGATCAACAAATGGGACTACATTAAACTAAAAAGCTTCTGCACCGCAAGAGATACAGTGACCAGAATACAAAGACTATCCACAGAATGGGAAAGGATATTTACACAATACCCATCAGATAAGGGGTTGATATCAATGGTATATAAAGCACTGGTTGAACTCTACAAGAAGAAAACATCCAACTCCATCAAAAAATGGGGCGAAGAAATGAACAGAAACTTTACCAAGGAAGAAATACGAATGGCCAAAAGGCACATGAAAAAGTGCTCTGCATCACTAATCATCAGAGAGATGCAGATCAAAACAACTTTGAGATACCACCTCACACCACAGAGACTAGCACACATCCAAAAGAACAAAAGCAACCGCTGTTGGAGAGGATGTGGGGAGAAAGGGACCCTTCTTCACTGCTGGTGGGAATGCCGACTGGTTCAGCCCTTCTGGAAAACCATTTGGACGACTCTCAAAAAATTAGATATTGAATTCCCATTTGACCCAGCAATACCACTGCTGGGAATATATCCCAGAGAGGCAAAAAAGTACAATCGAAACAACATCTGCACATGTATGTTCATCGCAGCACTGTTTACAATAGCCAGAATCTGGAAAAAACCCGAATGCCCCAGAACGGATGACTGGTTGAGGAAACTTTGGTACATCTATACAATGGAATACTATGCAGCTGTTAGAAAAAAGGAGGTCAAGAATTTTGTAGTCAAGTGGATGGGCATGAAAAGTTTCATGCTGAGTGAAATGAGTCAGAAAGAGAGAGACAGACATAGAAAGATTGCACTCATCTATGGTATATAGAATAACAGAGTGGGAGACTAACACTCAAGAACTGTAGAAATAAGTACCAGGAGGTTGACTCCATGGCTTCGAGGCTGGCCTCACGTTCCGGGGAAAGGTCAACTCAGAGAAGCGATCACCAACTACATTGTAGTCGAAGGCCATGTGGGGGAAGGGAGTTGCGGGCTGAATGAGGGCTAGAGACTGAGCACAGCGGCCACTCAACACCTTTATTGCAAACCACAACAGCTAATTAGAGAGAGAAAACAGAAGGGAATGCCTTGCCACAGTGGCAGGGTGGGGTGGGGGGGAGATGGGATTGGGGAGGGTGGGAGGGACACTGGGTTTACGGGTGGTGGAGAATGGGCACTGGTGAAGGGATGGGTTCCAAACTTTGTATGAGGGAAGTATAAGCACAAAAGTGTATAAATCTGTAACTGTACCCTCACGGTGATTCTCTAATTAAAAATAAATAAATTTTAAAATATAAAAAAAAAACGCCATCAATAGCTAAAGCAATTTTGGGGGAAGAGAACATGGGAGGCATCACCTTCCCCGACCTCAAACTCTACTATGATGTGGTAATAATTAAAACTGCATGGTACTATAACAAAGGCAGAGCAGTACACCATTGAAACAGGGTAGAATATCTTTATATACACCCTCAAATAAATGATTATCTAATCTTTGATACGGGAGCAAGAAATGTAAAGTAGAGCAAGGAAAGCCTCTTTACCAAATGGTGCTGGCAACACTGGACATTAGAAGCAAAAAATGGGCTTAGACATTTTGTAAAATTTTTTGAATTTTATAGAATCACTGCGAGACAGTTACGAGCTTTCATGTTTGGGTTACAATCTCACAATGATCAAAAACACACATCGCTCCACCAGTGCACATTCCTCACCACCAGTATGCCCAGTAAACCCTCCCTTTCCCACCCTCCCCCTGTCTCTATGGCAGACAATATTCCCCATACTCTCTCTCTCTATTTGGGGGCATTATATCTTGCAACACAGACACAGAGAGTTCATCCTTTTTGTTCCGTTTTCTACTTTCAGCATGCATCTCCCATCCCAACTGTTTCCTCCAGCCATCACTTTCTTAGTGATCCCTTTTCTATTCCATCTGCCTTCACCCCTCCACTCATGAAGCAGTCTTCCAGCTATGGTGCAATCCCCCTGGCCCTTGTATCCACTGTCTTGGGTGTCAGCCTCATGTGATGTTATTTTATACTCCACACATGAGTGCAGTCAAAATGGGCTCACACTTATACCTAACACCATGCACATACGTCAGATCAAAAATGGATTAAAGACCTCAACATTAGACCAGAATCCATAAGGATTGACACAAGGTCGGCGAAACCCTCCAAGACATTGAATCTACATGTATCTTCAAAGAGGACTCACCACTGTGCAGGAAAGTGGGAACAGAGAAAAATAAATGACACTGCCTTAAACTGAGAAGCTTCTGTTCTACAAAAGATATAGCAACCAGAATACAAAGACAGTTTACAGAATGGGAAAGGATATTCACCCAATACCATCTGATAAGAGGTTGATATCAAGGATTTACAAGGCACTGGTTGAATTCCACAAGAAGAAAACATCCAACCCCATCAGAAAATGGGGTGATGAAATGAATAGAAATTTTCTCAAGGAAGAAATCCGAATGATTAAAAGACACATGAAAAAATGCTACTCATCACTCATCATCAGGGAGATGCAGATCAAAACAGCAATGAGATACCATATCACACCACAGAGACTGGCCCACATCCTAAAGAACAAAAGCAATCGGTGTTGGCGCGGATATAGGGAGAAAGGAGCTCTCCTTCACTGCTGGTGGGAATGCCGACTGGTTCAGCCCTTTTGGAAAACAGTATGGTCGCTTCTCAAAAAAGTAGATATTGAGATCCTTTTTGACCCAGCAATACCGCTTCTGGGAATATACCCTGGAGATGCAAAAAGGTATAAAAAAAAGTGACATCTGCACCTACATGTTCACTGCAGCACTGTTCACAATAGTCAGAATCTGAAAAAAAAAAAACCCGAGTTCCAGAGAACAGATGACTGATTAAAGAAACTTTGGTACATCTACACAATGGAATACTATGCAGCTGTTAGAAAAGATGAAGTCATGAACTTTGCATATAGGTGGGTCAACATAGAAAGCATGATGTTAAGTGAAATAGTCAGAAAGAGAGGTACAGACATAGAAAGATTGCACTCATTTGTGGAATATAAAATAACAGAATAGGAGACTAACACCCAAGAATAGTACAGATAAGTACCAGGAGGATTACTCCACAGCTTGGGAGCTGGCCTCAAATGCTAGGTGAAGAAGCAGCTCTGATAGAGAAGGGATCACCAAGCAAAGGGTGCTAGGCGGGCCCACTAGGGATGGGAGATACGGGCTGAAAATAGACTATACACTGAACATGATGCCTACTTAATGCCTCTGTAGCAAACCACAACAACCAAAAAGAGAGAAGAAATAGGAATGCCCTGCCACAGAGGCAAGGTGGGGTGAAGGGGACAGGGTGTGGGTGGTGAGAGGGATGTTGGAACCATTGGTAGTGGAAAAGGGCACTGGTGGAGGGATGGGTACTCGGTAATTGTATGACTTAAACATAAGCATGAAAACTTCTAAGTCTGTAACTTTGTCTCATGGTGATTCACTAATGTAAAAAAAATTAAAAGAAATCTCTAAAGAGATCAAAATTTCAGATAAGTTCGGACCCGCGCATGGCTGAACAACCAGGGTAAACCAGAGGGGGTGGTGGGTTGGCCTGTACCTGCCCAAGTAGAGCTCCCAGTAGCCAATGTTTCTACAAGCAAAATCTCTGCCATACTCCCAACCTAACTCCACTCTCTCAGGATGAACCTCACCAAGATATAATCTGCTAAAAATTTTGGTATGTAGGTTTTTTGAGTGAAATCTCCAGGCTTCTCGGGGTCGAGATGGACAACCTCTTCCAACCACCTTTCTGTATTTCTGGAAGCCACCATAGTCACATCCACACCCCAAATCTGCCACCCAGCTGAAAAGGTACTCCAGCCTTACCACCCAGATCAAAATACGAATGTCCTGAACAAACACCATGACCTCTTAGCACATGTATAGTGCACAAAAGGTAAAGGAGAGATAGAGAAAGAAGGAAAGTGCCTCTCAGAGAGGGAGACTGGGGTGGGAAGGGGGATTTGAGAGATGGTGTTGGGGAAAGGGGGGACATTGGTTCTGGGAGGTGTGCACTGGTGGAGGCTTGGGTGCTGGATCACTGTATGACTGAAACAGAATTATGAATAGCTTTGTGATGGTATCTCACAGATACCCAATAAAACATTTTTGATGTAATGTGGAGTTCATAACCATCTCAATCAGCTTAATCAATGGCTGAAAAAATAGGAGTACTTCTACATTTTCTTATATCTTATAACCTACATTAGGTTATAAGATATCTACATTTTTAAAAATAAATAAAAATAAAAGTCATAAGAACTCTTCAAAAAACTAAAAAAAAAGTCCAACAGTATAGTATTAAGAGATAAGATTATTCAACTCTGGCAGGGTCCCGGCAGAAAAACCATAGTATTTTCACATCATAACATCAAAGCTGAATCAAAGACTGGAGACATATGCCAGTTTGACCGAAATCTAAATAAACATGGGAAAATCCTGGGAAAAGAATTTCTCATTTCGACACAAAACAAGATCATCTGTAGCATAGAGGAATTGGCGAGAGACACAGTAGATGATATACAATATGCATAGTATAATGGAGCATAGAAGATCAAAGATCGTGTTCTTAGAACACAGTACAAGATGCATTACATCATGATCTCAACCACTCAAATGAAAAATTGATAGGAATAAGAGTTCTAGCAAACATATAAAATTGGAGCCTACTCAGTGATCATTTGTCCAGGTTGACTGAGCAAATTTCAGCCTCCAGAATTCTATCGACGATTTCTCTGTCCAAAGTTCCTATTTAGAATCCAGCTCTTTTACATAGAATGCTAAAGATTATCCTCTGGCATCTGACAGATAACCAATTATAAAGTTTTTAATGTAATGTGGAGTACATAACCAGTTCAATGAGCTCAATCAATGGCTGAATAAATAGCAGTAATTCTACATTTTAAAAAATAATTAAAATAAAAGTCATATAAAAATAAAAGTCATGTAAATAAAAGTCATAATCACTCCTCAAGAAAAACTGAAAAAATCCGGTAGGATAGGATGAAGAGATAAGATTATTTAAACCTGGCAGGGTCCTGACAAGAAAAACCATAGTATTATCACATCACAATGGCTGGGCTAACTCTCAGATCCCCACAAATCATTTTTTGAAAGTAACAAAACCAAGAAGTTACTTTCTCTGCAATACATTTATTGGTCCAATGTCGCGCGCCGCTTCGTCCAGCGAAGAAACACGCAACTCGGAGATCCTTTTGGCTGCGATTTATTCAGGAACTTTCTCATGCGTTAGAGAAAAAATCAGGAACGGGGACGTGGAGTAAGGAGGAAAAGGGGACGCATGAGGGAGAACCGACCAGCCAGGTGACTTCCCCCCTTATATACTTCTCCCTGCCTGTTTGCCCTCAAGTGTCTGCAGCTGATAAACCAGCCATAACTTGTGAGCGTGACAAGACATCCTGATTCCCCATCAGGTGTTGTTCACGAAGCACGGTGCAACCAACAAGAAACAGGTGTTCACGAAGCACGGTTCCATGGAGGCTCTCCACAGTCCAAAAGCACCATGTGTGCACCCCTGTGTTGATGCTTCCATGTGAAGTGAAGGCGAATAGGACATTGCATGGCCCCAGAACTAACGAAGAACCTTCAGAACATTCTCAGAAGAGGAAAATCTTCAGCAGGATAAGGAAGGTGCTGATAAATTTTTTTAAACCACGAAAAGGTCAAAGCCCCTTTTCCTTGAAACCTCCTTGGCATGAGATTCTTTTCTTCAATGAAAGGCCCAAATCAGGCAGTTTGAGATAGTCCCACAAAACCCATTTTGAAACGGAAAGCAGAGACTTTGGAGTCACCTGCATTTGACTAAACCTGAGAAACCTCAGAGCAGAGGTCAGGATGGTAGTGTTTGAGTTTACTGGACCAGGCCTCACTTTCCCAGGAACTTCCCTGATGAGGTCAGAGAAAGTCCCGAAGGAGGCCTGTGGCTCTTTCTCTGTCTCTCTGACACCCACGTTCCTCACCAAGTGTTGGAAGGAGTTGTCCTCAGTAAAGAATAAAGAACACAAAAGCAGAAAATATGTGGATAAATATAGAATAGCATGTGTGCCTGCATATGTCTTAATTTACTTTCTTAAGGAAATTATGGGCACAGCAACTGGAGATGGATCCTTCAAAATATGTGCCTGAACAGCACAACGGCGCCCATGTGGCGATCAGCATCTTCCAGACCCCATGAACTAGAGGTATAAGATTGCAGTGACGTGGCACGCAAAAGACCTCGAGAAGGGGGTGTATTACCCGCGTGCTCCCCACCCAGACGAGAACCCTAGTGGCCACACACACAAAACAGCTCCTCTGCTCCTTAAAGACTACGATCCTGGAGGGCTACTAATCACTTTTTTCCACCCAGCGGCTTCTTACAGAAATGCATTTAGACTGTGAACTGAGTTACAACCCCAGGCCACCCAAGGAGGGAAAAGGTTTTTCTCTCTCGGCCTTGTCATTCAGTGACTTCTGGCAGAAGTCTCTCTGGACTTAATTACTAAACTATCAGAAATCCAAGAAGAGCTCATATATTCTTCACTCTCAGCAATAGAAAACAAATTATCAAATGATGCCTTTTCAGCAGGTTTGATTGTTGGGGGAAAATTCTAAATAATAATAGTGAGTTCTCTGTTGAAATATTAAATGTACTCAAAGTATAGGGAGTAAAGTGAATATAATTAGCCACTCAGGTGGGGGTGTGTGCGGGAGAAGGATATATCGGGGTTCTTGTGGTGGAACATTTGCACTGGTGAAGAGATGGGGGTTTGATCATCATATGACTGAGAATTAAACCTGAAAGCTTGTAACTTTTTTCACGGTGATTCAATAAAATAAAAATTAAACTTCAAAAAATATATATGTGCCTGAATTGGAAGCACAAAATCATGAACTTAGTTCCCTAGGTCACATGATCTGAACTTGCTCTCAATTCAGGGTCCCCCAATACAACCGAGTATGCCTTACCCAGGGATGTATGTGCACACCACAACTGAAATGTGGGACTCCCCTAAGGTACCACTGAAAAACATCTATGCAGCTCTGCTCATCAGTGTAGCAAAGTCACCAAAAAAGGAAAGAAAGAGAAAAAGGTGATGCTTCTTTAAGCATTGATAATAATGAACTTTTCAGTTTATAACATATGAATTAAATATCAATGTGACACAGTACAAGAGGGGGGGAAGGAAATATAGCTACAGGGTATCAGATTCCTATATTTATCAGAATTACGTGAAAATAGGCAGAATCTACATCCAATTCCATGGCCATCCTAAGCTTAAGAGCTCCAGGATCCCTCTGCCATAGCAATCCCAGATTCTGGATTGAAAAAAATTCTTCCTTCATGAATATCTAAGATACATATGTACTGGTAGAACTTTACGCAAAAAACACAGCCAATCCTATTTTTTTAATGGGGGGCTAGGATGAGTAGAAACTTCATGAACCTGACATAGATGGCCAAAAAATATATGAAAAAATTATTTATATCACTTCACCTAAGGGAAATGCGAGTCAAAGAAATGAGGTATATCATCTTACACCAGTAGGATTAGCGCATATCACAAAAGTCCCAAATAACTATGGTTGGAGAGAATTTGAGGGAAAAGGGATCCTCATTCACTGTTGTCGATTGATCCAGCCATTTTGGAAAACTATATGAAAACGCATCTCAAAACTAGGAATTGAGTTCCCATGTGACCCAGCTATTGTGATTTTGGGAATATACCCCCAGTATCCCAAAATCTTTTTAGAAAAGACACTTGCACTCTGTGTTCATAGCAGCATGAGTCACAATTGCCAAATCTCGAAACAACCTAAGTGCCCAAGAACAAATGATTGGATAAAGAAACTATGATACAGGCAAACAATGGAATACGACTCAGCTTTAAGAAAAGATAAAAAAATATAGAATCAAACAATTTGCCACTATGTGGAGGAATCTAGAGAGTATCATCTTGGGTTAAGTTAGTCAGAAAGAGAGGGTCAGACACAGAATAATCTTGCTCATATGTGGGATATAAAGAAACAATGGAAGGGAATAACAGATGACCCAAAGCAATAGAAACTCTGAAAGGATCTTCAGTAGGAATCCTGACTCAAGTTGAAGGCATGGAGGAACAACGAGATGATTGTGAAAGGAAGTTGGCACTCTGGAGAAGTGAGTGGCGCTGCATTATGTTATACACAAAAAAATTACCTTTCACAGTGTTATAAAACAGTGTATAAAACAAAATTAAACAATATGCTTCCGTTTCCTCGTGTCCTCTTTTATTTCGTTGAGTAGCGTTTTGTAGTTTTCCTTGTAGAGATCCTTTATCTCCTTAGTTAGGCTGATTCCGAGGTACTTGATTTACTGGGGCACAATTGTGAATGGGATTTTTTTAATGTCACTTTCCTCTGTCTCGCTATTTGCGTAAAGGAAGGCCATGGATTTTGGGGTATTGATATTATAGCCTGCAACTTTGCTGTACATCTGCACCTGTATGTTCATTACAGCACTGATTTGAATAGCCACAATCTGGAAAAAAAACCCAAATTCCCGAGAACAGATGACTGGCTAAAGAAACTTTGGTACATCCACACAATGGAATAAGATACAGCTGTCAGAAAAGATGAAGTCATGAACTTTGCATATAAGTGGATCAACATGGAAAGTATCATGCTAACTGAAATGAGTCAGAAAGAAAGAGACAGACACAGAAAAATTGCACTCATTTGTGGAATATAAAACAACATAATGGTAGACTAACAGCCAAGAATAGTAGCAATAAGTACCAGGAGGCCTGCTCCACGACTTTGAAGCTGACCTCACATGCTGGGGGAGAGGGCAGCACAGATAGAGAAGGGAACACAAACGAAAGCATAGTAGAGTATCCACTCAGGATGGGACAGTGGGGTTGAAAGCAGACTATAGATTGAACACGATAGACACCCAGTATCTCCATTGCAAACCATAACACCCAAAAGGAGAGAGAACAATAAGGAATTTTCTGTCACAGGGGGTTAGGGGGAGGCAGCATGGGAGGGGAGGGACCATGGGAAAATTCGTGGAGGAGAATGGGCACTGATGGAGGGATGGGTACTTGAGTATTGTATAGGTGTAACACAGGCACGATACTCTGTAACTGTACCCTCACGGTGACACATTAACAAAAATAATAAAACAAAATAAAAACAAACACTAAACTAAACAATATGCCTGTCAAGGAGGCAGACTGAGGGGAGGAGGAAGGAACCTGGGGACACTGGTAGAGGGAAGCTGACACTGGTGGTGGGGTTGGAATTGGAAGATAGTATGCCTGAAACTCTAATATGAATAGTTTTCAAAATCACAGTTACTCCAAAAGAATTTTTAAGTCCTTCCTTCATCTACTCCCAACCAGATTCCCATCCAGAGGGAATAAAATCCCTAAGTGGACAGTGATTGAATCCATAGAGCACCAGTGCCGACCCAGGATATGGAAAGTCTGGCAGATAAGGCCTCACTGACAGGGACCCTGACTGAATGAGATGCTAATACTATCGCATAATAATTGTGACATAACTTCCTTGGGTCCTGCATTCCTTCTCTAGATGCAAAACCAAAAATAAGCCCTGAGGCATAGAGTTGTTGGAAAGATCATAAAAGATGATGAATGCCCTCTGCACAACGCGATGGAATGTGGGGAAGGTTAGTGTTGTGGGAACAAAGACAGTACAAGATGTTCCATATTCTAATCTCAGTCACTCAAATGAAAAACTTACTGCGACACAATATCCAGAAATAATATTAATCTGAACTCCATGCAATATTAATTTCCCAGGTCTGTTGAAAATATTTCAGTCTTCCAGATATTTTTAAATTTTTTATAATTTTTATTTTAAAAGGCTCTTCACATGATACCTGTCTAGATGCAAAGTTCTGTCCCATTGAAAAACCAGGAGGACCATCCTATTGTATAAGAAGGGAGACATCCACGACATCAGCAACTATCTTCCATCTGCCTGTTGTCCATCGTCTACAAGTTATTCACTCGAGTCATCCTGAATAGGATTTGCAGAACACTAGGTGAAGGACAACCATGTGAGCAAACCAGGTTTCAAAAAGGACTCAGCACAATTGACCATATCCACATGGTGACCAACCACATTGAGCTCTTGTGAGAGTTCAAGATGCTGCTCTGTGTAATGTTCATTAATTTAAAGAAGGCCTTTGATTCTGTTGAGACTGAAGTGGTCATCAAAGCCCTAGCCAAACAGGGCATTCAAACTCAGTACATCAAGATCCTTCATGAGCTGTATTACAGATTCACCACCAGGATCTTACCATTCTACAAAGAAGTGCTCATTCAAGTAAAGAGAGGGGTTCGGCAGATCAACACCATTTCACCCAAACTCTTCAGTGCCACCCTGCAGAACATCATGTGATGACTGGAATGGGAAGGAATGGGAGTGAAGGTAGACAATCGGCAACTACACCACCACCACTTCGATGATGAAATCTTTCTCATAACACAATATCAGCCAAACAGCACAAATGCTGGCCAACTTTGACCATGAGTATGGAAAGGTCAGGCTATAGTTGAATCTCACAAAAACAATGTTCGTGAGAAACAAACTAGTTCCTGATGTCTCATTTGCCTTCAACGGAATGAACATCTCCGAATGCAACAGTTATGTGTACTTAGGTTGAGAACTCAACATGACAAATGACCTGGCACCTGAACTGCACAGGAGGAAGAGCCTCATGGGACGCCTTCAACAGCGTTGATGAAGTAGTTAAAAGGATGAAGAACATCCAGCTCCGGGCACAAAATCTTTCTACTCCACCATTCTTCCTGCACTAACATATGCCTCAGAGACCTGGGACCTATGAAAACAGGATGAGAACGCTACTTGGGTATCCCAAAGAGGAATCGAAAGAGCTATGCTTGGAGTAACAAGTTCCACTCAAGTGAGACAAGGAATCCAGAGTTCTGACATCCATCGACAATCAAGAATTCAGGACTCTATCTCGTTTACCAAGGAGATGGAAACCAGATGGGCCAGACATGAAATGAGATTCAGAAATGACCCCTGGACTAGAACTGTTACCGACTTGATTTCATGGAACGTGAAAAAACTGCATGGTCGCCCACTACAAGATGGTCAGGTGTCTTCACCAAACCCTTATAAATGGTTTGAGGCTCTTCGTGTTCCTCGACAGAGCAGACACCATTGGGCTACACTAGCACGTGACAATATGAGTGGAGACGTTATTGACGCCAACTCGAGCAAATTGATTAATAATGGTATGACATGTGATATAATTGATTAAAAAAGGCATGTTTTGCAAAGTTACAGGTAGTGTAATTTAGACATTAAATATTTCAATACCAATCCCTCCACCATGCCAATATCTCTCCACCAGTCTTCCCAAATATCCTGCTAACCCCATCCTACGTTAGACAGGAACGTGACGAAGTTTCCAAAACTGACACTTAGATTCCATGTTCTCAGTTCTGTCAAGTCTGTGTTTTGGATATATGATTAGACCTCTCACTCCTATTGCTGGCATAACAAAAGCCCTGAAGCCTATTGACCCATTACTTCTACTTCTCTTCTGCCCCCTTCATTTTCTTCTTTCTCTGTCCCCTTTCTCTCTAAACACTGCAGGTTTCAGATATTAGAAATGATTCCTGTTCTGAAGTGCTGGGTCCAAACTTTGTCTTCCATGTGACAATAGTAGCTATAATTTGACCCCTTCTCATCTAAAAAAATGGGAGTTCTAGGCATTTTGGGAATCATGTGTAGATTCTAGGAAAATAACATAGAATGAATCTCTGGAGCCATAAGAGAGACAGAGAGACTCACCAAAGAATTGAGAACTCTTGTTTTATTATAATCAAGTGGCTTCTAATCTAGAGAATAGGAAGGCAACTTCGATAAAACCATACTACCTATTTCCTGGAGAAAAGTTCAGAATTGATATTTGTTAGAACGCTCTGCTTAGCTGGGATAACAGCTCTCACAAATGATAAGAGATATAGCAGATGAATTGGATATTCAGAGAGGCCCCTCCTACTTGTCTTTTTTTCCCTCCTACTTGGTTTACATTCTCCATAAAATACCAACTCGTTACTGCATCATTTACAGATTGCTACCATGCAGTTTAAGATCTTTTTCCACATTTTGCTTCTACTCACTTTCCAAGAACTCAGAGCAGAAGCGTCATTCTGTGAGTATGATATTTGGGAACTGAAAGGGAATAGGGAATAAGAGGGGAAACAGAAGCACAAAGAAAGTCCTTTCCCTATTTCATAGAAATCTGTGTCAATTCTACTCATCAAATACACCTTGGGTCAAATAATGTGCAGGGAAGCAAATATACAGATGAGCTTCTGTCAGTGAGAAAAATGCCAGGTCCAGGACCATAGCAATCATACAGCAGATAGGGCATTTTCCTTACATGCATTTGAGCAGGTGTGATCCCCAGAACCCCATAGGACCCATGAGTTGGCCAGAGTGATCCCTGAGCTCAGAGCCAGGAATAATTCTTAAGTACCACAGGTATGACTCCCTCGACTGCCTCCCAATAAAATCAAAAGGAAAACAAAATGACAGACCCAGTTCTGTGAGAATAATGTATCTGGGAGAAAGATAGAAAATACTGGATGCTAAAGAGCTCTTAAAGAGGAAAATGAAGTGAGGCTGTGAGGAGGAGAAGTAGACTACTGTCCAGAAGGGGAATAAGGACAGAAGAGGGAAAGGAGAACAGAAGAGCTGTAATGGAAAAGTCTGAGGCTTAGTTGAGCCAAGTCACACCTACTTGTAAGGTAAGGCCTCTTCCAGGACCACTTTCCTCAAGTTTAGAAAATTCCTATGGAATCACTATGACAATAATAGTTGGAAATGATCGCTTCGGGGAAGATTTGAGCACTGATATGTACTAAAAGTAGGCCAAAGACCTAACATGATGGCCTCTTGGTATTTGTAATGAAAATCATAATGCCAAAGTTAGAGAGAGGGAAAGAAGGATTGTACCTGGAACAGAGGCATGGAGTAGAATAGAGTGGGGGTGGCAAGAAAGACACTGGGAAAAATGGTGGTGGAAAATGCACTGGTGGAGGGATGGGTGCTTGAGTATTGTGTGACTGAAATGTAATCTTGCAAGTTTGTAACTCTATCTCACTGTGATCCAATAAAACTTATTTTTTAAAAAAAAAATTAATGAATTGAGTGGGGCTGGAGCGATAGTACAGTGAGAAGGGCGTTTGTCTAGCACGCAGTCAACCTGAGTTTGATTCCCTCAAGCACTTCCAGGAGCAATTTCTTAAGTGCAAAGCCAAGAGTAACCTCTATGCATTGCAGGTTTTGACCCAAATAGCAAAAAAAAAAAGAAAAAAATGAATGAATAACCAGAAAGTCTGCATCAATATATTAGAGAAGAACCCTAGATTAAACCCTCCGAAATATAAAAAAAACAAAAGGGACTAAAAATAGAATCAGAAAAAAAAAGATTGTGAAAGAAAGAAAAATATTATTGAAGAATAGAGACAGGGAAATGGATTCTTCAAATGTACAAAACATAGTGTCATTCCCGCTAAAAACACACGCAGTCTGTGAACAGGTGCACACACCAGTTGACAAAGAAGAAATTGTTTTTCTCATTGCAGATGAGAGGAAACTGGGTGGTCTTTAGTTTTAATGACATGGATGGGCAGAGGGTCAGGACTGAGAGAATTAGAAGCAGCAGAACCTCAGCCCTGCAGCATCCCCTGGAAGAATCCAAGAGCAGGGGCTGCCATGACTCAGGTGTCTGACAACCATCCCCACAGGCCCCACTCTACACCTCATCTGGACTGACAGTTGGCGGGTGAATGGTGGTGGGTAGGGACACATGGGCTAGGTGGGGGGAGATGAGCTCTGATACTACGGAAATTCTCATGGATGTTCTCATAGGCCCTGGCATATGAGTTCTACAAGAAAGGTAATCGTTCTCCTCTCTTTACCACCCTGTCTCCTTATAGTTCAAAGACCTAAACCATAGGTACATAAGTGCTCACTTCCTATGGATTCTGGGACTTGTATAGGCGCATTCTCCAGATGGTATTACAATGCAAAAGCTGAGCGTTGTTTAGAATTTATCTTTGGAGGCTGTGACGGCAATGCCAACATCTTTTTAACGAAAGAGGACTGTGAGAAAGAGTGCAAGAAAAGCAAGAATTGATGTGAACACTTCCTCCCTGGAGTAAATACTCTATGATAACTAAAAGATTTTGCTGTCAATAAGTGAAATCTCTTCTATCCAAATTCATTCTCCCTTCAGGGTGCCTATATTCACTCATCTCTGTGCCAACAACCTTTACAAATACTGCCCGTATATTGAAAGCCTCAGACCTTCTGTGTCAAATACATACCAAAATACATATAATACACTGGGGAAACTTAAAGTGTTCTTTCATCCACACTTAGTCAGAGTGACATCTGAGCCCACAGAAAAGAAAACCTTAAAGGAAAAGAGTGAAAGTTGAAAATCTTTAGAAATATTCTGACAAGGATGAAATATGTGGACTGGAGCGATAGCACAATTGGTAGGGCATTTGCCTTGTACATGGCCAATCCGGGATCGAATCCTCTGTCCCTCTCGGACAACCCTGCAAGCTACTGAAAGTATCCAGTCCGCATGGCAGAGTGTGACAAGCTAACCATGACGTATTCAATATGCCAAAAGCAGTAACAACAAATCTCACAATGGAGACGTTACTGGCACCCACTCGAGCAAATAGAATACAGTGCTGCATAATAACTTTCATTAAGTAGCTAATGTGATAAATCAAAAAACAAAGGAGCTGACTGTCCGATTTTCTATTTCCATCCACACAGAGAGGCCAATTCTATTAATACCTGTATCATATAATTAAGGGATTTTTATAAATTAAATCACAGTGAGGTATAGAGTTACAAAGTTGTTCATGATCTGAGTCTCAGTCCTATCACATTCCAACATTCATCCAAATTGAGGGAATTAAAGTTCAGAAAGATCAACTACTTGTCCAAAATCTCAAACTTCTGAAAGGAAGCTGGTGATCGAATCAAAGTCAGACTCTAGAACGCACATTCTCAGTAGTTCCCCACCAGGCTGTAGTCTGAGTCAATTCTACCCAGGAGAGCCCAAGCTCTGCTCGCCTCTCCTTCCTGGAACACCAGCAGCACACACATCCGCAGAGTTGGCGCTGGGCTGCTATATGTAGTCAACCAAACCATTCACGGTTTTGTAAGCCACAGTGACTATAATTAAATTGAAACGCACGTACACAAAGTCTGAGATGGCACTCAGTTCGAGAGAGCGGGACGAAGCCAGCACAGTGCAGAAGACAGACTGTTTTCTGAATTCCATTCCCGTGTCCTGCCGTCTGCCAGAGTCAAGCAGAAGCTAAACCATTAACTGAGCAGATGCCTGCAATCTCACTGCCTCTCTGGGCTCTCAAATGCACATTCAGTCCCAAGGCCAACTACACACAGACAGTTAACAAACCTACCCTTTTTCCCTACACATGAAAATCATTGTTACACATATGACACACACACATACACACACACACACGACGGAGATAGACAGACAAAAATAAAATGATGACTTCTATAAGCCACTATGATTTGGGTTACCTTGTTAAGAAGTATGACAATGGATAACTGACAGATGCAATAATCAACATAAATTGATGATTCTCAGTTGTGGTTCTCAGAAGTCCCTAGCTCTACTATGTATAAGACCTCGTAGAAAACCACCACCAAAAGACATGATGTGGTTCATTTAAGAAACCAAGATATCCCTAGCCAGTTTTGGTATCTATTTCTATAGATAACATACATACATTCATATATATGCATATATATACACACACATATAAAGATCATCGTTTCTTTCCCAGTTGCAGGGCTCAAGGATCTCTCTGCTCCCACATGACCCCATTCTGTCTATTTCGAATACAGCAGCAGATAGTCCTTTAAGTTTTTCTAAGAAACGGACCCTGACACTTTTCCTTAAGGAGAATCAGCAAACCCAATGTTCTGAGGGTCATTTCCTTAAACTCTCTGCCCACACAGGGTCAGGAAGGCAAATTCATCTGCATTGTCATAACGATCTATTGCACTTTCAGACTGTGGAAACTCTGGAAACCAAAAAATCCATTGCACCAACTCTACCCCAAGTCAAGTTAGCGTTATATCTCACTCCTCCACAGGGAGGCCCAATCAGCTCCTCCAGGTGACACCTTCAAACCACATATGCTAAATACTTGGTTTATTTTTTATGTTAAATATTGTAGTAGGTATTTGAGGCAGGAAAACAACCTAAGGTAGGAATGAAGCCGACAACTAAGGACACCTCATGGGAAATGAGATTTTTACTTCTCATTTTGGGTCATACCTGATGCTATGAGGGCTTACTCCTGGCTCTGTATCAGAGTCACTTCTGGAAGTACTTGGGGATGCTTGGCACCATATCTGGTACCAAGGAATGAACCAGCGTCCATTGCATGCACAGTTAGTGACTTCCCTACTGGAATAACTCTCCAGACCCCAACACTTCATTTTTGGAAAGTAACAAAACCTAGAAGTTACTTTCTCTGCAATACATTTGTTGGTCCAAAAGCAGCATGTGTGCATCCTTGTGGTGATGCTTCCATGAGAAGTGAGGGCTAATAGGACACTGGATGGACCCAGAATTAATGAAGAACCTACAGAATTTTCTAAGAATAGAAAAATCTTCAGCAAGAAAAAAGAAAGTTCTGATAAGATTCTTTTTTTGCTTTTTGGGTCACACCCGACAATGGACAGGGGTTAATCCTGGCTCTACACTCAGGAATTACTCCTGGCAGTGCTCAGGGGACCATATGGGATGCTGGGAATCGAACCCTGGTCGGCTGTTGCAAGGCAAATGCCCTACCCGCTGTACTATCGCTCCAGCCCCTGATAAGATTTTTTTAAAATCACAAAAAGTTCAAAAACTTTTTCCTTGACATCTCTCTGGCATGAGATTCTTCTCTTCACTTAAAGTCCCAAAACAGGCAGTTTGAAATGTCCCACAAAACACATTTTGAAACGTAAAGCAGACTTTCCACTGCATTCCACTAAACCTGAGAAACCTCAGAGCAGAGGTCAGGATGGTAGTGTTTGGGTTTAATGGACCAGGCCTCACTTCCACCGCTACTTCCCTAATGAGGTCAGCAGAAAGTCACGAAGGAGGCCTGTGGCTCTTTCTCTGTCTCTTGACACCCATGTTCACTCACCAAGTGTTGGAAGGATTTGTCCTCGGCAAAGAATAACGAACACAAAAGCAGCAAATATGTGGATAAATATAGGATAATATGTATGCCTGCACATGTCTTAATTTACTTTCTTAAGGAAATTATGTTCACAGGAACTGGAGATGGATCCTTCAAAATATGTGCCTGAATTGGAAGCACAAAATCATGAACTTAGTTTCCAGGGTCATATGCTCTGAACTGGCTCTAAATCCAAGGTCCCCCAATACAGCCTAGCATGCCTTACCCAGGGATGTATGTGCACACCACAACCAAACTGTGGGACTCCCGTAAGGTACCACTGAAAAATATGTATTGACTTCTGCTCATCAGTGTAAGAAAATCACCAGCAAAGGAAATTTTTTTTAAAAAGGTGATGTTTCGGCCGCGGCTCGGGGCTTCTCCTGAAGCCCCTGCCTGGCACCTGTCCGCCGCCGCCGTCGGATCCTGACCAATCTCCATCCTGCAGGTAAACAGGCAATCCCTTGGAGAGCCTGCCTCAGCGCGGAGAAGCCCCCTCCCCGCCCCCTGCCCGCCGCGGCTCGGGGCTTCTCCTGAAGCCCCTGCCTGGCACCTGTCCGCCGCCGCCGTCGGATCCTGACCAATCCCCACTCTGCTGCTTAGGGGCGTGTCCTCATCTCAGGGGGCGTGGCCTAAAAAGTGGGCGTGGCTTCTTTCCGGAGCACAGGCCGCTAACGCGGCCGCAGTTATTCTTTGCTACCTCAGCTCAATCCGTACTGTGTATTCCTTGGAAAACTCACTTTTGCGAGCTCAAACATTTACGCAAAATAGCCATTAGCTTAGGCTGACAGTATAAAAGCTATCAGTGAATAAGGGAAGTTTAGCACAATCGGAGCCCCTTCTTCCCACAAAAAGGAAGAGGAATAAAGAACTACAAGGTTCCAACTCTGCACTTCCGTGACAATATGAAGAAACAGCGAAAATCCCCTCCACCAAGAGAGGGAGAAGAAAAGATACTAGAAACCTCAAAAGAGTCTCCCAACATCTACGACCTCTCAGATAAACAATTCAGAGAGGAAATATGGAGGAGAGTCGACCTACTCCAAGCAAATATGGAACAGACATCCAATAAATTAAGGGAGGAGATGAATCAAGCGCTGGAACGGTCTACCAAGAAAATACAGGAAGAAATGAGAGCAGAAATGAGAGCAGAAATTTCAAACCTTCGAACCGAAGTCTCACAAATAAAGCAATCGGTAGATGAAATAAAAATATCACTAGATGCCCTCAACAGCAGAATGACTACAGCCGAAGACAGAATCAGCGAGCTTGAGGATGAGCTGCAGAAAGCTTACAGACAGCAACAAATCATGGCCAAAGACCTCAAAATGGCTATAGAGCGAATCAGAGCCCTGGGGGATGACTTCAAGAGGAACAACATAAGAATCATTGGAGTACCAGAACCACAGGGAAGTAACCCCAATGAAAAAAACATAGTCAAAGACATCATCACTAAGAAATTCCCAGAGCTGGAGAAGGCAGGCGTCCAGATACAAGAAGTCCGAAGAGTGCCAGCAAAAAGAGACCCAAATAAAAAGACTCCAAGGCATATCATAGTCAGAATGGCGGATGCTGTAGATAGAGACGCAATTCTACAAGTAGCAAGGTCAAAGAGGGAAATCACATACAAAGGAGCACCCCTCAGATTTACGGCCAATCTGTCAGAAGAAACCCTCCGAGCCCGAAGACAATGGTGGGACATAGTGAAAAAACTCAACGAAATGAATGCCTCACCAAGAATACTTTATCCGGCTAAACTCTCACTCAAACTCGAAGGAACCATACACTACTTCTCGGATAAACAACAGCTCAGGTCCTTCATAGACTCAAAACCAATCTTGAAAGAAGGTCTAAAGGGGCTACTGTAAGGCAAGGAGGAGCCCCATAAGAACAACAAATCCCACAGAAAGATGACACAAAACCACATCACAATAATCTCTCTCAATGTCAATGGCCTAAATGCACCTATCAAGAGACACAGAGTAGCTAAATGGATCCGGAAATTAAACCCAACATTCTGTTGCCTGCAAGAAACACACCTGAACAAACAGAGTAAACATAGACTCAAAGTCAAAGGATGGAAAACAATCCTCCAAGCAAACAACCCCCTTAAAAAAGCTGGAGTGGCCATCCTGGTATCCGACAACATAGATTTGAGGATGAAAAAGATCAAAAGGGACAGCGAAGGTCATTTTCTGTTTATCAAGGGATATGTACAACAGGAAGAAATCACACTCTTAAACGTATATGCTCCTAACGAACGACCGGCTAAATATTTAAAACGACTCCTAACAGACTTCAAAGAGGACATCACTAACAGCACAATTGTAGTCGGAGACTTCAATATGGCCTTATCACCTCTAGATAGATCCACAAGAACAAAACTCAACAAGGAAACACTGACCCTGAATGAAGAAATTGAAGAGAGAGGCCTAATAGACCTATACAGGGCCTTACACCCCAAAAAGAAAGAATACACATTCTTTTCCAGTGCACATGGAACATTTTCAAAAATAGACCATGTACTGGGCCCCAGAACATACCTCAATCGAATCGGAAAAATAGAAATTGTATCAACCATCTTTTCAGACCACGATGCGCTGAAGATAGAAGCTAACCACCCACAAATACGGAAAATCAAATCAAACACCTGGAAATTAAACAATTCCATGTTGAACAATGAGTGGGTCAAGAAGGAAATCAAGGAAGAAATCAAAAGATACTTAGAAACAAATGAGAATGAAGACACGAACTACCAAAACCTATGGGACGCAGCTAAAGCCGTGTTAAGGGGAAAATTTATAGCTCTCCAAGCATTCCTCAGGAAGGAAGAAAGGACCCACATAGATAGCTTGACTTTACGACTCAAGACCCTAGAAAAGGACCAGAAAAAGGACCCCAAACCAGACCGAAGGAAAGAAATAATAAAAATTAGAGCAGAAATTAATGACATCGAAACCAAAAAAACAATCCGAAAGATCAATGAAACAAAGAGTTGGTTCTTTGAGAAAATAAATAAGATTGATAAACCGCTAGCAAGTCTCACAAAGAAAGAAAGAGAGAAAACTCTAATAAATCGAATCAGAAATGAAAAGGGGGACATCATAACAGAAACCAGTGAGATTCAAAAGATCATTAGAGACTACTTTGAAAGTCTTTACGCCACAAAAAAGGAGAACCTAAAAGAAATGGATGGATTCCTTGATTCCTACAATCTCCCAAGACTGAAGAAAGAAGACCTGGAATACCTGAATAGACCCATCAATGTTAAGGAAATTGAAACGGTAATCAAAAACCTCCCCAAAAACAAAAGCCCAGGCCCAGATGGTTTCACTGGCGAATTCTTCCAAACATTTAAAGAAGACCTATTGCCTGTTTTCCTCAAACTTTTCCAGGAAATTGAAAAAACAGGAACTCTCCCAAACAGTTTCTATGAAGCACACATCTCCCTAATACCAAAAGCAAACAAAGACACCACTAAGAAAGAAAATTACAGACCAATTTCCCTGATGAACACCGATGCGAAGATCCTCAACAAAATATTAGCAAATAGGATCCAACAACTCATCAAAAAGATCATACATCACGACCAAGTGGGATTCATCCCAGGGATGCAAGGATGGTTTAACATTCGGAAATCAATCAACATAATCCAGCATATCAACAAAAGGAAAGATAAAAACCATATGATCATATCAATAGATGCAGAGAAAGCATTTGACAAGATCCAACATCCTTTCATGATGAAAACCCTCGCCAAAATGGGGTTTGGAGGAACTTTCCTCAAGATAGTCGAAGCCATCTATCACAAGCCTACGGCAAGCATTATCCTCAACGGGGAAAAACTAAGGGCCTTTCCTCTGAGATCAGGCACAAGACAAGGATGCCCACTCTCACCACTCCTCTTCAATATAGTACTGGAAGTACTTGCGATAGCTATTAGACAAGAAAAAGAGATTAAGGGCATCCAGATAGGAAGGGAAGAAATCAAACTCTCACTATTTGCAGACGACATGATACTATATCTAGAGAAGCCTAAAACCTCTACTAAGAAACTCTTAGAAACAATAGACTTATACAGTAAAGTTGCAGGCTACAAAATCAATACCCAAAAATCCATGGCCTTCATATATGCAAACAATGAGGCAGAGGAAAGGGACATGAAAAAAGCAATCCCATTCACAATCGTGCCCCAGAAAATCAGGTACCTCGGAATCAGCTTAACCAAGGAAGTAAAAGACCTTTACAAAGAAAACTACATAACGCTACTCCATGAAATCAAAGAGGACATGAGGAAATGGAAACATATACCCTGCTCGTGGATAGGGAGAATCAATGTTGTCAAAATGGCAATACTCCCTAAAGCATTATACAGATTCAATGCGATCCCTATAAATATACCCATGACATTCTTCAAAGAAATGGATCAAGCAATCCTAAAATTCATATGGAATAACAAACGTCCAAGGATAGCTAAAACAATTCTTGGGAAAAAGATGATGGGAGGCATCACCATCCCCAACCTCAAACTTTACTACAAAGCAGTAACAATTAAAACAGCATGGTACTGGAACAAAGGCAGAGCCGTAGACCAATGGAACAGGGTGGAATATCCCTACACACAACCCCAAATGTATGACCATCTAATCTTTGATAAGGGAGCAAGAGAAGTGAAGTGGAGCAAGGAAAGCCTCTTTAACAAATGGTGCTGGCACAACTGGACAACCACATGCAAAAAAATGGGTTTAGACCTTGACCTGACACCATGCACAAAAGTCAGATCAAAATGGATTAAAGACCTCAACATTAGACCACAAACCATAAGGTACATTGAAGACAAGGTCGGCGAAACCCTCCACGATATTGAAGATAAGGGTATCTTCAAAGGTGACACGGAACTAAGCAATCTAGTAAAAACAGAGATCAACAAATGGGACTACATTAAACTAAAAAGCTTCTGCACCGCAAGAGATACAGTGACCAGAATACAAAGACTATCCACAGAATGGGAAAGGATATTTACACAATACCCATCAGATAAGGGGTTGATATCAATGGTATATAAAGCACTGGTTGAGCTCTACAAGAAGAAAACATCCAACCCCATCAAAAAATGGGGCAAAGAAATGAACAGAAACTTTACCAAGGAAGAAATACGAATGGCCAAAAGGCACATGAAAAAGTGCTCTACATCACTAATCATCAGAGAGATGCAGATCAAAACAACCATGAGATACCACCTCACACCACAGAGACTAGCACACATCCAAAAGAACAAAAGCAACCGCTGTTGGAGAGGATGTGGGGAGAAAGGGACCCTTCTTCACTGCTGGTGGGAATGCCGACTGGTTCAGCCCTTCTGGAAAACCATTTGGACGACTCTCAAAAAATTAGATATTGAATTCCCATTTGACCCAGCAATACCACTGCTGGGAATATATCCCAGAGAGGCAAAAAAGTACAATCGAAACAACATCTGCACATGTATGTTCATCGCAGCACTGTTTACAATAGCCAGAATCTGGAAAAAACCCGAATGCCCCAGAACGGATGACTGGTTGAGGAAACTTTGGTACATCTATACAATGGAATACTATGCAGCTGTTAGAAAAAAGGAGGTCAAGAATTTTGTAGTTAAGTGGATGGGCATGAAAAGTTTCATGCTGAGTGAAATGAGTCAGAAAGAGAGAGACAGACATAGAAAGATTGCACTCATCTATGGTATATAGAATAACAGAGTGGGAGACTAACACCCAAGAACTGTAGAAATAAGTACCAGGAGGTTGACTCCATGGCTTCGAGGCTGGCCTCACGTTCCGGGGAAAGGTCAACTCAGAGAAGCGATCACCAACTACATTGTAGTCGAAGGCCATGTGGGGGAAGGGAGTTGCGGGCTGAATGAGGGCTAGAGACTGAGCACAGCGGCCACTCAACACCTTTGTTGCAAACCACAACAGCTAATTAGAGAGAGAAAGCAGAAGGGAATGCCTTGCCACAGTGGCAGGGTGGGGTGGGGGGGAGATGGGATTGGGGAGGGTGGGAGGGACACTGGGTTTACGGGTGGTGGAGAATGGGCACTGGTGAAGGGATGGGTTCCCAAACTTTGTATGAGGGAAGTGTGAGCACAGAAGTGTATAAATCTGTAACTGTACCCTCACGGTGATTCTCTAATTAAAAATAAATAAATTAAAAAAAAATAAAAAATAAAAAGGTGATGTTTCTTTAAAACATTCATATTAGTGCAGTTTTCGGGATACAACACTTGAATTGAATATGAATTTGACACAATACAAGAAGAGGGGGAAGAAAATAAAGCTACAAGGTATCAGGTTCCTATATTTTATCAGAATTATGATAAAATATTCAGAACCTACATCCAATACCATGGCCATCCTCAGCTTAAGAGCTCCAGGATCTCTCTGCCATAGCAGACCCAGTTTCTGTATTAGAAAGATTCTCCCTTCATGAATATTCAAGACACATATATCCTGATATAACTTTACCAAATTACACAGTCCATTCCATTTCTTAAAAATGGGGGGTAGGACGAGTAGAAGCTTTATGAAACCCTACATAAACATGGCAAAAATATATGAAAAAATGATCTACATTACTTCACCTAAGGAAGACGCTAGTCAAAGAAACAAGGTATATCACCTTATGCCAATAGGATTAGCACATACAGGCAAAGCCCAAAGATAACTATGGTTGGAGAGAATTTGAGGGAAAAGGGATCCTCATTCACTGCTGTAGATTCATCCAGTAATTTTGGAAAACTATATAAAAACGCATCTCAACACTAGAATCTGAGTTCTCATGTGACCAAGCTATTCTGATTTTGGGTATATACCACAGGTATCCCAAAAATCTTTTCAGAAAAGACACTTGCAGTTTATGTTCATAGCAGCATGAGTCACAATTGCCAAAATTTCAAAACAACCTAAATGCCGAAGAACAAATGACTGGATAAGGAAACTATGTTACACACGCACAATGGAATATGACTTAGCTTTAAGAAAAGATAAAAAATATATAGAATCAAATAATTTGCCAACGTAGAGGAAACTGGATACTATTAACTTGGGTGAAGTTAGCCAGAAAGAGAGGTTCAGACGCAGAATGATCTTGCTCATATGTGAGATACAAAAAAACAAAGCAAAGGAATAATAGATGACCTAAAGCAATAGAAATTTTGATAGGAGCTTCAGTAGGATTCCAGATTCAAGTTGAGGGCATGGAATAACACTGCGATGATTGTGAAAGGAAGTTGGCACTTTGGAGAAGTGAGTGGTGCTGCAGTATGATATATACAAAAAATTACATTTAACAGTGTTATAAAATACAGTGTATAAAACAAAACTAAACAATATGCCTGTTCAAGGAGGCAGACTAAGGGGAGAAGCAAGGAAACTGGGGAAACTGGTAGAAGGAAGCTGACACTAGTGGTGGGGTTGGAATTGGAAGATAGTATGCCTGAAACTCTAATATAAATAGTTTTCAAAACCACAGGGCTCCAAAAGAATTTTTAAGTCCTGCTTCATCTACTCCCAACCAGATTCCCATCCAGAGGGAATAAAATCCCTAAGTGGACAGTGATTGAATCCATAGAGCACCAGTGTACACCCAGGATATGGAAAGTCGTGGCAGAAAAGGCCTCACTGACAGAGACCCTGACTGAATGACATGGTAATGCTATTACATAATAATTATTACATAATAATTGTGACATAACTTCCTTGGGTCGTGCATTCCCTCTCTAGATGCAAAACCAAAGAAAACCCTGAGGCATAGAGTTGTTGGTAAGATCATAACATATGATGAATTACCTGTGCATAACGCGATGGAATGTAGGGAAGATTAGTGTTCTGGGAACAAAGAGAGTACAAGATATACCACATCCTAATCTCAGCCACTCAAATGAAAAATTTACTGGGACACAATACCCAGAAACAATATCAATCTGACCTCCATGCACTATTAATTTCTTGGGTCTGTTGAAAATATTACATTCTCAAAGCTATTTTTAAATTTTTTACAATTTTTATTTAAAAAGGCTCCTCACACAATACCTGTCTGAATGCAAAGTTCCATCCCATTGAAACACCAGCAAGGCCATCCTGTTGTACAAAGAAGGGAGACATCCACAACGTTGGCAGCTATTGCCCAATCTCCCTGTTGTCCATTGATTACAAGTTATTCACTCGTGTCATCCTCAATAGAATAGGAAGAACACTAGATGAAGGACACCCATGAGAGCAATCTAGGCTTCAAAAAGGATTCAGCACAATTGACCATATCCACATGGTGATCAATCTCATTGATGTCATATGAGAGTTCAGGATGCCGCTTTGTCTAACATTCGTTGATTTAAAGAAGGCCTTTGAGGCATAAGAAAAAGTTCTCTACAACACTAATGATCAGGGAGATGCAGATCAAAACAACCATGAGATACCACCTCACACCACAGAGACTAGCACACATCCAAAAGAATAAAAGCAACGACTGTTGGAGAGGATGTGGGGAGAAAGGGACCCTTCCACACTGCTGGTGGGAATGCCGACTGGTTCAGCCCTTTTCAAAAACAATATGGATGATTCTCAAAAAACTAGAGGTTGAGCTACCGTTTGACCCAGCAATACCACTGCTGAGAATATATCCCAGAGGAGCAAAAAAGTATAGTCAAAATGACATCTGCACTTATATGTTCATCGCAGCACTGTTTACAATAGCCAGAATCTGGAAAAAACCCGAGTGCCCTAGAACAGATGACTGGTTGAAAAAACTTTGATACATCTATACAGTGGAATACTAAGCAGCTGTTAGAAAAAATGAGGTCATGAAGTTTGCATATAAGTGGATCAGCATGGAAAGTATCATGCTAAATGAAATGAGTCAGAAAGAGAGAGACAGACATAGAAAGATTGCACTAATCTGTGGAAGATAGAAAAATAGACTAGGAGACTAACAGCCAATAATAGTAGAAATAAGTACCAGGAGGTTGACTCCATGGCATGGAGGCTGGTAACCCATTCTGGGAAACACAGAGAATGGAACACCAAGTAAAATGTGGTTGGAGGCCATGCGGGGTAATGGTGATGCGTGCTGAATGTAGACTAGAGCCTGGACACAATGGCCACTCAACATCTTTATTGCAAACCACAACACCTAATTAGAGAGAGACAACAAAAGTGAATACCCTGAGACAGTGGCAGGGTGGGGCATGGTGGGGTGGGGGGAGATGGGATTGGGGAGGGTAGGGGGGATGCTGGGTTTATTTGTGGTGGAGAATGGGCACTGGTGAAGGGATGGGTTCTCGAAATTCGTATGAGGGAAACATGAGCACAAAAATGTATAAATCTGTAACTGTACCCTCAAAAAATAAAATAAATAAATAAATTTAAAAACTCTAAAAAAGATAAAAACAAATAAAGAAGGCCTTTGATTCTGTTGACACTGAAGTGGTCATCGAAGCCCTAGCTAAACAGCATGTTCAAACTCAGTCCAGCAAGATCCTCGGTGAGCTGTATTACGGATTCAACACCAGAATCTCACCACTCTACAAAGAAGTGTTCATTCATGTAAAGAGAGGGGTTCAGCAGGGTGACACCGTTTCACCGAAACTCTTCAGTGCCACCCTGCAAAACATCATGCGATGACTGGAATGGGAAGGATTGGTCGGCAACAACACCACCTCCGTTTGATGATGACATAGTTCTCCTAACAACAAATATCAACCATGCAGTAAAAATGCTTGCGGACTTCGACCATGAGTGTGGGAATATAGAACTATAGTAGAATCTCAGGAAGACAATATTCATGAGAAACAAACTAATTCCTTATATCTCATTAACCTTCAAAGGAATGAACATCTCCGAATACAACAGTTATGTGTATCTAGGTCGAGAACTCAACATGACAAATGACCTGGCACCTGAACTGTGCAGGAGGAAGAGAACGCCTGGAACACCTTCAAGAGCATGGAAGAAGTGGTTAAGAGGATGAAGAACCCCAGCTCTGGGCACATCTTTTCGACTCAAAGGTTTTTCCTGCACTAACATAGGCTTCACAGACCGGGGCCCTGAGCAAACAGGATGAGAACGTTATTCGTGTATCCCAACGAGCAATGGAAAGAGCCATGCTAGGAGTATCACATTTCACTCAAGTGAGAGAAGGAATCAAGAGGTCCAGCCTCCGTTGACGATCAAGAATCATGGATGCTGTCTCGTTTGCCAAGGGGTTGAAAATAAAATGGGCCAGACACGTAATGCAATTCAGTAATGACCACTAGGCTAGAGCTGTTACCAACAGGATTCCACAGAACGTCAAAAGACCGCATGGCTGCCCACCTAGAAAATATCAGACTTCTTCACCAAGACTCTAAAAAATGGTTTGAGATTCTTCGTGATTCTAGTGTGAGCAGACATCATTGGGCTACACTAGAAGGTTACTGGGAGGAATGCAGACGTTACTGGCGCCCACTCGAGGGAATTGATGAATAATGCGATGACAAGTGATATAAGTGATTAAAAAATTGCATGATTTACAAAGTTACAGGTAGTTTAATTTAGGCATAAAATACTTCAATACCAATCCCTCCACCAATGTTCCCAAATATCCTGCTGACCCCATCCTACATTAGACAGGCACGTGACAAATTTTCCAAGACTGCCACTTAGATTCCATGTTCTCAGTTCTGTCAAGTCTATGTTTTCGATATATGACTAGACCTCACACTCCTATCCCTGGCATAACAAAAGCCCTGAAGCCTATTGACCCATTACTTCTAGTTCTCTTCTGCCCTCTTCATTTTCTTCTTTCTCTGTTCCCCTCCTCTCTAAACACTGAAGATTTCCAGATATTAGAAATGATTCCTGTTCTGAAGTCCTGGATCCAAACTTTGTCCTCCAGGTGACAATAGTATTTTTGGTTTGAATTTTTCTTATATGCAAAATGGACATTCTAGACCCCGTGGAATCATGTGTAGATTAAAGGAAAATAACATAAAATGAAATTCTGGAGCCATAGAGAGAGAGAGACTCAGCAAAGAATTGAGATATCTTGTTTTATTATAATCAAGCAGCTCTTAATCTAAAGAATATGAAGGCAAACTGGATAAAATCATATTACCTATTTCCTGGAGAAAAGTTCAAAATTGATATTTGGTAGAACGCTCTACTTAGCTGGGATAACATCTCTCACAAATGATAAGAGATATAGCAGATGAATTGGATATTCAGAGAGGCCCCTCCTACTTGGTTTACATTCTCCATAAAATACCAACTCGATACTGTGGTCATTCACAGACCACCACCATGAAGTTTAAGATCCTTCTCCACCTTTTTCTTCTCGTCACTCTCCTAGGAATTGAAGCAGAAGCATCAAAGGGTGAGTATGGAATCTGGGAGATAAAAGGAAATAGAGTATAAGAGGGGAAACAGAAGCACAAAGAAAGTCCATTTCTTATTTCATAGGTAGTGAGTCAATTCTATTCATCAAATACAGGTTCGACTCAAATAATATGCCAGGAAATAAATTTACAGATGAGATTCTGTCAATGAGCAAATTGCCAGGTCCAGGGCCATAGCAAGAGCACAGTGGGTAGGGCATTTTCCTTGCATGCAGTTGAGCAGTGTGTGATCCCAGAACCACATAGGACCCATGAGTTGGCCAGAGTGATCCCTGAGCTCAGAGTCAGGAGTAATTATTGAGTACCACACGTGTGACTCCCTGGTCTGCGTCCCAATACAACCCAAATGAAATGAGACTTTGCAGAGGAGAAGTAGACTCTAATCCTGAAGGGGAATAAGGACAGAAGAGGAAAACGAGAACAGAAGTGCTGAATTGGAACAGTGACAGGCTTATTGTAGCCAAGTCACACCTACTTATAATGTAAGGCCTCTTCCAGGAGCACTTTCCTCAATTTACAAACTGCCCATTGAACCACTATGACAATAGTAGTTGGAGATGATCGCTTTGGATAAGATGTAAGCACTGATATGTACTGAAAATAGACCAAAGACCTAACATTAATGCCTCTTAGTATTTTTACTGGAAATCATAATACCCTAAGTTTGAGAGAGGGAGCAAAGAATTATACCTGCCACAGAGGCAGGGAGTAGGATCGGTGGGGATGGCAAGAAAGACACTGGGAACAATGGTGGTGGAAAATGTGCACTGTTGGAGGGATGGGTGCTCGAGCATTGCGTGACTGAAATGTAATCTTGCAAGTTTATAAGTATAACTCAGGGTGATGCAATAAAACTTATTTTTAAAAAAATTTTTTAATGAATCGAGTGTAGCTAGATTGTTAGTACAGCGGGAAGGGCGTTTGTCTAGTATGTAGCCAACCTGGGTTTGATTCCCAGCATCCTATAAGGTGCCTCGAGCACCACTAAGAGCAATTCCTGAAGTGCAATGCCAGGAGTAACATCTGAGCATTGCAGAATGTGACCCAAAAAGCAAAAAAAAAAGAAATGAATGCTGAAGGTAGGTAAAGGGATATGCATGATAACCTTTTAGTATCTATATTCAGTGATAATGCCGAAATGGAGAGAGAAAGAGAGAAAAAACAGAGAGATAGAAGAGAAGTGTCTACAATAGACGCTGGCAAGGGTACGGGACTGCTTAGGAAACAGAAAAGTAACAGAAGACATTAGAGGTAGGAAAAACACTGGAAAAAGGACGAGTGTTTAAAAACAAGTTTGTACTGTGCATCTCATGGTGATTCCACGAAAAAAATAGGAAGGAAGGAAGGAAGGAAGGAAGGAAGGAAGGAAGGAAGGAAGGAAGGAAGGAAGGAAGGAACTAACTGCGCAAGAAAATGGGGATGTGAAATATACATCTTAAACAACCCACTGACATGATTACAGCAGGACTGTCCAAGATTTGTGAATAATCAGAAGACTCCCTTGAAAACACATTTTTAAATAAGCTATTATAAAACATATACTTTCTGTATAATTCAAAGACATAGAAGAATGACGAGAAACCAGAACTTTCTCTAATCTTTCGCATTGTTGTTGTGGCCACATGCGCTGATATTCCGGGCTTACTCTTAGTACTGCACTCCCTAGCGGTGCTCAAGGGACCATACAGGATGCCAGAGATAGGACCCAGGTAGTCTGCGTGCAAGACAAGCACCCTCCACAGTTTCCTTTCTCTCCAAGCCAGCTTTGTTACATCTTCCCTGCAGAGACCATCACGTTTGGCATTCAGACGAGTAGCCTAGCTCACTGCAGGTACACATACTCAAAAACCTATAAGCTATAAACTCTGATATAAAATGAGATGTTAAATCTTCCAATAGCCCAATAAGCAAGTAATTCTCCAGGATTCGATTTTGATCCAGCAGTAGTAACTGCAGCATCTTGTGAGAACCTTTACTGATTTGAGTCTTTCTGGGTCAGAAACTCTGAGTGTATGCCTCACATCTGCTTCAATAAGCCTTCAGAGTTTTGGAAGGACCACTCAACTTTTCAAAAACTCGCTGAGAGACAAAAAAAGCGATCAATAGAACATGCACACAGGAGGAGTCAGACATTTGAGTTCAAGTTCTTGCATCCATTTTTTTCATTGAGTCACCAGAGATACACAGGTACAACGCTGTTCAGAGCCAGATTTCAGCAATACAGGTTGCAATAACCATCCCTCTATAATGCACATTTCTCATCAGCAATGGCCCTAGTTTCCCTGTCGTCACCCCAAACCCAAAGCCTGTCTCCTTGGCAGGTACTTTCTCTCTTCCCTCTCTCTCTCCCTCGCTCTCCCTTTCTCTCCCTCCAACTCACTCAACTTCCTTTTCTCACTTTGCTCTTGGGCTATGCAATACAGATACTGAGAGGTTACCATGTTTATCCCTCTACCTCCTTCAGCACATAGTTCTTATCCAGAGTGATCATTTTCAACTATCCTTGTCATAGTGGTCCCTTCTCTAGCCTGAATGTTTCTCCCTCAGCACTTGGAGCAGGCCTCCATTCATGGAACAATCATCTTGGCTCCTGTTTCTACTCTCCTTAGGTATTAGTCTCATTATGTTTTTTATATCCCACAAAAAAGTGCACTCATTCTATGTCTGTCGCTCTCCTTCTAATTTCACTCCGCATGATTTGTTCCATGTCCATCCATTTACAAATCTCACATCCCTTTTCACATGCTCCATGCCCTGAGATTATCCCTTAAGGCTATATGTACTTAACCCTACAATTTTGATTCTGTAAAATGAGATGAATGTTTTACTTAAATTTGTTTACCAGACGATGTGTGAATCACTCAGTGTAAACTATCTCATAATAGTTTTCTGACGGGGAATTGGAGTGATAGTACAGTGGGTAGGGCATTTGCCTGGCATGCATCATCAGAGTTCCATTTCTGGCACCTATAGGGTCACCTGAACGCATCAAGAGAAATTCTTGAGTGTAAAACCAGGAATAATCCCTGAGCACTGTATGACTTCCCCACCAAAAAATATTATATTGCTCACTTTCAGTATCTTTTCTTGAAATGAAACTAAAATGAAGGTATATTAAATATATAAGCGTGTTATATAGTGATGACAGAATCAATTCTGTAGCCTGGCATTTTATTCTCAGTAAAGAAAGTGTAAGTCAACAGAACATAAATTTATCAACCAGCAAGCCTGCATCAATATATTAGAGAAGGACCCTAGAGGAAATCCTCCTGAATATAAAATAACAAAACGGACCAAAAATACAATCAGAATCAAGAAAGGTAGTGAAAAGAAAGAAGAATATTATTGAAGAATAGAGACAGGGAAATAGATTCTTCAAATATACAAAACTTAGTGTCCTTCCCACTGAAAACACAAGCAGTACGTGAACAGGTGCACACACCAGTTGATAAAGAAGGATCCCTTTCCTCATTGCTGATGAGAGGGAACTGGGTGGTCTTTAGTTTTAATGACATGGATGGCCAGAGGGACAGGTCTAAGAGAATTAGACGCGGCAGGATTCCAGCCCTGCAGCATCCCCTGGAAGAGTTCAACCTGGGGCTACCATGACTCAGGTGTCTGACGACCATCGCCCTATGCCCCACTCTACACCTCATCTGGATTGAGAGTTAGCGGATGAACCATGGTTGGGAGGGACACATGGACTAGGAGTGGGGAGATGAGCTCTGCTACTATGGAAAGACTCATGGATGTTCTCACGGGCCCTGGCATATGGATCCTAAAGAAAGGTAATCATTCTCCTCTCTCTTCTGCCCTGTCTCTTTATAGGTTCAGAACCTAAACAGAAGCCAGAAAAGTGTTCACTTCCACCTGAAACGGGGCCTTGCAGACCTGGATTCCCGAGATGGTTTTACAACTCAACTATTGATCGTTGTTCAAAATTTATCTATGGAGGCTGTGAGGGCAATGACAACAACTTTATAAAGAAAAAAGACTGTAAGAAAGCGTGCATGTAAAGCAAGCTTTAGGTGTGAATATATCCTCCCCGGAGAGATACTCTATGATAATTAAAAGATTTTGCTGTGAATAAGTGTGTTGGTATACAATATCCTATAATCTCAGGCCTAGCTAGGCCTGGATGTAAACGGTTTATGTTTTAGTTACTGTAACTTTAAATGGCGGTTACTGTTTCGGTTGGTTGATTTGCATATTCACCCATGTGGATGAATATGATTGGTTCTTATGATAATTTAAAAAATAAAAGAAGGTTGAACAGGCAGCTCTCGGGCAGGCCATAACACAAAACCTCCGGAAGCAGTCCTTTGATCCTCCCCAAAAAATGTCTATTTATTCTCCGAGTAAAGTGCCTCTGACTCTCAGGTAAAATTGTAACATTGTTTCAACATAAGTGAAATCTCTTCTATCAAAATTCATTCTCTCTTCAGGCTGCCTATATTCACTCCTCTCTGTGCCAACAACCTTTACAAATACTGCACGTATATTGAAAGCCTCAGACCTTCTTTCTCAAATACATACCAACATGCAAATAATACACTGAGGAAACTTGAAAGTGTTCGGTCATCCACAATTTAGTCTGCATGGCAGCTGAGTCCACAGAGAAGAAAATCTTTAAGGAAAAGAATGAAAGGTGAAAATCTTTAGAATCATTCAGACAATGATGAAATATACGGACTGGAGCGATAGCACAGCTGCTAGGGCATTTGCCTTCCACGTGGCCAACCCGGGACTGATTCCTCAATCCCTTAGGGAGAGCCCCGCAAGCTCCTGAGAGAATTCAGTCCACACAGCAGAGGCTGGCATGCCAACTGTGACGTATTTAATTTGCCAAAAACGGTAACAATACATCTCACAATGGAGACGTTACTGGTACCCGATCAGCAAATACACTACAGTGCTACAATGCTACAGTGCTACATAATCACTTTCATTAAATAGCTAATGTGGTATTCAGGAAAAAAAGGAGATGACTGTCCAATTTTCTATTTCCATCTGCACAGAGAGGCCAATTCTATTCATACCTATATCATGTAATTGAGGGATTTTTAAAAATTGGATCACAATGACGTATGGAGTTACAAAGTTGTTCATGGTCTGAGTCTCAGTCATATCACATTCCAACCCTCATCCTAATTAAGGGAATTAAAGTTCAGAAATATCAACTACTTGTCCAAAATCCCAAACATCTGAGAGGATGCTGGTGATCAAATCAAAGTCAGACTCTAGAACGCACATTCTCAGTAGTTCCCCACCAGGCTGTAGTCAGAGTCAATTCTACCCAGGAGAGCCCAAGCTCTGCTCGCCTCTCCTTCCTGGAACACCAGCAGCAAACACATCCGCAGAGTTGGCACTGGGCTGCTATATGTAGGCAACCAAACCATTCACGGTTTTCTAAGCCAGGGTGCTCATAATTAAATAGAAACGCATGTCCACAAAGTCTGAGGTGGCCCTCACTTCGAGAGAGCGGGAAAAAGCCAGCACAGTGCTGAGGACAGGCTGTTTTCTGAATTTCATTCCCATGGTCCTGCGTCTGCTGGACTCAAGCAAAGGCTCAACCATTAACTGAGCAGATCTCTATGTACTCGCTCCCTCTCTGGGCTCCCAAATCACATTCAGTCCCAAGGGCAACTATACAGAGAAATTTAACAACCTTCTTTTTTCCCTACACATGAAAATCATTCTTACACACACGACACAACAAACACATACACACACACAGGAGAGAGAGAGAGAGAGAGAGAGAGAGAGAGAGAGAAAATGATGATTTATATAAGCCACTATGATTTGGGTTACCTTGTTAGCAATACGACAATGGATAACTAACAGATCCAAAAATCAACTTAAATGGATGTTTCTCAGTTCTGGTTCTCGGTCCCTAGCTCTACTATGCATAAGCCCATGGAGAAAATCTCCACCAAAAGACAAAATGTGGTTCATTTAAGAAATGAAGACATCTCTAGGCTGTTTTTGGCTTTTTTCTATAGATATACATATATATACACATAAATATAAAGATCATCCTTGCTTCCCTAGTTGCAGGATTCAAGGGTTTTTCTGCTGCCACAATGCCCCATACTGTCTATTTTGAACATACCAGCAGATAGTCCTTTAAGTTCTTCAAACGAACTATTTCCACGAAGATAGTAAATAAGACAAAAGAGAGTAAAATAACCGAGGGAAGAGGCACATTAAGAGGGGGTCGTTGCTTAAAGTCCAGAGGCATCTCTGCAGGGAGCTGCTCGGTTCAGAGATTCGTTTTGTGTCTGTGGATCATGGCCATTAAGGAGATTAAGTAGCAGTCAGAATCAGTTTGTGGACGTGACATCTGGGTCCTATGGGGGCCAGGAGATGGGAGGGACTGGTCCATCCCCTATCTCTTGAGGCCTGAGATTGCCATTACTGAACCCGTGTACCTTCACTTCTCCATGGGTTGTGGAAGTTGGTGGCCGCGGGACCATTTTAGGGGACAAGTAGAGGGACGATGCCTGCCCAATTCTGAGGCTCCCCGGTGAAGTCCGACTGGCTTAAAGTCCAGATGCATCTCTGCAGAGAGCTGCTCCTTTCAGAGATTCTTTTGTGTGTGGCTTCACAATCCAAAATCGCCGCCACACCCGGGGCCCAACTCCACCATCTCAGGACGGACCTCACCAAGATATAATTTGTTGAAAATTCTGGTATGCGGGTTTTGTGACTAAAATCTCCATGCTTTCCCAGAGTTCTGGTGGGCTATCTCTCCCCAATTCCCAATATTCATGGAAGCACTGGCAGTCACCCCCACAAACCAACTCCAGCGCCACCATGTAAGTTCTACCACCAGTATTCTTTCAGAGACCCATAGAAAACAATCTCGAAAGAGTCACTGAGCTTCCCAGCGCTTCGAGCCTGTGCACTGCACACAGGACCTGATCTCAACCCAGCTTCCAGAGAGCAAGGATCTTCATCCAGGTGTGCCGGTCTGATCATTTGGGGCCAGAAGGGGCATGGCCTCTGTGGTAGTAGGCCTGGCTTCCGCTGCAGGGAAGGTCATCGGGGTGGGGAGTAGCGACCGCTAATGCGGCAGCAGTTATTTTCCCCTGTTTTAGTACACTTGACAGGCATCCCAACCCCCATTACCTAACTTTGTGGCGACCTCCCCAGCTACCTCTAACCGAAAAGGCAAACAAGCCACTAGCCTACTCTAATTGCGCCAGAATATCGAACCTTCACAAAGAGAAAACAGCTCTAGTGGACTGGAACATCCCACCTCCATACAACACTGACTGCATGAAGAAACAGCACAAATCCCCACAGCAAGGAGAAGACGAAGAAACGAGTCCAGAAGCAGGGGTCTCCCACAAATATGATCGTCCGATAAAGAATTCAGAGAAGAATTTCTGAAAATGTTCACCGAACTTAAAGAACCCGTGGAGCAGTCAGCAGAGAAATTACGGGAAGATATTAGAGCAGAAATAGGAGAGCTACATTCACAAATGTCAGGAATAAAAGACTCAGTAGAAGAAATAATAAAACACAGTGGGTGGCCTCAACAGTAGAATGGCTACTGCTGAAGATAGAATTTGTGAGCTTGAAGATGAGCAGCAGAAAGCCCACAGGCTACAACAAACATTTGGAAAAGACTTCAAACTAACAAATCAGAGTCCTAGGTGATGATTCCAAGAGGAATAACATAAGAATCATCAGAGTTCCAGAAGGTCAGGTAGGCAACCCTAATGAGAAAGCCACAGTCAAAGAATTCATTGCTGAAAAGTTCCCAGAGTTGGATATGGAGAAGTCCATAGCCCGAGGGGTGCCAGCTACAAGAGACCTTAATAAAAAGACTCCAAGAGGGGCCGGAGCGATAGCACAGCGGGTAGGGTGTTTGCATTGCATGCGGGCGACCCGGGTTCGATCCCCGGCATCCCATATGGTCCCCCAAGCATCGCCAGTATTAACTCCTGAGTATAAAGCCAGGAGTAACCCCTGAGCATCGCTGGGTTGTGTTCCAAAAAGAAAAAAAAAAGACTCCAACACATATCATAGTCAGAATGATGGATGCCACAGATAGGGACACAACACTGCAAGCAAAAGGTCAAAAAAAGAAATCACATACAAAGGAGCACCCCTTAAATTCATAGCAGACTTATCAGAGGAAACCCTCGAATCCAGAAGACAATGGGGGGATCTAGTGAAAAAACACAATGAAATGAACAAATCACCACTAATCCTCTACTCGGATAAGCTGTCACTCAAACTCAAAGGAACCTTGCACAATTTACTGGATAAACAACAGCTTAGAAACTTCGTAGACTCAAAACCAAACTTAAAATAAGGACTAAAGGGGCTCCTCTAAGAAGATAACCCCTACAAGAAAAACATATTCCTATAGAAAGATGGCACAAAACTCCACGACAATAATCTCTCAACGTCAATGGTCTAAATGCACCCATCAAGAGACACAGAGTGGCAAAATGGATTCAGAAACTGAACCCAGCATTCTACTGCCTACAAGAAACATATCTGAATGGTCAGAGCCAATACAAACTCAAAGTCAAAGGATGGAAAACAATCCTTCGAGCAAACAACTCCCTCAAAAAAACCCAGAGTGGCCATACTTGTATCCGACAACATAGATTTCAGGTTGAAAAAGATTAGAAGGGACAACTAAGGCCATTTCTTAAAAATCAAGGGATACATGCAGCAGGAAGAACTCACACTGCTAAACGTATATGCATCTAATGAGGGAAGAATGAAATACTTAAAACAAATAACAGTGTTTTAAGTAATTCACTGCTAACAGATTTTAGAGAGGACATTTCTAGCAACAGAATAGTAGTTGAAGACTTCAACACAGCCTTATCACCTCCTGATAGATCAACAAGATCAAAACTCAGCAAGGAAACACTGGCCTCGAAGGAAGAAATAGAGGAGAGAGGGCTAATATATCTATACAGGGCTTTGCATCCCCATAAAAAAGAATACACATTTTTTCCCAATGCACATGGAACATTTTCCAAAATAGATCATGCACTGAGTCACAACGCATACCTGCATAGAATCAGGAAGATAGAAATTGTATTAACTATCTTTTCAGATCATGATGCACTGAAGATAGAAGTTAATCATGCACACACGCCTAGGACCAAACCATACACCTGGAAATTAAATAACTCAATGTTGAACTACGAGTGTGTCAAGAAGGAAATCGAGGAAGAAATCAAAAGGTATCTGGAAACAAATCAGAATGAAGACACGAGGTACCAGAACCTCTGAGACAAAGCTAAAGCTGTGTTAAGGGGAAAATTTATAGCTTTGCAAGCATATCTCAAGAAGGAAGAAAGGGCCCACATAAATAACCTGACCTCAAAGCTCAAGATCTCAGAAAAAGATCAACAAAAGGAGCCCAAATGAGACAACTCATCAAAATGATCATAAGCCACAAACAAGTGGCATTCATACAGGGATGCAAGGATGGTTCAACATTCAGAAGTCATTCAACATAATCCACCATATCAACAAAAGAAAAGATAAAAACTATATGATGATATCAATAGATGCAGAGAAAGCATTTGACAAGATCCAGCACCTGTTCATGATGAAAACTCTCACCAAAATGGGCATAGAAGGGAACTTCATCAAAATAGTCAAAGCCATCTACACAAGCCTATAGCAAATATTATCCTCAATGAGGAAAACCTAAGGGCCATCCCTCTAACATCAGGGACAAGGCAAGGATGCCCACTCTCACCACTTCTGTTCAATATAGTACTGGAAGTACTTGCAATAGCAATTAGGAAAAAAAAGACAGTAAGGGCATCCAGATAGGAAAGGAAGAAATCAAGCTCTCACTATTCGCAGATGATATATGATATTTAGAGAACCTCAAAACCTCTACCAAGAAACTCCTCGAAACAATAGACTCGTATAGTAAAGTCGCAGGCAATAAAATCAATACCCAAAACTCCGTGGCTTTCCTATATGCAAATAATGAGAGAGAAGAAAGTGATATGAAAAAAATTCCCCCGTTAACAATCATGCCTCAAAAATCAAGTACCTCAGGATAAACTTAACTAAAGAAGGGAATGAATGTACAGAGAAAATTATAAAACGTTACTTCACGATATAAAAGAGAATGCGAGAAAATGGAAGTACATCCCCTGTTCATGGATTGTGAGAATTGACATTCTCAAAATGGCATTACTTCCCAAAGCATTATGCAGATTCATTGCGATCCCTAGAAATATACCCATGACATTCTTCAAGGAAGCGGACCACACACTCCTAATGTTCATATGGAACAATAAACCCCATGAATAGCTAAAGCAATTTTGGGGAAAAAGAACATGGGAGGCATCACCTTCCCCGATTTCAAACTCTACTACGATGTGCTAATAATTAAAACTGCATGGTACTGTAACAAAGGCAGAGCAGTAGACCAATGGAACAGGGTAGAAATTCCTTACATACACCTTCAAATATATGATTATCTAATATTTGATACGGAGCAAGAAATGTAAAGTAGAGCAAGGAAAGCCTCTTTAACAAATGGTGCTGGCAACACTGGACAGAAGAAGCAAAAAATGTGCTCAGTCATTTTTAAAAATTTTTTGAATTTTATAGAATCACCGCGAGAAAGTTACAAGCTTACGTGTTTGGGTTACAATCTCACAATGATCAAAAACACACATCCCTCCACCAGTGCACATTCCCCACCACCAATATGCCCGGTAAACCCTCCCTTTCCCATCCTCCCCCTGCCTCTATGGTAGACAATATTCCCAATACTCTCTCTCTATTTCGGGACATAATAGCTTGCAACACAGACACAGAGAGGGCATCCTGTTTGGTCCATTATCTAATTTCAGCATGCATCTCCCATCCTAACTGTTTCTTCCAGCCATCATTTTCTTAGTGATCCCTTTTTTATTCCTTCTGCCTTCACTCCTCCGCTCATGAAGCAGTCTTCCACCTATAGTGCAATCCCCCTGGCCCTTGTATCCACTGTCTTGGGTGTCAGTCTCATGTGATGTTATTTAATACTCCACAAATGAGTGCAGTCAAAATGGGCTCAGACTTATACCTAACACCATGCACAAAAGTCAGATCAAAATGGATTAAAGATCTCAACATTAGACCAGAATCCAAAGGATTGACACAAGGTCGGCAAAACCCTCCACGACATTGACTACAGGTATCTTCAAAGAGGACTCACCACTGACCAGGAAAGTGGAAACAGAGATAAATTAATGAAACTACCTAAAACTGAGAAGCTTCTGTTCTACAAAAGATACAGCAACCAGAATACAAAGACAGTTTACAAATGGGAAAAGATATTCACCCAATACCATGTGATAAGGGGTTAATATCAAGGATTTATAAAGAAATGGTTGAACTCCACAAGTAGAAAATATCCAACCCATCAAAAAATGGGGCAATGAAATGAATAGAAATTTTCTCAAGAAAGAAATCCGAATGGATAAAAGACACATGAAAAAAATGCTACTCATCACTAATCATCAGGGAGAAGCAGATCAAAACAGCAATGAGATACTATGTCACACCACACAGACTGGCCCACATCCAAAAGAACAAAAGCAACCACTGTTGGAGAGGATGTGGGGAGAAAGTGACCCTTCTACACTGCTGGTGGGAATGCCGACTGGTTCAGCCCTTTTGGAAAACAATATGGACGATTCTCAAAAAATTAGAAATCGAGCTCCCATTTGACTCAGCAATACCACTGTTGCGAATATATCCCAGAGAAGCAAAAAAGTATAGTCAAAATGACATCTGCATTTATATGTTCATTGCAGCACTGTTTACAATAGCCAGAATCTGGAAAAAACCCGAGTACCCTAGAATAGACGACTGATTGAAGAAATTTTGGTACATCTATACAATGGAATACTATGCAGCTATTAGAAAAAAGGAGGTGATGAATTTTGCATATAAGTGGATAGGCATGGAAAGTATCATGCTAAGTGAAATGAGTCAGAAAGAGAGAGACAGACATAGGAAATTGCACTCATCTGTGGAATATAGAATAACACACTAGGAGAATAACAGCCAATAATAGTAGAAATAAGTACCAGGAGGCTGACTCCATGGCTTGGAGGCTGGCCTCTCATTTTGGAGAGAGGGCAACTCAGAGAAGGGATCAAGAAGTATAATGCGATCGGAGGCTATGTGGGGAAGGGTGATGCAGGCTGAATGTGGGCTAGAGACTGAACACAGTGGCCAGTCAACAACTTTATTCGGAACCACAACACCTAATTACAGAGAGAGAGAACAAAAGGGAATACCCTGGCACAGTGGCGGGGCGGGGTGTGTGGAGTTGGGATTGAGGAGGGTAGGAGGGATGCTGGGTTTACTGGTGGTGGAGAATGGGCACTAGTGAAGGGACGGGTTCTCGAACTTTGTATGAGGGAAACAAGAGCACAAAGATGAGTAAATCTCTAACTGTACCCTCATGGTGATTCACTAATTAAAAATAAATAAAGGAAAAAATTTTTAAAAAAAGAAACTATGGTAAACACGCACAATGGAATATGACTCAGTTTTAAGAAAAGATAAAAAATATATAGAATCAAACAATTTGCCAACATGGAGGAATCTGGATAGTATTATCTTGACTAAAGTTAGTCAGAAAGAGAGGGACAGACACAGAATGATCTTGCTCATAAGTGAGATATAAAGAAACAATGCAAGGGAATAACAGATGACCTAAAGAAATAGAAATTTTGAAAGGAGCTTCAGTAGAATTCGTGATTCAAGTTGAGGGCATGGAGGAACAATGCGATGATTGTGAAAGGAACTTGGCACTCTGGAGAAGTGAGTGGCAATATGATATATACAAAAAATACATTTAACAGTGTTATAAATACAGTGTATAAAACAAAACTAAACAATATGCCTGTTCAAGGAGGCAGACTAAGGGGAGAAGGAAGGAACCTGGGGACACTGGTACAGGGAAGCTGACACTGGTGGTTGGGTTGGAATTGGAAGATAGCATGCCTGAAACTCTAATATGAATAGTTTTCTAAATTACAGTGACTCCAAAGGAATTTTTCAGTCCTGCTTCGTCTACTCCCACCCAGATTCCCATTCAGAGGGAATAAAACTCCTAAGTGGACAGTGATTGATTCCATAGAGCACCAGTGTAGACCCAGGATATGGAAAGTCGTGGCAGAAAAGGCCTCACTCACAGAGACCTGACAGAATGACATGGTAATGCTTCCACATTATAATTGTGACATAACTTCTTGAATCTTGCATTCCTTCTCTAGATGCAAAACCAAAAAAATACCCTGAGGTGTAGAGCTGTTGGAAAGATGATAAGAGATGATGAATGCCCTGTGCATAACGTGATGGAATGAATGTAGGGAAGATTAGTGTTCTGGGAACAAAGAGAGTACAAGATATACCACATCCTAATCTCAGCCACTCAAATGAAAAATTTACTGGGACACAATATCCAGAAACAATATCAATCTGACCTACATGCACTATTAATTTCTTGGGTCTGTTGAAAATATTTCATTCTTAAAGCTATTTTTTAATTTTTTACAATTTTTATTTAAAAAAGGGTCCTCACATGATACCTGTCTGAATGCAAATTTCCATCCCATTGAAAAACCAGCAAGACCATCCTGTTTTACAAGAAGAGAGACATCTACAACGTTGGCAACTATTGCCCAATCTGCCTGTTGTCCATTGATTACAAGTTATTCACTCCTGTCATCCTCAATAGAATAGGCAGAACACTAGATGAAGGACACCCATGAGAGCAAGCCAGGTTTCAAAAAGGATTCAGCACAATACACCATATCCACATGGTAATCAAGCTCATTGATGTCATATGAGAGTTCAAGATGCCACTCTGTCTAATATTCATTGATTTAAAGAAGGCCTTTGAGGCACATGAAAAAGTGCTCTACATCACTAACCATCAGGGAGATGCAGATCAAACCAACCATGAGATACCACCTCACACCACAGAGACTAGCACACATCAACAAGAACAAAAACAAAGACTGTTGGAGAGGATATGGGGAGAAAGGGACCCTTCTACACTGCTGGTGGAAATGCTGACTGGTTCAGCCCTTTTGGAAGACAATATCGACGATTCTCAAAAAATTAGAAATCAAGTTCCCATTTGTCCCCGCAATACCACTGGAGAAAAAAAGTACAGTCGAAATGACATCTGTACTTTTATATTCATCGTAGCATTGTTTACAATAGCCAGAATCTGGAAAAAACCCGAGTGCCCTAGAACAGATGACTGGTTGAAGAAACTTTGGTACATCTATACAATGGAATACTATGCAGCTGTTAGAAAAAATGAGGTCATGAACTTTTCATATAAGTGGATCAGCGTAGAAAGTATCATGCTAAATGAAATGAGTCTGAAAGAAAGAGACAGACATAGAAAGATTGCACTCTTCTATGGAATATAGAATAACAGAGTAGGAGACTAACACCCAAGAATAATAAAAATAAGTACCAGGAGGTTGACTCCATGGCTTGAAAGCTGCCTCACTTTCTGGTGAGAGGGCAACTCAGATAGATAAGGGAACACCAAGTAAAATGTGGTTGGAGGCCATGCGGGGGGAAGGGTGATGCTTGCTGAATGTAGACTATAGCCTGAAAACTATGGCCACTCAACATCTTTATCGCAAACCACAACACCTACTTAGAGAGAGAGAACAAAAGGGAATACCCTGCCACAGTGGCAGGATGGGGTGGGGAGAGATGGGATTGGAGAGGGTGGGAGGGATGCTGGGTTTATTTGTAGTGGAGAATGGGCACTGGTGAAGGGATAGGTTCTCATACTTTATATGAGGGAAACATGAGCACAATAATGTATAAATCTGTAAGTGCACCCTCAGAGAAATAAATTAACAAAATTAATTAATTAAAAACCCTAAAAAAATATAAAGGTGTTTGATTCTGTTGAGACTGAAGTGGTCATCGAAGCCCTAGCCAAACAGCACGCTCAAACTCAGTCCTTCAAGATCCTTGGCGAGTAGTATTATGAATTCACCACCAGAATCTCACCATTCTACAAAGAAGTGTTCATTTATGTAAAGAGAGGGGTTCAGCAGGGTGACACCATTTCACCAAAACTCTTCATCCACCCTGCAAACCATCATGCGATGACTGGAATGGGAAGGATTGGGAGTGTTGGGAGTGAAGATAGATGGTTGGGAACAACACCACCTCCACTTTGATGATGACATCATTCTCCTAACACCAAATATCAGCCAAGCAGTACCAATACTTGCGACTTCAACCATGACTGTGGGAAGGTCCAACTATAGTTAAATCTCATGAAGACAATGTTCATGAGAAACAAACTAGTTCCTGATTTCTCATTTACCTTCAACGAAATGAACATCTCCAAATGCAACAGTTATGTGTATCTAGGTCGAGAACTCAACAAGGCAAATGACCTGGCACCTGATCTCTGCAGGAGGATGAGAAAGCCTGGAACACTTTCAAGAGCATGAAAGGAGTGGTTAAGAGGAAAAAGAACCCCAGCTCTGGGCACATCTTTTTGACTCACAGGTTTTTTCTGCACTAACATAGGCTTCACAGACCTGGGCCCTAAGCAAACAGGATGAGAACGTTATTCGTGTATCCCAACGAGGAATGGAAAGAGCCATGCTAGGAGCATCACATTTCACTCAAGTGAGGGAAGGAATCAGGAGGTCCCACCTCCGTTGACGATCAAGAATCAGGGATGCTGTCTTGTTTGCCAAGTGGTCAAAAATCAAATGGGCCAGACACGTAATGCAATTCAGAAATGACCACTAGGCTAGAGGTGTTACCAACAGGATTCCACCGAACGTCAAAAGACCGCTTAGCCTCCCACATACAAGATGGTCAGACTTCTTCACCATGACCCTTAATAATGGTTTGAGGTTCTTCGTGTTCCTAGAGTGAGCAGACAACATTGGGATACACTAGAACGTTACAGGGAGGAATGCAGACGTTACTGGCGCCCGCTCGAGGAAATCGATAAATAATTGGATGACAAGTGATATAAGTGATTAAAAATTGCATGATTTACAAAGTTACAGGTAGTTTAATTTAGGCATAAAATACTTCAATACCAATCCCTCCACCAGTGTCAATATCCCTCCACCAGTCTTCCCAAATATCCTGCCTACCACATCCTACATTGGACAGGCACGTGACAAAGTTTCCAAGACTGACACTTAGATTCCATGTTCTCAGTTCTGTCATTCTGTGTTTTGGATATATGACTAGACCTCACACTCCTATCACTGGCATAAAAAAAGCCCTGAAGCTATTGACCCATTACTTCTACTTCTCTTCTGCACTCTTCAATTTCTTCTTTCTCTGTCTCCCTCCTCTCTAAACACTGAAGGTTTCCAGATATTAGAAATAATTCCTGTTCTGAAGTCCTGTATCTAAACTTTGTCCTCCAGGTGACAATAGTATTGTTAGTTTGAATATTTTTCATATACAAACTGGGCATTCTATACCTTATGGAATAATGCGTAGATTCAAGGAAAATAACATAAAATGAAACTCTGGAGCCATAGAGAGAGAGAGAGACAGAGAGACAGAGAGACTCACCAAAGAATTGAGAACTCTTGTTTTATTATAATCAAGCAGCTCTTAATCTAAAGAATATGAAGGCAACCTGGATAAAATCATATTACCTATTTCCTGGAGAAAAGTTCAAAATTGATATTTGGTAGAACGCTCTGCTTAGCTGGGATAAAATCTTTCCCAAATGATAAGAGGTATAGCGGATGAATTGGATATTCAGAGAGGCCCCTCCTACTTGGTTTACATTCTCCATAAAATCACAACTTGATAATGATTCACAGATCACCACCATGAAGTTTAAGATCTTTCTCCACCTTTTACTTCTAGTCACTCTCCTAGGACTCGAAGCAGAAGCATCATTCGGTGAGTATGGAACCTGGGACCTCCCAAGGAATAGGGAATACGAGGGGAAAGAGAAGCACAAAGAAAGTCCATTTCTTATTTCATAGGAAGTGAGTCAATTCTATTCATCAAATACAGGTTCGACTCAAATAATATGCCAGGAAATAAATATACAGATGAGATTCTGTCAATTAGCAAAATACCAGGTCCAGGGCCATAGCAAGAGCACAGTGGATAGGGCATTTTCCTTGCATGCAGTTGATCAGGGTGTGATCCCCGTAACCCCATAGGACCCATGAGTTGGCCAGAGTGATCCCTGAGCTCAGAGTCAGGAGTGATTATTGAGTACCACACGTGTGACTTCCTGCTCTGCCTCCCAATAAAACCCAAATGAAAACAAAATGACAGACCCAGTTTTGTCAGATCAATGTACCGGTAAGATAGAGAGAAACTACTGGATGGTAAAGTGCAGTGAAAGGGGAAGAGGAAGTGAGACTTTGAAGAGGAGAAGTAGACTCAAATCCTGAAGGGGAATAAGGACAGAAGAGGGAAAGGAGAACAGAAGAGCTGTAATGGAACAGTGGCAGGCTTAGTGTAACCAAGTCACACCTACTTGTAAGGTAAAGCCTATTCCAGGACGACTTTCCTCAATTTAAAAACTGCCCATTGAACCACTATGACAATAGTAGTGGAAATGATCGCTTCTGATAAGAATTAAGCACTGGTACGTACTGAAAATAGACCAAGAACCTAACATTAATGCCTCTTAGTATTTTTAATGGAAATCGTAATACCAAAAGTTGGAGAGAGGGAAAGAAGAATTGTACCTGCGACAGAGGCAGGGAGTAGGATCGGTGGGGATGGCAAGTAAGACACTGGGAACAATGGTGGTGAAAATGTGACTGGTGGAGGGATGGGTGCTCGAGCATTGTGTGACTGAAATGTAATCTTGCAAGTTTATAACTATATCTCATGGTGATCCAATAAAACTTATTTTGAAAAAAATTTTTAACGAATTGGGTGGGGCTGGAGTGTTAGTACAGCGGGAAGGGCGTTTGTCTAGTACCAGGCAACCTGGGTTTGATTCCCAGTATCCTATAAGGTGCCTCGAGCACCGCCAAGAGCAATTCCTGAAGTGCAAAGCCAGGAGTAACCTCTGTGCATTGCAGAGTGTGACCCAAAAAGCAAAAAAAAAAAAAGAATTAATTCTGAAGATAGGTAAAGGGATATGCATGATAAACGTTTAGTATCTATATTGCAAGTGATAATGCCCAAATGGAGAAAGAAAGGTAGAAAAAGAAAGGGAGATAGTAGAAAAGTGTCTACAATAGACACTAGCAACGGTGTGGGACTGTTTAAGAAACAGAAGGGTAACAGAGACAGTAGAGGTAGGAAAGACACCTGAAAAAGGACGAGTGTTTGAAAACAAGCTTGTACTGTGCTTCTCATGGTGATTCCATGAAAAAATAAGGAAAGAAGGAAGGAAGGAAGGAAGAAAGAAAGGAAGAAATCAAGGAAGGGAGGAAGGAAGGAAGGAAGGAAGGAAGGAAGGAAGGAAGGAAGGAAGGAAGGAAGGAAGGAAGGAAGGAAGGAAGGAAGGAAGGAAGGAAGGAAGGAAGGAATAAGCTGCCCAAGGAAATGGGAAAGTGAAATATACATCATAAACAACCCACTGAAATGAGAACAGCAGGACTTTCCAAGATTTGTGAATTATCAGAAGACTCCCTTAAAAACACATTTTGAAATAAGCTATTATAAAACACAAACTTTCTGTATAATTCAAAGAGATAGAAGGATGACGAGAAAGTAGAACTTTCACTAATCTTTCACATTATTGTTGTGGCCACATGCGCTGATACTCAGGGCTTACTCGTGGCACTGCAGTCCCTAGCGGTGCTCAAGGGACCATATAGGATGCCAGAGATAGGACCCAGGTACTCTGCATGCAAGACAATCACCCTCCCCAGTTCTCTCTCTCCAGCCCAGCTTTGTTACATCTTCCCTGCAGAGACCATCACGTTTGGCACTCAGAAGAGTAACCTAGCTCACTGCAGGTACACATACTCATAAAACTATAGGCTATAAACTCATATAAAATGAGATGCTAAATCTTCCAACAACCCAATAGGCAAGTAATTCTCCAGGATTCGATTTTGATCCAGCAGTAGTAACTGCAGCAGCTTGTGAGAACCTTTACTGATTTCAATCTTTCTGGGTCAGAAACTCTGAGTGTATTTCCTACATCTGCTTCTATGAGCCTTCAGAGTTTTGGAAGGACCATTCAACTTTTCAAAACCTTGGTAGGGACATAAAAAAGCGATGAGTAGAACAGGCAAGCAGGAGGACTCAGACACTTTAGTTCAAGTTCTTGCATCCATTTTTTTTCATTGAATCACCAGAGTTATAAAGGTACAGCGCTGTTCAGAGCCAGATTTCAGCAATACATGTTCCAATACCCATCCCTCTATAACGCACGTTTCTCATCAGCAATGTCCCAAGTTTCTCTGTTGTCACTCCACCCCCACAGCCTGTCTCCTTGGCAGGCACTTTCTCTCTTCCCCCCTCTCTCTCCCTCGTTCACCCTTTCTCTCCCTCCAACTCCCTCTTCTTCCTTTTCTCACTTTGCCTTTGGGCTATGCAATACAGATACTGAGAGGTTACCATGTTCATCCCTTTACCTCCTTTCAGCACACAGTTCTTATCCAGAGTGATCATCTTCAACTATCCTTGTCATAGTGGTCCCTTCTCTAGCCTGAATGTTTCTCCCTCAGCACTTGGAGCAGGCGTCCATTCATGGAACAATCATCTTGGCTCCTGTTTCTACTCTAGGTATTATTAATTACTCTAGGTATTAGTCTCATTATGTTTTTTATATCCTACAAAAAAGTGCACTCATTCTATGTCTGTCTCAATCCTTCTAATTTCACTCAGCCTGATTTGCTCCCTGTCCATCCATTTACAAATCTCACATCCCTTTTCACATGCTCCATGCCCTGAGAGTATCCCTTAAGGGTATTTGTACATAATCCTACAATTTTTGCTACTGTAAAATAAGATCAATGTTTTACTTAAATTTGTTTACCAGATGATGTGTGAATCACGCAGTGTAACTTAACTCATAAAAGTTTTCTGACGGGGAATTGGGGTGATAGTACAATGTGTAGAGCATTTGCCTGGCATACATCATCAGAGTTCCATTTCTGGCACCTGTATGGTCCCCTGAGCCCATCAAGAGAAATTCTTGAGTGTAGAACTAGGAATAATCCCTGAGCACTGTATGACTTCCCCACCAAAAAATATTAGATTACTCACTTTACAGTATCTTTTCTTGAAATGAATCTATAATGATGGTATATTAAATATAAAAGCGTGATATACAGTGATGGCAGAATCAATTCAGTAGCCTGGCATTTTTCTCTCAGTAAAGAAAGTGTAAGTCAACAGAACATAAATTTATCAACCAGCAAGCCTACGACAATATATTACAGAAGGACCCTAGAGGAAACCTTTCTGAATATAAAAGAACGAAACGGACCAAAAATAGAATCAGAATCAAGAAAGGTAGTGAAAATAGAAAAGAATATTATTGAAGAATAGAGACAGGGAAATGGATTCTTCAATTATACAAAACTTAGTGTCATTCCCGCTGAAAACACAAGCAGTACGTGAACAGGTGTACACACCAGTTGATAAAGAAGGGATCGCTTTCCTCATTGCTGATGAGAGGGAACTGGGTGGTCTTTACTTTTAATGACATGGATGGCCAGAGGGTCAGTTCTGAGAGAATTAGACGCAGCAGGATTCCAGCCCTGCAGCATCCCCTGGAAGAGTCCAACCTGGGGCTGCCATGACTCAGGTGTCTGACGACCATCGCCCCATGCCCCACTCTACACCTTATCTGGATTGAGAGTTAGCGGATGAACCATGGTTGGGAGGGACACATGGCCTAGGAGTGGGGAGATGAGTTCTGCTACTATGGAAAGACTCATGGATGTTCTCACGGGCCCTGGTATATGGGTCCTAAAGAAAGGTAATCATTCTCCTCTCTCTTCTGCCCTGTCTCTTTATAGGTTCAGAACCTAAACGGAAGCCAGAAAAGTGTTCACTTCCTCCTGAAACGGGGCCTTGCAGACCTGGATTCCCGAGATGGTTTTACAACTCAACTAGTAATCATTGTTCAAAATTTATCTATGGAGGCTGTGAGGGCAATGACAACAACTTTATAAAGAAAAAAGACTGTAAGAAAGCGTGCATGTAAAGCAAGCTTTAGGTGTGAATATATCCTCCCCGGAGGTATACTCTATGATAATTAAAAGATTTTGCAGCGAATAAGTGAAATCTCCTTTATCATAATTCATTCTCCCTGCAGGGTGCCTATATTCACTCCTCTTTGTGCCAACAACCTTTACAAATACTGCACGTATATTGAGAGCCTCAGACCTTCTTTCTCAAAACATACCAACATACAAATAATACACTGAGGAAACTTGAAAGTGTTCGGTCATCCACGCTTACTCTGCATGGCAGCTGAGTCCACAGAGAAGAAAACCTTTAAGGAAAATAGTGAAAGGTGAAAATCATTAAAATCATTCAGACAATGATGAAATATACAGACTAGGGCGATAGCACAGGTGCTAGGGCATTTGCCTTGCATGCGGCCAACGCGGGGTTGATTCCTCCGTCCATTTTGGAGAGCCCGGCAAGCTACTGAGAGAATTCAGTCCACACAGCAGAGGCTGGCATGCTAACCGTGACGTATTCAATTTGCCAAAAACAGTAACAATAAATCTCACAATGGAGACGTTACTTGTGCCCACTCGAGCAAATACACTACAGTACTAAAATGCTACAGTGCTACATAATAACTTTCTTTAATTTGCTAATGTGGTATATCAGGATAAAAGGAGCTGACTGTCCTATTTTCTATTTCCATCTGCACAGAGAGGCCAATTCTATTCATACCTATATCATGTAATTGAGCGATTTTTAAATTGAATCACAGTGAGGTATGGAGTTAGAAAGTTGTTCATGATCTGAGTCTCAGTCATATCACATTCCAACCCTCATCCTAATTGAGAGAATTAAAGTTCAGAAAGATCAACTACTTGTTCAAAATCTCTAACCTCTGAAAGGAAGCTGGTGATCGAATCAAAGTCAGACTCTAGAACGCACATTCTCTGTAGTTCCCCACCAGGCTGTAGTCAGAGTCAATTCTACCCAGGAGAGCCCAAGCTCTGCTCGCCTCTCCTTCCTGGAACTCCAGCAGCAAACACATCCGCAGAGTGGCGCTGGGCTGCTATATGTAGGCAACCAAACCATTCACGGTTTTGTAAGCCAGGGTGCCCATAATTAAATTGAAACGCATGTCCACAAAGTCTGAGGTGGCACTCACTTCGAGAGAGCGGGACGAAGCCAGCACAGTGCTGAGGACAGGCAGTTTTCTGAATTTCATTTACATGGTCTGTTGTCTGCCGGAGTCAAGCAAAGGCGAAACCATTAACTGAGCAGATCTCTATGTACTCGCTCCCTCTTTGGGCTCCCAAATCACATTCAGTCCCAAGGGCAACTACACAGAGAAATTTAACATCCTTCCTTTTCTCCCTACACATGAAAATCATTCTTACACACACGACACAACAAACACATATACACAAAGGAGAGAGAGAGAGAGAGAGAGAGAGAGAGAGAGAGAGAGAGAGAGAGGGAGAATGAAGATTTCTATAAGCCACTATGATTTGGATTGCCTTGTTAAGCAATACGACAATGGATAACTAACAGATCCAAAAATCAACTTTAATGGATGTTTCTCAGTTCTGGTTCTTGGAAGTCCCTAGCTCTACTATGCATAAACCCATGGAGAAAACCTCCACCAAAAGACAAAATGTGGTCATTTAAGAAATGAAGACATCTCCAGGCAGTTTTTGGATTTTTTCTATGGATATACATATATATATACATAAATATAAAGATCATCATTTCTTCCCTAGTTGCAGGACTCAAGGGTTTTTCTGCTGCCACAATGCCCCATACTGTCTATTTTGATCATACCAGCAAATAGTCCTTTAAGTTCTTCAAATGAACTACTTTCCCGAAGATAGTAAACAAGACAAAAGAGAGTAAAATAACCGAGGAAGAGGCACATTAAGAGGGGGTTGTTGCTTAAAGTCCAGAGGCAGCTCTGCAGGGAGCTGCTTGGTTCAGAGATTCGTTTTGTGTCTGTGGATCATGGCCATTAAGGAGATTAAGTAGCAGTCAGAATCAGTTTGTGGGCGTGACCTCCGGGTCCTATGGGGGCCTGGAGATGGGAGGGACTTGTCCATTTCCTATCTCTTGAGGCCTGAGATTGCCATCACTGAACCCATGTACCTTCACTTCTCCATGGGTTGTGGAAGTTGGTGGCCGCGGGACCATTTTAGGGGACAAGTAGAGGGACGATGCCTGCCCACATCTGAGACTCCCTGGTGAAGTCAGACTAGTTAAAAGTCCAGATGCATCTCTGCAGAGAGCTGCTCGTTTCTTAGATTCTTTTGTGTGTCGCTTCACAATCCAAAATCGTCGCCATACCCGGGGTCTAACTCCACCATTTCAGGACAGACCTTACCAAGATATAATTTGTTGAAAATTCTGGTATGCGGGTTTTGTGCCTGAAATCTGCATGCTTTCCCAGAGTTCTGGTGGGCTATCTCTCCCCACTTCCCAATATTCATGGAAGCACTGGCAGTCACCCCCACGAACCAACTCCAGCGCCACCATGTAAGTTCTACCACCAGTATTTCTTCAGAGACCCATAAAAAACAATCTCGAAAGATTCACTGAGCTTCCCAGCACTTCGTGCCTGTGCACTGCACATGGCCCCAGGACCCGATCTCAACCCAGCATCCAGTGGGCAGGGACCTTCATCCAGGTGTGCCGGTCTGACCATTTGGGGCCAGAAGGGGCATGGCCTCTGTGGTAGTGGGCCTGGCCTCCGCTGCAGGGAAGGTCGTCGGGGTGGGAGACAGAGACTGCTTATGCTGCCGCAGTTATTTTCCCCTGTTTTAGTACACTTGACAGGGATCCCAATCCTCATTACCTAACTTTGTGGAGACCTCCCCAGCTACCTGTAACAGAAAAGGCAAACAAGCCACTAGCCTACTCCAATTGCGCCAACATATCGAACCTTCACAAAGAGAAAACAGCTCTAGAGAACTGGAACATCCCACCTCCATACAACCCTGACAGCATGAAGAAAGAGCACAAATCCCCACAGCAAGGAGAGGATGAAGAAATGAGTCCGGAAGCCTCAGCAGGGTTTTCCCACATATATGATCTCTCCGATAAAGAATTCACAGAAGAAATTCTGAGAATGTTCACCAAACTTAAAGAAACGGTGGAGCAGTCAGCGAAGAAATTACAGGAAGAAATGAGAGCAGAAATAGGAAAGCTACATTCAGATATGTCAGGAATAAAAGATTCAGTAGAAAAAATAAAAAATCACAGTGGGTGGCCTCAACAGTAGAATGGCTACAGCTGAAGATAGAATAGTGAGCTTGAAGATGAGCAGCAGAAAGTCCACAGGCTGCAACAAACATTTGGAAAAGAGGAGCATATATGCTGCCTGAGCACATGTGCTGCTTGTGCCATGTGGCTGAGCACATTTGGTGCCTGAGCACATGTGTCGCCCGCATCTCCCCCCTTGAGATGTGTACTTTCATGCTTTCATGTCCAGTGCTAGCATGTGTGTAGAGCTCTCTCCATCTTCGGAGGAGTCCGCGTTCTTTCTTGAGCGCGTTACTCCTACTGGTTTTTCTTTTCACTTATCCCTTCCTCCTTCCCTAAGACCTTCTAAATAAAATCTGCTACTTCACTGCTTGTCTACTCCTGAAATTCTTTTCCTAGAGCAAGACAAGAACCCAGTAACCCTGGGTTCTGGTGTTTTAGGTGGTTGGAGAGAAAGTGACCGTCTTTCTCCCCCCCCACCACCCCCCCTGCTTCACGTAAGTCACCCGTGGGGCCTAACGACATCATAATATGATGTAGGCAGGTAGATAGGGAAAGGCCCCTGGCAATGAAACTTAGATTATCAAAGTCTCCGGGGAGGAGAATCCTGAGACTGACCCACCCTGTGGATACAGGTAAGGGACCTGATAAGACCTTCAGCAGACCCCGAAGAGGTTGGAACCCTCCCCATGAAGTTCCTCAATTCTGTCAACCTCTCCCTTAATCTGATTAAAATGTGATCCAGCCTACAGAAGACCCAGCCTCCCTGGTAACCTCCTTAGCAACGGACTTTTACCTGGGAAGAAGCTCCCACGTGGGGGCAGGTTGAAGAAACCCTATAAAGGCCAACTTGAACAAAGGAAGTGCGCGATGTGCTGCATGTGCCCATGTAATGCTTGTGCCCACGTGGCGAGCACAAGTGGTGCCCAAGCACATGTATCGCCCGCATCTCCCCGCTTGAGATGTGTACTTTCATGCTTTCATGTCCAGTGCTAGGATGTGTGTAGAGCTTCCTCCACCCTTGGAGAAGCCCACGTTCTCTATTGAGCGCGTTACTCCTACTGTTTTTTTCCTTTCCACTTATCCCTTCCTCCTTCCCTCAGAAACCTCTAAATAAAATCTGTTACTTCAAAAAAAAGACATTTGGAAAAGACCTCAAAATAACAAATCAGAGTCCTAGGTGATGATTCCAAGGGGAATAACATAAGAATCATCGGAGTTCCAGAAGAACAGGGAGGCAACCCAAATGAGAAAGCCACAGTCAAAGAATTCATTGCTGAAAAGTTCCCAGAGCTGGATAATGGAGACGTCCAGATCCTAGGAGCCCGAGGGGTGCCAGCTAGAAGAGAGCCTAATAAAAAGACTCCAAGACATATCATTGTCAAAATGGGACACAATACTGCAAGCAGAAGGTCAAAAAAAGAAATCACATACAAAGGAGCATCCCTTACATTCATAGGAGACTTATCAGAGGAAACCCTCCAAGCCAGAAGACAATGGTGGGATATAGTGAAAAAACACAAAGAAATGAACACCTCACCACAAACCCTCTATCCGGCTAAGCTCTCACTCAAACTCGAAGGAACCTTGCACAATTTACAGGATAAACAACAGCTTAGAAACTTCATAGATTCAAAAACAAACTTAAAAAAAGGACGAACGGGGCTCCTGTAAGATAAAAAACCCTACAAGCAAAACACATTCCTATAGAAAGATAGCACAAAACTCCACGACAATAATGTCTCAACATCAATGGTCTAACTGCACCCATCAAGAGACACAGAGTGGCAAAATGGATTCAGAAACTGAACCCCGCATTCTACTGCCTACAAGAAAAACATCTGAATGGTCAGAGCCAATACAAACTCAAAGTCAAAGAATGGAAAACAATCCTTGGAGCAAACAACTCCCTCAAAAAAGCCAGGGTGGCCATACTTGTACCGGACAACGTAGATTTCAGGTTGAAAAAAGATTAGAAGGGACAGCTAAGGATATTTCTTAAAAATCAAGGGATACGTGCAGCAGGAAGAACTCACACTCCTAAACATATATGCATCTAATGAAGGACTAATGAAATACTTAAAACAAGTAACAGTGTTTAAAGTATTTCACTGCTAAAAGATTTTAGAGAGGACATTGCTAGCAACACAATAGTAGTTGGAGACTTCAACACCGCCTTATCACCTCCTGATAGATCAACAAGATCAAAACACAGTAAAGAAACACTGGCCTCGAAGGAAGAAATAAAGGAGAGAGGGCTAATAGATCTATAGAGGACTTTGCATCCCATAAAAAATATACACATTCTTTTCCAATGCACATGGAACATTTTCCAAAATAGAACATGTCCTGGGCCACAAAGCATACCTGTATAGAATAGAAGATATGCTTCTTGCAGGAAGATAGAAATTTTATTAACTATCTTCTCAGATCATGATGCACTGAAGATAGAAGTTAATCATGCACAGACGACTAGAACCAAACCATACACCTAGAAATTAAATAACTCAATGTTGAACCACGAGTGCGTCAAGAAGAAAATCGAGGAAGAAATCAATAGGTATCTGGAAACAAATAAGAATGAAGACACGAGGTACCAGAACCTCTGATACACAGCTAAAGCTGTGTTAAGGGGAAAATTTATAGCTTTGCAAGCATATCTCAAGAAGGAAGAAAGGGCCCACATAAATAACCTGACCTCACAGCTCAAGATCTTAGAAAAGGACCAACAAAAAGAGCCCAAATCAGACAAGAGAAAAGAAATAATAAAACTTAGAGCAGGAATCACTGATATGGAAACCCAAAATAACAATCCGAAAATCAATGAATCTAAGAGCTGGTTCTTTGAGAAGATAAATAGGATTGATAAACCACTAGCAAGACTCACAAACAAAGAGTGAGAGAGAACTCTTATAAAACGAATCAGAAAGGAAAGGGGGGACATCACAAAAGAAACCAAAGAAATTCAAAATATCATCAGAGACTACTTCAAAAGTCTGTACACCGTGAAACAAGAAAATCTAAAAGAAATGGATAAATTTCTGGATTCCTATAATCTCCCAAGATTGAACGGAGAAGAACTGGAATACTTTAATAGTCCTATTAATATCAAGGAAACTGAAACTGTACTCAAAAGTCTTCCCAAAAACAAAAGCCCAGGTCCAGAGGGATTCACTAGAGAATTCTTCCAAATATTTAAAGAGGACCTATTGCCAGTTCTTTTCAAGCTTTTCCAGGAACTCGAGGAAACAGAAACTCTTAAAAACAGTTTCTATGAGGTACATATCACCCTAATACCAAAACCAAACAGAGACACCACAAAAAAGGAAAACTACCGGCTGATATCTCTGATGAACACGGATGTGAAGATCCTCAACAAAATATTAGCGAATAGAATCTAACAACTCATCAAAAAGATCAAACATCACAACCAAGTGGGATTCATCCACGGATGCAAGGATTGTTCAACATTCAGAAGTCATTCAACATAATCCACCATATAAAAAAAAAGAAAAGATAAAAACCATATGATCATATCAATAGATGCAGAGAAAGCATTTGACAAGATCCAGCACCTGTTCATGATGAAAACTCTCACCAAAATGGGCATAGAAGGGAACTTCCTCAATATAGTCAAAGCCATCTACACAAGCCTATAGCAAGTATTATCCTCAATGAGGAAAAACTAATGGTCTTCTCTCTAAGATCAGGGACAAAACAAGGATTCCCACTCTCACCACTTCTGTTCAATATAGTACTGGAATTACTTGCAATAGCGTTTAGGCCAAAAAAAATACAGTAAGGGCATCCAGATAGGAAAGGAAGAAATAAAGCTCTAACTATTCGCAGATGATATATTATATTTAGAGAGCCTCAAAGCCTCTACCAAGAAAATCCTCGAAATAATAGACTCGTATAGTAAAGTCGCACGCAAAAAAATCAATACCCAAATCTCCGTGGCTTTCCTATGTGCAAATAATGAGAGAGAAGAAAGTGATATGAAAAAAATAACCCTGTTAACAATCATGCCTCAGAAAATCAAGTACCTAAGAATAAATTTAACAAAAGAAGTGATGGACCTGTACAGAGAAAATTACAAAACGTTACTTCACGATATAAAAGAGAATGCGAGGAAATGGAAGCACATCCCCTGTTCATGGATTGGGAGAATTGACATTGTCAAAATGGCATTACTTCCTAAAGCATTATGCAGATTCATTGCGATCCCTAGAAAGATACCCATGACATTCTTCAAGGAAGTGGACCACACACTCCTAAAATTCATATGGAACAACAAACCCCATGAATAGCTAAAGCAATTTGGGGAAAAAGAACATAGGAGGCATCACCTTCCCCGACCTCGAACTCTACTATGATGTGGTAATAATTAAAACTGCATGGTACTGTAACAAAGGCAGAGCAGTAGACCAATGGAACAGGGTAGAATGTCCTTACATACACGCTCAAATATATGATCATCTAATCTTTGATACGGGAGCAAGAAATGTAAATTAGAGCAAGGAAAGCCTATTTAACAAATGGTTTCTGGCAACACTGGACAGCTAAAGCAATAAATGCGCTCAGACTTTTTTTTAATTTTTTGAATTTTATAGAATCACCATGAGACAGTTACAAGCTTTCGTGTTTGGAATACAATCTCACAATGATCAAAAACATACATCCCTCCACCAGTGCACATTCCCCACCACCAATATGCCCGGTAAACCCTCCTTTCCCAACCTCCCCCTGCCTCTATGGCAGACAATATTCCCCATACTATCTCTCTATTTGGGGGCATTATAGCTTGCAACACGGAAACAGAGAGAGCATCCTGTTTGGTCCGTTATCTAATTTCAGCATGCATCTCCCATCCCAACTGTTTCCTCCAGCCATCATTTTCTTCGTGATCCCTTTTCTATTCCATCTGCCTTCACACCTCCGCTCATGAAGCAGTCTTCCAGCTATGGTGCAATCCCCCTGGCCCTTGTATCCACTGTCTTGGGTGTCAGCCTCATGTGATGTTATTTTATACTCTACAAATGAGTGCAGTCAAAATGGGCTCAGACTTATACCTAACACCATGCACAAAAGTCAGATCAAAATGGATTAAAGATCTCAACATTAGACCAGAATCCATAAGGATTGACACAAGGTCGGGGAAACCCTCCAAGACATTGAAGCTACAGGTATCTTCAAAGAGGACCCACCTCTGACCAGGAAAGTGGAAACAGAGATAATTAAATGACACTACCTTAAACTGAGAAGCTTCTATTCTTCAAAATATACACCAACCAGAATACAAAGACAATTTACATAATGGGAAAAAATATTCACCCAATACCATGTGATAAGGGGTTAATATCAAGGATTTATAAAGTACTGGTTGAACTCAACAAGAAGAAAACATCCAACCGCGTCTGAACATGGGGCAATGAAATGAATAGAAATTTTCTCAAGGAAGAAATCCGAATGGCTAAAAGACACAAGAAAAATGCTATTCATCACTAATCATCAGGGAGATGCAGACCAAAACAGCAATGAGATACCATATCACACCACAGAGAGTGACCCACATCAAAAAGAAAAAAAGCAACCGCTGTTGGAGAGGATGTGTGGATAAAGAGACCCTTCTTCACTGCTGGTGGGAATGCCAACTGGTTCAGCTCTTTTCAAAAACAATATGGATTCTTCTAAAAAAATTAGAAATCGAGCTCCTATTTGACTCATCAATAACACTGCTGGGAATATATCCCAGAGAAGCAAAAGAGTATAGTCGAAAGGACAACTGCACTTATATGTTCATCGCAGCACTGTTTACAATAGCCAGAATCTGGAAAAAAAAACCCGAGTGCCCTAGAACAGATGACTGGTTGAAGAAACTTTGGTACATCTATACAATGGAATACTAAACAGCTGTTAGAAAAAAGGAGGTCATGAATTTCGCATATAAGTGGATCGGCATGGAAAGTACCATGCTAAGTGAAATGAGTCAGAAAGACAGAGACAACATAGAAAGATTGCACTCATCTGTGGAATATAGAATAACACACAGGGAGACTAACACCCAAGAATCGTAGAAATAAGTACCAGGAGGCTGACTCCATGGCTTGGAGGCTGGCCTCACATTCTGGGGAGAGGGCAACTCAGAGAAGGGATCACCAAGTATAATGCGGTCGGAGACCTTGTGGGGTAAGGGTTATGCGGACTGAATGTGGGCTAGAGACTGAACACAGTGGCCACTAAACACCTTTATTTCGAATCACAACTCCTAATTAGAGAGAGAGAACAAAAGGGAATACCCTGCCAAAGTGGTGGGGCAGGGTGTGTGGAGTTGGGATTGGGGAAGGTAGAAGGGATGCTGGGTTTACTGGTGGTGGAGAATGGGCACTGGTTAAGGGAAGGGTTCTCGAACTTTTTATGAGGAAAACAACAGCACAAAGATGAGTAAATCTGTAAATATACCCTCAAGGTAATTCACTAATTAAAAATAAATAAAGGAAATAATTTTTTAAAAAAAGAAACTATGGTACACACGCACAATGGAATATAGTCAGCTTTAAGAAAAGGTAAAAAATATATAGAATCAAACAATTTGCCAACGTGGAGGAATCTAGATAGTATTATCTTGGGTTAAGTTAGTCAGAAAGAGAGGGTCAGACACAGAATGATCTTGCTCATATGTGGGATATAAAGAAACAATGCAAGAGAATGACAGATGGCCTAAAGCAATAGAAATTTTGAAAGGAGCTTCAGTAGGATTCGTGATTCAAGTTGAGGGCATGGAGGAACAATGCGATGATTGTGAAAGATAGTTGGCACTATGGAGAAGTGAGTGGTGCTGCACTATGACATATACAAAAAAATTACATTTAACAGTGTTATAAAATACAGTGTATAAAACAAAACTAAACAATATGCCTGTTCAAGGAGGCAGACTGAGGGTAGAAGGAAGGAACCTTGGGACACTGGTACAGGGAAGCTGACACTAGTCGTGGGGTTGGAATTGGAAGATAGTATGCCTGAAACTCTAATACAAATAGTTTTCAAAATCACAGTGACTCCAAGGGAATCTTTAAGTCCTGCTTCACCAACTCTCAACCAGATTCCCATATAGAGGGAATAAAACCCCTAAGTGGACAGTGATTGAGTCCATAGAGCACCAGTGTAGACCCAGGATATGGAATGTCGTGGCAGAAAAGGCCTCACTGACAGAGACCAGACAGAATGACATGGTAATGCTACCACATAATAATTGTGACAAAACTTCTTGAATCTTGCATTCCTTCTCTAGATGCAAAACCAAAAAAAAACCCTGAGGCATAGAGCTGTTGGAAAGATGATAAGAGATGATGAATGCCCTGTGCACAACGTGATGGAATGAATGTAGGAAAGATTAGTGTTCTGGGAACAAAGAGAGTACAAGATATACCACATCCTAATCTCAGCCACTAAAATGAAAAATTTACTGGGACACAATATCCAGAAACAATATCAATCTGACCTCCATGCACTATTAATTTCTTGGGTCTGTTGAAAATAATTCATTCTCAAAGCTATTTTTTAATTTTTTACAATTTTTACTTAAAAAGGGTCCTCACATGATACCTGTCTGAATGCAAAGTTCCATCCAATTTAAAAACCAGCAATACCATCCTGTTGTACAATAAGAGAGATATCCACAACATTGGCAACTCTGCCCAAATTGCCTGTTGTCCATCGATTACAGTTATTCACTCCTGTCATCCTGAATAGAATATGCAGAACACTAGATGAAGGACACCCATGAGAGCAAGCCAGGTTTCAAAAAGGATTCAGCACAATAGACCATATCCACATGGTAATCAAGCTCATTGATGTCATATGAGAGTTCAAGATGCTACTTTGTCTAACGTTCATTGATTTAAAGAAGGCCTTTGAGGCACATGAAAAAGTGCTCTACATCACTAACCATCAGGGAGATGCAGATCAAAACAACCATGAGATACCACCTCACACCACAGAAACTAGCACACATCCAAAAGAACAAAAACAAAGACTGTTGAAGAGGATATGAAGAGAAAGGGACCCTTCTACACTGCTGGTGGAAATGCTGACTGGTTCAGCCCTTTTGGAAGACAATATTGACGATTCTCAAAAAATTAGAAATCAAGCTCCCATTTGACCCAGGAATACCACTGCTGGGAATATATCCCAGAGGAGCAGAAAAGTATAGTCGAAACGACATCTGCACTTATATATTCATCGCAGCATTGTTTACAATAGCCAGAATCTGGAAAAAACCCGAGTGCCCTAGAACAGATGACTGGTTGAAGAAACTTTGATACATCTATACAATGGAATACTATGCAGCTGTTAGAAAAAATGAGGTCATGAACTTTTCATATAAGTGGGTCAGCATGGAAAGTATCATGCTAAATGAAATGAGTCTGAAAGAAAGAGACAGACATAGAAAGATTGCACTCTTCTGTGGAATATAGAATAAGAGAGTAGGATACTAACACACAAGAATAGTAGAAATAAGTACCAGGAGGTTGACTCCATGGCTTCAAAGCTGTCCTCACTTTCTGGTGAGAGGGCAACTCAGATAGAGAAGGGAACACCAAGTAAAATGTGGTTGGAGGCCATGCGGGTAAAGGGTGATGCGTGCTGAATGTAGACTAGAGCCTGAAAACTTTGGCAACTCAACATCATTATCACAAACCACAACACGTATTTAGAGAGAGAGAACAAAAGGGAATGCCCTGCCACAGTGGCAGGATGGGGTGAGGACAGATGGATTGAAGAGGGTGGGAGTGATGCTGGGTTTATTTGTAGTGGAGAATGGGCACTGGTGAAGGGATAGGTTCTCATACTTTATATTAGGCAAACATGAACACAAAAATGTATAAATCTGTAACTGCACCCTCAAAAAAATAAATTACCAAAATAAATTAATTATTTTTAAAACCTAAAAAATTATAAAGAAGGCGTTTGATTCTGTTGAGACTGAAGCGGTCATCGAAGCCCTAGCCTAACAGTACGCTCAAACTCAGTCCTTCAAGATCCTTGGCGAGCTGTATTATGAATTCACCACCAGAATCTCACCATTCTACAAAGAAGTGTTCATGTATGTAAAGAGAGGGGTTCAGCAGGGTGACACCGTTTCACCGAAACTCTTCAGTGCCACCCTGCAAACATCATGCGATGACTGGAATGGGAAGGATTGGGAGTGTTGGGAGTGAAGATAGATGGTTGGCAACAACACCGCCTCCACTTTGATGATGACATCATTCTCCTAACACCAAGTATCAGCCAAGCAGTACCAATACTTGCGACTTCGCCCATGAGTGTGGGAAGGTCCAACTATAGTTAAATCTCATGAAGACAATGTTCATGAGAAACAAACTAGTTCCTGATTTCTCATTTACCTTCAACGAAATGAACATCTCCAAATGCAACAGTTATGTGTATCTAGGTCGAGAACTCAACAAGGCAAATGACCTGGCACCTGACCTCTGCAGGAGGAAGAGAACGCCTGGAACACATTCAAGAGCATGAAAGGAGTGGTTAAGAGGAAAAAGAACCCAGGCTCTGGGCACATCTTTTTGACTCACCGGTTTTTCCTGCACTAACATAGGCTTCACAGACCTGGGCCCTAAGCAAACAGGATGAGAACGTTATTCATGTATCCCAAAGAGGAATGGAATGAGCCATGCTAGGAGTATCACATTTCACTCAAGTGAGAGAAGGAATCAGGAGGTCCCACCTCCGTTGACGATCAAGAATCAGGGATGCTGTCTTGTTTGCCAAGGGGTTGAAAATAAAATGGGCCACACATGTAATGCAATTCAGAAATGACCACTAGGCTAGAGCTGTTACCAACAGATTCCCCTGAACGTCAAAAGAATGCTTTGCCTCCCACATACAAGATGGTCAGACTTCTTCTCAAGACCCTTAATAATGGTTTGAGGTTCTTCGTGATCCTAGAGTAAGCAGACAATATTGGGCTACACTAGAACATTACAGGGATGAATGCAGACGTTACTGGCACCCACTCAAGGAAATCGATAAATAATGTGATGAAAAGTGATATAAGTGATTAAAAATTGCATGATTTACAAAGCTACAGGTAGTTTAATTTAGGCATAAAATACTTCAATACCAATCCCTCCACCAGTGTCAATATCCCTCCACAGTGTTCCCAAATATCCTTCTCACCCCATCCTACATTAGACATGCAAGTGACAAAGTTTCCAAGACTGACACTTAGATTCCATGTTCTCAGTTCTGTCAAGTCTGTGTTTTGGGTATATGACTTGACCTCTCACTCCTATCGCTGGCATAACAAAAGCCCTGAAACCTATTGATCCATTACTTCACTTCTCTTCTGCCCTCTTCATTTTCTTCTTTCTATGTCCCCCTCCTCTCTAAACACTGAAGGTTCCCAGATATTAAAAATGATTCCTGTTCTGAAGTCCTGGATACAAACTTTGTCCTCCGTGTGACAATAGTATTTTTAGTTTGAATTTTTCTTATATACAAACTGGGCATTCTAGAACTTATGGAATCATGTGTAGATTCAAGGAAAATAACATAGAATGAAACTCTGTACCCATAGAGAGAGAGAGACAGAGACAGAGAGACTCACCAAAGAATTGAGAACTCTTGTTTTATTATAATCAAGTGGCTCCTAATCTAAAGAATAGGAAGGCAACTTGGATAAAATCATATTACCTATTTCCTGGAGAAAAGTTCAAAATTCATATTTGGTAGAACACTCTGCTTAGATGGGATAACAGCTCTCCCAAATGATAAGTGATATAGCAGATGAATTGGATATTCAGAGAGGCCCCTCCTACTTGGTTTACATTCTCCATAAAATAACAACTTGATACTGCGACATTCACGGATCACCACCATGAAGTTTAAGATCCTTCTCCACCTTTTACTTCTAGTCACTCTCCTAGGACTCGAAGCAGAAGCATCATTCGGTGAGTATGGAACCTGGGACCTCCCAGGGAATAGGGAATACGAGGGGAAACAGAAGCACAAAGAAAGTCCATTTCTTATTTCATAGGAAGTGAGTCAATTCTATTCATCAAATACAGGTTCGACTCAAATTACATGCCAGGAAATAAATATACAGATGAGATTCTGTCAATGAACAAAATGCCAGGTCCAGGTCCATAGCAAGTGCACAGTGGGTAGGGCATTTTCCTTGCATGTAGTTGAGCAGTGTGTGATCCCCGGAATCCCATAGGACCCATGAGTTGGCCAGAGTGATCCCTGAGCTCAGAGTCAGGGGTAATTATTGAGTACCACAAGTGTGACTCCCTGCTCTGCCTCCCAATAAAACCCAAATGAAAACAATGTGACAGACCCAGGTTTGTCAGATCAATGTACTGGTAAGATAGAGAGAAACTACTGGATGGTAAAGAGCTCTGAAAGGGGAAGAGGAACTGAGACTTTGAAGAGGAGAAGTAGACTCTAATCCTGAAGGGGAATAAGGACAGAAGAAGGAAAAGAGAACAGAAGAGCTGTAATGCAACAGTGGCATGCTTAGTGTAGCCAAGTCACACCTACTTGTAAGGTAAGGCCTCTTCCAGGACGACTTTCCTCAGTTTGAAAACTGCCCACTGAACAACTATGACAATAATTGTTGGAAATGATCGCTTCAGATAAGATTTAAGCACTGATATGTACTGAAAATAGACCAAGGACCTAACATTAATGCCTCTTAGTATTTTTAATGGAAATCGTAATACCGAAAGTTGGAGACAGGGAATGAAGGATTGTACCTGCCACAGAGGAAGGATGTAGAATCTGTGAGGGTGGAAAAAAAGACACTAGGAACAATTCTGGTGGAAAATGAGCACTGGTGGAGGGATGGGTGCTCGAGCATTGTGTGACTGAAATATAATCTTGCAAGTTTATAACTATATGTCATGGTGATCCAATGAAACTTATTTTTAAAAAAATTTTAATGAATTGGGTGGGGCTGGAGTGTTAGTACAGCAGGAAGGGTGTTTGTCTACTATGCAGCCAACATGGGTTTGATTCCCAGTATCCTATAAGGTCCCTCGAGCACCGCTAAGAGCAATTCCTGAAGTGCAAAGCCAGGAGTAACATCTGTGCATTGTAGAGTGTGACCCAAAAAGCAAAAAAAAAAAAAGAATGCTGAAGGTAGGTAAAGGGATATGCATGATAAACTTTTAGTATCTATATTGCAAGTGATGATGCGAACATGGAGAGAGAAAGAGAGAAAGAGAAAGAGAGATAGAAGAAAAGTGTCTACAATAGACGCTGGCAAGGGTATGGGACTGTTTAGGAAACAGAAGGGTAACAGAAGACAGTACAGGTAGGAAAGACACTGGAAAAAGGACGAGGGTTTAAAAACAAGTTTATACTGTGCATGTCATGGTGATTCCATGAAAAAAATAAAAAAGGAAGGAAGGAAGGAAGGAAGGAAGGAAGGAAGGAAGGAAGGAAGGAAGGAAGGAAGGAAGGAAGGAATAAACTGCCCAAGGAAATGGAGAAGTGAAATATACATCTTAAACAACCCACTGACATGAGAACTGCAGGACTTTCCAGGATTTGTGAATAATCAGAAGACTCCCTTGAAAACACATTTTGAAATAAGCTATTATAAAAAGTAAACTTTCTGTATAATTCAAAAAATAGAAAAATGACAAGAAAGCAGAACTTTCTCTAATCTTTCGCGTTGTTGTTGTGGCCACATGAGCTGACACTCAGGGCTTACTCCTGGCACTGCACTCCCTAGCGGTGCTCAAGGGACCATATAGGATGCCAGAGATAGGACCCAGGTAGTCTGCGTGCAAGAAAAGCACCCTCCACAGTTTCTTTTCTCTCCAGCCCCGCTTTGTTACATCTTCCCTGCAGAGACCATCACTTTTGGCACTCAGATGAGTAGCCTAGCTCACTGCAGGTACACACACTCAAAAAACTATAGGCTATAAACTCTTATATAAAATGAGATGTTAAATCTTCCAATAGACCAATAAGCAAGTAATTCTCCAGGATTCGATTTTGATCAAACAGCAGTAACTGCAGCAGCTTGTGAGAACCTTTACTGATTTCAGTCTTTCTGAGTCAGAAACTCTGAGTGTATGTCTCACATCTGCTTCAACAAGCCTTCAGAGTTTTGGAAGGACCACTCAACTTTTCAAAACCTCGTTGAGAGACAAAAAAAAGCAATCAATAGAACAGGCACAGAGAAATTTAGTTCAAGTTCTTGCATCCATTTTTTTTAATTGAGTCACCAGAGATACACAGGTACAACGCTGTTCAGAGCCAGATTTCAACAATACATGTTTCAATACCCATCCCTTTATAATGCACATTTCTCATCAGCAATGGCCCAAGTATCCCTGTCATCACCCCGACCCCCACAGTCTGTCTCCTTGGCAGGTACTTTCGCTCTTCCCCCCTCTTTCTCTCCCTCGCTCTCCCTTTCTCTCCCTCCAACTCACTCTACTTCCTTTCCTCAATTTGCTCTTGGGCTATGCAATACAGATACTGAGAGGTTACCATGTTTATCCCTTTACCTCCTTTCAGCACACAATTCTTATCCAGAGTGATCATTTTCAACTATCCTTGTCATAGTGGTCCCTTCTCTAGCCTGAATGTTTCTTCCTCAGCACTTGGAGCAGGCCTCCATTCATGGAACAATCATCTTGGCTCCTGTTTCTACTCTCCTTAGGTATTAGCCTCATTATGTTCTTTATATCCCACAAAAAAGTGCACTCATTCTATGTCTGTCTCTCTCCTTCTAATTTCACTCAGCATGATTTGCTCCATGTCCATCCATTTACAAATCTCACATCGCTTTTTACATGCTCCATGCCCTGAGAGTATCCCTTAAGCCTATATGTACATAACCCTACAATTTTTGCTACTGTAAAATAAGATCAATGTATTACTTAAGTTTGTTTACCAGACGATGTATGAATCACTCAGTGTAACCTAACTCATAATAGTTTTCTGATGGGGAATTGGAGTGATAGTACAGTGGGTTAAGCATTTGCCTGGCATGCATCATCAGAGTTCCATTTCTGACACCTGAATGATCCCCTGGCCCATCAAGAGCAATTCTTGAGTGTAGAACCAGGAATAATCACTAAGCACTGTATGACTTCCCCACCAAAAAATATTAGATTCCTCACTTTACAGTATCTTTTCTTGAAATAAAACTATAATGAAGGTATATTAGATATAAAATCGCGTTATACACTGATGAAAAATCAATTCTGTAGCCGGGTGTTTTATTCTCAGTAAAGAAAGTGTAAGTCAACAAAACATGAATTTGTCAAGCAGCAAGCCTGCGACAATATATTAGAGAAGGACCCTAGAGGAAACCCTCCTGGATATAAAAGAACAAAACGGACCAAAAATAGAATCAGAATCAAGAAAGGTAGTGAAAAGAAAGAAGAATATTATTGAAGAATAGAGACAGGAAAATGGATTCTTCAAATATACAAAGCTTAGTGTCCTTCCCGCTGAAAACACGAGCAGTATGTTAAAAGGTGCACACACCAGTTGATAAAGGAGGGATCGCTTTCCTCATTGCTGATGAGAGGGAACTGGGTGGTCTTTAGTTTTAATGACATTGATGGCCAGAGGGTCAGTTCTAAGAGAATAAGACGCAGCAGGATTGCAGCCCTGCAGCATCCCCTGGAAGAGTCCAACCTGGGGCTGCCAAGACTCAGGTGTCTGACGACCATTGCCCCATGCCCCACTCTACATCTCATCTGGACTGAGAGTTGGCGGATGAACCATGGTTTGGAGGGACACATGGACTAGGAGTGGGGAGATGAGCTATGCTACTATTGAAAGATTCATGGATGTTCCCACGGGCCCTGGCATATGGATCCTGAAGAAAGGTAATCATTCTCCTCTCTCTTCTGCCCTGTCTCTTTATAGGTTCAGAACCTAAACGGAAACCAGAAAAGTGTTCATATCCTCGCGAAAGGGGGCGTTGCAGAGCTTCAATGCCGAGATGGTTTTATGACTCAACTAATGATCATTGTTCAAAATTTATCTATGGAGGCTGTCAGGGTAATGACAACAACTTTTTAAAGAAAGAAGACTGTGAGAAAGCGTGCATGTAAAGCAAGCATTAGGTGTGAATTATCCCTCCCCGAGAGATACTCTATGATAAGTAAAAGATTTTGCAGCGAATAAGTGAAATCTTCTTTATCCAAATTCGTTCTCCCTGCAGGGTGCCTATATTCACTCCTCTCTGTGCCAACAACCTTTACAAATACTGCACGTATATTGAAAGCCTCAGACCTTCTTTCTCAAATACACACCAACATACAAATATTACACTGAGGAAACATGAATGTGTTCGGTCATCCACGCTTAGTCTGCATGGCACCTGAGTCCACAGAGAAGAAAACCTTTAAGGAAAAGAGTGAAAGCTGAAAATCTTTACAATCATTCAGACAATGATGAATTATACGGACTGGGGCGATAGCACAGCTGCTAGGGCATTTGCCTTGCACGTGGCCAACCAGGGGTTGATTCCTCCGTCCATTTTGGAGAGCCCGGCAAGCTACTGAGAGAATTCAGTCCACACAGCAGAGGCTGGCATGCTAACCGTGACGTATTCAATTTGCCAAAAACAGTAACAATAAATCTCACAATGGAGACATTACTTGTGCCCACTCGAGCAAATACACTACAGTGCTACAATGCTACAGTGCTACATAATAACTTTCATTAAATAGCTAATGTGGTATTCAGGAAAAAAAGGAGCTGACTGTCCAATTTTCTATTTTCATCCACACAGAGAAGCCAATTCTATTCATACATATATCATGTAATTGAGGGATTTTAAAAAATTGATTCACAGTGCAGTATGAAGTTACAAAGTTGTTCATGATCTGAGTCTCAGTCATATCACATTCCAACCCTCATCCTAATTGAGAGAATTAAAGTTCAGAAAGATCAACTACTTGTCCAAAATCTCTAACCTCTGAAAGGAAGCTGGTGATCGAATCAAAGTCAGACTCTAGAACGCACATTCTCAGTAGTTCCCCACCAGGCTGTAGTCAGAGTCAATTCTACCCAGGAGAGCCCAAGCTCTGCTCGCCTCTCCTTCCTGGAACTCCAGCAGCAAACACATCCGCAGAGTGGCGCTGGGCTGCTATATGTAGGCAACCAAACCATTCACGGTTTTGTAAGCCAGGGTGCCCATAATTAAAATGAAATGCATGTCCACAAAGTCTGAGATAGCACTCACTTCGAGAGAGCGGGACGAAGCCAGCACAGTGCCTAGGACAGGCTGTTTTCTGAATTTCATTCCCATGGTCCTGCCATCTGATGGAGTCAAGCAAAAGGTAAACCATTAACTGAGCAGATGCTTATGTACTCGCCCCCTCTTTGGGCTCCCAAATCACATTCACTCCCAAGGGCAACTACACAGAGAAATTTAACAACCTTCCTTTTTTCCCTACACATGAAAATCATTCTTACACACACGACACAACAAACACATACACACACACAGGAGAGAGAGACCGAGAGAGAGAGAGAGAATGATGATTTCTATAAGCCACTATGATTTGGGTTACGTTGTTAACAATACGAAAATGGATAACTAACAGATCCAAAAATCAACTTAAATGGATGTTTCTCAGTTCTGGATCTCGGAAGTCCCTAGCTTTACTATGCATAAGCCCACGGAGAAAACCTCCACCAAAAGACAACATGTGGTTCATTTAAGAAATGAAGACATCTCCAGGCAGTTTTTGGATTTTTTCTGTAGATATACATATATATATATACATAAATATAAAGATCATACTTGCTTTCCTACTTGCAGGACTCAAGGGTCTTTCTGCTGCCACAATGCCCCATACTGTCTATTTTGAACATGACAGCAGATAGTTCTTTAAGTTCTTCAAACGAACTATTTCCCCAAAGATAGTAAACAAGACAAAAGAGAGTAAAATAACCAAGGAAAGAGGCACATTAAGAGGGGGTCGTTGCTTAATGTCCAGAGGCATCTCTGGAGGAAGCTGCTCAGTTGAGACATTCATTTTGTGTCTGTGGATCATGGCCATTAAGGAGATTAAGTAGCAGTTGAAATCAGTTTTTGGGCGTGACCTCAGGGTCCTATGCGGGCCAGGAGATGGGAGGGACTGGTCCATCCCCTATCTCTTGAGGCTTGAGATTGCCATCACTGAACCCGTGTACCTTCACTTCTCCATGGGTTGTGGAAGTTGGTGGCCGCGGGACCATTTTAGGGGACAAGTAGAGGGACGATGCCTGCCCACATCTGAGACTCCCCGGTGACGTCTGACTCCCTTAAAGTCCAGATGCATCTCTGCAGAGAGCTGCTCGTTTCAGAGATTCTTCTGTGTGTGGCTTCACAATCCAAAATCGTTGCCATACCCGGGGTCTAACTCTACCATTTCAGGACGGACCTCACCAAGATATAATTTGTTGAAAATTCTGGTATGCGGGTTTTGTGCCTGAAATCTGCATGCTTTCCCAGAGTTCTGGTGAGCTATCTCTCCCCACTTCCCAATATTCATGGAAGCACTGGCAGTCACCCCCACGAGCCAACTGCAGCGCCACCATGTAAGTTCTACCACCAGTATTTCTTCAGAGACCCATAAAAAACAATCTCGAAAGAATCACTGAGCTCCCCAGCACTTCAAGCCTGTGCACTGCACACAGGAACTGATCTCAACCCAGCATCTACCGGGCAGGGACCTTCATCCAGGTGGCGGTCTGATCATTTGGGGCCAGAAGGGGCATGGCCTCTGTGGTAGTGGGCCTGGCCTCTGCTGCAGGGAAGGTCGTCGGGGTGGGAGGCAGCGACCGCTTATGCAGCCGCAGTTATTTTCCCCTGTTTTAGTACACTTGACAGGCATCTCAACCCCCATTACCTAACTTTGTGGCGACCTCCCCAGCTACCTCTAACAGAAAAGGCAAACAAGCCATTAGCCTACTCCAATTGCGTCAAAATATCGAACCTTCACAAAGAGAAAACAGCTCTAGTGAACAGGAACATCCCACCTCCATACAACTCTGACTGCATGAGGAAACAGCACAAATCACCACAGCAAGGAGAGGACAAAGAAATGAGTCCAGAAGCCTCAGCAGGGGTCTCCCACAAATATGATCTCCCCGATACAGAATTCAGAGAAGAAATTCTGAAAATGTTTACTGAATTTATAGAAATGGTGGAGCAGTCAGCAGAGAATTTACGGGAAGATATTAGAGCAGAAATAGGAAATCGACATTCAGAAATGTCAGGAATAAAAGACTCAGTAGAAGAAATAAAAAAAAAACCACTGGGTGGCCTCAACAGTAGAATGGCTACAGCTGAAGATAGAATTAGTGAGCTTCAAGATGAGCAGCAGAAAGCTCACAGGCTACAACAAACATTTGGAAAAGACCTCAGAGTCCTAGGTGATGATTCCAAGAGGAACAACATAAGAATCATCGGAGTTCCAGAAGGACAGGGAGGCAACACTAATGAGAAAGCTACAGTAAAAGAATTCAATGCTGAAAAGTTTCCAGAGTTGGACAATGGAGACGTCTCCCTTAATCAGATTAAAATGTGATCCAGCCTAAAGAAGACCCAGCCTCCCTGGTAACCTCCTTAGCAACGGACTTTTACCTGGGAAGAAGCCCCCACGTGGGGGCAGGTTGAAGAAACCCTATAAAGGCCACCTTGAACAAAGGAAGTGCGCGATGTGCTGCCTGTGTCCATGTGCTGCTTGTGCCCACGTGGCCGAGCACATGTGGTGCCCAAGCACATGTGTCGCCCACATCTCCCCCCTTCAGATGTGTACTTTCATGCTTTCATGTCCAGTGCTAGGATGTGTGTAGAGCTTCCTCCACCCTTGGAGAAGCCCGCGTTCTCTATTGAGCGCGTTACTCCTACTGTTTTTTCCTTTCCACTTATCCCTTCCTCCTTCCCTCAGAAACCTCTAAATAAAATCTGTTACTTCAAAAAAAAGACATTTGGAAAAGACCTCAAAATAACAAATCAGAGTCCTAGGTGATGATTCCAAGAGGAATAACATAAGAATCATCGGAGTTCCAGAAGAACAGGGAGGCAACCCAAATGAGAAAGCCACAGTCAAAGAATTCATTGCTGAAAAGTTCCCAGAGCTGGATAATGGAGACGTCCAGATCCTAGGAGCCCGAGGGGTGCCAGCTAGAAGAGACCTTAATAAAAAGACTCCAAGACATATCATTGTCAAAATGGGACACAATACTGCAAGCAGAAGGTCAAAAAAAGAAATCACATACAAAGGAGCATCCCTTACATTCATAGGAGACTTATCAGAGGAAACCCTCCAAGCCAGAAGACAATGGTGGGATATAGTGAAAAAACACAATGAAATGAACACCTCACCACAAATCCTCTATCCGGCTAAGCTCTCACTCAAACTCGAAGGAACCTTGCAAAATTTACAGGATAAACAACAGCTTAGAAACTTCATAGATTCAAAAACAAACTTAAAAAAAGGACGAACGGGGCTCCTGTAAGAAAAAAAAACCTACAAGCAAAACACATTCCTATAGAAAGATGGCACAAAACTCCACGACAATAATGTCTCAACATCAATGGTCTAAATGCACCCATCAAGAGACACAGAGTGGCAAAACGGATTCAGAAACTGAACACTGCATTCTACTGCCTACAAGAAAAACATCTGAATGGTCAGAGCCAATACAAACTCAAAGTTAAAGGATGGAAAACAATCCTTCGAGCAAACAACTCCCTCAAAAAAGCCAGGGTGGCCATACTTGTATCCGACAACATAGATTTCAGGTTGAAAAAAGATTAGAAGGGACAGCTAAGGATATTTCTTAAAAATCAAGGGATACGTGCAGCAGGAAGAACTCACACTCCTAAACATATATGCAACTAATGAAGGACTAATGAAATACTTAAAACAAGTAACAGTGTTTAAAGTATTTCACTGCTAAAAGATTTTAGAGAGGACATTGCTAGCAACACAATAGTAGTTGGAGACTTCAACACCGCCTTATCACCTCCTGATAGATCAACAAGATCAAAACACAGTAAAGAAACACTGGCCTCGAAGGAAGAAATAAAGGAGAGAGGGCTAATAGATCTATAGAGGACTTTGCATCCCATAAAAAAATACACATTCTTTTCCAATGCACATGGAACATTTTCCAAAATAGATCATGCCCTGGGCCACAAAGCATACCTGCATAAAATAGAAGGTATGCTTCTTGCAGGAAGATAGAAATTGTATTAACTATCTTCTCAGATCATGATGCACTGAAGATAGAAGTTAATCATGCTCAGATGCCTAGGACCAAACCATACACCTGGAAATTAAATAACCCTCCAAGACATTGAAGCTACAGGTATCTTCAAAGAAGACTCACTACTGACCAGGAAAGTGGAAACAGATAAATAAATGACACTACCATAAACTGAGAAGCTTCTGTTCTACAAGAGATACAGCAACCAGAATACAAAGACAGTTTACATAATGGGAAAAGATATTCACCCAATACCATGTGATAAGGGGTTAATATCAAGGAATTATAAAGAACTAGTTGAAATTCACAAGAAGAAAACATCCAACCCCATCAGAAAATGGGGCGATGAAATGAATAGAAATTTTCTCAAGAAAGAAATCCGAAAGGATAAAAGACACATGAAAAAATGCTACTCATCACTAATCATCAGGGAGATGCAGATCAAAAGAGCAATGAGATACCATATCACACCACACAGACTGGCCTACATCCAAGAGAACAAAAGAAACCACTGTTGGAGAGGATGTGGGGAGAAAGGGATCCTTCTACACTGCTGGTGGAAATGCCGACTGGTTCAGCCCTTTTGGAAAACAATATGGATAATTCTCAAAAAAATTAGAAATCGAGCTCCCATTAACTCAGCAATACCACTGTTGGGAATATATCCCAGAGAAGCAAAAAAGTATAGTGGAAATGACATCTGCACTTATATGTTCATCGCAGGACTGCTGACAAAAGCTAGAATCTTGAAAAACCCGAGTGCCCTAGAACAGATGACTGTTTGAAGAAACTATGGTACATCTATACAATGGAATACTATGCAGCTGTTAGAAAAAAGGAGGTCATGAATTTTGCATATAAGTGGATCGGCATGGAAAGTATCATACTAAGTGAAATGAGTCAGAAAGAGAGAGACAGACATAGGAAGATTGCATTCATCTGTGGAATACAGAATAAAACACAAGGAGACTAACACCCAAGAATCGTAGAAATAAGTACCAGGAGGTTGACTCCATGGCTTGGAGGCTGGCCTCACATTCTGGGGAAGGACTACTCAGAGAAGGGATCACCAAGTATAATGCGATCGGAGGCCATGTGTGGGAAGGGTGATGCGGACTGAATGTGGGCTAGAGACTGAACACAGTGGTCACTCAACACCTTTATTGCGAATCACAACACCTAATTAGAAAGAGAGAACAAAATGGAATACCCTGCCACAGTGGCGGGGCGGGGTGTGTGGAGTTGGGCTTGGGGAGGGTAGGAGGAATGCCGGGTTTACTGGTGGTGGAGAATGGGCACTGGTGAAGGGAAGGGTTCTTGAACTTTTTATGAGGGAAACAATAGCACAAAGATGAGTATATCCATAACTGTACCCTCACGTTGATTCACTAATTAAAAATAGATGAAAGAAAAATATTTATAAAAAAGAAACTATGGTACACATGCACAGTGGAATATGACTCAGCTTTAAGAAAAGATAAAAAATATATAGAATCAAACAATTTGCCAACGTGGAGGTATCTGGATAGTATTATCTTGAGTAAAGTTAGTCAGAAAGAGAGGGTCAGACACAGAATAATCTTGCTCATATGTAAGATATAAAGAAACAATGCAAGGGAATAACAGATGACCAAAAGAAATAGAAATTTTGAAAGGAGCTTCAGTAGGATTCCTGATTCAAGTTGAGGGTATGGAGGAACAATGCGATCATTGAGAAAGGAACTGGCACTCTGGAGAAGTGAGTGGCACTATGATGTATACAAAAAATTACATTTAACAGTGTTATAAAATACAGTGTATAAAACAAAACTAAACAATATGCCTGTTCAAGGAGGCAGATTGAGGGTAGTAGGAAGGAACCTGGGGACACTTTTAGAGGGAACCTGACACTGTTGGTGCGGTTGGAATTGGAAGATAGTATGCCTGAAACTCTAATACAAATAGTTTTCAAAATCACAGTGACTCCAAAAGAATTTTTAAGTCCTGCTTCATCTACTCCCAACCAGATTCCCATCCAGAGGGAATAAAACCCCTAAGTGGACAGTGATTGAATCCATAGAGCACCAGTGTAGACCAAGGATATGGAATGAAAAATTTACTGGGACACAATATCCAGAAGAAATATCAATCTGACCTCCATGCACTAGTAATTTCTTGGGTCTGTTGAAAATATTTAATTCTCAAAGCTTTTTTTAAATTTTTTACAATTTTTATTTAAAAAGTCTCCTCACATGATACCTGTCTGAATGCAAAGTTCCATCCAATTTAAAAATCAGCAAGACCATGCTGTTGTACAAGAAGAGAGACATCCACAACGTTGGCAACTATTGCCGAATTTTCCTGTTGTCCATCGATTACAAGTTATTCACTCCTGTCATCCTCAATAGAATAGGCAGAACACTAGATGAAGGACACCCATAAGAGCAAGCCAGGTTTCAAAAAGGATTCTGAACAATTGACCATATCCACATGGTAATCAAGCTCATTTATGTCATATGAGATTTCAAGATGCCACTCTGTCTAACGTTTATTGATATAAAGAAGGCCTTTTAGGCACATGAAAAGTGCTCTACATAACTAACCATCAGGGAGATACAGAACAAAACAACCATGAGATACCACCTCACACCACAGAGACTAGCACACATCCAAAAGAATAAAAGCAGCCACTGTTAGAGAGGATGTGTGGAGAAAGGGACCCTTCTACACTGCTCTTGGGGGTGCTGACTGGTTCAGCCCTTTTCGAAAACAATATGAACGATTCTCAAAAAATAAGAAATCAAGCTCCCATTTGACCCAGCAATACCAGTGCTGGGAATATATCCCAGAGAAGCAAAAAAGTATAGTCAAAATGGCATCTGCACTTATACATTCATCGCAGCACTGTTTACAATAGCCAGAATCTGGAAAAAACCCGAGTGCCCTAGAACAGATGACTGGTTGAAGAAACTTTGGTACATCCATACAATGGAATACTATGCAGCTCTTAGAAAAAATGAGGTCATGAACTTTTCATATAACACCTTTATTCGGAACCACAACACCTAATTACAGAGAGAGAGAACAAAAGGGAATACCCTGGCACAGTGGCGTGGCGGGGTGTGTGGAGTTGGGATTGAGGAGGGTAGGAAGGATGCTGGGTTTATTTGTAGTGGAGAATGGGCACTGGTGAAGGGATAGGTTCTCATACTTTATATGAGGGAAACATAAGGACAAAACTGTATAAATCTGTAACTGCACCCTCAAAAAAATAAATTAACAAAATAAATAAATTAATTAAAAAACCCTAAAAAATATAAAGAATGTGTTTGATTCTTTTGAGACTGAAGCGGTCATCGAAGCCCTAGCCAAACAGCACGTTCAAACTCAGTCCATCAAGATCATTGGCGAGCTGTATTATGGATTCACCACCAGAATCTCACCACTCTACAAAGAAGTGTTCATTTATGTAAAGACAGGGGTTCAGCAGGGTGACACCATTTCACAGAAACTCTTGAATGCCACCCTGCAAAACATCATGCGACGACTGGAATGGGAAGGATTGCGAGTGAAGATAGATGGTCGGCAATAACACCACCTCCACTTTGATGATGACATCGTTCTCCTAAAACCAAATATCAGCCAAGCAGTACAAATGCTTGCGGACTTTGACCTTGAGTCTGGGAAGGTCGAACTATAGTTAAATCTCATGAAGACAATGATCATGAGAAACGAACCAGTTCCTGATGTCTCATTTACCTTCAACGGAATGAACATCACCAAATGCAAGTTATGTGTATCTAGGTCAAGAACTCAACATGACAAATGACCTGGCACCTGAACTGCACAGGAGGAAGGGAATGCCTGGAACACTTTCAAGAGCATAAAAGAAGTGGTTAAGAGGAAAAAGAACCACAGCTCTGGACACATCTTTTTGTCTCAAAGGTTTTTCCTGCACTAACATAGGCTTCACAGGCCTGGGCCCTACACAAACAGGATGAGAACGTTATTCATGTATCCCAAAGAGGAATGGAAAGAGCCATGCTAGGAGTATCACATTTCACTCAAGTGAGGGAAGGAATCAAGAGGTCCAACCTCCGTTGACGATCAAGAATCAGGGATGCTGTCTCATTTGCCAAGGGGTCGAAAATCAAATAGGCCAGAAACGTAATGAAATTAAGAAATGACCACTAGGCTAGAGCTGTTACCAACAGGATTCCACCGAACGTCAAAAGACCACATGGCTGTCCACATACAAGATGGTCAGACTTCTTGACCAAGACCCTTAGTAATTGTTTGAGGTTCTTTGTGACCCTAGAGTGAGCAGACAACATTGGGCTACACTAGAAGTTTACAGGGATGAATGCAGACGTTACTACTCACCCCATCCTACATTAGACAGGCAAGTGACAAAGTTTCCAAGACTGACACTTAGATTCCATGTTCTCAGTTCTGTCAAGTCTGTGTTTTGGATATATGACTAGACCTCTCACTCCTATCGCTGGCATAGCAAAAGCCCTGAAACCTATTGACCCATTACTTCCAGTTCTCTTCTGCCCTCTTCATTTTCTTCTTTCTATGTCCCCCTCCATCTAAACAATGAAGGCTCCCAGATATTAGAAATAATTTCTGTTCTGAAGTCCTGGATACAAACTTTGTCCTCCATGTGACAATAGTATTTTTAGTTTGAATTTTTCTCATATAAAAACTGGGCATTCTAGACCTTATGGAATCATGTGTAGATTCAAGGAAAATAACATAGAATGAAACTCTGGAGCCAGAGAGAGAGAGACAGAGAGACTCACCAAAGAATTGAGAACTCTTATTTTATTATAATCAAGTGGCTCCTAATCTAAAGAATAGGAAGGAAACTTGGATAAAATCATATTACCTATTTCCTGGAGAAAAGTTCAAAATTCATATTTGGTAGAACGCTCTGCTTAGATGGAATAACAGCTTTCCCAAATGATAAGAGATATAGCAGATGAATTGGATATTCAGAGAGGCCCCTCCTACTTGGTTTATATTCTCCATAAAATAACAACTTGTTACTGCGTCATTCACAGATCACCACCATGAAGTTTAAGATCCTTCTCCACCTTTTACTTCTAGTCACTCTCCTGGGACTCGAAGCAGAAGCATCATTCGGTGAGTATGGAATCTTGGAGCTCCCAGGGAATAGGGAATATGAGGGGAAACAGAAGCACAAAGAAAGTCCATTTCTTATTTCATAGGAAGTGAGTCAATTCTATTCATTGAATATATGTTGGGCTCAAATAATGTGCCAGGAAATAAATATACAGATGAGCTTCTGTCGATGAGCAAAATGCAAGGTCCAGGGCCATAGCAAGAGCACAGTGGGTAGGGCATTTTCCTTGCATACAGTTGAGCAGTGTGTGATCCCCGGAACCCCATAGGACCCATGAGTTGGCCAGAGTGATCCCTGATCTCAGAGTCAGGAGTAATTATTGAGGACCACACGTGTGACTCCCTGCTCTGCCTCCCAATAAAACCCAAATGAAAACAAAATGACAGACCCAGGTTTGTCAGATCAATGTACCTGGAATATAGATAGAAAATACTGGATTCTAAAGTGCTCTGAAAGGGGAAGAAGAAGTGAGACTGTGAGGAGGAGAAGTAGACTCTAATCTGAAGGGGAATAAGGACAGAAGAGGGAAAGGAGAATAGAAGAGCTGTAATGGGATAGTGATAGGCTTAGTTTAGCCAAGTCACACCTTCTTGTAAGGTAAGGAAAGTCCAGGACGACTAGCCTCAATTTAAAAACTGCCCATTGAACCACTGTGACAATAGTAGTTGGAAATTATCGCTTTGGATAAGATTTGAGCACTGATATGTACTGAAAATAGACCAAAGACCTAACATTAATGCCTCTAGTAATTTTAATGGAAATCGTAATACCCAAAGTTTGAGTTAGGGAAAGAAAAATTGTACCTGCCACAGAGGCAGGGAGTAGGATCAGTGGGGGTGGCAAGAAAGACACTGGGAACAATGGTGGTGGAAAATGAGCACTGGAGGAGGGATGGTTGCTCAACCATTGTGTGACTGAAATGTAATCTTGTAAGTTTATAACTATATATCATGGTGATCCAATAAAACTTATTTTTTAAAAAAATTTAATGAATTGAGTGCGGCTAGATTGTTAGTACAGCGGGAAGGGCTTTTGTCTAGTACGCAGCAAACCTGAGTTTGATTCCCAGTATCGTATAAGGTGCCTGGAGCACTGCCAAGAGCAATTCCTGAAGTGCAAAGCCAGGAGTAACCTCTGTGCATTGCAGAGGGTGACCCACAAAGCAAAAAATAAATAAATAAAAAAGAATGAATGCTGAAGGTAGGTAAAGGGATATGCATGATAACAATTTAGTATAAATATTGCAAGTGATAATGCCCAGATGGAGAGAGAAAGAGAGAAAAAGAAAGAGAGATAGAAGAAAAGTGTCTACAATAGACACTGGCATGGGTATGGGACTGTTTAGGATAAAGAATGTCTGTTAGAAGACATTAGAGGTAGGAAAGACACCGGAAAATGGATGAGTGTTTAAAAACAAGTTTTTACTGTGCATCTCATGGTGATTCCATGAAAAAAAATAGAAAGAAAGGAAGGAAAGAAGGAAGGAAGGAAGGAAGGAAGGAAGGAAGGAAGGAATAAACTGCCCAAGGAAATGGGGAAGTGAAATATACATCTTAAACAACCCACTGACATGAGAACAGCAGGACTTTCCAAGATTTGTGAATAATCAGAAGACTCCCTTGAAAACACATTTTGAAATGAGCTATTATAAAACATAAACTTTCTGTATAATTCAAAGAGATAGAAGAATGATGAGAAAGCAGAACTTTCTCTGATCTTTCGCATTGTTGTTTTGGCCACATGCGGAGATACTCAGGGCTTGTTCGTGGCACTGCACTACCTAGCGGTGCTCAAGGGTCCATATAGGATGCCAGAGATAGGACCCAGGTACTCTGCGTGCAAGATAAGGACACAGCACAGTTTCCTTTCTCTCCGGCCAGCTTTGTTACATCTTCCCTGCAGAGACCATCACGTTTGGCATTCAGACGAGTAGCCTAGCTCACTGCAGGTACACATACTCATAAAACTATAGGCTATAAACTCTTATATAAAATGAGATGTTAAATCTTCCAATAGCCCAATAAGCAAGTAATTCTCCAGGATTCGATTTTGATCCAGCAGTAGTAACTGCAGCAGCTCGTGAGAACCTTTACTGATTTCAATCTTTCTGGGTCAGAAACTCTGAGTGTATGTCTCACATCTGCTTCAGTAAGCCATCAGAGTTTTGGAAGGACTACTCAACTTTTCAAAACCTCGCTGAGAGACAAAAAAAGCGATCAATAGAACAGGCACACAGAACTTTAGTTCAAGTTCTTGCATCCATTTTTTTAATTGAGTCACAAGAGATACACAAGTGCAAAGCTGTTCAGAGCCAGATTTAAGCAATGCATGTTCCAATACCCATCCCTCTGTAATGCAGATTTCTCATCAGCAATGGCACAAGTTTCCCTGCCGTCACCCCGACCCCTACAGCCTGTCTCCTTGGCAGGTACTTTCTCTCTTCCCCCTTCTCTCTCCTTCGCTCTCCCTTTTTCTCCCCCAAACTCACTCTACTTCCTTTTCTCACTTTGCTCTTCGGTTATGCAATACAGATACTGAGAGTTTACCACGTTTATCCCTTTACCTCCTTTCAGCACACAGTTCTTATCCAGAGTGATCATCTTCAACTATCCTTGTCATAGTGGTCCCTTCTCTAGCCTGACTGTTTCTCCCTCAGCACTTGGAGCAGGCCTCCATTCATGGAACAATCATCTTGGCTCCTTTTTCTACTCTAGGTATTATTAATTACTCTAGGTATTAGTCTCATTATGTTTTTTATATCCCACAGAAAAGTGCACTCATTCTATGTCTGTCTCTCTCCTAATTTCACTCAGCCTGATTTGCTCCATGTCCATCCATTTACAAATTTCACATCCCTTTTTACATGCTCCATGCCCTGAGATTATCCGTTGAGGCTATATGTATTTAACCCTACAATTTTTGCTGCTGTAAAATCAGATCAATGTTTTACTTAAGTTTGTTTACCAGACGATGTGTGAATCACTCAGTGTAATCTAACTCATAATAGTTTTTTGACGGGGAATTGGAGGAGTGATAGGACAGTGGGTAGGGCATTTGCCTGCCATACATCATCAGAGTTCCATTTCTGGCAACTGTATGGTCCCTTAATGTTGGAATATTTCCCCTTTTCCAGCTGCCTTCTGGAGTTTTGTCACAGAAACCTAGCTGATCTTTGACCTGCAGATCTAAGGTGCTAGCCAGGTTTGATTTGACTTTGTAGATTCCAGGCTCTGGCCCAGCCTAGTCTTTGGAATGTAAATTTCAGGTGCTGTCTAGTTTGTAATTGACATGTAGATTTCTTGCTGCAGCCCAGCCTGGTCTTTGGGATCTAAATCCCAGTGCTTTCAGCCCAAAGAAGGCTTTGGTTTTGCTTTTGTATCTTCTTTCCGGGGGGCCTAGATTCAGGGCCTGCAGATACAAGAGAATTATATTGCCTCAATGTTCTTCCTGTAAGATCTTTTGGTGCTTTTGGTGACGTCAATGTATTGCGCCCTTTGGAAGGGCCATGATCAATTAAAGGGGTTCAGAGAGAAGGTGAGGGGGTGGAAAGTGGATAGTGGTGGAAAGTGGATAGAGGCGGGAAAAGTGTATGGGGGCGGAAAGTGTATAGGTCGGGGAGAGTGTATAGAGAGAAGATTGGAATAAACTGCAAGTGAGACCAACCATCATGGCTTCGTTCCTTCCTTCGCCTGCCACATCTTCGCCATCAACCTCCCCGGGGTGGGGGAAGTGGCCGGAGGCTACCGAACTCGGGTGTCGGGAGAGACAGCTGCTGCCCTAGGCCCTGTGCCTGGCTCGGTGCGGTGAGGCGTCCCTCCCTCGCCCGCGCCTTTTCTTTTTATTTTTATACACCTTAACCCATCAAGAGCAATTCTTGAGTGTAGAACCAGGAATAATCGCTGAGCACTGTATGACTTACCCACCAAAAAATATTAGATTCCTTACTTTCAGTATCTTTTCTTGAAATGAAACCATAATGAAGGTATATTAAATATAAAAGCGTGTTTTACAGTGATGACAGAATCAATTCTGTAGCCTGGTGTTTTATTCTCAGTAAAGAAAGTGTAAGGCAACAAAACATAAATTTATCAAGCAGCAAGCCTTGATAAATTTATTACAATATACAATACATTATATTAGAGAAGATACAATATATTAGAAGAGAGATACAATATATTACAGAAGGACCCTAGAGGAAACCCTCCTGAATATAAAAGAACAAAACGGACCAAAAATAGAATCAGAATCAAGAAAGGTAGTGAAAAGAAAGAAGAATATTATTGAAGAATAGAGACAGGAAAATGGATTCTTCAAATATATAAAACTTAGTGTCCTTCCCACTGAAAACACAGGCAGTACGTGAACCGGTGCACACACCAGTTGATAAAGAAGGATCGCTTTCCTCATTGCTGATAAGAGGGAACTGGGTGGTCTTTAGTTTTAATGACATGGATGGCCAGAGGGACAGGTCTGAGAGAATTAGACACAGCAGGATTCCAGCCCTGCAGCACCCCCTGGAAGAGTCCAACCTGGGGCTGCCATGACTCAGGTGTCTGACGACCATCGCCCCATGCCCCACTCTACACCTCTTCTGGACTGAGAGTTGGATGAACCATGGTTGGGAGGGACACATGGCCTAGGAGTGGGGAGATGAGCTCTGCTACTATGGAAAGACTCATGGATGTTCTCATGGGCCCTGGCATATGGGTCCTAAAGAAAGGTTATCATTCTCCTCTCTCTTCCGCCTTGTCTCTTTATAGGTTCAGAACCTAAACAGAAGCCAGGAAAGTGTTCACTTCCTCCTGAAACGGGGCCTTGCAGAGCTGCATTCCAGAGATGGTTTTACAACTCAACTAGTGATCGTTGTTCAAAATTTATCTATGGAGGCTGTCAGGGCAATGACAACAACTTTTTAATGAAAAAAGACTGTAAGAAAGCGTGCATGTAAAGCAAGCTTTAGGTGTGAATATATTCTCCCTGGAGAGATACTCAATGATAATTAAAAGATTTTGCTTTGAATAAGTGTGCTGGTATACAACATTCCATAATCTCAGGCCTAGCTAGGCCTGGATGTAAATGGTTTATGTTTTGGTTACTGTAACTTTAAATGGCAGTTACTGTTTCAGTTGGTTGATTTTCATATTTGCCTATGTGGCTGAATATGATTGGTTTGTATGTTAATTTAATAAATAAAAGAAGGTTGAACAGGCGACTCTCGGGTAGGCCATAACACAAAACCTCCGGAGGCAGTCCTGTGATCCTCCCCCAAAAAATGTCTATTTTTTCTCGGAGTAAAGTGCCTCTGACTCTCCGGTAAAATTGCAACATTGTTGCAACATAAGTGAAATCTCTTCTATCAAAATTCATTCTTCCTTCAGGCTGCCTATATTGACTCCTCTCTGTGCTAACATCCTTTACAAATACTGCACCTATATTGAAAGCCTCAGACCTTCTTTCTCAAATACATACCAACATGCAAATAATACACTGAGGAAACTTGAAAGTGTTCAGTCATCCACGCTTAGTCTGCATGGCAGCTGAGTCCACAGAGAAGAAAACATTTAAGGAAAAGAGTGAAAGCTGAAATTCTTAGAATCATTCAGACAATGATGAAATATACGGACTGGGGCGATAGCACAGCTGCTAGGGCATTTGCCTTGCACGTGGCCAACCCGGGGTTGATTCCTCCATCCCTTTGGGAGAGCCCGGCAAGCTACTGAGAGAATTCAGTCCACACAGCAGAGGCTGGCATGCTAACCGTGACGTATTCAATTTGCCAAAAATAGTAACAATAAATCTCACAATGGAGACGTTACTGGTACCCACTCGAGCAAATACACTACAGTGCTACAATGCTACAGTACTACATAATAACTTTCATTAAATAGCTAATGTGGTATATCAGGAAAAAATGGAGCTGACTGTCCAATTTTCTATTTTAATCCACACAGAGTTGCCAATTCTATTCATAACTATATCATGTAATTGGGGGATTTTTAAAAATTGTATTACAGTGAGGAATGAAGTTACAAAGTTGTTCATGATCTGAGTCTCGGTCATATCACATTCCAACACTCATTCTAATTAAGGGAATTAAAATTCCGAAAGATCAACTACTTGTCCAAAATCCCAAACATCTGAGAGGAAGCTGGTGATCAAATCAAAATCAGACTCTAGAACGCACATTCTCAGTAGTTCCCCACCAGGCTGTAGTCAGAGTCAATTCTACCCAAGAGAGCCCAAGCTCTGCTCGCCTCTCCTTCCTGGAACACCAGCAGCACACACATCCGCAGAGTTGGCGCTGGGCTGCAATATGTAGGCAACCAAACCATTTACGGTTTTGTAAGCCAGGGTGCCCATAATTAAATTGAAATGCATGTCCCAATGTCTAAGATGGTACTCACTTCAAGAGAGCGGGACGAAGCCAGCACAGTGATGAGGACAGGCTGTTTTCTGAATTTCATTCCCATATTACTGCCGTCTCCTGGACTCAAGCAAAGGCTCAACCATTAACTGAGCAGATGCCTATGTACTCACTCCCTCTCTGGGCTCCCAAATCACATTCAGTTCCAAGGGCAGCTACACAGAGAAATTTTTTTTAATTTATTCATTTTTTTCTTTTATTAATTCACCATGTGGAAAGTTACAAAGCTTTCAGGTTTAAGTCTCAGTTATACAATGCTCAAACACCCGTCCCTTCACCAGTGCACATATTCCACCACCAAGAATCATAATATGCCTCCCCCCTTCCCCCCACTTCCCCAGCCCCCCATTCCGCATTTGTAACTGGTAAATTTCACTTTACTTTCACTCTACTTTGATTACATTCAATATTTCAATTAAAAAATTCACAATTATTGATTTGGAGTTTCTCCCCCCTAATGTCGATCTGCTGAAAAGAAAGCATTTGGTAATTTGTTTTCCATTGCGAGAATGAAGAGATATGAGGTCAGGAGGCCGCACTAGCAGCAGCATAGTTTTGGATTTCTGTATTTTAGTAACTAAGTCTAGTGAAATGTCTGCCAGGAATCACAACATTGTAAGCTTGTACCTTTCAGCAACTTTATATTCCACATATGAGTGCGATCTTTCTATGTCTGTCTCTTTCTTTCTGACTCATTTCACTCAGCATGATACTTTCCATGTTGATCCACTTATATGCAACTTTCATGACTTCATATTTTCTGACAGCTACATAGTATTCCATTGTGTAAATATACCAGAGTTTCTTTACCCAATCATCTGTTTTCGGGCACTCTGGTTTTTTCCATATTGTGACTATTGTGAACAGAGGGCAATGAACATGGAAATGCAGATGTCATCTCTACTATAACTTTTTGTCTACACAGAGAAATTTAACAACCTTCCTTTTTTCCCTACACATGAAAATCATTGTTACACAAATGACACAACAAACACTTACACACACAGGATAGATAGATAGATAGATAGATAGATAGATAGATAGATAGATAGATAGATAGATAGATAGAGATAGATAGAGAGAGAGAATGATGATTTCTATAAGACAATATGATTTGGGTTTCCATGTGAAGCAATACGACAATGGATAACAGATCCAAAAATCAACTTAAATGGATGTTTCTCAGTTCTGGTTATCGGAAGTCCCTGGCTCTACTATGCATAAGCCCATGGAGAAAAACTCCACCAAAAGACAACATGTGGTTCATTTAAGAAATGAAGACACCTCCAGGCAGTTTTTGGCTTTTTTCTATATATATATACATATATATACATAAATATAAAGATCATACTTTCTTCCCTAGTTGCAGGACTCAAGGGTTTTTCTGCTGCCACAATACCCCATACTGTCTATTTTGAACATACCAGCAAATAGTCCTTTAAGTTCTTCAAATGAACTACTTTCCCGAAGATAGTAAACAAGACAAAAGAGAGTAAAATAACCGAGGGAAGAGGCACATTAAGAGGGGGTCGTTGCTTAAAGTCTAGAGGCATCTCTGCAGGGAGCTGCTCGGTTCAGAGATTCATTTTGTGTCTGTGGATCATGGCCATTAAGGAGATTAAGTAGCAGTCGGAATCGGTTTGTGGGCGTGACCTCGGGGTCCTATGGCGGCCAGGATATGGGAGGGACTGGTCCATCCCCTATCTCTTGAGGCCTGAGATTGCCATCACTGAACCCGTGTACCTTCACTTCTCCATGCGTTGTGGAAGTTGGTGGCCGCGGGACCATTTTAGGGGACAAGTAGAGGGACGATGCCTGTCCACATCTGAGGCTCCCCGGTGAAGTCGGACTGGCTGAAAGTCCAGATGCATCTCTGCAGAGAGCTGCTCGTTTCAGAGATTCTTTTGTGTGTGGCTTCACAATCCAAAATCGCCGCCACACCCGGGGCCTAACTCCACCATCTCAGCACGGCCCTCACCAAGATGTAATTTGTTGAAAATTCTGGTATGCGGGTTTTGTAACTAAAATCTCCATGCTTTCCCAGAGTTCTAGTGGTTTATCTCTCCCCACTTCCCAATATCCATAGAAATACTGGCAGTCACCCCCACGAAGCAAATGCAGCGCTACCATGTAAGTTCTACCACCAGTATTTCTTCAGAGACCCATAAAAAACAATCTCAAAAGAGTTACTAAGCTTCCCAGGACTTCGAGCCTGTACACTGCACACAGGACCTGATCTCAACCCAGGATCCAGCGGGCAGGGACCTTCATCCAGGTGTCGGTCTGATCATTTGGGGCCAGAAGGGGCATGGCCTCTGTGGTAGTGTGCCTGGCTTCCGCTTCAGGGAATGTCATCAGGGTGGGAGGCAGCGACCGCTTATGTGGCCGCAGTTATTTTCCCCTGTATTAGTACACTTGACAGGCATCCCAACCCCCATTACCTAACTTTGTGGCGACCTCCCCAGCTACCTCTAACAGAAAAGGCAAACAAGCCACTAGCCAACTCCAATTGCGCCAAAATATCGAACCTTCACAAAGAGAAAACAGCTCTAGTGAACTGGAACATCCCACCTCCATACAACCCTGACTGCATGAGGAAACAGCACAAATCCCCACAGCAAGGAGAGGACAAAGAAATGAGTCCAGAAGCCTCAGCAGGGGTCTCCCACAAATATGATCTCCCCGATAAAGAATTCAGAAAGAAATTCTGAAAATGTTCACTGAACTTAAAGAAATGGTGGAGCAGTCAGCAGAGAAATTACGGGAAGATATTAGAGCAGAAATAGGAAAGCGACATTCAGAAATGTCAGGAATAAAAGATTCAGTAGAAGAAATAGAAAAAAAAACACTGGGTGGCCTCAACAGTAGAATGGCTACAGCTGAAGAGAGAATTAGTGAGCTTGAAGATGAGCAGCAGAAAGCCCACAGGCTACAACAAACATTTGGAAAAGACCTCAGAGTCCTAGGTGATGATTCCAAGAGGAATAACATAAGAATCATCAGAGTTCCAGAAGGACAGGGAGGCAACCCTAATGAGAAAGCTACAGTCAAAGAATTCATTGCTGAAAAGTTCCCAGAGTTGGACAATGTAGACATCCAGATCCTAGGAGGCTGAGGGGTGCCAGGTAAAAGAGACCCTATTAAAAAGACTCCAAGAGGGACTTGAGCGATACCACAGCGGATAGGGCATTTGACTTGCACGCGGCTGACCCGGGTTCGATCCCTGGTATCCCATATGGACCCCCAAGCACCACCAGGAGTAATTCCTGAGTATAAAGCCAGGAGTAACCCCTGAGCATCGCTGGGTTGTGATCCAAAAAGAAAAAAAAAGACTCAAGACATATAGTCAGAATGATGGATGCCACGGATAGGGACACAATACTGAAAGCAGAAGGTCAAAAAAAGAAATCATATACAAAGGAGCATCCCTTACATTCATAGCAGACTTATCAGAGGAAACCCTCGAATACAGAAGACAATGTGGGTATATAGTGAAAAAAACACAATGAAATGAACACCTCACCACGAATCCTTTATTCGGCTAAGCTCTCACTCAAACTCAAAGGAACCTTGCACAATTTACTGGATAAACAACAGTTTAGAAAGTTCGTAGACTCAAAACCAAACTTAAAATAAGGACTAAAAGGCTCCTGTAAGAAGATAACCCCTACAAGCAAAACATATTCCTATAGAAAGATGGCACAAAACTCCACGACAATAATCTCTCAACGTCAATTGTCTAAGTGCACCCATCAAGAGACACAGAGAGGCAAAATGGATTCAGAAACTGAACCCCGCATTCTACTGCCTACAAGAAACACATTTGAATGGTCAGAGCAAATACAAACTCAAAGTCAAAGGATGGAAAACATTCCTTCGAGCAAGCAACTCCCTCAAAAAGCCAGGGTGGCCATACTTGTATCCGAAAACATAGATTTCAGGTTGAAAAAATATTTGAATGGACAGCTAAGGCCATTTCTTAAAAATCGAGTAATACATGCAGCAGGAAGTACTCACACTCCTAAACGTATATGCATCTAATGAGGGAAGAATGAAATACTTAAAACAAATAACAGTGTTTTAAGTAATTCAATGCTAACAGATTTTAGAGAGGACATTGCTAGCAACACAATAGTAGTTAGAGACTTCAACACCGCCTTATCACCTCCTGATAGATCAACAAGATCAAAACTCAGTAAGGAAACACTGGCCTCGAAGGAAGAAATAAAGGAGAGAGGGCTAATAGATCTATACAGGGCTTTGCATCCCCATAAAAAAAAGAATACACTTTCTTTTACAATGCACATGGAACATTTTCCTAAATAGATCATGCGCTGGGCCACAAAGCATACCTGCATAGAATCAGGAAGATAGAAATTGTATTAACTATCTTCTCAGATCATGATGCAGTGAAGATAGAAGTTACTCATGCTCAGACGCCTAGGACCAAACCATACACCTGGAAACTAAATAACTCAATGTTGAACAACGAGTGAGTCGAGAAGGAAATCGAGGAAGAAATCAAAAGGTATCTAAACAAATCAGAATGAAGACTCGAGGTACCAGAACCTCTGAGACACAGCTAAAGCTGTGTTAAGGAGAAAATTTATAGCTTTGCAAGCATATCTCAAGAAGGAAGAAAGGGCCGACATAAATAACCTGACCTCAAAGCTCAAGATCTTAGAAAAGGATCAACAAAAGGAGCCCAAATCAGACAACTCATCAAAAAGATCATACACCACAAACAAGTGGGATTCATACAGGGATGCAAGGGTGGTTCAACATTCAGAAGTCATTCAACATAATCCACCATATCAACAAAAGAAAAGATAAAAAACATATGATGATATCAATGGATGCAGAGAAAGCATTTGACAAGATGCAGCACCTGTTCATGATGAAAAATCTCACCAAAATGGGCACAGAAGGGAACTTCCTCAAAATAGTCAAAGCCATCTACACAAGCCTATAGCAAATATTATCCTCAATGAGGAAAACCTAAAGGCCATCCCTCTAACATCAGGGACAAGGCAAGGATGCCCACTCTCACAACTTCTGTTCAATATAGTACTGGAAGTACTTGAAATAGCGATTAGGCAAAAAAAAGACAGTAAGGGAATCCAGATAGGAAAGGAAGAAATCAAGCTCTCACTATTCGCAGATGATATATGATATTTATAGAACCTCAAAACCTCTACCAAGAAACTCCTCAAAACAATAGACTCATATAGTAAAGTCGCAGGCAATAAAATCAATACCCAAAACTCCGTGGCTTTCCTATATGCAAATAATGAGAGAGAAGAAAGTGATATGAAAAGAAATACCCCCGTTAACAATCATGCCTCAGAAAATCAAGTACCTCAGGATAAACTTAACTAAAGAAGCGATGGACCTGTACAGAGAAAATTACAAAACGTTCCTTCACGATATAAAAGAGAATGCGAGGAAATGGAAGCACATCCCCTGTTCATGGATTGGGAGAACTGACATTGTCAAAATGGCATTACTTCCCAAAGCATTATACAAATTCATTGCGATCCCTAGAAAGATACCCATGACATTCTTCAAGGAAGTGGACCACACACACCTAAAATTCATATGGAACAAAAAACCCCATGAATAGCTAAAGCAATTTTGGGGAAAAAGAACATGGGAGGCATCACCTTCCCCGACCTCAAACTCTACGACTATGTGGTAATAATTAAAACTGCATGGTACTGTAACAAAGGCAGAGCAGTAGACCAATGGAACAGGGTAGAATATCCTTACATACACCCTGGAATATATGATCATCTGATCTTTGATACGGAGCAAGAAATGTAAAGTAGAGTAAGGAAAGCCTCTTTAACAAATGGTGCTGGCAACACTGGACAATAGCAGCAAAACAATGGGCTCAGAAATTTTTTTTAATTTTTTGAATTTTACAAAATCACCGCGAGACAGTTACTAGCTTTCGTGTTTGGCTGACAATCTCACAATGATCAAAAACACACATCCCTCCATCAGTGCACAATCCCCACCACAAATATGCCCGGTAAACCCTCCCTTTCCCACCCTCCCTCTGCCTCTATGGCAGACAATATTCCCCATACTCTCTCTCTATTTGGGGACATTATAGCTTGCAAAAAAAACAGAGAGAGAGCATCCTGTTAGGTCCGTTATCTACTTTCAGGATGCATCTCCCATCTCAACTGTTTCCTCCAGCCATCATTTTCTTAGTGATCCCTTTTCTATTCCATCTGCCTTCTCCGCTTCGCTCATGAAGCACACTTCCAGCTATGGTGCAATCCCCCTGGCCCTTGTATCCAATGTCTTGGGTGTCAGCAAAATGTGATATTATTTTATACTCCACAAATGAGTGCAGTAAAAATGGGCTCAGACTTATACCTAACACCATGAACAAATGTCAGATCAAAATGAATTAAGGAACTCAACATTTGACCAGAATCCATATGGATTGGCACAAGGTCGGCAAAACCCTCCATGACATTGAAGCTACAGGTATCTTCAAAGAGAACTCACCTCTGACCAGGAAAGTGGAAACAGAGATAAATAAATGACACTACCTTAAACTGAGAAGCTTCTGTTCTACAAAAGATATAGCAACCAGAATACAAAGACAGTTTACAGAATAGGAAGGAAAATTCACCCAATACCATGTGATAAGGGGTTGATATCAAGGATTTACAAGGCACTGGTTGAACTCCACAAGAAGAAAACATCCAACCCCATCAGCAAATGGGGCGATGAAATGAATAGAAATTTTCTCAAGAAAGAAATGCGAATGGCTAAAAGACACATGAAAAAAATGCTACTCATCACTAATCTTCAGGGAGATGCAGATCAAAACAGCAATGAGATACTATGTCTCACCACACAGACTGGCCCACATCCAAAAGAACAAAAGCAACCACTGTTGGAGAGGATGTGGGGAGAAAGTGACCCTTCTACACTGCTGGTGGGAATGCCGACTGGTTCAAGCTTTTGGAAAACAATATGGACAATTCTCAAAAAATTAGAAATCGAGCTCCAACTTGACCCAGCAATACCACTCCTAGGAATATATCCCGGAGAAGCAAAAAGTATAGTTAAAATGACATCTGCACTTATATGTTCATCGCAGCACTGTTTACAATAGCCAGAATCTGGAAGAAAAAACCCGAGTGCCCTAGAACAGATGACTAGTTGAAGAATATTTGGTACATCTATACAATGGAATACTACGTACCTGTTAGAAAAAAGGAGGTCATGAATTTTGCATATAAGTGGATCGGCATGGAAAGTATCATGCTAAGTGAAATGAGTCAGAAAGAGAGAGACAGACATAGGAAGATTATACTCATCTGTGGAATATAGAATAACACACAAGGAGACTGACACCCAAGAATAGTAGAAATAAGTACCAGGAGGCTGATTCCATGTTTGGAGGCTGGTCTCACATTCTGGGGAGAGGGCAACTCAGAGAAGGAATCACCAAGTATAATGCGGTCGGAGGCCATGCGGGCGAAGGGTGATGCGGGCTGAATGTGGGCTAGACACTGAACACAGTGGCCACTCAACAACTTTATTCGGAACCACAACACCTATTTAGAGAGAGAAAACAAAAGGGAATACCCTGCCACAGTGGCGGGGCGGGGTGTGTGGAGTTGGGCTTGGGGAGGGTAGGAGGGATGCTGGGTTTACTGGTGGTGGAGAATGGGGACAGGTGAAGGGATGAATTCTCAAATTTTGTGTGAGGGAAACAAGAGCACAAAATGAGTAAGTCTGTAACTGTACCCTGACAGTGATTCACTAATTAAAAATAAATAAAGGAAAAAATTTTAAAAAAAGAAACTATGGTAAACACGCACAGTGGAATATGACTCAGCTTTAAGAAAAGATAAAAAATATATAGAATCAAACAATTTACCAACATGGAGGAATCTGGATAGTATTATCTTGGGTGAAGTTAGTCAGAAAGAGAGGGTCAGTCACAGAATGATCTTGCTCATATGTGAGATATAAAGAAACAATGCAAGGGAATAACAGATGACCTAAAGAAATAGAAATTTTGAAAGGAGCTTCAGTAGGATTCGTGATTCAAGTTGAGGGCATGGAGGAACAATGTGATGATTGTGAAAGGAACTTGGCACTCTGGAGAAGTGAGTGGCACTATGATATATACAAAAAATTACATTTAACAGTGTTATAAAATACAGTGTTTAAAACAAAACTAAACAATATGCCTGTTCAAGGAGGCAGACTGAGGGGAGAAGGAAGGAACCTGGGGACACTGGTAGAGGGAAGCTGACACTGGTGGTGGGGTTGGAATTGGAAGATAGTATGCCTGAAACTCTAATACAAATAGTTTACAAAATCACAGTGACTCCAAAAGAATTTTTAAGTCCTGCTTCATCTACTCCCAACCAGATTCCCATCCGGAGGGAATAAAACCGCTAAGTGGACAATGATTGAATCCATAGAGCACCAGTGTAGACCCAGGATATGGAAAGTCGTGGCAGAAAAGGCCTCACTGACAGAGACCTGACAGAATGACATGGTAATGCTATCGCATAATAATTGTGACAAAACTTCTTGAATCTTGCATTCCTTCTCTAGATGCAAAACCAAAAAAAAAACCCTGAGGCATAGAGCTGTTGGTAAGATCATAAGAGATGATGAATGCCCTCTGCACAACGCGATGAAATGTAGGGAAGATTAGTGTTCTGGGAACAAAGAGAGTACAAGATATACCACATCCTAATCTCAGCCACTCAAATGAAAAAATTTACTGGGACACAATCTCCAGAAACAATATCAACCTGAACTCCATGCACTATTAATTTCCTGGTTCTGTTGAAAATATTTCATTCTCAAAGCTATTTTTTAATCTTTTACAATTTTTATTAAAAAAGGCTCCTCACAGGATACCTGTCTGAATGCAAAGTTCCATCCCATTGAAAAAGCAGCAAGACCATCCTGTTGTACAACAAGAGAGACATCCACAACGTTGACAACTGTTGCCCAATCTGCCTGTTGTCCATCAATTACAAGTTATTCACTCGTGTCATCCTCAATAGAATAGGCAGAACACTAGATAACGGACACCCATGAGAGCAAGCCGGGTTTCAAAAAGATTCAGCACAATTGACCGTATCCACATGGTGATCAAGCTCATTGATGTTATATGAGAGTTCAACATGCCGCTCTGTCTAATGTTCATTGATTTAAAGAAGGCCTTTGAGCACATGAAAAAGTGCTCTACATCACTAATCATCAGGGAGATACAGATCAAAACAACTATGAGATACCACCTCACTACACAGAAACTAGTACACATCCAAAAGAACAAAATCAACCAATGTTGGAGACGATGTGGGGAGAAAGAGACCCTTCTACACTGCTGGTGGGAATGCCGACTGGTTCAGTCCTTTTGGAAAACAATATGGACAATTCTCAAAAAATTAGAAATCGAGCTCCCACTTGACCCAGCAATACCACTGCTAGGAATATATCTCAGAGAAGCAAAAAGTATAGTTAAAATGACATCTGCACTTATATATTCATCGCAGCACTGTTTACAATAACCAGAATCTGGACAAAACTCGAGTGCCCTAGAACAGATTGAAGAAAATTTGGTACATCTATACAATGGAATACTATGCAGCTGTTAGAAAATATGAGGTTATGAACTTTACATATAAGTGGATAAGCATAGAAAGTATCATGATAAGTGAAATGAGTCAGAAAGAGAGAGACAGACATAGGAAGATTGCACTCATCTGTGGAATATAGAATAACAGCGTAGGAGACTAACACTCAAGAATAATAGAAATTAGTACCAGGAGGTTGAATCCATGGCTTGGAAGCTGGCCTCACATTCTGGGGAGAGGGCAACTCAGATAGAGAAGGGAACACCAAGTAAAATGTGGTTGGAGGCCATGCGGGGGAAGGGTGATGGGTGCTGAATGTAGACTTGAGCCTGAACATGATAGCCAATCAATATATTTATTGCAAACCACAACACCTATTTAGAGAGAGAGAACAAAAGGGAATACCCTGCCACAGTGGCAAGGTGGGGTGGGGGGAGATGGGATTGGGGATGGTGGGAGGGATGCTGGGTTTATTTGTAGTGGAGAATGGGCACTGGTGAAGGGATGGGTTCTCGAACTTCGCATGAGGGAAACATGAGCACAAAAATATATAAATCTGCAACTGTACCCTCAAAAAATAAATTAAATAAATAAGTAAATAAATTTAAAAACTCTAAAGAAAAATAAAAAATAAAAAGGGCCTTTGATTCTGTTGAGAACGAAGCGGTCATCGAAGCCCTAGCTAAACAGCATATTCAAACTCAATCCATCAAGATCCTCGGCGAGCTGTATTAGGGATTCACCACCAGAATCTCACCACTCTACAAAGAAGTGTTCATTTATGTAAAGAGAGGGGTTAAGCAGGGTGATACCATTTCACCGAAACTCTTCAGTGCCACCCTGCAAAACATCATGCGATGACTGGAATGGGAAGGATTGGGAGTGTTGGGAGTGAAGATAGACAGTCAGCAACAACACCGCCTCCACTTTGATGATGACAACATTCTCCTAACACCAAATATCAGCCAAATAGTACAAATGCTTGCGACTTCGACCATGAGTGTGGGAAGGTCAAACTATAGTTGAATCTCAGGAAGACAATGTTCATGAGAAACAAACTAGTTCCTTATGTCTCATTAACCTGCAAAGGAATGAACATCTCCGAATACAATAGTTACGTGTATCTAGGTCGAGAACTCAACATGACGAATGACCTGGCACCTGAACTGTGCAGGAAGAAGAGAATGCGTGGAACACCTTCAAGTGCATGGAAGAAGTGGTTAAGAGGATGAAGAACCCCAGCTCTGGGCACAGCTTTTCGACTCCACCGTTTTTCCTGCACTAACATCGGCTTCACAGTCCTGGGCCGTACGCAAACAGGATGAGAACGTTATTCGTGTATCCCAACAAGCAATGGAAAGAGCCATGCTAGGAGTATCACATTTCACTCAAGTGAGAGAAGGAATCAGGAGGTCCAACCTCCGTTGATGATCAAGAATCATGGATGCTGTCTTGTTTGCCAAGGGGGGAAAAAGCAAATGGGCCAGACACGTAATGCAATTCACAAATGACCACTAGAGTAGAGCTGTTACAGACAGGATTCCACCGAACGTCAAAAGACCGCATGGCCGCCCACCTACAAGATGGCCAGACTTCTTCACCAAACACTTAATAATGGTTTGAGGTTATTCATGATCCTAGAGTGAGCAGACACCATTGGGCTAAACTAGAACGTTACAGGGATGAATGCAGACATTACTGTCGCTAGCTCGAGGAAATCGATGAATAATGGGATGACAAGTGAGATAAGTGATTAAAAATTGCATGATCTACAAAGTTACAGGTAGTTTAATTTAGGCATAAAATACTTCAATACCAATCCCTCCACCGGTGTCAATACCCCTCAACCAGTGTTCCCAAATATCCTGCTCGCACCACCCTACATGACACAGGCACATGACAAAGTTTCCAAGACTGACACTTAGATTCCATGTTCTCAGTTCTGTCAAGTCTGTGTTTTGGATATATGACTAGACCTCACACTCCTATCGCTGGCATAACAAAAGCCCTGAAGCCTATTGACCCATTACTTCTAGTTCTCTTCTGCCCTCTTTATTTTCTTCTTTCTCTGTCCCCATCCTTCTAAACACTAAAGGTTCCCAGATATTAGAAATGATTTCTGTTCTGAAGTCCTGGATCCAAACTTTGTCCTCCGTGTGACAATAGTATTTTTAGTTTGAATTTTTCTCATATACAAACTGGGCATTCAAGACCTTGTGGAATCATGTGTAGATTCAAAGAAAATAACATAGAATGAAACTCTGGAGCCATAGAGAGAGAGAGAGAGAGAGAGAGACTCACCAAAGAATTGAGTACTCTTGTTTTATTATAATCATACAGCTCCTAATCTAAAGAATAGGAAGGAAACTTGGATAAAATCATATTACCTATTTCCTGGAGAAAAGTTGAAAATTGATATTTGGTAGAACGCTCTGCTTAGCTGGGATAACAGCTCTCCCAAATGATAAGAGGTATAGCAGATGAATTGGATATTCAGAGAGGCCCCTCCTACTTGGTTTACATTCTCCATAAAACACCAACTTGATAATGCGTCATTCACAGATCACCACCATGAAGTTTAAGATCCTTCTCCACCTTTTTCTTCTGGTCACTCTCCTAGGACTCGAAGCAGAAGCATCATTTGGTGAGTATGGAACCTGGGAGCTCAAAGGGAATAGGGAATATGAGGGGAAACAGAAGCACAAAGAAAGTCCATTTCTCATTTCATAGGAAGTGATTCAATTCTATTCATCAAATACAAGTTCGACTCAAATAAATGCCAGGAAATAAATATACAGATGAGCTTCTGTCAATGAGCAATATGCAAGGTCCAGGACCATAACAAAGGCACAGCGTGTAGGGCATTTTCCTTGCATGCAGTTGAGCAGTGTGTGATCCCTGGAACCCCATAGGACCCATGAGTTGGCCAGAGTTATCCCTGATCTCAGAGTCAGGAGTAATTATTGAGGACCACACGTGTGACTCCCTGCTCTGCCTCCCAATAAAACCCAAATGAAAACAAAATGACAGACCCAGGTTTGTCAGATCAATGTACCTGGAAGATAGATAGAAAATACTGGATGGTAAAGTGCTCTGAAAGGGGAAGAGAAAGTGAGACTTTGAAGAGGAGAAGTAAACTCTAATCCTGAACGGGAATAAGGACATAAGAGGGAAAGGAGAACAGAAGAGCTGTAATGGAACAGTGGCAGGCTTAGTTTAGCCAAGTCACACCTACTTGTAAGGTAAGGCCTCTTCCAGGAGCACTTTCCTCAATTTAAAAACTGCCCATTGAACCACTGTGACAATATTTGTTGGAAATGATCGCTTCGGAAAAGATTTAAGTACTGATATGTACTGAAAATAGACCAAGGACCTAACATTAATGCCTCTTAGTATTTTTAATGGAAATCCTAATACCCAAAGTTGGAGAGAGGGAAAGAAGAATTGTACCTGCCACAGAGGCAGGGAGTAGGATACAGTGGGGGTGGCAAGAAAGACACTGGGAACAATGGTGGTGGAAAATGAGCACTGGTGGAGGGATGGGTGCTCGAGCATTGCGTGACTGAAATGTAATCTTGCAAGTTTATCACTATATCTCATGGTGATCCAATAAAACTTATTTTTAATAAAATTTTTAAATGAAATGAGTGGGGCTGGAGTGTTAGTACAGCGGGAAGGGCGTTTGTCTAGTACGTAGCCAACATGGGTTTGATTCCCAGTATCCTATAAGATCACTCGAAGACCTCCAAGAGCAATTCCTGAAGTGCAAAGCCAGGAGTAACCTCTGTGCATTGCAGAGTATGACCCAAAAAGCAAAAAAAAAAAAAAAATAAGAGAATGAATGCTGAAGATAGGTTGTTGCAACAATGTTGCAATTTTACCGGAGAGTCAGAGGCACTTTATTCGCAGAAGAAATATACATATTAGGAGGAGGATCACAGGACTGCCTCCGGAGGTTTTGTGTTATGGCCTGTCCAAGAGCAGCCTGTTCAACCTCCTTTTATTTATTAAATTAACATACAAACCAATCATATTCAGCCACATGGGCCAATATGCAAATCAACCAACCGAAAGAGTAACCTCCATTTAAAGTTACAGAAACTAAAACATAAGCCCTTTACATCCAGGCCTAGCTAGGCCTGAGATTATGGGATGTTGTATACCAACAGTAGGTAAAGGGATATGCATGATAAACTTTTAGTATCTATATTGCAAGTGATAATGCGAACGTGGAGAGAGAAAGAGAGAAAAAGAAAGGGAGATAGTAGAAAAGTGTCTACAATAGACACTGGCAAGGGTATGGGACTGTTTAGGAAACAGAAGGGTAACAGAAGACAGAAGAGGTAGGAAAGACACTGGAAAAAGGACGAGTGTTTAAAAACAAGTTTGTACTGTGCATCTCATGGTGATTCCATGAAAAAAATAAGGAAGGAAGGAAGGAAGGAAGGAAGGAAGGAAGGAAGGAAGGAAGGAAGGAAGGAAGGAAGGAAGGAAGGAAGGAATAAACTGCACAAAGAAATGGGGAAGTGAAATATACATCTTGAACAACCCAATGAGATGAGAACAGCAGGACTTTCCAAGATTTGTGAATAATCAGAAGACTCCCTTGAAAACACATTTTGAAATAAGCTATTACAAAACATAAACTTTCTGTATAATTTAAAAAGATAGAAGAATGACGAGAAACCAGAACTTTCTCTAATCTTTCGCAATGTTGTTGTGGCCACATGCGCTGATACTCAGGGCTTGCTCATGGCACTGCACTACCTAGCGGTGCTCAAGGGACCATATAGGATGCCAGAGATAGGACCCAGGTAGTCTGCGTGCAAGACAAGCACCCTCCACAGTTCTCTCTCTCCAGCCCAGCTTTGTTACATCTTCCCTGCAGAGACCATCACGTTTGGCATTCAGACGAGTAGCCTAGCTCACTGCAGGTACACATACTTATAAAACTATAGGCTATAAACTCTTATATAAAATGAGATGCTAAATCTTCCAATAACCCAATAAGCAAGTAATTCTCCAGGATTCGATTTTGACCTAGCAGTAGCAACTGCAGCAGCTTGTGAGAACCTTTACTGATTTCAGTCTTTCTGGGTCAGAAACTCTGAGTGTATCTCTCACATCTGCTTCAATAAGCCTTCACAGTTTTGGAAGGACCACTCAACTTTTCAAAACCTCGCTGAGAGACAAAAAAGCGATCAATAGAACATGCACACAGGAGGAGTCAGACACTTTAGTTCAAGTTCTTGCATCCATTTTTTTCATTGAGTCACCAGAGATACACAGGTACAACACTGTTCAGAGCCAGATTTCAGCAATACATGTTCCAATACCCATCCCTCTATACTGCATGTTTCTCATCAGCAATGTCCCAACTTTCCCTGTTGTAACCCCGACCCCCACAGCCTGTCTCCTTGGCAGGTACTTTCTCTCTTCCTCCCTCTCTCTCCCTCGCTCTCCCTTTCACTCCCCTCCAACTCATTCTACTTCCTTTTCTCACTTTGCTCTTCGGTTATGCAATACAGATACTGAGAGGTTACCATGTTTATCCCTTTTCCTCCTTTCAGCACACAGTTAATAATCCAGAGTGATTATTTTCAACTATCCTTGTAATAGTGGTCCCTTCTCTAACCTGAATGTTTCTCCCTCAGCACTTGGAGCAGGCCTCCATTCATGGAACAATCATCTTGGCTCCTGTTTCTACTCTCCTTAGTTATTAGTCTCATTATGTTTTTTATATCTCACAAAAAAGTGCACTCATTCTATGTCTGTCTCTCTCCTTCTAATTTCACTCAGCATGATTTGCTCCATGTACATCCATTTACAAATCTCACATCCCTTTTCACATGCTCCATGCCCTGGGAGTATCCCTTAAGCCTATATGTACTTAACCCTACAATTTTTGATACTGTAAAATCAGATCAATGCTTTACTTAAGTTTGTTTACCACCACGTGTGAATCACTCAGTGTAACCTAACTCACAGTAGTTTTCTAACTGGGAATTGGAGTGATAGTACAGTGGGTAGGGCATTTGCCTGACATGCATCATCAGAGTTCCATATCTGGCACCTGTATGGTCCCCTGAGCCCATCAAGAGAAATTCTTGAGTGTCGAACCAGGAATAATCCCTGAGCACTGTATGACTTCCCCACCAAAAAATATTAGATTCCTCACTTTCAATATCTTTTCTTGAAATGAAACTATAATGAAGGTATATTAAATGTAAAGGCGTGTTATACACTGATGACAGAATCAATTCTGTAGCCTGGTGTTTTATTCTCAGTAAAGAAAGTGTAAGTCAACAGAACATAAATCTATCAACCAGCAAGCCTGCGACAATATATTAGAGAAGGACACTAGAGGAAACCTTCCTGAATATAAAAGAACAAAACGGACCAAAAATAGAATCAGAATCAAGAAAGGTAGTAAAAAGAAAGAAGAATATTATTGAAGAATAGAGACAGGGAAATGGATTCTTCAAATATACAAAACTTAGTGTCCTTCCCACTGAAAACACACGCAGTAGGTGAACAGGTGCACACACCAGTTGATAAAGGAGGGATCGCTTTCCTCATTGCTGATAAAAGGAAACTGGGTGGTCTTTAGTTTTAATGACATGGATGGCCAGAGGGTCTGTTCTGAGAGAATTAGAAGCAGCAGGATTCCAGCCCTGCAGTACCACCTGGAAGAGTCCAACCTGGGGCTGCCATGACTCAGGTGTCTGACGACCATCGCCCCATGCCCCACTCTACACCTCTTCTGGACTGAGAGTTGGCATATGAACCATGGTTGGGAGGGACACATGGGCTAGGAGTGGAGAGATGAGCTCTGCTACTATGGAAAGACTCATGGATGTTCTCACGGGCCCTGGCATATGGGTCCTAAAGAAAGGTAATCATTCTCCTCTCTCTTCTGCCCTGTCTCTTTATAGGTTCAGAACCTAAACGGAAGCCAGAAAAGTGTTCACTTCCTCGTGAAACGGGACATTGCAAAGCTTCATTCCTGAAATGGTTTTACAACTCAACTAGCAATCGTTGTTCAAAATTTATCTATGGAGGCTGTGAGGGCAATGACAACAACTTTAGAACGAAAATAGACTGTGAGAAAGCGTGCATGTAAAGCAATCTTTAGGTGTGAATATATCCTCCCCAGAGAGATACTCTATGATAATTAAAAGATTTTGCAGGGAATAAGTGAAATCTCCTCTATCCAAATTCATTCTCCCTGCAGGGTGCCTATATTCACTCCTCTCTGTGCCAACAACCTTTACAAATACTGCACGTATATTGAAAGCCTCAGACCTTCTTTCTCAAATACACACCAACATACAAATAATACACTGAGGAAACTTGAAAGTGTTCGGTCATCCACGCTTACTCTGCATGGCAGCTGAGTCCACAGAGAAGAAAAACTTTAAGGAAAAGAGTGAAAGGTGAAAATCTTTAGAATCATTCAGACAATGATGAAATATACGGACTGGGGCAATAGCGCAGCTGCTAGGGCATTTGCCTTGCACGTGGCCAACCCGGGGATGATTCCTCCATCCCTTTTGGAGACCCCGGCAAGCTACTGAGAGAATTCCGTCCACACAGCAGAGGCTGGCATGCTAACCGTGACGTATTCAATTTGCCAAAAACAATAACAATAAATCTCACAATGGAGACGTTACTGGTGCTCACTCGAGCAAATACACTACAGTGCTACAATGCTACAGTGCTACATAATAATTTTCATTAAATAGCTAATGTGGTGTATCAGAAAAAAAAGGCTCTGACTGTCCAATTTTCTATTTCCATCTGCACAGGGAAGCCAATTCTATTCATACCTATATCATGTAATTGAGGGATTTTTAAATTTATTTATTTTTAATTAGTGAATCACCGTGAGGGTACAGTTACAGATTTATACAATTTTGTGCTTATGCTTCCCTCATACAAAGTTCGGGAACCCATCCCTTCACCAGTGCCCATTCTCCACCACCAGTAAACCCAGCATCCCTCCCACTCTCCCCAATCCCATCTCCCCGCACCCCACCCTGCCACTGTGGCAGGGCATTCCTTTCTGTTCTCTCTCTCTAATAAGCTGTTGTGGTTTGCAATAAAGGTGTTGAGTGGCCACTGTGCTCAGTCTCTAGCCCTCATTCAGCCCGCAACTCCCTTCCCCCACATGGCCTTTGACTACATTATAGTTGTTTATCCCTTCTCTGACTTGCCCTTTCCCCAGAATGTGAGGCCAGACTCCAAGCCATGGAGTCAACCTCCTGGTACTTATTTCTATAATTCTTGGGTGTTAGTCTCCCACTCTGTTATTCTATATACCATAGATGAGTGCAATCTTTCTATGTCTATCTCTCTCTTTCTGGCTCATTTCACTTAGCATGAAACTTTTCATGTCGATCCACTTAAACACAAAATTCATACCTCCTTTTTTCTAACTGCTACATAGTATTCCATTGTATAGATGTACCAAGTTTCCTCAACCAGTCATCCATTCTAGGGCATTCGGGTTTTTTCCAGATTCTGGCTATTGTAAACAGTGCTGCGATGAACATACATGTGCAGATGTCGTTTCGATTATACTTTTTTGCCTCTCTGGGATATATTCCCAGCAGTAGTATTGCTGGGTCAAATGGGAGCTCAATATCTAATTTTTTGAGAATCGTCCTTATTGTTTTCCAGAAAGGCTGAACCAGTCGGCATTCCCACCAGCAGTGTAGAAGGGTACCTTTCTCCCCATATCCTCTCCAAAAACGGTTGCTTTTGTTCTTTTGGATGTGTGCTATTCTCTGTGGTGTGAGGTGGTACCTCATGGTTGTTTTGATCTGCATCTCTCTGATGATTAGTGATGTAGAGCACTTTTCATGTGCATTTTGGCCATTCGTATTTCTTCCTTGGAAAAGTTTCTGTTCATTTCTTCGCCCCATTTTTTGATGGGGTTGAATCACAGTGAGGTATGGAGTTAGAAAGTTGTTCATGATCAAAGTCTCAGTCATATCACATTCCAACCCTCATCCTAATCAAGGGAATTAAAGTTCAGAAAGATCAACTACTTGTCCAAAATCTCTAAGCTCAGAAAGGAAGCAGGTGATTGAATCAAAGTCAGACTCTAGAACGCACATTCTCAGTAGTTCCCCACCAGGCTGTAGTCAGAGTCAATTCTACCCAGGAGAGCCCAAGCTCTGCTCGCCTCTCCTTCCTGGAACACCAGCAGCACACACATCCCCAGAGTTGGCACTGGGCTGCTATATGTAGGCAACCAAACCATTCACGGTTTTGTAAGCCAGGGTGCCCATAAATAAATTGAAACGCAGGTCCACAAAGTCTGAGATGGCACTTACTTCGAGAGAGCTGGATGAAACCATCACAGTGCTGAGGACAGGCTGTTTTCTGAATTTCATTCCCATGGTCCTGCCATCTGCTGGAGTCAAGCAAAGGATAAACCATTAACTGAGCAGATGCCTAAGTACTCGCTCCTTCTCTGGGCTCCCAAATCACCTTCAGTCCCAAGGGCAACTACACAGAGAAATTTAACAACCTTCCTTTTTTCCCTACACATGAAAATCATTGTTACACACACGACACAACAAACACATACACAGACACAGCAGAGAGAGAGAGAGAGAGAGTATGCAGATTTCTATAAGCCACTATGATTTGGGTTGCCTTATTAAGCAATACGACAATGGATAACAGATCAAAAAATCAGCTTAAATGGATGTTTCTCAATTCTGGTTCTCGGAAGTCCCTAGCTCTACTATGCATAAGCCCACGGAGAAAATCTCCAACAGAAGACAAAATGTGGTTCATTTAAGAAATGAATACATCTCCTGGCAGTTTTTGGCTTTTTTCTCTAGATATAGATATATATACACATGAATATAAAGATCATACTTTCTTCCCTAGTTGCAGGACTCAAGGGTTTTTCTCTGCCACAATGCCCCATACTGTCTATTTTGAACATACCAGCAGATAGTCCTTTAAGTTCTTCAAACGAACTATTTCCCTGAAGATAGTAAATAAGAAAATAGAGAGTAAAATAACCAGGGGAAGAGGCACATTAAGTGGGGTTCATTGCTTAATGTCCAGAGGCATCTCTGCAGGGAGCTGCTCGGTTCAGAGATTCGTTTTGTGTCTGTGGATTATGGCCATTAAGGAGATTAAGTAGCAGTCAGAATCAGTTTGTGGGCGTGACCTCAGGGTCCTATGGGGGCCAGGAGATGGGAGGGACTGGTCCATCTCCTATCTCTTGAGGCTTGAGATTGCCATCACTGAACCCGTGTACCTTCACTTCTCCATGGGTTGTGGAAGTTGGTGGCCGCGGGACCTTTTTAGGGGACAAGTAGAGGGACGATGCCTGTCCATATCTGAGGCTCCCCGGTGAAGTCGGACTGGCTTAAAGTCCAGATGCATCTCTGCAGAGAGTTACTCATTTCAGAGATTCTTTTGTGTGTGGCTTCACAATCCAATATCGCCGCCACACCCGTGGCCTAACTCCACCATCTCAGGACGGCACTCACCGAGATACAATTTGTTGAAAATTCTGGTATGCGGGTTTTGTGACTAAAATCTCCATGCTTTCCCAGAGTTCTGGTGGGCTATCTCTCCCCACTTCCCAATTTTCATGGAAGCACTGGCAGTCACCCCCACGAGCCAACTCCAGCGCCACCATGTAAGTTCTACCACCAGTATTCCTTCAGAGACCCATAGAAAACAATCTCGAAAGAGTAACTGCGCTTCCCAGCACTTCGAGCCTGTGCACTGCACACAGGACCTGATCTAAACCCAGCATCCAGAGGGCAGGGACCTTCATCCAGGTGTGCCGGTCTGATCATTTGGGACCAGAAGGGGCATGGCCTCTGTGCTAGTGGGCCTGGCTTCCGCTGCAGGGAAGGTCATCGGGGTGGGAGGCAGCGACCACTTATGCGGGCACAGTTATTTTCCCCTGTTTTAGTACACTTGACAGGCATCCCAATCCCCATTACCTAACTTTGTGGAGACCTCCCCAGCTACCTCTAACAGAAAAGGCAAACAAGCCACTAGCCTACTCCAATTGCGCCAAAATATCAAACCTTCACAAAGAGAAAACAGCTCTAGTGAACTGGAACATCGCACCTGCATACAACCCTGAGCATGAAGAAACAGCACAAATCCCCACAGCAAGGAGGAGACGAAGAAACGAGTCCAGAAGCCTCAGCAGGGGTCTCCCACAAATATGATCGTCCGATAAAGAATTCAGACAAGAATTTCTGAAAATGTTCACCGAACTTAAAGAACCGGTGGAGCAGTCAGCAGAGAAATTACGGGAAGATATTAGAGCAGAAATAGGAAAGCTACATTCAGAAATGTCAGGAATAAAAGACTCAGTATAAGAAATAATAAAACACAGTGGGTGGCCTCAACAGCAGAATGGCTACTGCTGAAGATAGAATTAGTGAGCTTGAAGATGAGCAGCAGAAAGCCCACAGGCTACAACAAACATTTGGAAAAGACTTCAAAATAACAAATCAAAGTCCTAGGTGATGATTCCAAGAGGAATAACATAAGAATCATCAGAGTTCCAGAAGGACAGGTAGGCAACCCTAATGAGAAAGCCACAGTCAAAGAATTCATTGCTGAAAAGTTCCCAGAGTTGGACAATGGAGAAGTCCATATCCTAGGAGCCCGAGGGGTGCCAGCTACAAGAGACCCTAATTAAAAGACTCCAAGAGGGGCCGGAGCGATAGCACAGCGGGTAGGGTGTTTGCCTTGCACGCGAGCGACCCCGGTTCGATATCCGGCATCCCATATCGTCCCCCAAGCACCGCCAGTATTAAATCCTGAGTATAAAGCCAGGAGTAACCCCTGAGCATCGCTGGGTTGTGATCCAAAAAGAAAAAAAAAGACTCCAAGACATATCATAGTCAGAATGATGGATGCCTCTGATAGGGACACAATACTGCAAGCAAAAGGTCAAAAAAAGAAATCACATACAAAGGAGCACCCCTTACATTTAAAGCAGACTTATCAGAGGAAACCCTCGAATCCAGAAGACAATGGGGGGATATAGTGAAAAAACACAATGAAATGAACAAATCACGACTAATCCTCTATTCGGATAAGCTGTCACTCAAACTCAAAGGAACCTTGCACAATTTACTAAATAAACAACAGCTTAGAAACTTCGTAGACTCAAAACCAAAATTAAAATAAGGACTAAAGGGGCTCCTCTAAGAAGATAACCCCTACAAGAAAAACACATTCCTGTAGAAAGATGGCACAAAACTCCACAATAATCTCTCAACGTCAATGGTCTAAATGCACCCATCAAGAGACACAGAGTGGCAAAATGGATTCAGAAACTGAACCCAGCATTCTACTGCCTACAAGAAACATATCTGAATGGTCAGAGCCAATACAAACTCAAAGTCAAAGGATGGAAAACAATCCTTCGAGCAAACAACTCCCTCAAAAAACCCAGGGTGGCCATACTTGTATTGGACAACATATATTTCAGGTTGAAAAAGATTAGAAGGGACAGCTAAGGGCATTTCTTAAAAATCAAGGGATACGTGCAGCAGGAAGAACTCACACTCCTAAACGTATATGCATCTAATGAGGGAAGAATGAAATACTTAGAACAAGTAACAGTGTTTTAAGTAATTTACTGCTAACAGATTTTAGAGAGGACATTGCTAGCAACAGAATAGTAGTTGGAGACTTCAACACAGCCTTATCACCTCCTGATAGATCAACAAGATCAAAACTCAGTAAGGAAACACTGGCCTCGAAGGAAGAAATAGAGGAGAGAGGGCTAATAGATCTATACAGGGCTTTGCATCCCCATAAAAAAGAATACACATTTTTCCCCAATGCACATGGAACATTTTCCAAAATAGATCATGTGCTGAGCCACAAAGCATACCTGCATAGAATCAGGAAGATAGAAATTGTACTATCTTTTCAGATCATGATGCACTGAAGATAGAAGTTAATCATGCACACACGCATAGGACCAAACCATACACCTGGAAATTAAATAACTCAATGTTGAACAACGAGTGTGTCAAGAAGGAAATCGAGGAAGAAATCAAAAGGTATCTCTCTCACCACTTCTGTTCAATATAGTACAGGAAGTACTTGCAATAGCGATTAGGAAAAAAAAAAGACAGAAAGGGCATCCAGATAGGAAAGGAAGAAATCAAGCTCTCACTATTCGCAGATGATATATGATATTTAGAGAACCTCAAAACCTCTACCAAGAAACTCCTCGAAACAATAGACTTGTATAGTAAAGTCGCAGGCAATAAAATCAATATCCAAAACTCCGTGGCTTTCCAATATGCAAATAATGAGAGAGAAGAAAGTGATATGAAAAAAATACCCCCGTTAACAATTATGCCTCAGAAAATCAAGTACCTCAGGATAAACTTAACTAAAGAAGCGATGGACCTGTACAGAGAAAATTACAAAATGTTTCTTCACGATATAAAAGAGAATGCGAGGAAATGGAAGCACATCCCCTGTTCATGGATTGGGAGAATTAACATTGTCAAAATGGCATTACTTCCCAAAGCATTATGCAGATTCATTGCGATCCCTAGAAAGATACCCATGACATTCTTCAAGGAAGTGGACCACACACTCCTAAAATTCATATGGAACAACAAACCCCATGAATAGCTAAACCTATTGGGGGAAAAAGAACATGGGAGGCATCACCTTCCCCGACCTCAATCTCTAATACTATGTGGTAATAATTAAAACTGCATGGTACTGTAACAAAGGCAGAGCAGTAGACCAATGGAACAGGGTAGAAAATCCTTACATACACCTTCAAATATATGATTATCTAATATTTGATACGGAGCAAGAAATGTAAAGTAGAGCAAGAAAAGCCTCTTTAACAAATGGTGCTGGCAACACTGGACAGAAGAAGCAAAAAATGTGCTCAGTAATTTTTAAAAATTTTTTGAATTTTATAGAATCACCGTAGAAAGTTACAAGCTTACGTGTTTGGGTTACAATCTCACAATGATCAAAAACACACATCCCACCACCAGTGCACATTCCCCACCACCAATATGCCCGGTAAACCCTCCCTTTCCCACCCTCCCCGTGCCTCTATGGTAGACAATATTCCCAAAACTCTCTCTCTATTTCGGGACATAAGAGCTTGCAACACAGACACAGAGAGGGCATCCTGTTTGGTTCATTATCTAATTTCAGCATGCATCTCCCATCCTAACTGTTTCTTCCAGCCATCATTTTCTTAGTGATCCCTTTTTTATTCCTTCTGCCTTCACTCCTCCGCTCATGAAGCAGTCTTACACCTATGGTGCAATTCCCCTGGCCCTTGTATCCACTGTTCTGGGTGTCAGCCTCATGTGATGTTATTTTATACTCCACAAATGAGTGCAGTCAAAATGGGCTCAGACTTATACCTAACACCATGCACAAAAGTCAGATCAAAATGGATTAAATATCTCAACATTAGACCAGAATCCAAAGGATTGACACAAGGTCGGCAAAACCCTCCACGACATTGACTACAAGTATCTTCAAAGAGGACTCACTACTGACCAGGAAAGTGGAAACAGAGATAAATTAATGACACTACCTAAAACTGAGAAGCTTCTGTTCTACAAAAGATACAGCAACCAGAATACAAAGACAGTTTACAAATGGGAAAAGATATTCACCCAATACCATGTGATAAGGGGTGAATATCAAGGATTTATAAAGAACTGGTTGAAATCCACAAGTAAAAAATATCCAACCCCATCAGAAAATGGGGCGATGAAATGAATAGAAATTTTCTCAAGAAAGAAATCCGAATGGCTAAAAGACACATGAAAAAAATGCTACTCATCACTAATCATCAGGGAGATGCAGATCAAAACAGCAATGAGATACTATGTCACACCACACAGACTGGCCCACATCCAAAAGAACAAAAGCAACCACTGTTGGAGAGGATGTGGGGAGAAAGGGACCCTTCTACAATGCTGGTGGGAATGCCGACTGGTTCAGCCCTTTTGGAAAACAATATGGAAGATTCTCAAAAAATTAGAAATCGAGCTCCCATTTGACTCAGCAATACCACTGTTGCGAATATATCCCAGGGAAGCAAAAAAGTATAGTCAAAATGACATCTGCACTTATATGTTCATTGCAGCACTGTTTACAATAGCCAGAATCTGGAAAAAAACCCGAGTACTCTAGAATAGACGACTGATTGAAGAAATTTTGGTACATCTATACAATGGAATACTATGCAGCTGTTAAAAAAAGGAGGTCATGAATTTTGCATATAAGTGGATTGGCATGTAAAGTATCATGCTAAGTGAAATGAGTCAGAAAGAGAGAGACAGACATAGGAAGATTGCACTCATCTGTGGAATATAGAATAACACACTAGGAGACTAACAGCCAATAATACTAGAAATAAGTACCAGGAGGCTTACTCCATGGCTTGGAGGCTGGCCTCACATTTTGGAAAAAGGGCAACTCAGAGAAGGGATCAACAAGTATAATGCGGTCGGAGGCTATGTGGGGAAGGGTGATGCAGGCTGAATGTGGGCTAGAGACTGAACACATTGGCCAGTCAACAACTTTATTCGGAACCACAACACCTAATTACAGAGAGAGAGAACAAAAGGGAATACCCTGGCACAGTGGCGGGGCGGGGTGTGTGGAGTTGGTATTCGGGAGGGTAGGAGGGATGCTGGGTTTACTGGTGGTGGAGAATGGGCACTGGTGAAGGGATGGGTTCTCGAACTTTGTATGAGGGAAACAAGAGCACAAAGATGAGTAAATCTCTAACTGTACCCTCATGGTGATTCACTAATTAAAAATAAATAAAGGAAAAAATTTTAAAAAAAGAAACTATGGTAAACACGCACAATGGAATATGACTCAGCTTTAAGAAAAGATAAAAAATATATAGAATCAAACAATTTGCCAACATGGAGGAATCTGGATAGTGTTATCTTGACTAAAGTTAGTCAGAAAGAGAGGGTCAGTCACAGAATGATCTTGCTCATATGTGAGATACAAAGAAACAATGCAAGGGAATAACAGATGACCTAAAGAAATAGAAATTTTGAAAGGAGCTTCAGTAGAATTCGTGATTCAAGTTGAGGGCATGGAGGAACAATGCGATGATTGTGAAAGGAACTTGGTACTCTGGAGAAGTGAGTGGCAATATGATATATACAAAAAATACATTTAACAGTGTTATAAATACAGTGTATAAAACAAAACTAAACAATATGCCTGTTCAAGGAGGCAGACTAAGGGGAGAAGGAAGGAACCTGGGGACACTGGTAGAGGGAAGCTGACACTGGTGGTGGGGTTGGAATTGGAAGATAGCATGCCTGAAACTCTAATATGAATAGTTTTCTAAATTACAGTGACTCCAAAGGAATTTTTCAGTCCTGCTTCGTCTACTCCCACCCAGATTCCCATTCAGAGGGAATAAAACCCCTAAGTGGACAGTGATTGATTCCATAGAGCACCAGTGTAGACCCAGGATATGGAAAGTCGTGGCAGAAAAGGCCTCACTCACAGAGACCTGACAGAATGACATGGTAATGCTTCCACATTATAATTGTGACATAACTTCTTGAATCCTGCATTCCTTCCCTAGATGCAAAACCAAAAAAAACCCGGAGGCATATAGCTGTTGGAAAGATGATAAGAGATGATGAATGCCCTGTGCATAACGTGATGGAATGAATGTAGGGAAGATTTGTGTTCTGGGAACAAAGAGAGTACAAGATATACCACATCCTAATCTCAGCCACTCAAATGAAAAATTTACTAGGACACAATATCCAGAAACAATATCAATCTGACCTCCATGCACTATTAATTTCTTGGGTCTGTTGAAAATATTTCATTCTCAAAGCTATTTTTTAATTTTTTACAATTTTTATTAAAAAAAAGGCTCCTCACATGATACCTGTCTGAATGCAAAGTTCCATCCAATTGAAAAACCAGCAAGACCATCCTGTTTTACAAGAAGAGAGACATCTACAACGTTGGCAACTATTGCCCAAACTGCCTGTTGTCCATTGATTACAAGTTATTCACTCCTGTCATCCTCAATAGAATAGGCAGAACACAAGATGAAGGACACCCATGAGAGCAAGCCAGGTTTCAAAAAGGATTCAGCACAATAGACCATATCCACATGGTAATCAAGCTCATTGATGTCATATGAGAGTTCAAGATGCCACTCTGTCTAATGTTCATTGATTTAAAGAAGGCCTTTTAGGCACATGAAAAAGTGCTCTACATCACTAACCATCAGGGAGATGCAGATCAAAAAAACCATGCGAAACCACCTCACACCACAGAGACTAGCACACATCAACAAGAACAAAAACAAAGACTGTTGGAGAGGATATGGGGAGAAAGGGACCCTTCTACACTGCTGGTGGAAATGCTGACTGGTTCAGCCCTTTTGGAAGACAATATCGACGATTCTCAAAAAATTAGAAATCAAGTTCCCATTTGACCCCGCAATACCACTGGAGAAAAAAAGTATATCGAAATGACATCTGTACTTATATATTCATCGCAGCATTGTTTACAATAGCCAGAATCTGGAAAAAACCCGAGTGCCCTAGAACAGATGACTGGTTGAAGAAACTTTGGTACATCTATACAATGGAATACTATGCAGCTGTTAGAAAAAATGAGGTCATGAACTTTTCATATAAGTGGATCAGCGTAGAAAGTATCATGCTAAATGAAATGAGTCTGAAAGAAAGAGACAGACATAGAAAGATTGCACTCTTCTGTGGAATATAGAATAACAGAGTAGGAGACTAACACCCAAGAATAGTGAAAATAAGTACCAGGAGGTTGACTCCATGGCTTGAAAGCTGCCTCACTTTCTGGTGAGAGGGCAACTCAGATAGAGAAGGGAACACCAAGTAAAATGTGGTTGGAGGCCATGCGGGGGAAGGGTGATGCGTGCTGAATGTAGACTATAGCCTGAAAACTGTGGCCACTCAACATCTTTATCGCAAACCACAACACCTATTTAGAGAGAGAGAACAAAAGGGAATACCCTGCCACAGTGGCAGGATGGGGTGGGGAGAGATGGGAATGGAGAGGGTGGGAGGGATGCTGGGTTTATTTGTAGTGGAGAATGGGCACTGGTGAAGGGATAGGTTCTCATACTTTATATGAGGGAACATGAGCACAAAAATGTATAAATCTGTAAGTGCACCCTCAGGAAAATAAATTAACAAAATAAATTAATTAATTAAAAACCCTAAAAAAATATAAAGAAGGCGTTTGATTCTGTTGAGACTGAAGTGGTCATCGAACCCCTAGCCGAACAGCACGCTCAAACTCAGTCCTTCAAGATCCTTGGCGAGCTGTATTATGGATTCACCGGCAGAATCTCACCATTCTACAAAGAAGTGTTCATTTATGTAAAGAGAGGGGTTCAGCAGGGTGACACCATTTCACTGAAACTCTTCAGTGCCACCCTGCAAAACATCATGCGATGACTGGAATGGGAAGGATTGGGAGTGTTGGGAGTGAAGATAGACGGTCGGCAACAACACCACCTCCACTTTGATGATGACATCGTTCTCCTAACTTCAAATATCAGCCAAGCATTACCAATACTTGCGACTTCAACCATGACTGTGGGAAGGTCCAACTATAGTTAAATCTCATGAAGACAATGTTCATGAGAAGCAAACTAGTTCCTGATTTCTCATTTACCTTCAAGGGAATGAACATCTCCAAATGCAACAGTTATGTGTATCTAGGTCGAGAACTCAACAAGGCAAATGACCTGGCACCTGACCTCTGCAGGAGGAAGAGAACGCCTGGAACACTTTCAAGAGCATGAAAGGAGTGGTTAAGAGGAAAAAGAACCCCAGCTCTGGGCACATCTTTTTGACTCACCGGTTTTTTCTGCACTAACATAGGTTTCACAGACCTGGGCCCTACGAAAACAGGATGAGAACGTTATTCATGTATCCCAACGAGGAATGGAAAGAGCCATGCTAGGAGCATCACATTTCACTCAAGTGAGGGAAGGAATCAGGAGGTCCAACATCCGTTGACGATCAAGAATCAGGGATGCTATCTTGTTTGCCAAGTGGTCAAAAATCATATGGGCCAGACACGTAATGCAATTCAGAAATGACCACTAGGCTAGAGCTGTTACCAACTGGATTCCCCTGAACATCAAAAGACCGCTTAGCCTCCCACATACAAGATGGTCAGACTTCTTCACCATGACCCTTAATAATGGTTTGAGGTTTTTCGTGATCCTAGAATGAGCAGACAACATTGGGATACACTAGAACATTACAGGGATGAATGCAGACGTTACTGGCGCCCGCTCAAGGAAATCGATAAATAATGTGATGAAAAGTGATATAAGTGATTAAAACTTGCATGATTTACAAAGTTTCAGGTAGTTTGATTTAGGCATAAAATACTTCAATACCAATCTCTCAACCAGTGTCAATATCACTCCACCAGTGTTCCCAAATATCCTGCTCAGCCCATCCTACATTAGACAGGCACGTGACAAAGCTTCCAAGACTGACACTTAGATTCCATGTTCTCAGTTCTGTCAATTCTGTGTTTTGGATATATGACTTGATCTCTCACTCCTATTGCTGGCATAACAAAAGTCCTGAAGCCTATTGACCCATTACTTCTACTTCACTTCTGCCCTCTTCATTTTCTTCTTTATCTGTCCCCCTCCTCTCTAAACACTGAAGGTTCCCATATATTAGAAATGATTCCTGTTTTGAAGTCCTGGATACAAACTTTGTCCTCCAGGTGACAATAGTATTTTTAGTTTGAATTTTTCTCATATAAAAACTGGGCATTCTAGACCTTATGGAATCATTTGTAGATTCAAGGAAAATAACATAGAATGAAACTCTGTACCCATAGAGAGACAGAGAGACTCACCAACGAATTGAAAACTCTTGTTTTATATAATCAAGTGGCTCCTAATCTAAAGAATAGGAAGGCAACTTGGATAAAATCATATTACCTATTTCCTGGAGAAAAGTTCAAAATTGATATTTGGTAGAACACTCTGCTTAGATGGGATAACAGCTCTCCCAAATGATAAGAGATATACCTGATGAATTTGATATTCAGAGAGGCTCCTCCTACTTGGTTTACATTCTCCATAAAATAACAACTTGATACTGCGTCATTCAGAGATCACCACCATGAAGTTTAAGATCCTTCTCCACCTTTTACTTCTAGTCACTCTCTTGGGACTCGAAGCAGAAGCATCATTCGGTGAGTATGGAACCAGGGAGCTCCCAGGGAATAGGGAATACGAGGGGAAATAGAAGCACAAAGAAAGTCCATAGCTTATTTCATAGGAAGTGAGTCAATTTTATTCATCAAAAACAAGTTCGACTCAAATAAATGCCAGGAAATAAATACACAGATGAGTTTCTGTCAATGAGCAAAATGCCAGGTCCAGGGCCATAACAAAGGCACAGCGAGTAGGGCATTTTCATTACATGCAGTTGAGCTGTGTGTGATCCCCGGAACCCCATAGGACCCATGAGTTGGCCAGAGTGATCCCTGAGCTCAGAGTCAGGAGTAATTATTGAGTACCACACGTGTGACTCCCTGCTCTGCGTCCCAATACAACCCAAATGAAAACAAAATGACAGACCCAGGTTTGTCATATCAATGTACCTGGAAGATAGATAGAAAATACTGGATGGTAAAGTGCTCTGAAAGGGGAAGAGGAAGTGAGACTTTGAAGAGGCGAAGTAGATTCTAATCCTGAAGGGGAGTAAGGACGGAAGAGGGAAACGAGAACAGAAGAGCTGTAATGGAACAGTGGCAGGCTTAGTGTAACGAAGTCACACCTACTTGTAAGGTAAAGCCTATTCCAGGACGACTTTCCTCAATTTAAAAACTGCCCATTGAACCACTATGACAATAGTAGTGGAAATGATCGCTTCTGATAAGAATTAAGCACTGGTACGTACTGAAAATAGACCAAGAACCTAACATTAATGCCTCTTAGTATTTTTAATGGAAATCGTAATACCAAAAGTTGGAGAGAGGGAAAGAAGAATTGTACCTGCCACAGAGGCAGGGAGTAGGATCGGTGGGGATGGCAAGTAAGACACTGGGAACAATGGTGGTGAAAATGTGACTGGTGGAGGGATGGGTGCTCGAGCATTGCGTGACTGAAATGTAATCTTGCAAGTTTATAACTATATCTCATGGTGATCCAATAAAACTTATTTTTAAAAAAAATTTTTAAAGGATTGGGTGGGGCTGGAGTGTTAGTACAGCGGGAAGGGCGTTTGTCTAGTATGTACCCAACCTGGGTTTGATTCCCAGTATCCTATAAGGTCAGTCAAGCACCACCAAGAGTAATTCCTGAAGTGCAAAGCCAGGTGTAACCTCTGTGCATTGCAGAGTGTGAGCCAAAAAGCAAAAAAAAAAAAAAAAAATGAATGCTGAAAGTAGGTTGTTGCAACAATGTTGCAACATTACCGGAGAGTCAGAGGCACTTTACTCGCAGAATAAATATACATTTTTGGGGGAGGATCACAGGACTGCCTCCGGAGGTTTTGTGTTATGGCCTGCCCAAGAGCAGCCTGTTAAACCTCCTTTTATTTATTAAATTAACATACAAACCAATCATATTCAGCCACATGGCGAATATGCAAATCAACCAACCGAAAGAGTAACCGCCATTTAAAGTTACAGTAACTAAAACATAAGCCCTTTACATCCAGGCCTAGCTAGGCCTGAGATTATGGGATGTTGTATACCAACAGTAGGTAAAGGGATATGCATGATAAACTTTTAGTATCTATATTGCAAGTGATGATGCGAACATGGAGAGAGAAAGAGAGAAAAAGAAAGGGAGATAGAAGAAAAGTGTCTACAATAGACACTGGCAAGTGTATTGGACTGTTTAGGAAACAGAAGGGTAACAGAAGACAGTACAGGTAGGAAAGACACTGGAAAAAGAACGAGTGTTTAAAAACAAGTTTGTACTGTGCATCTCATGGTGATTCCATGAAAAAAATAAAGAAGGAAGGAAGGAAGGAAGGAAGGAAGGAAGGAAGGAAGGAAGGAAGGAAGGAAGGAAGGAAGGAAGGAAGGAAGGAAGGAAGGAAGGAAGGAAGGAAGGAAGGAATAAACTGCCCAAAGAAATGGGGAAGTGAAATATACATCTTAAACAACCCAATGACATGAGAACAGCAGGACTTTCCAAGATTTGTGAATAATCAGAAGACTCCCTTGAAAACACATTTTGAAATGAGCTATTATAAAAAGTAAACTTTCTGTATAATTCAAAGAGATAGAAGAATGACGAGAAAGCAGAACTTTCTCTAATCTTTTGCGTTGTTGTTGTGGCCACATGCGCTGATACTCAGGGCTCGCTCTTAGCACTGCACTCCCTAGTGGTGCTCAAGGGACCATATAGGATGCCAGAGATAGGACCCAGGTACTCTGCGTGCAAGACAAGCACCCTCCCCAGTTCTCTCTCTCCAGCCCAGCTTTGTTACATCTTCCCTGCAGAGACCATCACGTTTAGCATTCAGACGAGTAGCCTAGCTCACTGCAGGTACACATACTCATAAAACTGTAGGCTATATACTCTTATATAAAATGAGATGCTAAATCTTCCAATAGCCCAATAAGCAAGTAATTCTCCAGGATTCGATTTTGACCCAGCAGTAGCAACTGCAGCAGCTTGTGAGAACCTTTACTGATTTCAGTATTTCTGGGTCAGTAACTCTGAGTGTATGTCTCACATCTGCTTCAATAAGCCTTCAGAGTTTTGGAAGGACCACTCAACTTTTCAAAACCTCGCTAGAGACAAAAAAAAAGCGATCAATAGAACAGGCACACAGGAGGAGTCAGACACTTTAGTTCAAGTTCTTGCATCCATTTTTTTTTTCATTGAATCACCAGAGTTACAAAGGTACAGCGCGGTTCAGAGCCAGATTTCAGCAATACATGTTCCAATAACCATCCCTCTATAATGCACGTTTCTCATAAGCAATGGCCCAAGTTTCCCTGTAGTCACCCCGACCCCCACAGCCTGTCTCTTTGGCAGGTACTTTCTCTCTTCCCCCCTCTCTCTCCCTCGCTCACCCTTTTTCTCCCTCCAACTCATTCTACTTCCTTTTCTCACTTTGCTCTTCGGTTATGCAATACAGATACAGAGAGTTTACCACGTTTATCCCTTTACCTCCTTTCAGCACACAGTTCTTATCCAGAGTGATAATTTTCAACTATCCTTGTCATAGTGGTCCCTTCCCTAGCCTGACTGTTTCTCTCACAGCACTTGGAGCAGGCCTCCATTCATGGAACAATCATCTTGGCTCCTGATTCTACTCTCCTTAGGTATTAGTCTCATTATGTTTTTTATATCCCACAAAAAAGTGCACTCATTCTATGTCTGTCTCTCTCCTTCTAATTTCACTCAGCATGATTTGCTCCATGTACATCCATTTACAAATCTCACATCCCTTTTCACATGCTCCATGCCCTGAGAGTATCCCTTAAGCCTATATGTACTTAACCCTACAATTTTTGATACAGTAAAATCAGATAAATGTTTTACTTAAGTTTGTTTTCCAGACCACGTGTGAATCACTCAGTGTAACCTAACTCATAATCGTTTTCTGACTGGGAATTGGAGTGATAGTACAGTGGGTAGGGCATTTGCCTGGCATGCATCATCTGAGTTCAATTTCTGGCACCTGTATGGTCCCCTGAGCCCATCAAGAGCAATTCTTGAGTATAGAACCAGGAACAATCCCTGAGCACTGTATGACTTCTTCACCAAAAAATATTAGATTCCTCACTTAAAGTATCTTTTCTTGAAATAAAACTATAATGAAGGTATATTAAATGTAAAGGCGTGTTATACACTGATGACAGAATCACTTCTGTAGCCTGGCGTTTTATTCTCAGTAAAGAAAGTGTAAGTCAACAGAACATATTTATCAACCAGCAAGCCTGCATCAATATATTAGAGTAGGACCCTAGAGGAAACCTTTTAAATATAAAAGAACAAAACGGATCAAAAATAAATCAGAATCAAGAAAGGTAGTGAAAAGAAAGAAGAATATTATTGAAGAATAGAGACAGGGAAATAGATTCTTCAAATATACAAAACTTAGTGTCCTTCCCACTGAAAACATACACAGGATGTGAACAGGTGCACACACCAGTAGATCAAGAAGGATCGCTTTCCTCATTCCTGATGTGAGGGAACAGGGTGGTCTTTAGTTTTAATGACATGGATGGCCAGAGGGTCAGGTCTAAGAGAATTAGACACAGCAGGATTCCAGCCCTGCAGCATCCCCTGGAACAGTTCAACCTGGGGCTGCCATGACTCAAGTGTCTGACGACCATCGCCCCATGCCCCACTCTACACCTCATCTGGACTGAGAGTTGGTGGATGAACCATGGTTGGGAGGGACACATGGGCTAGGAGTGGGGAGATGAGCTCTGCTACTATGGAACCACTCATGGATGTTCTCATGGGCCCTGGCATATGGGTCCTAAAGAAAGGTAATCATTCTCCTCTCTCTTCTGCCCTGTCTCTTTATAGGTTCAGAACCTAAACGGAAGCCAGAAAAGTGTTCACTTCCTCGTGAAACGGGGCATTGCAAAGCTTCAATGCCAAGATGGTTTTACAACTCAACTAGTAACCGTTGTTCAAAATTTATCTATGGAGGCTGTGAGGGCAATGACAACAACTTTAAAAAGAAAATAGACTGTGAGAAAGCGTGCATGTAAAGCAAGCTTTAGGTGTGAATATATCCTCCCCGGAGAGATACTCTATGATAATTAAAAGATTTTGCAGGGAATAAGTGAAATCTCCTCTATCCAAATTCATTCTCTCTGCAGGGTGCCTATATTCACTCCTCTCTGTGCCAACAACCTTTACAAATACTGCACGTATATTGAAAGCCTCAGACCTTCTTTCTCAAATGCATACCAACATGCAAACAATACAGTGAGGAAACTTGAAAGTGTTCGGTCATCCACGCTTAATCTGCATGGCAACTGAGTCCACAGAGAAGAATACCTTTAAGGAAAAGAGTGAAAGCTGAAAATCTTTAGAATCATTCAGACAATGATGAAATATACGGACTGGGGCGATAGCACAGCTGCTAGGGCATTTGCCTTTCACGTGGCCAACCCGGGACTGATTCCTCAATCCCTTTGGGAGAGCCCCGCAAGCTACTGAGAGAAATCAGTCCACACAGCAGAGGCTGGCTTGCTAACCATGATGTACTCAATTTGCCAAAAACAGTAACAAAAAATCTCACAATGGAGACGTTACTGGTACCCAGTCAGCAAATACACTACAGTGCTACAATGCTACAGTGCTACATAATAACTTTCATTAAATAGCTAATGTGGTATATCAGAAAAAAAAAGGAGCTGACTGTCCAATTTTCTATTTCCATCTGCACAGAGAGGCCAATTCTATTCATACCTATATCATGTAATTGAGGGATTTTTTTTTTAGAAACTATGCTATTTTTATTTATTTTTTATATTTTTATTGAATCACCAAGTGGAGGGTTACAAAGTTCTCAGGATTATGTCAGTTATACAATATTCAAACACCCTTCCCTTCACCAGTGCCCATCTTCCATCACCAATGCCCCCAGTATATCTGCCGCCCCCTCCCACCTCCCTAGTCCCCACCCTTGTACGTGATAAGTTTCACTTCATTTACGCTTATCTCGATTACATTCCATGTTTCAACACACAACTCACTACCGTTGCTGGGGTTTCCCCCCAAAAAGAAAAGGACAGTCCTATTGCCAATGAGGCATTTGATAGTTCTCCATTACTAAGAATATAGAGATATTAAGTCCTGCTGTTTGTTACATAACTTTTCTTTTTCCCCCTTGCCCCGCGCCACCGAGTTCACGCCTGTTTAGTAATCGCCACGCTGTCTGACAAAGGGAAAAAAACCGAAGAGGATGGTTATATCCCGTCATCAGCCGGCGTGGGGCTCTGGCTTAGTTGATAGTCTAGTAGAGTGTCTGCAAGCAGTTTCTGGAACCAAAGGTCTTGCTCTGATATCGGCTCCAGCCCGAGATACCACCAGCGTCCCGCTGGTCCATGTACCTAATTTTTCCCCTTATTTCCCATTCCCACGCCACCAGGTCTGTTTGCTTAATGGACATCACACTATGTTTGACACCACGCCACGTTTCTTCCCGAGAAAGAAGGATATTTCTTCTCAGCTGGCGTGGGGATATAGCTTAGTTCAGTCTAGAGAGATGGCTACCATTTTGATTGCCTTCAATATTTCAACAAAATACTTACTATTCTTGTTAGGATCATCCACAAAAGTCCAACCCATTAAGAAGGAACCATTACATATTGCTGATACTAAGATGACATTAGGTCACGCGGCCGCAGCAGCGGCCGCGCGGTTTTGGGTTTCTGTCTAAAGTCCAGGGAAAAAGTTGAAGGAGAGAGAGAGAGATTTCCGCACGGGGGACCTGGCGGAAACTCTCAAGTCACATACTGCAGGTTGCTGGTGGGCTGCTGGTGTCCCAAGCAGCTCCCTCCTCTTCCTCAGTCATTCTGGGGGTGCGGGCGCGGAGAAATGGGAAAGCCCACGTGGCTGCACTCTCTTTAAGTGTCCGATGTGGGCGGAGACCAGTACTTCCCCGCCCTCGATCCCCCGCCAGCCGCGCCACATATTTGGATGCGTCTCTCCATTTTGTGCTCAGAGAAGTGGGGTAGATGCTGTGCTGTGCCCAGGAGAAGTTGAGGGAAAGAGAGAGAGATTAAAGAAAAAAAAGAGAGAAACGCCGGGCCCCCGCTCGGGGGACCTGGTGGAAACTCTCAAGTCACATACTGCAGGTTGCTGGTGGGCTGCTGGTGTCCCAAGCAGCTCCCTCCTCTTCCTCAGTCATTCTGGGGGTGCGGGCGCGGAGAAATGGGGCGTAATTGAGGGATTTTTAAAAATTGGATCACAATCAGGTATGGAGTTACAAAGTTGTTCATGGTCTGAGTCTTGGTCATATCACATTCCAACCCTCATCCTAATTAAGGGAATTAAAGTTCAGAAAGATCAACTACTTGTGAAAATCCCAAACATCTGAGAGGATGCTGGTGATCAAATCAAAATCAGACTCTAGAACGCATATTCTCAGTAGTTCCCCACCAGGCTGTAGTCAGAGTCAATTCTACCCAGGAGAGCCCAAGCTCTGCTCGCCTCTCCTTCCTGGAACTCCAGCAGCACACACATCCACAGAGTTTGCGCTGGATGCTATATGTAGGCAACAAAACCATTCACGGTTTTGTAAGCCAGGGTGCCCATAATTAAATAGAAACGCATGTCCCAATGTCTGAGATGGCACTTACTTCGAGAGAGCGGGACGAACCAGCACATTGCTGAGGACAGGCTGTTTTCTGAATTCCATTCCGATGGTCCTGCCATCTGCTGGAGTCAAGCAAAGGAACAACCATTAACTGAGCAGATCCCTATATACTCGCTCCCTCTCTGGGCTCCCAAATCACATTCAGTCCCAAGGGCAACTACACAGACAAATTTAACAAACTTCCTTTTTTCCCTACACATGAAAATCATTGTTACACACATGACAAAACAAACACATACACAGACACAGCAGAGAGAGAGAGAGAGAGAGAGTATGACGATTTCTATAAGCCACTATGATTTGGGTTGCCTTGTTAAGCAATACGACAACAGATAACAGATCCAAAAATCAACTTATGGATGTTTCTCAATTCTGGTTCTCGGAAGTCCCTAGCTCTACTATGCATAAGCCCACGGAGAAAATCTCCAACAAAAGACAAAATGTGGTTCATTTAAGAAATGAAGACATCTCCTGGCAGTTTTTGGCTTTTTGTCTAGATATACATATATATATACACATAAATATAAAGATCATACTTTCTTCCCTAGTTGCAGGACTCAAGGATTTTTCTGCTGCCACAATGCCCCATACTGTCTATTTTGAACATACCAGCATATGGTCCTTTAAGTTCTTCAAACAAACTATTTCCCTGAAGATAGTAAATAAGAAAATAGAGAGTAAAATAACCGAGGGAAGAGGCACATTAAGAGGGGTTCATTGCTTAAAGTCCAGAGGCATCTCTGCAGGGAGCTGCTCGGTTCAGAGATTCGTTTTGAGTCTGTGGATCATGGCCATTAAGGAGATTAAGTAGCAGTCAGAATCAGTTTGTGGGCATGACCTCAGGGTCCTATGGGGGCCAGGAGATGGGAGGGACTGGTCCATCCCCTATCTCTTGAGGCCTAAGATTGCCTTCACTGAACCAGTGTACCTTCACTTCTCCATGGGTTGTGGAAGTTGGTGGCCGCGGGACCATTTTAGGGGACAAGTAGAGGGACGATGCCTGCCCAATTCTGAGGCTCCCCGGTGAAGTCCGACTGGCTTAAAGTCCAGATGCATCTCTGCAGAGAGCTGCTCCTTTCAGAGATTCTTCTGTGTGTGGCTTCACAATCCAAAATCGCCGCCACACCCGGGGCCTAACTCCACCATCTCAGGATGGCCCTCACCAAGATATAATTTGTTGAAAATTCTGGTATGCGGGTTTTGTAACTAAAATCTCCATGCTTTCCCAGAGTTCTGGTGGGCTATCTCTCACCACTTCCCAATATTCATGGAAGCACTGGCAGTCACCCCCACGAACCAACTCCAGCGCCACCATGTATGTTCTACCACCAGTATTCCTTCAGAGACCCACAAAAACAATCTCGAAAGAGTCACTGAGCTTCCCAGCACTTCGAGCCTGTGCATTGCACACAGGACCTGATCTCAACCCAGCATCCAGGGGGCAGGGACCTTCATCCAGGTGTGCCGGTCTGATCATTTGGGGCCAGAAGGGGCATGGCCTCTGTGGTAGTGTGCCTGGCTTCGGCTACAGGGAATGTCATCGGGGTGGGGGACAGCGACCGCTTATGCAGCCGCAGTTGTTTTCCCCTGTTTTAGTACACTTGACAGGCATCCCAATCCCCATTACCTAACTTTGTGGAGACCTCCCCAGCTACCTCTAACAGAAAAGGCAAACAAGCCAGTAGCCTACTCCAATTGCAGCAAAATATCGAAACTTCACAAAGAGAAAACAGCTCTAGTGAACTGGAACATCCCACCTCCATACAACTCTGACTGCATGAGGAAACAGCACAAATTCCCACAGCAAGGAGAGGACGAAGAAACGAGTCCAGAAGCCTCAGCAGGGGTTTCTCACAAATAAGATCTCTCTGATAAAGAATTCAGAGAAGAAATTCTGAGAATGTTCACCGAACTTAAAGAAACGGTTGATCAGTCAGCGAAGAAATTACATAAAGAAATGAGAGCAGAAGGTGGAAGAGCGCTCGGATCCCCCCGTAGCCAGGTCCTGGGGCCCCGGAGACCAAGGACCCCGTCATCCGTCTCGCGCCTCTGAGTCTCCCTGCAGCGGACGTGACCCCTCCCATCTCTATCAGGTTGTAACCGCGTGTCCACATGTAAGGCGGCGTGGCATCAAAGGGGGCGTGGCCTCCTTCTGGAGCGGCTGAAGATATTTTTCCCACTCAATGCATTGTGCTCTGGCCTTAACCGATAGAATCTATCCCTCTGAAGAATACCCTGGTCATCTTTGTCACTATATGTTAATAGTCAACTGACCTAGCCTATCCTCATTTCACAAAGACTGTTAATGAACTCATCGAGCCGCACATAGAGTCCTTTGCAAAAAGATCATAGCTTCACACTTTCTCTTGAGACCCCTCTCAAGCTAAGGAGAGCGCTTGATAGTAAAACCCATATCAACATGAAGAAACAGCGAAAATCCCCACCACCAGCAAGATGGAAGGGAGGATCTCTGCAACCCAAGCAATGACTCCCCGGAAATATAGTCTCCTCTCTGATAAAGAATTCAGAGAGGAAATCGTGAAGATGGTTGAAGAACTCAAAGCAACTATGGAGCGAACATCCAATAAATTAAGAGAGGATATGGATGCAGCATTGGAACGATCCACCAAGATAACCCAGGAAGAAATGAGAGCAGAAATTTCAAAGCTACGAACAGAAATGAGAGCAGAAATTTCGAAGCTACGAACAGAAGTGACACAATTAAAAGAATCGGTAGATGAAATAAAAAAAACTCAGTAGGAGCCCTTAGGAGTAGAATGACTGCTGCCGAAGATAGAATCAGCGATCTTGAAGACGAGCTGCAGAAAGCATATAGGCAACAACAAATAATGGCAAAAGACCTCAAAATGGCTCTAGAGCGAATTAGAGTCCTAGGGGATGACCTCAAGAGAAACAACATCAGAATCATTGGAGTACCAGAACCACAGGGGACCAATCTTATTGAAAAAAAAAACACAATTAAAGACATCATTGCTAAGAAATTCCCAGAGCTAGAAAATATGGACATCCAGATCCAAGGAGTCCGAAGGGTACCAGCTAAAAGGGACCCAAATAAATAATCCCCAAGGCATATCATAGTCAGAATGATGGATGCTATGGATAGAGACACAATACTGCAAGCAGAAAGATCAAAGAAGGAGATCATATACAATGGAGCACCCCTTGGATTCACAGCAGACCTGTCAGAAGAAACCTTCCAAGCCTGAAGACAATGGTGGGATATAGTGAAAAAACTCAAAGACATGAATGCCTGGATTTACATCCCAAAGACAAAGCTGGGCCTGCACCTGAAATCTACAATTTACAATATCAAAGGTCAGGCCTGGCTAACGCCATCTGCATGTCAAAGACCAGCCAGGCTTCTGTGAGAGAAGGAAAAACTGCTCTTTTCAGTATTCTGAAATTATTTTTCTGAAGGCAGCTTGAAAGGAGGAAAATGTTCAGCTTCATCCAAACCAGTCAGGACATACGAGAAATCTCAACCATTTTCATGGGTCCCTCTGTTCCTGTCCTTGGCACGGTACAGTATACATGGGCTCGCCCTGATAGCTCAGTCCAGCCCCAACATTCTTCTTGTAGAGATCAACCAGTGCTTTATATACCATTGATATCAACCCCTTATCTGATGGGTATTGTGTAAATATTCTTTCCCATTCTGTGGATAGTCTTTGTATTCTGGTCACTGTATCTTTTGCGGTGCAGAAGCTCTTTAGTTTAATGTAGTCCCATTTGTTGATCTCTGTTTTTACTAGATTGCTTAGTTCCGTGTCATCTTTGAAGATAACTTTATCTTCAATATCGTGGAGGGTTTTGCCGACCTTGTCTTCAATGTACCTATGGTTTGTGGTCTGATGTTGAGGTCTTTAATCCATTTTGATCTGACTTATGTGCATGGTGTCATGTCAAGGTCAAAGCCCATTCTTTTGCATGTGGTTGTCCAGTTGTGCCAGCACCATTTGTGAAAGATGCTTTCCTTGCTCCACTTCACATCTCTTGCTCCCTTATTGAAGATTAGATGATCATACATTTGGGGTTGTATGTAGGGATACTCCACCCTGCTCAATTGGTCTACGGCTCTGACTTTGTTCCAGTACCATGCTGTTTTAATTGTTACCGCTTTGTAATAAATTTTGAGGTTGGGGAGGGTGATGCCTCCCATCGTCTTTTTCCCAAGAATTGTTTTAGCTATCCGTGGACGTTTGTTGTTTCATATGAATTTTAGGATTGCTTGATCCGTTTCTTTGAATAATGTCATGGGTATCCTTATAGGGATCGCATTAAATCTGTATAATGCTTTGGGAAGTATTGCCATTTTGACAATGTTTATTCTCCCTATCCATGAGCAGGGGATATGTTTCCATTTCCTCATGTCCTCTTTTATTTCATGGAGTAGCGTTTTATAGTTTTCTTTGTAGAGGTCTTTTACTTCCTTGGTTAAGCTGATTCCGAGGTACTTGATTTTCTTGGGCACGATTGTGAACGGGATTGCTTTTTCATGTCCCTTTCCTCTGCCTCATTGCTTGCATATAGGAAGGCCATGGATTTTTGGTATTGATTTTGTAGCCTGCAACTTTACTGTATAAGTCTATTGTTTCTAAGAGTTTCTTAGTAGAGGCTTTAGGCTTCTCTAGATATAGTATCATATCATCTGCAAGTAGTGAGAGTTTGATTTCTTCCTTTCCTATCTGGATGCCCTTAATCTATTTTTCTTGTCTAATAGCTATCGCAAGTACTTCCAGTACTATATTGAAGAGGAGTGGTGAGAGTGGGCATACTTGTCTTGTGCCTGATCTTAGAGGAAAGGCCCTTAGGTTTTCCCCGTTGAGGATAATGCTTGCCATAGGCTTGTGGTAGATGGCTTCGACTATCTTGAGGAAAGTTCCTCCAAACCCCATTTTGGTGAGGGTTTTCATCATGAAAGGACGTTGAATCTTCTCAAATGCTTTCTCTGCATCTATGATATGATCATATGGTTTTTATCTTTACTTTTGTTGATATGGTGGATTATGTTGATTGATTTCCGAATGTTAAACCATCCATGCATCCCCGGAATGAATCCCACTTGGTCATGATGTATGATCTTTTTGATGAGTTGTTGGATTCCATTTGCTAATATTTTGTTGAGGATCTTCGCATCGGTGTTCATCAGGGATATTGGACTGTAATTCTCTTTCTTAGTGGTATACTTGTTTGCTTTTGGTATTAGGGATATGTGTGCTTCATAGAAACTGTTTGGGAGAGTTCCTGTTTTTTCAATTTCCTGGAAAAGTTTTAGGAGAACTGGCAACAGGTCTTCTTTAAATGTTTGGTAGAATTCACCAGTGAATCCATCTGGGCCTGGGCTTTTGTTTTAGGGGAGGTTATTGATTACCGTTTCAATTTCCTTAACATTGATGGGTCTATTGAGGTATTCCAAGTCTTCTTTGTTCAGTCTTGGGAAATTGTCGGAATCAAGGAATCCATCCATTTCTTTTAGGTTCTCCTTTTTTGTGGCGTATAGACCTTCGAAGTAGTCTCTAATGATCTTTTGAATCTCACTGGTTTCTGTTATGATGTCCCACTTTTCATTTCTTTTTTTTTTCTTTTTGGGTCACACCTGGCGATGCACAGGGGTTACTCCTGGCTCTGGACTCAGGAATTACCCCTGGCCGTGCTCAGGGGACCATATGGGATGCTGGGATTTGAACCCGGGTCAGCCGTGTGCAAGGCAAACGCCTTACCCGCTGTGCTATCTCTCCAGCCCCTCCCCCCTTTCATTTCTGATTCGATTTATTAGAGTTCTCTCTCTTTCTGTCTTTGTGAGTCTTGCTAGCAGTTTATCAATCTTATTTAGTTTCTCGAAGAACCAGCTCTTTGTTTCATTGATCTTTCGGATTATTTTTTTGGTTTCGATGTCATTAATTTCTGCTCTAAATTTTATTATTTCTTTCCTTCAGTCTGGTTTGGGTTCCTTTTTCTCGTCCTTTTCTAAGGTCTTGAGTCGTGAAGTCAAGCTATCTATGTGGGCCCTTTCTTCCTTCCTGAGGAATGCTTAGAGATCTATAGATTTTCCCCTTAACACGGCTTTAGCTGCGTCCCATAGGTTTTGGTAGCTCGTGTCTTCATTCTCATTTGTTTCTAAGTATTTTTTGATTTCTTCCTTGATTTCCTTCCTTACCCACTCATTGTGCAACAGTGAATTGTTTAATTTCCAGGTGTTTGATTTGATTTTCCGTATTTGTGAGTGGTTAGCTTCTATCTTCAGCGCATCGTGGTCTGAAAAGATGGTTGATACAATTTCTATTTTTCCAATTCTATTGAGGTATGTTCTGGGGCCCAGTACATGGTCTATCGATGTGCGCTGGAAAAGAATGTGTATTCTTTCTTTTGGGGTGTAAAGCCCTGTATAGGTCTATTAGGCCTCTCTCTTCAATCTCTTCTTTCAGAGTCAGTGTTTCCTTGTTGAGTTTTGTTCTTGTCGATCTATCTAGAGGCAATAAGGCCGTATTGAAGTCTCCAACTACCATTGTGCTGTTTGATGTCCTCTTTGAAGTCTGTTAGGAGTTGTTTTATATATTTAGCAGGTCATTCGTTAGGAACATATACGTTTAAGAGTATGATTTCTTCCCGTCGTACATATCCCTTGATATACATAAAATGACCAGCGCTATCCCTTTTAATCTTTTTCAACCTGAAATCTATGTTATCGGATACCAGGATGGCCACTCCAGCTTTTTTAGAGGGTTGTTTGCTTGCAGGATTGTTTTCCATCCTTTGACTCTGAGTCTATGTTTACTCTGTTTGTTCAGGTGTGTTTCTTGCAGGCAACAGAATGTTGGGTTTAATTTCCGGATCCATTTTGCCACTCTGTGTCTCTTGATAGGTGCATTTAGGCCATTGACATTGAGAAAGATTATTGTGATGGGGTTTTGTGTCATCTTTCTGTGGGATTTGTTGTTCTTATGAGGCTCCTCCTTGTCTTACAGTAGCCCCTTTAGACCTTCTTTCAAGATTGGTTTTGAGTCTATGAAGTTCCTGAGCTGTTGTTTATCCGAGAAATAGTGTATGGTTCCTTCGAGTTTGAGTGAGAGTTTAGCCGGATAAAGTATTCTTGGTGAGGCATTCACTTCGTTGAGTGTTTTCACTATGTCCCACCATTGTCTTCGGGCTCGGGGCGTTTCCTCTGACAGGTCAGCTGTAAATCTGAGAGGTGCTCCTTTGTATGTGATTTCCTTATTTGACCTTGCTGCTTGCAGAATTGTGTCTCTATCCATAGCATCCATCATTCTAACTATGATATCCCTTGGAGTCTTTTTACTTGGGTCTCTTTTTGCTGGTACTCTTCGGACTCCTTGTATCTGGATGCCTGCCTTCTCCAGTTCTGGGAATTTTTTAGCAATGATGTCTTTGACTGTGTTTTTTTCATTGGGTTACTTCCTTGTGGTTCTGGTACTCCAATGATTCTTATGTTGTTCCTCTTGAAGTCATCCCCCAGGGATCTGATTCAATCTATAGCCATTCAGAGGTCTTTCGCCATGATTTGTTGTTGTCTATAAGCTTTCTGCAGCTCATCTTCCAGGTCGCTGATTCTGTCTTCGACTGTAGTCATTCTACTGTTGAGGGCATCTAGTGAGATTTTTAATTCATCTACCGATTCCTTTATTTGTGTGACTTCCGTTCATAGGTTTGAAATTTCTGCTCTCAGTTCTTCTTGGATTTTCTTGGTAGACCGTTCCAGTGCTTCATTCATCCCCTCCCTTAATTTATTGGATGTCTGTTCCATGTTTGCTTGGAGTAGGTTGACTCTCCTTCAGATTTCCTCTCTGAATTGTTTATCTGAGAGGTCGTAGATGTGAGTAGCCCCTGTTGATGTTTCTGGTATCTTTTCTTCTCCCTCTCTTCGTGGAGGGGAGTTTCGCTGCTTCTTCATATTGTTATGGAAGTATAGAGTTGGAACTTTGTAGTTATTTTTTCCTGTTCCCTCTTGTGGAAAGAAGGGGCTCTGGTTGTGCTAAACTTCGCTTATTCACTGACAGCTTTTAGAGTGTCAAACTAAGCTAATGGCTATTTTGCATAAATGGTTGAGATCGCGAAAGTGAATTTTCAAAGAAATACACAGTACCAATTGAGCTGAGGTAATAAATAATAAGTGCAGCCGCGTTAGCGTTGGCCGCTCCGACAGGAGTCCACGCCCACTTTGAGGCCACACACACTAAGACACAGGCCACGTCCCCAGTGTCTTCCTGTTAGAGAGTGGGGGGATGGGAGGGCGTGGCCGAGGGATGGTCTTGGTACCTGATGGGCGGGCGCAGTTACAGAGCCAGATCTGAAGACAGGGTGCGCGGGGCGCGCAGGGGGCAGCTTCAGGAACTCGGGAAACGCAGATCAATAATTTCTCTTAATGTTAATGGTCTAAATGCACCAACTAAGAGGCACAGAGTGGCAAAATGGATTCGGAAACTACACCCAACTTTCTGCTGCCTACAAGAAACACATCTGAATAGTCAGAACAAACACAGACTCAAAATCAAAAGATGGAAAACAATCCTGCAAGCAAACAGCTCCCTCAAAAAAGCGGGGGTGGCCATACTAGTATTCGACAACATAGATTTCAGGCTGAAAAAGATTAGAGGGATAGCGAAGGTCATTTCCTATTCATCAAAGGATATGTACAACAGGAAGAAATCACACTATTAAACGTATACGCATCTAATGAACGACCAGTTATATACTTAAAAGAACTCCTAACAGAATTCAAGGAGGACATAACTAGCAACACAATAGTAGTAGGAGACTTCAACACTGCTTTATCACCTCTGGATAGATCGACAAGAACAACACTCAGCAAGGAAACAATGGCTCTGAAGGAAGAAATGGAAGATTCAGGGCTAATAGACCTATACAGGGCTATACACCCAAAAAGAAAGAATACACATTCTTTTCCAGCGCACATGGATCATTTTCCAAAATAGACCACGTTCTGGGTCACAAATTATACCTTAATAGAATCGGGAAGATAGAAATTGTATCAACTATCTTTTCGGACCATGATGAACTGAAGATGGAAATTAATCACGCACAGACACGGAGAACCAAATCAAACACTTGGAAATTAAACAACTCACTATTGAACAATGAGTGGGTCACGAAGGAAATCAAGGAAGAAATCAAAAAATACCTTAAAACAAATGAGAATGAAGACACTAGCTACCAGAACCTATGGGACACAGCTAAAGCTGTATTAAGGGGAAAATTTATGACTCTGCAAGCTTTCCTCAGAGAGGAATAAAGGGCCTATATAGATAGCTTGACTTCGCAGCTCAAGATCTTAGAAGAGGATCAGCAAAAGAAACCCAAACCAGATCGAAGGAAAGAAATAATAAAACTTACAGCAGAAGTTAACGACATGGAAACCCGTAAAAAAAATCCGAAGGATCAGTGAAACAAAGAGCTGGTTCTTCAACAAAATAAATAAGATTGATAAACCGCTAGCAAGACTCACAAAGAAAGAAAGAGAGAAAACCCTAATAAACCGAATCAGAAATGAAAAGGGGGACATCACAACAGAAACCAAGGAGATTCAAAGGATCATCAGAGACTACTTTGAAAGTCTGTATGCCACGAAACAAGAGAACCTAAAAGAAATGGACGAATTCCTTGACTCCTACAATCTCCCAAGACTGAACCAAGAAGACTTGAAATACCTGAATAGGCCCATAAATATCAAGGAAATCGAAATTGTAATCAAAATTCTTCCCAAAAACAAAAGCCCAAGTCCAGACGGATTCACTGGCGAATTCTTCCAAACATTTAAGAAGACTTGTTGCCAGTTCTCCTCAAGCCTTTCCAGGAAATTGAAAAGACAAGAACCCTTCCAAGCACTTTCTACGAGGCACATATCTCCCTAATACCAAAAGCAAACAAAGACACCACTAACAAAGAAAACTATGGACCAATATCCTTGATGAATACCGATGCGAAGATCCTCAACAAAATACTAGCAAATGGAATCCAACAACTCATCACAAAGATCATACACCATGACCAAGTGGAATTCATCCCGGGGATGCAAGGATGGTTTAACATTCGGAAATCAATCAACATAATCCATCATATCAACAAAAGTAAAGATAAAAACCATATAATGATATCAATAGATGCAGAGAAAGCATTTGACAAGATTCAACATCCTTTCATGATGAAGACCCTCACCAAAATGGTGTTTGGAGGAACTTTCCAAAGATAGTCGAAGAAATCAATCACAAGCCTACGGCAAGCATTATCCTCAACGGGGAAAAACTAAGGGACTTTCCCTAAGATCAGGCACAAGACAAGGATGCCCATTCTCACCACTCCTCTTCAATAGAGTACTGGAATTACTTGCAATAGCTATTAGACAAGAAAAAAAGATTAAGGGAATCTAGATAGAAAAGGAAGAAACCAAATTCTCACTACTTGCAGATGATATGATACTGTATCTAGAGAAGCCTAATGTCTCTACAAAGAAACTCTTAGAAACAATAGACTTATACACTAAAGTTGCAGGTTACAAAATCAATACCCAAAATCCATGGCCTTCCTATATGCAAACAATGACACAGAGGAAAGGGCCATGAAAAAAGCAATCCTGTTCAGAATCGTGCCCCAGAAAATCAAATATCTTGGAATCAGCTTAACTAAAGAAGTAAAGGACCTCTACAAAGAAAACTATAAAACGCTACTCCATGAAATAAAAGAGGACATGAGGAAATGGAAACATATCCCCTGCTCATGGATAGGGAGAATAAACATTGTCAAAATGGCAATACTCCCAAAAGCATTATACAGATTTAACGCGATCCCTATAAGGATACCCATGGCATTCTTCAAAGAAACGGATAAAGCAATCCTGAAATTTATATGGAGCAATAAATGCCCAGAGATAGCTAAAACAATTCTTGGGAAAAAGATGATGGGAGGCATCACCATCCCCAACCTCAAACTCTACTACAAAGCGGTGATATTAAAACAGCATGGTACTGGAACAAAGGCAGAGCTGAAGACCAATGGAACAGGGTGGAGTATCCCTACACACAACCCAAATGTATGATCATCTAATCTTCGATAAGGGAGCAAGAGATGTGAAGTGGAGCATGGAAAGCATCTTTCACAAATGGTGCTGGCACAACTGGACAACCACATGAAAAAGAATGGGTTTAGACCTCGAACTGACACCATGCACAAAAGTCAGATCAAAATGGATTAAAGACCTCAACATCAGACTACAAACCATAAGGTACATTGAAGACAAGGTCGGCAAAACCCTCCACGATATTGAAGATAAAGCTATCTTCAAAGATGACATGGAACTAAGCAATCTAGTAAAAACAGAGATCAACAAATGGTACTATATTAAACTAAGAAGCTTTACACCGCAAAATATACAGTGACCAGAATACAAAGACGATCAACAGAATGGGAAAGGATATTTACACAATACCCATCAGATAAGGGGTTGATATCAATGGTATATAAAGCACTGGTTGAACTCTACAAGAAGAAAACATCCAACCCCATCAAAAAATGGGGAGAAGAAATGAACAGAAACTTTCCCAAGGAAGAGATAAGAATGGCCAAAAGGCACATGAAAAAGTGCTCTACATCACTAATCATCATGAAGATGCAGATCAAAATAACTATGAGATACCACCTCAAACCACAAAGACTAGCACACATCCAAAAGAACAAAAGCAACCACTGTTGGAGAGGATGTGGGGAGAAAGGGACCCTTCTGCACTGCTGGTGGGAATGCTGACTAGTTCAGCCCTTTTGGAAAACAATATGGACGATTCTCAAAAAACTAGATGTTGAACTCCCATTTGAACCAGCAATACCACTGCTGGGAATATATTCCAGAGGAGCAAAAAAGTATAGTAGAAATGACATCTGCACTTATATGTTCATCGCAGCACTGGTTTACAATAGCCAGAATCTGGAATAAACCCGAGTGCCCTAGAACAGACGACTGGTTGAAGAGACTTTGGTCTATCTATACAATGGAATACTATGCAGCTGTTAGAAAAAATGAGGTCATGAAGTTTGCATATAAGTGGATCAGCATGGAAAGTATCATGCTAAGTGAAATGAGTCAGAAAGAGAGAGACATACATAGAAATATTGCACTCATCTGTGGAATATAGAATAATAGACTCGGAGACTAACACCCAAGAATAGTAGAAATAAGTACCAGGAGGTTGACTCCATGGCTTGGGGGCTGGTCTCTCATTCTGGGCAACTCAGAGAATGGAACACCAAGTAAAATCTGGTTGGAAGTCATGCGGGAGAAGGGTGATGCGTGCTAAATGTAGACTAGAGACTTAACACAATGGCAACTCAACACCTTTACTGCAAACCACAACACCTTATCAGAGATAGAGAACAAAAGGGAATACCCTGCCATAGTGGCAGTGTGGGGTGGGTTGGGAGACGGGACTGGGGAGCGTGGGGGAGATCTGGGTTAACTGGTGGTAGAGGATGGGCACTGGTGAAGGGATGGGTTCTCGAACTTTGTATGGGGGAAACATGAGCACAATAATGTATAATTCATTTCAATTCTTAATTTAAATTTATTAGATCAATAAAGTCCAGATGACAAAAAAATGATAAAAACCGTATGATCATATCAATAGATGCAGAGAAAGCATTTAACAAGATTCAGCACCTGTTCATGATGAAAACTTTCACCAAAATGGGCATAGAAGGGAACTTCCTCAATATAGTCAAAGCCATCTACACAAGCCTATAGCAAGTATTATCCTCAAGGAGGAAAAACTAAGGGACTTCCCTCTAAGATCAGGGACCAAGCTAGGATGCCCACTCTCACCACTTCTGTTCAATATAGTACTGGAATTACTTGCAATAGCGATTAGGGAAAAAAAAGACAGTAAGGGCATCCAGATAGGAAAGGAAGAAATCAAGATTTCACTATTCGCAGATGATATATTATATTTAGAGAGCCTCAAAGCCTCTACCACAAAACTCCTCGAAACAATAGACTCGTATAGTAAAGTCGCAGGCAATAAAATCAATATCCAAAAGGCCATGGCTTTCCTATATGCAAATAATGAGAGAGAAGAAAGTGATATGGAAAAAATACCCCGGTTTACAATCATGCCTCAGAAAGTCAAGTACCTCAGGATAAACTTAACTAAAGAAGCGATGGACCTGTACAGAGAAAATTACAAAACGTTACTTCACGATATAAAAGAGAATGCGAGGAAATGGAAGCACATCCCCTGTTCATGGATTGGGAGAATTAACATTGTTAAAATGGCAATACTTCCCAAAGCATTATACAGATTCATTGCGATCCCTAGAAAGATACCCATGACATTCTTCAAGGAAGTGGACCACACACTCCTAAAATTCATATGGAACAACAAACCCCATGAATAGCTAAAGCAATTGTGGGAAAAAGAACATGGGATGCATCACCTTCCCTGACCTCAAACTCTACTACTATGTGGTAATAATTAAAATTGCATGGTACTGTAACAAAGGCAGAGCAGTACACCACTGGAACAAGGTAGAATATCCTTACATACTGTTGGATCTCATTGGTTTGTACTGCTCCCCTTGCCACTAAGAGCTGAGGTATGTCAGTTACACCCATCAAAGTGCTCCCGAGTCACTCCCATTCCTTTGTTTATCTGTAGCCACTTCTACCAGATTATTTGCTCTTCCTCTAATCAGACTCTGTTAATTTGTAAGGTCAGATCTTGCTAGGACAAGTGTACTTGTATTGTAAGTTAATATTGTCTTTCTCCTCTCTTATGTCTTTTGAATAGTTTACTTTAAAACAATATTCTTTTTGTATGGACAAAGAAAGACATTTATTAATATGCTTTGGTAACATGGGATTGAATTGTTTTCAAATATTATTCACTCCCAGGCATCTGCTTTCTGGACTTAAGCCTCAGCTGCCCTTGCTTTCATAGCACCCCCAAAAGCAGGGTCCCGATGAGGGACGGGACAGATCCAGGGCAAGCGGTGAGTTATGTGCTACACTGGCATCGAGATGGGCTTGGCCAAAGCACTTAATGCTTAACTATATGTTAAGAGCTTGGTCATGGACATGTCATGTCATGATCCAAAAGCAATGACGAGACTAGGGCCCTGCTAGGTCTAGGAAAGACTAATCTGGCCTGAGCACTGTAGTCTGAGATCGAGGTGACCCCCGGAGAGCAGTTCTATAAGCTTAATGCGTCTCTTTCTATGTCCATACAAAATGATTCATAATCTGAATACTTATATGTTAGTTGGACAGAGAGAGGAGAAACACACCCATGGGATTCCGCTCTTGGGCGGATGTCCTGCTGAGAGAGATTCTGTCCTAGTGAAAGCATCCCCTAAGGGATAGAACTTTACCCCCTACTGATTGTAACCACGCCTATGCATAAGCCCTTGCCCGCCTAACCCAGAGCTGGATGCGGGGGATTAAGGTGGCTATTTGAGGGGGCTGGGGGCAAATTCCAGGGCAGTTCCAGTGGAAGCAAAGAGAGAATGAAGTAGGATGGGGGAAGAAGAAGCAGGAGGAGAATCAGAGGAGAATGGAGAGAGGAGATTGGAATAAACTGCGATTGAGACTAACCATCTTGGCTCCATTCCTTCCTTCGCCTGCCTCGCCACCCCTTTCATCTTTTTCTTTTTTTGTGTTCTTATACAACATACAACCTCAAATATATGATCATCTAATCTTTGATAAGGAGTAAGAAATGTAAAGTAGAGCAAGAAAAGCCTCTTTATCAAATGGTGCTGGCAACATTGCACAGCTAGAAGCAAAAAATGGGCTCAGACTTTTTAAAAATTTTTTGAATTTCATAGAATCACCATGAGACAGTTACAAGCTTTCATGTTTGGCTTACAATCTCACAATGATCAAAAACACACAGCCCTCCACCAGTACACATTCCCCACCACCAATATGCCTGGTAAACACTCCCTTTCCCACACTCCCCCTGCCTCTATGGCAGACAATATTCCCAATACTCTCTCTCGATTTCGGGACATTATAGCTTGCAACACAGACACAGAAAGGGCATCCTGTTTGGTCCATTATCTAATTTCAGCATGCATCTCCTATCCTAACTGTTTCTTCCAGCCATCATTTTCTTAGTGATCCCTTTTCTATTACATCTGCCTTCACCCCTCCGCTCATGAAGCAGTCTTCCAGCTATGGTGCAATTCCCCTGGCCCTTATATCCACTGTCTTGGTTATCAGAATCCTGTGATGTTATTTTATACTCCACAAATGAGTGCAGTCAAAATGGGCTCAAACTTATACCTAACATCATGCACAAATGTCAGATCAAAATGGACTAAATACCTCAACACTAGACCAGAATCCATAAGGATTGACACAAGGTCGCCAAAACCCTCCATGACATTGAAGCTACAGGTATCTTCAAAGAGGACTCACCACTGACCAGGAAAGTGGAAACAGAAATAAATAAATGACACTACCTTAAACTGAGAAGCTTCTGTTCTACAAAAGATACAGCAACCAGAATACAAAGACAGTTTACAGAATGGGAAGGAAAATTCACCCAATACCATGTGATAAGGGGTTGATATCAAGGATTTACAAGGCACTGGTTGAACTCCACAAGAAGAAAACATCCAACCCCATCAGCAAATGGGGCGATGAAATGAATAGAAATTTTCTCAAGGAAGAAATCTGAATGGCAAAAAGACACATGAAAAAATGTTACTCATCACTAATCATCAGGGAGATGCAGATCAAAACAGCAATGAGATACCATGTCACACCACAGAGACTGTCCACATCCAAAAGAACAATAACGACCAATGTTGGCGCAGATGTGGGGAGAAAGGGACTCTCCTTCACTGCTGGTGGGAATGCCGACTGGTTCAGCCCTTTTGGAAAACAGTATGGTCGCTTCTCAAAAACTTAGAAATTGAGATCCTATTTGACCCAACAATACCACTTCTGGGAATATATCCCGGAGATGCAAAAGGAATAATAAAAGTGACATCTACACCTACATATTCACTGCAGCATTGTTCATAATAGCCAGAATCTGGAAAAAACCCGAGTTCCCAAGAACAGATGACTGATTAAAGAAACTTTGGTACATCTACACAATAGAATATTATGCAGCTGTTAGAAAAGATAAAGTCATAAACTTTGCAGATAGGTGGATCAGCATGAAAAGTATTATGTTAATTGAAATGGAAAGAGAGGTACAGACATAGAAAGATTGCAATCAGTTGTGGAATATAAAATAACAGAATAGGAGACTAACACCCAAGAATAGTAGAGATAAGTGCCAGGAGAATTACTCCACAGTTTGGAAGTTGGCCTCACATGCTAGGTGAAGAAGCAGCTCTGATAGAGAAGGGATCACCACGCAAAGGGTGCTAGTCGGGCGCACTAGCGATGGGAGATACGGGCTGAAAATAGACTATAGACTGAACATGATGCCTACTTAATACATCTGTAGCAAACCACAACACCTAAAAAGAGAGAAGAAATGGGAATGCCCTGCCACAGTGGCAGGGTGGGATGAAGGGGACAGGGTGGGAGTGGTGGGAAGGATGCTGGGACCATTGGTGATGGAAAATGGGCACTGGCGGAGGGATGGGTACTCGGTAATTATATGACTTAAACATAAGCATGAAAACTTCTAAGTCTGTAACTTTGTCTCATGGTGATTCACTAATTAAAAAAATTTGTTTTAATTTCTAAAGAGATCAAAATTGCAGATAAGCTCGAACCCGCGCATGGCTGAACAGCCAGGGTAAACCAAAGTGGGTGGCGGGTTGGCCTGTACCTGCCCATGCAGAGCTCCCAGAAGCCAATGTTTCTACAATCAAAATCTCCACCATACTCCCAACCTGACTCCACTTTCTCAGGACGGACATCACCAAGATATAATCTACTAAAAATTTTGGTGTATGGGTTTTTTTTGTAAGAATTTTATTTTATTGAATCACCATGTGGAAAATTACAATGCTTTCAGGCTTAAGTCTTAGTCATACAATGCTGAAACAACCATCCCTTCACCAGTGCCCATATCCCACCACCAAAATAAAAAAACACAGTACACCTCCCATCCCGCCCACCCCCGCAACCCCTCACCCCGACTTGTAACTGATAAATTTCACTTTACTTTCTATTTACTTTGGATACATTCAATATTACAACACAAACCTCACCACTATTGTTAGGAGCACCCCACTAGAGTCAGACCTGTTGTGAAGAGAAATGAGGTCGAGCGGCCGCATTAGCGGCCGCGCAGTTTTGGATTTCTGTACTTTAACAACTAAGTCCAGGGAGATTTCTTCCAGATATTGGATCATTGCAAGCCTCTAAATGCCATCTGTGGTCGTCATAATATGGCGGTCCCCACTCCCTTCATCCCCGGGAAGGGAGAGGCGAGAGAGAGAAATACCTTTCCCCTCCTGGGCGGGCATGGGGTCGCGGCTTAGTTCTCAGTCTGGAGACATTCTGAAAGTAGCTGCCCATGTCGAAAGAGGTTTAGCTGGGTCTGGATTCACGCTCGTGCAGCTGCGGAGGGGCCGAACACGCGTGCAGCCCCTGGGATCACATCTCGGCAGTGGCAGGAGGGGCCGGTGCCTCCCACCTTCCCAAGAGCACCCTCGCATACTTTTGCTGTTGTTTTTGTCTTAAAATCCCATCTGTGGTCGTCATACTATGGCGGTCCCCACTCCCTTCATCCCCGGGAAGGGAGAGGCGAGAGAGAGAAATACCTTTCCCCTCCTGGGCGGCCATGGGGTTGCGGCTTAATTCTCAGGCTGGAGACATTCTGCAAGTAGCTGCCCATGTCGAAAATGGTTTAGCTGGATCTGGATTCACACTCGTGCAGCTGCGTAGGGGCCGCACACGCGTGAGAACACATCTCGGTAGCAGCAGGAGGGGCTGGTGCCTCCCAGTATGTTGGTTTTGTGAGTGAAATCTCCAGGCTTCTCAGGGTCAAGATGGACAACCTATTCCAACCACCTTTCTGTACTTCTGGAAGCTTCCGTAGTCACATCAACACACCAAAGCTGCCACCCAACTGTAAAGATACTCCAGCCTTACCACCCAGATAAAATAAGAATGTCCTGAACCAACACCATGACCTCTTAGCACCTGTATTGTAAACCATAGTGAACAAAAGGAAAGGAAAGGAGAGGGAGAGAGAGAGAGAGAGAGAGAGAGAGAGAGAGAGAGAAGGAAGTGCCTATCAGAGAGGGAGACTGGGGTGGGAATGGGGGTCAAGCTATAGTTGAATCTCACAAAAACAATGTTCGTGAGAAACAAACTAGTTCCTCATGTCTCATTTGCCTTCAACAGAATGAACATCTTCGAATGCAACAGTTATGTGTACTTAGGTCCAGAACTCAACATGACAAATGACCTGGCACCTGAACTGCGCAGAAGGAACAGCTGCATGGAACGCCTTCAACGGTGTTGATAAAGTAGTTAAAAGGATGAAGAACATCCAACTCCGGGCACAAAATCATTCTACTCCACCATTCTTCCTGCACTAACATATGCCTCATAGACCTGGTCCTATGAAAACAGGATGAGAACACTATTTGTGTATCCCAAAGAGGAATCGAAAGAGCTATGCTCGAAGTAACAAGTTCCACTCAAGTGAGACAAGGAATCCAGGGTTCTGACCTCCATCGACAATCCCAGACGCTATCTCGTTTACCAAGGCGATGAAAACCAGATGGGCCAGACATGTAATATATTCAGAAATGACCACTGGACTAGAGCTGTTACCGACTGGATTCCATGGAACGTCAAAAAACTACATGGTCTCCCACTACAAGATGGTCAGGCGTCTTCACCAAGACTCTTATATTGGTTTGAGGCTCTTCGTGTTCCTCGACAGGGCAGACACAATTCGGCTGCACTAGCACGTGACAATATGAATGGAGACGTTATTCACACCACCTCGAGCAAATCTATTAATAATGTGATATAAGTGATTAAAAAAGGCATGTTTTACAAAGTTACAGGTAGTGTAATTTAGACATAAAATACTTCAATACCAATCCCTCCACCATGCCAATATCCCTTCACCAGTGTTCCCAGATGTCCTTCTCACCCCAGCCTACATTAGACCAGCAAATGACAAAGTTTCCATGACTGCCACTTAGATTCCATGTTCTCAGTTCTGTCAAGTCTGTGTTTTGGATATATGACTAGACCTCTCACTCCTATCGCTGGCATAACAAAAGCCCTGAAGCCTATTGACTCATTACTTCTACTTCTCTTCTATCCCCTTCATTTTCTTCTTTCTCTGTCCTCCTTCTCTCTAAACACTGCAGGTTTCAGATATTAGAAATGATTCCTGGAGAAGCCCCCTCCCCGCCCCCTGCCCTCCGCGGCTCGGGGCTTCTCCTGAAGCCCCTGCCTGGCACCTTTCCGCCGCCGCCGTCGGATCCTGACCAATCTCCATCCTGCAGGTAAACAGGCAATCCCTTGGAGAGCCTGCCTCAGTGCGGAGAAGCCCCCTCCCCGCCCCCTGCCCGCCACGGCTCGGGGCTTCTCCTGAAGCCCCTGCCTGGCACCTTTCCGCCGCCGCCGTCGGATCCTGACCAATCTCCATCCTGCAGAATTCATTCCTTCAAAGAACTCCCTGAGGTCCTCCCTTTCCCCCACTTCCCACTGCCGTCTGGGTCTCCCGAGTTTCTGAAGTCACTCCCTGCTCGCCCGGCGCACCCCATCTCCCGAACCGGCTTGTAACTGCGCACGTCCCCCCCATCAACAGGAAGACACTGGGGGCGTGGCCTGTGTCTTAGTGGGCGGGGCCTAAAGTGGGCGTGGCCTCCTCTCAGAGCGGCCAGCGCTAACGCGGCCGCAGTTATTCTTTGCTACCTCAGCTCAATCCGTACTGTGTATTCCTTTGAAAACTCACTTTTGCGATCTCAAACATTTACGCAAATATAGCCATTAGCTTAGGCTGACAGTATAAAAGCTATCAGTGAATAAGGGAAGTTTAGCACAATCGGAGCCCCTTCTTCCCACAAAAAGGAAGAGGAATAAATAACTACAAGGTTCCAACTCTGCACTTCCGTGACAATATGAAGAAACAGCGAAAATCCCCTCCACGAAGAGAGGGAGAAGAAAAGATACTAGAAACCTCAAAAGAGTCTCCCAACATCTACGACCTCTCAGATAAACAATTCAGAGAGGAAATATGGAGGAGAGTCGACCTACTCCAAGCAACTATGGAACAGACATCCAATAAATTAAGGGAGGAGATGAATCAAGCGCTGGAATGGTCTACCAAGAAAATACAGGAAGAAATGAGAGCAGAAATGAGAGCAGAAATTTCAAACCTTCGAACGGAAGTCTCACAAATAAAGCAATCGGTAGATGAAATAAAAATCTCACTAGATGCCCTCAACAGCAGAATGACTACAGCCGAAGACAGAATCAGCGAGCTTGAGGATGAGCTGCAGAAAGCTTACAGACAGCAACAAATAATGGCGAAAGACCTCAAAATGGCTATAGAGCGAATCAGAGCCCTGGGGGATGACTTCAAGAGGAACAACATAAGAATCATTGGAGTACCAGAACCACACGGAAGTAACCCCAATGAAAAAAACATAGTCAAAGACATCATCACTAAGAAATTCCCAGAGCTGGAGAAGGCAGGCGTCCAGATACAAGAAGTCCGAAGAGTGCCAGCAAAAAGAGACCCAAATAAAAAGACTCCAAGGCATATCATAGTCAGAATGGCGGATGCTGTAGATAGAGACACAATTCTACAAGTAGCAAGGTCAAAGAGGGAAATCACATACAAAGGAGCACCCCTCAGATTTACGGCTGATCTGTCAGAAGAAACCCTCCGAGCCCGAAGACAATGGTGGGACATAGTGAAAAAACTCAACGAAATAAATGCCTCACCAAGAATACTTTATCCGGCTAAACTCTCACTCAAACTCGAAGGAACCATACACTACTTCTCGGATAAACAACAGCTCAGGTCCTTCATAGACTCAAAACCAATCTTGAAAGAAGGTCTAAAGGGGCACTGTAAGACAAGGAGGAGCCCCATAAGAACAACAAATCCCACAGAAAGATGACACAAAACCACATCACAATAATCTCTCTCAATGTCAATGGCCTAAATGCACCTATCAAGAGACACAGAGTGGCTAAATGGATCCGGAAATTAAACCCAACATTCTGTTGCCTGCAAGAAACACACCTGAACAAACAGAGTAAACATAGACTCAAAGTCAAAGGATGGAAAACAATCCTCCAAGCAAACAACCCCCTTAAAAAAGCTGGAGTGGCCATCCTGGTATCCGACAACATAGATTTGAGGATGAAAAAGATCAAAAGGGACAGCGAAGGTCATTTTCTGTTTATCAAGGGATATGTACAACAGGAAGAAATCACACTCTTAAACGTATATGCTCCTAACAAACGACCGGCTAAATATTTAAAACGACTCCTAACAGACTTCAAAGAGGACATCACTAACAGCACAATTGTAGTCGGAGACTTCAATACGGCCTTATCACCTCTAGATAGATCCACAAGAACAAAACTCAACAAGGAAACACTGACCCTGAATGAAGAAATTGAAGAGAGAGGCCTAATAGACCTATACAGGGCCTTACACCCCAAAAAGAAAGAATACACATTCTTTTCCAGTGCACAAGGAACATTTTCAAAAATAGACCATGTACTGGGCCCCAGAACATACCTCAATAGAATCGGAAAAATAGAAATTGCATCAACCATCTTTTCAGACCACGATGAGCTGAAGATAGAAGCTAACCACCCACAAATACGGAAAATCAAATCAAACACCTGGAAATTAAACAATTCCATGTTGAACAATGAGTGGGTCAAGAAGGAAATCAAGGAAGAAATCAAAAGATACTTAGAAACAAATGAGAATGAAGACACGAGCTACCAAAACCTATGGGACGCAGCTAAAGCCCTGTTAAGGGGAAAATTTATAGCTCTCCAAGCATTCCTCAGGAAGGAAGAAAGGACCCACATAGATAGCTTGACTTCACGACTCAAGACCCTAGAAAAGGACCAGAAAAAGGACCCCAAACCAGACCGAAGGAAAGAAATAATAAAAATTAGAGCAGAAATTAATGACATCGAAACCAAAAAAACAATCCGAAAGATCAATGAAACAAAGAGTTGGTTCTTTGAGAAAATAAATAAGACTGATAAACCGCTAGCAAGTCTCACAAAGAAAGAAAGAGAGAAAACTCTAATAAATCGAATCAGAAATGAAAAGGGGGACATCATAACAGAAACGAGTGAGATTCAAAAGATCATTAGAGACTACTTTGAAAGTCTTTACGCCACAAAAAAGGAGAACCTAAAAGAAATGGATGGATTCCTTGATTCCTACAATCTCCCAAGACTGAAGAAAGAAGACCTGGAATACCTGAATAGACCCATCAATGTTAAGGAAATTGAAACGGTAATCAAAAACCTCCCCAAAAACAAAAGCCCAGGCCCAGATGGTTTCACTGGCGAATTCTTCCAAACATTTAAAGAAGACCTATTGCCTGTTTTCCTCAAACTTTTCCAGGAAATTGAAAAAACAGGAACTCTCCCAAACAGTTTCTATGAAGCACATATCTCCCTAATACCAAAAGCAAACAAAGACACCACTAAGAAAGAAAATTACAGACCAATTTCCCTGATGAACACCGATGCGAAGATCCTCAACAAAATACTAGCAAATAGGATCCAACAACTCATCAAAAAGATCACACATCACGACCAAGTGGGATTCATCCCGGGGATGCAAGGATGGTTTAACATTCGGAAATCAATCAACATAATCCAGCATATCAACAAAAGTAAAGATAAAAACCATATGATCATATCAATAGATGCAGAGAAAGCATTTGACAAGATCCAACATCCTTTCATGATGAAAACCCTCGCCAAAATGGGGTTTGGAGGAACTTTCCTCAAGATAGTCGAAGCCATCTATCACAAGCCTACGGCAAGCATTATCCTCAACGGGGAAAAACTAAGGGCCTTTCCTCTGAGATGAGGCACAAGACAAGGATGCCCACTCTCACCACTCCTCTTCAATATAGTACTGGAAGTACTTGCGATAGCTATTAGACAAGAAAAAGAGATTAAGGACATCCAGATAGGAAGGGAAGAAATCAAACTCTCACTATTTGCAGACGACATGATACTATATCTAGAGAAGCCTAAAACCTCTACTAAGAAACTCTTAGAAACAATAGACTTATACAGTAAAGTTGCAGGCTACAAAATCAATACCCAAAAATCCATGGCCTTCATATATGCAAACAATGAGGCAGAGGAAAGGGACATGAAAAAAGCAATCCCATTCACAATCGTGCCCAAGAAAATCAGGTACCTCGGAATCAGCTTAACCAAGGAAGTAAAAGACCTTTACAAAGAAAACTACATAACGCTACTCCATGAAATCAAAGAGGACATGAGGAAATGGAAACATATACCCTGCTCGTGGATAGGGAGAATAAACATTGTCAAAATGGCAATACTTCCCAAAGCATTATACAGATTTAATGCGATCCCTATAAGGATACCCATGACATTATTCAAAGAAACGGATCAAGCAATCCTAAAATTCATATGAAACAACAAACGTCCACGGATAGCTAAAACAATTCTTGGGAAAAAGATGATGGGAGGCATCACCATCCCCAAACTCAAACTTTACTACAAAGCAGTAACAATTAAAACAGCATGGTACTGGAACAAAGGCAGAGCCGTAGACCAATGGAACAGGGTGGAATATCCCTACACACAACCCCAAATGTATGACCATCTAATCTTTGATACGGGAGCAAGAGATGTGAAGTGGAGCAAGGAAAGCCTCTTTAACAAATGGTGCTGGCACAACTGGACAACCACATGCAAAAAAATGGGTTTAGACCTTGACCTGACACCATGCACAAAAGTCAGATCAAAATGGATTAAAGACCTCAACATTAGACCACAAACCATAAGGTACATTGAAGACAAGGTCGGCGAAACCCTCCACGATATTGAAGATAAAGGTATCTTCAAAGGTGACACGGAACTAAGCAATCTAGTAAAAACAGAGATCAACAAATGGGACTACATTAAACTAAAAAGCTTCTGCACCGCAAGAGATACAGTGACCAGAATACAAAGACTATCCACAGAATGGGAAAGGATATTTACACAATACCCATCAGATAAGGGGTTGATATCAATGGTATATAAAGCACTGGTTGAGCTCTACAAGAAGAAAACATCCAACCCCATCAAAAAATGGGGCAAAGAAATGAACAGAAACTTTACCAAGGAAGAAATACGAATGGCCAAAAGGCACATGAAAAAGTGCTCTGCATCACTAATCATCAGAGAGATGCAGATCAAAACAACCATGAGATACCACCTCACACCACAGAGACTAGCACACATCCAAAAGAACAAAAGCAACCGCTGTTGGAGAGGATGTGGGGAGAAAGGGACCCTTCTTCACTGCTGGTGGGAATGCCGACTGATTCAGCCCTTCTGGAAAACAATTTGGACGACTCTCAAAAAATTCGATATTGAATTCCCATTTGACCCAGCAATACCACTGCTGGGAATATATCCCAGAGAGGCAAAAAAGTACAATCGAAACAACATCTGCACATGTATGTTCATCGCAGCACTGTTTACAATAGCCAGAATCTGGAAAAAACCCGAATGCCCCAGAACGGATGACTGGTTGAGGAAACTTTGGTACATCTATACAATGGAATACTATGCAGCTGTTAGAAAAAAGGAGGTCAAGAATTTTGTAGTTAAGTGGATGGGCATGAAAAGTTTCATGCTGAGTGAAATGAGTCAGAAAGAGAGAGACAGACATAGAAAGACTGCACTCATCTATGGTATATAGAATATCAGAGTGGGAGACTAACACCCAAGAACTGTAGAAATAAGTACCAGGAGGTTGACTCCATGGCTTCGAGGCTGGCCTCACGTTCCGGGGAAAGGTCAACTCAGAGAAGCGATCACCAACTACATTGTAGTCGAAGGCCATGTGGGGGAAGGGAGTTGCGGGCTGAATGAGGGCTAGAGACTGAGCACAGCGGCCACTCAACACCTTTATTGCAAACCACAACAGCTAATTAGAGAGAGAAAACAGAAGGGAATGCCTTGCCACAGTGGCAGGGTGGGGTGGGGGGGAGATGGAATTGGGGAGGGTGGGAGGGACACTGGGTTTACGGGTGGTGGAGAATGGGCACTGGTGAAGGGATGGGTTCCCAAACTTTGTATGAGGGAAGTATAAGCACAAAAGTGTATAAATCTGTAACTGTACCCTCACGGTGATTATCTAATTAAAAATAAATAAATTTAAAAAAAAAAAAGAAATGATTCCTGTTCTGAAGTCCTGGGTCCAAACTTTGTCTTCCATGTGACAATAGTATTTATAATTTGACCCCTTCTCATCTAAAAAATGGACTTCTAGGCATTTTAGGAATCATTTGTAGATTCAAGGAAAATAGCATAGAATGAAACTCTGGAGCCATGGAGAGAGAGACAGAGAGACTCATCAAAGAATTGAGAACTCTTGTTTTATTATAATCAAGTGGCTTCTAATCTAGAGAATAGGAAAGCAACTTCGATAAAACCATACTACCTATTCCCTAGAGAAAAGTTCAGAATTGATATTTGATGGAATGCTCTGCTTAGCTGGGATAACAGCTCTCGCAAATGATAAGAGACATAGCAGATGAATTGGATATTCAGAGAGGCCCTTCCTACGTGGTTTTTTCCCTCCTACTTGGTTTAAATTCTCCATAAAATACCAACTCGTTACTGCATCATTTTCTGATCGCCACCATGCAGTTTAAGATCTTTTTCCACATTTTGCTTCTACTCACTTTCCAAGAACTCGGAGCAGAAGCATCATTCTGTGAGTATAAAATTGGGGAACTTAAAGGGAATAGGGAATAAGAGGGGAAACAGAAGCACAAAGAAAGTCATTTTGTTATTTCATAGAAACTGCGTCAATTCTACTCATCAAATACATGTTGGGCCAAATAAGGTGCCAGGAAGCAAATATAAAAATGAGCTTCTGTCAGTGAGCAAAATGCAAGGTCCAGGGCCATAGCAATAATACGGCAGGTAGGGCATTTTCCTTGCATACATTTGGGCAGGGTGTGATCCCCAGAACCACATAGGACCCATGAGTTGGCCACAGTGATCCCTGAGCTCAGAGCCAGGAGTAATCCTTAAGTGCCACAGGTATGACTCCCTGGACTGCCAATAAAATCAAAAGGAAAACAAAATGACAGACCCAGTTCTGTGAGAATAATGTATCTGGGAGAAAAATAGAAAATACTGGATGCTAAAGAGCTCCAAAAGAGGAAAATGAAGTGAGACTGCGAGGAGGAGAAATAGACTCCAGTCCTGTAGGGGAATAAGGACAGAAGAGGGAAAGGAGAACAGAAGAGCTATAATGGAAAGTGAGAGGCTTAGTTTAGCCAAGTCACACGTACTTGTAAGGTAAGGCCTCTTCCAGGACTACTTTCCTCAAGTTTAGAAAATGTCCATGGAATCACTATGACAATAATAGTTGGAAATGATCGCTTCGGATAAGATTTGAGCACTGATATGTACTAAATGTAGACCAAAGACCTAACATGATGGCCTCTTAGTATTTGTAATGAAAATCATAATGCCCAAATTTAGAGATACGGAAAGAAGGATTGTACCTCAAACAGAGGCAGGGAGTAGGATACAGTGGGGGTGGCAAGAAAGACACTGGGAAAAATGGTGGTGGAAAATGTGCACTGGTGGAGGGATGGGTGCTCGAGCATTGTGTGACTGAAATGTAATCTTGCGAGTTTGTAACTGTATCTCACGGTGATCCAATAAAACTTATTTTTATAAAAATTTTAATGAATTGAGTGGGGCTGGAGCGATAGTACAGCGAGAAGGGCGTTTGTCTAGCACGCAGGCAACCTGAGTTTGATTCCCTAGAGCACCACCAGAAGCAATTTCTTAAGTGCAAAGCCAAGAGTAACCTCTATGCATTGCAGGTTTTGACCCAAATAGCAAAAAAAAGAAAAAAATGAATGAATAACCAGAAATTCTGCATCAATATATTAGAGAAGAACCCAGAGGAAACCCTCCCGAATTAAAAAAGCAAAAGGCACTAAAAATAGAATCAGAAAAAAGAAATAAAAATATTATTGAAGAATAGAGACAGGGAAATGGATTCTTCAAATGTACAAAACATAGTGTCATTCCCGCTGAAAACACACGCAGTCCGTGAACAGGTGCACACACCAGTTGATAAAGAAGAAATTGTTTTTCTCATTGCAGATGAGAGGAAACTGGGTGGTCTTTAGTTTTAATGACATGGATGGGCAGAGGGTCAGGTCTGAGAAAATTAGAAGCAGCAGAACCTCAGCCCTGCAGCATCCCCTGGAAGAGTCCAAGACCGGGGGCTGCCATGACTCAGGTGTCTGACAACCATCCCCAAATGTCCCACTCTACACCTCATCTGGACTGACAGTTGGTGGGTGAACGGTGGTTGGGAGGGACACATGGGCTAGGTGGGACAGAGATGAGCTCTGCTACTACGGAAATTCTCATGGATGTTCTCAGGGCCCTGGCATACGGGTTCTACAAGAAAGGTAATCGTTCTCCTCTCTCTACCACCCTGTCTCTTTATAGTTCAAAGACCTAGACCATAGATAGAAAAGTGCTCATTTCCTATGGATTCTGGGACTTGTACAGGGGTATTCTCCAGATGGAATTACAATGCAAAAGCTGGGCGTTGTTTGGAATTTATCTTTGGAGGCTGTGACGGCAATGACAACATCTTTTTAATGAAAGAAGACTGTGAGAAAGAGTGCAAGAAAAGCAAGAATTGATGTGAACATATCCTCCCTGGAGTAAATACTCTATGATAACTAAAAGATTTTGCTGTGAATAAGTGAAATCTCTTCTATCCAAATTCATTCTCCCTTCATGGTGCCTACATTCACTAACCTCTGTGCCAACAACCTTTACAAATACTGCGGGTATATTGAAAACCTCAGACCTTCTGTGTCAAATACATACCAACATACATATAATACACTGGGGAAACTTAAAGTGTTCATTCATCCACGCTTAGTCAGAGTGACATCTGAGCCCACAGAAAAGAAAACCTTAAAGGAAAAGAGTGAAAGGTGAAAATCTTTAGAAACATTCTGACAAGGATGAAATATGTGGACTGGAGCGATAGCACAATTGATAGGGCATTTGCCTTGTACAAGGCCGATCCGGGATCGAATCCTCTGTCCCTCTCGGGCAACCCTGCAAGCTACTGAAAGTATCCAGTGCACATGGCAGAGTGTGACAAGCTAACCATGACGTATTCAATATGCCAAAAGCAGTAGCAACAAATCTCACAATGGAGACGTTACTGGCGCCCACTGGAGCAAATAGAATACCGTGCTACATAATAACATTCATTAAGTAGCTAATGTGATAAATCAAAAAACAAAGGAGCTGACTGTCCCATTTTCTATTTCCATCCTCACAGAGAGGCCAATTCTGTTCATACCTGTATCATATAATTGAGGGATTTTTATAAATTAAATCACAGTGAGGTATAGAATAACAAAGTTGTTCAAGATCTGAGTCTCAGTTCTATCACATCCAACACTCATCCTAATTGAAGGAATTAAAGTTCAGAAAGATCAACTACTTGTCCAAAATCTCAAACTTCTGAAAGGAAACTGGTGATCGAATCAAAGTTAGACTCTGGAACGCACATTCTCAGCAGTTCCCCACCAGGCTGTAGTCAGAGTCAATTCTATGCAGGAGAGCCCAAGCTCTGCTCGCCTCTCCTTCCTGGAACACCAGCAGCACACACATCCGCAGAGTTGGCGCTGGGCTGCTATATGTAGGCAACCAAACCATTCACGGTTTTGTAAGCCAAGGTGCCTATAATTAAATTGAAATGCACGTACACAAAGTCTGAGGTGGCACTCACTTCGAGAGACCGGGACGAAGCCAACACAGTGCTGAGGACAGGCTGTTTTCTGAATTCCATTCCCGTGTCCTGCCGTCTGCCAGAGTCAAGCAGAAACTCAACCATTAACTGAGAAGATGACTACATTCTCACTGCCTCTCTGGGCTCTCAAATGCACATTCAGTCCCAAGGCCAACTACACACAGATAGTTAAAAATCCTTCCCTTTTTCCCTACACATGAAAATCATTGTTACACACATGACACACACATACACAAATACACACGACAGAGATAGACAGAAAATGATGACTTCTATAAGCCACTATGATTTGGATTACCTTGTTAAGAAGTATGACAGTGGATAACTAACAGATGCAATAATCAATATGAATTGATGATTCTCAGTTGTGGTTCTCAGAAGTCCCTAGCTCTACTATGTATAAGACCACGGAGAAAACCACCACCAAAAGACATGATGTGGTTCATTTAAGAAACCAAGATATCCTTAGCCAGTTTTGGTATTTATTTCTATAGATAACATACATACATTCATATATATGCATATATATACACACACATATAAAGATCATCGTTTCTTTCCCAGTTGCAGGGCTCAAGGATCTCTCTGCTCCCACATGACCCCATTCTGTCTATTTGGAACATAGCAGCAGATAGTCCTTTAAGTTTTTCTAAGAAACGGACCCTGACACATTTCCTTAAGGAGAATTAGCAAACCCAATGTTCTGAGGGTCATTTCCTTAAACACTCTGCCCACACAGGGTCAGGAAGGCAAATTCATCTGCATTGTCATAACTATCTATTGCACTTTCAGACTGTGGAAACTCTGGAAACCAAAAATCCATTGCAGCAACTCTACCCCAAGTCAAGTTAGCGTTATATCTCACTCCCCCACAGGGAGACCCAATTAGCACCTCCAGGTGACACCTTCAAACCACAAATGCTAAATATTTGATTTATTTTTATGTTAAATATTTTAGTAGGTATTTGAGGCAGGAAAACAACCTAAGGCAGGAATGAAGCACACAACTAAGGACACCTCCTGGGAAATGAGATTTTTACTTCTTATTTTGTGTCATACCTGATGCTATGAGGGCTTACTCCTGGCTCTGTATCAGGGTCACTTCTGGAAGTACTTGGGGATGCTTGGCACCATATCTGGTACCAAGGAATGAACCAGCGTCCATTGCATGCACAGTTAGTGACTTCCCTACTGGAATAACTCTCCAGACCCCAACACTTCATTTTTGGAAAGTAACAAAACCTAGAAGTTACTTTCTCTGCAATACATTTGTTGGTCCAAAAGCAGCATGTGTGCATCCTTGTGGTGATGCTTCCATGAGAAGTGAGGGCTAATAGGACACTGGATGGACCCAGAATTAATGAAGAACCTACAGAATTTTCTAAGAATAGAAAAATCTTCAGCAAGAAAAAAGAAAGTTCTGATAAGATTCTTTTTTTGCTTTTTGGGTCACACCCGACAATGCACAGGGGTTAATCCTGGCTCTACACTCAGGAATTACTCCTGGCAGTGCTCAGGGGACCATATGGGATGCTGGGAATCGAACCCTGGTCGGCTGTTGCAAGGCAAATGCCCTACCCGCTGTACTATCGCTCCAGCCCCTGATAAGATATTTTTAAAATCACAAAAAGTTCAAAAACTTTTTCCTTGACATCTCTCTGGCATGAGATTCTTCTCTTCACTTAAAGTCCCAAAACAGGCAGTTTGAAATGTCCCACAAAACACATTTTGAAACGTAAAGCAGACTTTCCACTGCATTCCACTAAACCTGAGAAACCTCAGAGCAGAGGTCAGGATGGTAGTGTTTGGGTTTACTGGACCAGGCCTCACTTCCACCAGCTACTTCCCTGATGAGGTCAGCAGAAAGTCAAGAAGGAGGCCTGTGGCTCTTTCTCTTGCTCTTGACACCCATGTTCCCTCACCAAGTGTTGGAAGGATTTGTCCTCAGCAAAGAATAAAGAACACAAAAGCAGCAAATATGTGGATAAATATAGGATAATATGTATGCCTGCACATGTCTTAATTTACTTTCTTAAGGAAATTATGTTCACAGGAACTGGAGATGGATCCTTCAAAATATGTGCCTGAATTGGAAGCACAAAATCATGAACTTAGTTTCCAGGGTCATATGCTCTGAACTGGCTCTAAATTCAAGGTCGCCCAATACAGCCTTACCCCGGGATGTATGTGCACACCACAACTAAAATGTGGGACTCCCGTAAGGTACCACTGAAAAATATGTATTGACCTCTGCTCATCAGTGTAAGAAAATCACCAGCAAAGGAAATTTTTTTAAAAAGGTGATGTTTCTTTAAAACATTCATAATAGTGCAGTTTTCAAGATACAACATAAGAATTGAATATGAATGTATATGAATGTGACACAATACAAGATGAGGGGGAAGGAAATAAAGCTACAAGGTATCAGGTTTCTATATTTTATCAGAATTATGTCTAAATATTCAGAACCTACATCCAATACCATGGCCATCCTCAGCTTAAGAGCTCCAGGATCTCTCTGCCATAGCAGACCCAGTTTCTGTATTAGAAAGATTCTCATTCATGAATATTTAAGACACATATATCCTGATAGAACTTTACCAAATTACACAGTCCATCCCATTTCTTAAAAATGGGGGGTAGGATGAGTAGAAACTTTATGAAACTTGACATAAAGATGGCAAAAAATATATGAAAAAATGATCTACATTACTTCACCAAAGGAAGATGCTAGTCAAAGAAACAAGGTATATCACCTTACGCCAATAGGATTAGCACATATAGCAAAGCCCAAAGATAACTATGGTTGGAGAGAATTTGAGGGAAAAGGTATCCTCATTCACTGCTGTAGATTCATCCAGTCATTTTGGAAAAATATATAAAAACGCATCTCAACACTAGGAACTGAGTTCTCATGTGACCCAGCTATTCTGATTTTGGATATATACCACAAGTATCCCAAAAATCTTTTCAGAAAAGACACTTGCAGTTTATGTTCATAGCAGCATGAGTCACAATTGCCAAAATCTCAAAACAACCTAAATGCCGAAGAACAAATGACTGGATAAAGAAACTATGTTACACACGCACAATGGGATATGACTTAGCTTTAAGAAAAAAAATATATCTATATAGAATCAAACAATTTGCCAACGTGGAAGAATCTGGATACTATTAAATTGGGTGAAGTTAGTCAGAAAGAGAGGGTCAGACACAGAATGATCTTACTCCTATGTGAGATACAAAAAAACAATGCAAGGGAATAATAGATGACCTAAAGCAATAGAAATTTTGAAAGGAGCTTCAGTAGGATTCCAGATTCAAGTTGAGGGCATGGAGTAACAATGCGAAGATTGTGAAAGGAAGTTGACACTCTGGAGAAGTGAGTGGTGCTCTACTGTGATATATACAAAAAATTACATTTAACAGTGTTATAAAATACAGTGTATAAAACAAAACTAAACAATATGCCTGTTCAAGAAGGCAGACTGAGGGGAGAAGGAAGGAACCTGAGGACACTGGTAGAGGGAAGCTGACACTAGTGGTGGGGTTGGAATTGGAAGATAGTATGCCTGAAACTCTAATATAAATAGTTTACAAAATCACAGTGACTCCAAAAGAATTTTTAAGTTCTGCTTCATCCACCCCAACCAGATTCCCATCCAGAGGGAATAAAATCCCTAAGTCGACAGTCATTGAATCCATAGAGCACCAGTGTACATCCAGGATATAGAAAGTCGTGGCAGAAAAGGCCTCACTGACAGAGACACTGACTGAATGGGATGGTAATGCTATTACATAATAATTGTAACATAACTTCCGTAGGTCCTGCCTTCCTTCTCTAGATGCAAAACCAAAGAAAACCGTGAGGCTTAGAGTTGTTGGTAAGATCATAAGAGATGATGAATGCCCTGTGCACAATGCAATGGAATGAAGGGAAGATTAGTGTTCTGGGAAAAAAGAGAGTACAAGATATACCACATCCTAATCTCAGCCACTAAAATGAAAAATTTATTAGGACACAATATCCAGAAACAATATCAATCTGACCTCCATGCACTATTAATTTCTTGGGTCTGTTGAAAATATTTCATTATCAAAGCTATTTTTAAATTTTTTTCAATTTTTATTAAAAAGGCTCTTCACACGATACCTGTCTGAATGCACAGTTCCATCCAATTGAAAAACCAGCAAGACCATCCTGTTGTACAGAAAGGGACACATCCACAACGTTGGCAACTCTTGCCCAATCTGCCTGTTTTCCATCGATTACAAGTTATTCACTCCTGTCATCCTCAATAGAATAGGCAGAACACTAGGTGAAGGACACCCATGAGAGCAAGCTAGGCTTCAAAAAGGGTTCAGCACAATTGACCATATCCACATGGTGATCAAGCTCATTGATGTCATATGAGAGTTCAGGATGCCGCTCTGCCTAACATTCGTTGATTTCAAAAAAGGCCTTTGAGGCACATGAAAAAGTGCTCTACATCACTAATCATCAGGGAGATGCAGATCAAAACAACCATGAGATACCACCTCACACCACAGAGTCTAGCACATATCCAAAAGAATAAAAGCAAGCACTGTTGGAGAGGATGTGGGGAGAAAGAAACCCTTCTACACTGCTGGTGGGAAAGCCGACTAGTTCGACCTTTTTAGAAAACAATATGGACGATTCTCAAAAAACTAGAGGTTGAGCTCCCATTTGAACCAGCAATACCACTGCTAGGAATATATCCCAGAGGAGCAAAAAAGTATAGTGGAAATGACATCTGCACTTATATGTTCATCGCAGCACTGTTTACAATAGCCAGAATCTGGAAAAAACCTGAGTGCCCTAGAACAGATGACTGGTTGTAGAAACTTTGGTACATCTATACAATGGAATACTATGCACCTGTTAGAAAATATGAGGTCATGAAGTTTACATATAAGTGGATCAGTATGGAAAGTATCGTGCTAAATGAAATGAGTCAGAAAGAGAGAGACAGACATAGAAAGCTTGCACTCATCCGTGGAATATAGAATAATAGACTAGGAGACTTACAGCCAATAATAGTAGAAATAAGTACCAGGAGGTTGACTCCATGGGTTGGAGCTGGTAACCCATTCTGGGCAACTCAGAGAATGGAACACCAAGTAAAATGTGGTCGGAGGTCATGCGGGGGAAGGTTGATGCGTGCTGAATGTAGACTAGAGCCTGGACACGATGGCCACTCAACATCATTGTAGCAAACCACAGCACCTAATTAGAGCGAGAGAACAAAAGGGAATACCCTGCCACAGTGGCAGGGTGTGAGGGGGAGATGAAATTGGGGAGGGTAGGAGGGATGCTGGGTTTATTTGGGTGGAGAATGGGCACTGGTGAAGGGATGGGTTCTCGAACTTCGTATGAGGGAAACATGAGCACAAAAATGTATAAAACTGTAACTGTACCCTCAAAAAAATAAAATAAATAAATAAATTTAAAAACTCTAAAAAAGTTTTTTTTTAATTTATTTATTTTTAATTAGAGAATCACCGTGAGGGTACAGTTACAGATTTATACACTTTTGTGCTTATACTTCCCTCATACAAAGTTTGGGAACCCATCCCTTCACCAGTGCCCATTCTCCACCACCCGTAAACCCAGTGTCCCTCCCACCCTCCCCAATTCCATCTCCCCCCCCCACCCCACCCTGCCACTGTGGCAAGGCATTCCCTTCTGTTTTCTCTCTCTAATTAGCTGTTGTGGTTTGCAATAAAGGTGTTGAGTGGCCGCTGTGCTCAGTCTCTAGCCCTCATTCAGCCCGCAACTCCCTTCCCCCACATGGCCTTCGACTACAATGTAGTTGGTGATCGCTTCTCTGAGTTGACCTTTCCCCGGAACGTGAGGCCAGCCTCGAAGCCATGGAGTCAACCTCCTGGTACTTATTTCTACAGTTCTTGGGTGTTAGTCTCCCACTCTGATATTCTATATACCATAGATGAGTGCAGTCTTTCTATGTCTGTCTCTCTCTTTCTGACTCATTTCACTCAGCATGAAACTTTTCATGCCCATCCACTTAACTACAAAATTCTTGACCTCCTTTTTTCTAACAGCTGCATAGTATTCCATTGTATAGATGTACCAAAGAAAAACTCTAAAAAAGTTTAAAAAAATAAAGAAGGCCTTTGATTCTGTTGAGACTGAACTGATAATCGAAGCCCTAGCTGAACAGCATATTCAAACTTAGTCCAGCAAGATCCTCGGCGAGCTCTATTACGGATTCACCACCAGAATCTCACCACTCTACAAAAAAGTGTTCATTTATGTAAAGAGAGGGGTTCAGCAGGGTGACACCGTTTCACCGAAACTCTTCAGTGCCACCCTGCAAAACATCATGCGATGACTGGAATGGGAAAGATTGGGAGTGAAGATAGACGGTCGGCAACAACACCACCTCCACTTTGATGATGACATCGTTCTCCTAACACCAAATATCACCCAAGCAGTACAAATGCTTGCGGACTTCGACCATGAGTGTGGGAAGATCGAACTAGAGTTGAATCTCAGGAAGACAATGTTCATGAGAAACAAACTAGTTCCTTATGTCTCATTAACCTTCAAAGGAATGAACATCTCCGAATACAATAGTTATGTGTATCTAGGTCGAGAACTCAACATGACAAATGACCTGGCACCTGAACTGTGCAGGAGGAAGAGAGCGCATGGAACATCTTCAAGTGCATGGAAGAAGTGGTTAAGAGGATGAAGAACCCCAGCTTCGGGCACATATTTTCGACTCAAAGGTTTTTCCTGCACTAACATAGGCTTCACAGACCTGGGCCATGAGCAAACAGGATAAGAATGTTATTTGTGCATCCCAACAAGCAATGGAAAGAGCCATGCTAGGAGTACCACATTTCACTCAAGTGAGAGAAGGAATCAAGAGGTCCAACCTCCGTTGACCGTCAAGAATCATGGATGCTGTCTCGTTTACCAAGGGGTTGAAAATAAAATGGGCCAGACACGTAATGCAATACAGAAATGACCACTAGGCTAGAGCTGTTACCAACAGGATTCCACAGAACGTCAAAAGACCGCATGGCTGCCCACCTACAAGATGTCAGATTTCTTCACCAAGACCCTGAAAAATGGTTTGAGTTTCTTCGTGATTCTAGAGTGAGCAGACTGCATTGGGCTACACTAGAAGGTTACAGGGATGAAAGCAGACGTTACTGGCGCCCGATCGAGGAAATCGATGAATAATGGGATGACAAGTGATATACGTGATTAAAAATTGCATGATTTACAAAGTTACAGGTAGTTTGATTTAGGCATAAAATACTTCAATACCAATCCCTCCACCAGTGTTCCCAAATATCCTGCTCACCCCATCCTACATTATACAGACACATGACAAAGTTTCCAAGACTGACACTTAGATTCCATGTTCTCAGTTCTGTCAAGTCTGTGTTTTAGATATATGACTAGACCTCACACTCCTATCACTGGCCTAACAAAAGCCCTGAAGCCTATTGACCCATTACTTCTAGTTCTCTTCTGCCCTCTTCTTTTTCTTCTTTCTCTGTCCCCCTCCTTCTAAACAATGAAGGCTCCCAGATATTAGAAATGATTCCTGTTCTGAAGTCCTGGATCCAAACTTTGTCCTCCAGGTGACAATAGTATTTTTGGTTTGAATTTTTCTTATATACAAAATGGACATTCTAGACCCCATGGAATCATGTGTAGATTCAAGGAAAATAACATAAAATGAAACTCTGGAGCCAGAGAGAGAGAGAGAGACTCACCAAAGAATTGAAAACTCTTATTTTATTTATAATCAAGCAGCTCCTAATCTAAAGAATAGGAAGGAAACTTGATAAAATCATATTACCTATTTCCTGGAGAAAAGTTCTAAATTGATATTTGGTAGAAAGCTCTGCTTAGCTGGGATAACATCTCTCACAAATGATAAGAGATATAGCAGATGAATTGGATATTCAGAGAGGCCCCTCCTACTTGATTTACATTCTCCATAAAATACCAACTCGATACTGTGGTCATACACAGATCACCACCATGAAGTTTAAGATACTTCTCCACCTTTTTCTTCTCGTCACTCTCCTAGGACTTGAAGCAGAAGCATCAAAGGGTGAGTATGGAATCTGGGAGATAAAAGGAAATAGAGAATAAGAGGGAAAACAGAAGCACAAAGAAAGTCCATTTCTTATTTCATAGGTAGTGAGTCAATTCTATTCATCAAATACAGGTTCAACTCAAATAATATGCCAGGAAATAAATTTACAGATGAGATTCTGTCAATGAGCAAATTGCCAGGTCCAGGGCCATAGCAAGAGCACAGTGGGTAGGGCATTTTCCTTGCATGCAGTTGAGCAGGGTGTGATCCCCGGAACCCCATAGGACCCATGAGTTGGCCAGACTGATCCCTGAGCTCAGAGTCAGGAGTAATTTTTGAGGACCACACGTGAGACTCCCTGCTCTGCGTCCCAATAAAACCCAAATGAAAACAATATGACAGACCCAGGTTTGTCAGATCAATGTACCGGTAAGATAGAGAGAAAATACTGTATGGTAAAGTGCTCTGAAAGGGGAAGAGGAAGTGAGACTTTGAAATGGAGAAGTAGACTCTAATCCTGAAGGGGAACAAAGACAGAAGAGGGAAACGAGAACAGAAGAGCTGTAATGGAACATTGGCAGGCTTAGTGTAGCCAAATCACACCAACTTATAATGTAAGGCCTCTCCCAGGACGACTTTCCTCAATTTAAAAACTGCCCATTGAACCACTATGACAATAGTAGTTGGAGATGATCGCTTCTGATAAGATTTAAGCTCTGATACGTACTGAAAATAGACCAAGGACCTAACATTAATGCCTCTTACTATTTTTACTGGAAATCATAATACCCTAAGTTTGAGAGAGGGAGCGAAGAATTGTACCTGCGACAGAGGCAGGGAGTAGGATCAGTGGGGATGGCAAGAAAGACACTGGGAACAATAGTGGTGGAAAATGTGCACTGGTGGAGGGATGGGTGCTCGAGCATTGCGTGACTGAAATGTAATCTTGCAAGTTTATAACTATATCTCAGGGTGATCCAATAAAACTTAATTTTAAAAAAAAATTTAATGAATTGGGTGGGACTAGATTGTTAGTACAGCAGGAAGGGCATTTGTCTAGTACGTCGCCAACCTGGGTTTGATTCCCAGTATCCGATAAGGTGCCTCGAGCACCGCTAAGAGCAATTCTTGAAGTGCAAAGCCAGGAGTAACATCTGAGCATTGCAGAGTGTGACCCAAAAAGCTAAAAAAAATGAATGCTGTTGGTAGGTAAAGGGATATGCATGATAACCTTTTGTATCTATATTGTAAGTGATAATGACCAAATGGAGAGAGAAAGAAAGAAAAAGAAAGAGAGATAGAAGAGAAGTGTCTACAATAGACGCTGGCAAGGGTATGGAACTGCTTAGGAAACAGAAAGGTAACAGAAGACATAAGAGGTAGGAAAAACACTGGAAAAAGGACGAGTGTTTAAAACCAAGTTTGTACTGTGCATCTCATGGTGATTCCACGAAAAAAATAAGGAAGGAAGGAAGGAAGGAAGGAAGGAAGGAAGGAAGGAAGGAAGGAAGGAAGGAAGGAAGGAAGGAAGGAAGGAAGGAAGGAAGGAATAAACTGCCCAAGGAAATGGTGAAGTGAAATATACATCTTAAACAACCCACTGACATGAGAACAGCAGGACTTTCCAAGATTTGTGAATAATCAGAAGACTCCCTTGAAAACACATTTTGAAATAAGCTATTATAAAACGTATACTTTCTGTATAATTCAAAGACATAGAAGAATGACGAGAAACCAGAATTTCTCTAATCCTTCGCATTGTTGTTGTGGCCACATGCGCTGATACTCAGAGCTTACTGGTGGCACTTCACTCTTTAACGGTACTCAAGGGACCATATAGAATGCCAGAGATAGGACCCAGGTAGTCTGCGTGCAAGACAAGCACCCTCCACAGTTTCCTTTCTCTCCAGCCCAGCTTTGTTACATCTTCCCTGCAGACACCATCAGGTTTGTCACTCAGACGAGTAGCCTAGCTCACTGCAGGTACACATACTCATAAAACTATAAGCTATAAACTCTGATATAAAATGAGATGTTAAATCTTCCAATAGCCCAATAAGCAAGTAATTCTCCAGGATTCGATTTTGATCCAGCAGTAGTAACTGCAGCATCTTGTGAGAACCTTTACTGATTTGAGTCTTTCTGGGTCAGAAACTCTGAGTTTATGCCTCACATCTGCTTCAATAAGCCTTCAGAGTTTTGGAAGGACCACTCAACTTTTCAAAAACTCGCTGAGAGACAAAAAAGCGATCAATAGAACATGCACACAGGAGGAGTCAGACACTTTAGTTCTAGTTCTTGCATCCATTTTTTTTCATTGAATCACCAGAGATACACAGGTACAACGCTGTTCAGAGCCAGATTTCAGCAATACATGTTGCAATACCCATCCCTCTCTAATGCACATTTCTCATCAGCAATGGCCCAAGTTTCCCTGTCGTCACCCCGAACCCAAAGCCTGTCCTTGGCAGGTACTTTCTATGTTCCCCTCTCTCTCTCCCTCACTCTCCCTTTCTCTCCCTCCAACTCACTCTACTTCCTTTTCTCACTTTGCTCTTGGGCTATGCAATACAGATACTGACAGGTTACCATGTTTATTCCTTTACCTCCTTTCAGCACACAGTTCTTATCCAGAGTGATCATTTTCAACTATCCTTGTCATAGTGGTCCCTTCTCTAGCCTGACTGTTTCTCCCTCAGCACTTGGAGCAGGCCTCCATTCATGGAAAAATCATCTTGGCTCCTGTTTTTACTCTCCATAGGTATTAGTCTCATTATGTTTTTCATATCCCACAAAAAAGTGCACTCATTCTATGTCTGTCTCTCTCCTTCTAATTTCACTCCGCATGATTTGCTCCATGTCCATGCATTTACAAATATCACATCCCTTTTCACATGCTCCATGCCCAGAGATTATCCCTTAAGGCTATATGTACTTAACCCTACAATTTTTGATACTGTAAAATCAGATCAATGTTTTACTTAAGTTTGTTTACCAGATGATGTGTGAATCACTCAGTGTAACCTAACTTATAATAGTTTTCTGACGGGGAATTGGAGTGATAGTACAGTGGGTAGGGCATTTGCCTGGCATGCATCATCAGAGTTCCATTTCTGGTCCCCTGAACCCATCAAGAGCAATTCTTGAGTGTAGAACCAGGAATAATCGCTGAGCACTGTATGAATTCCCCACCAAAAAATATTAGATTCCTCACTTTCAGTATCTTCTTGAAATAAAACTATAATGAAGGTATATTAAATATAAAAGCGTGTTATATAGTGATGACAGAATCAATTCTGTAGCCGGCATTTTATTCCCAGTAAAGAAAGTGTAAGTCAACAGAACATAAATTTATCAACCAGCAAGCCTGCATCAATATATTAGAGAAGGACCCTAGAGGAAACCCTCCTAAATATAAAAGATCAAAACATAAGAAGATTAAGTAGCAGTCGGAATCGGTTTGTGGACATGAACTCAGGGTCCTATGGGGGCCAGGAGATGGGAGGGACTGGTCCGTCCCCTATCTCTTGAGGCCTGAGATTGCCATCACTGAACCCGTGTACCTTCACTTCTCCATGGGTTGTGGAAGTTGGTGGCCGCGGGACCATTTTAGGGGACAAGTAGAGGGACGATGCCTGTCCACATCTGAGGCTCCCTGGTGAAGTCCGACTGGCTTAAAGTCCAGATGCATCTCTGCAGAGAGATGCTCATTTCAGAGGTTCTTTTGTGTGTGTCTTCACAATCCAAAATTGCCGCCATACCTTGGGCCTAACTCCACCATCTCATGACAGACCTCACCAAGATATAATGTGTTGAAAATTCTGGTATGCGGGTTTTGTGACTGAAATCTCCATGCTTTCCCAGAGTTCTGGTGGGCTATCTCTCCCCACTTCCCAATATTTAGGAAGCACTGGCAGTCACCCCCACGAAACCAACTCCAGCACCACCATGTAAGTTCTACCACCAGTATTTTTTCAGAGACCCATAATAAACAATCTCGAAAGAGTCACTGAGCTTCCCAGCACTTCGAGCCTGTGCACTGCACACAGGACCTGATCTCAACCCAGCATCCAGAGGGCAGGGACCTTCATCCAGGTGTGCCAGTCTGTTCATTTGGCGCCAGAAGGGGCATGGCTTCTGTGGTAGTAGGCCTGGCCTCCGCTTCAGGGAAGGTCGTCGGGGTGTGGGGCAGTGACCGCTTATGCGGCCGCAGTTATTTTCCCCTGTTTTAGTACATTTGACAGGCATCCCAACCCCCATTACCTAACTTTTTGGAGACCTTCCCAGCTACCTGTAAGAGAAAAGGCAAACAAGCCACTAGCCTACTCCAATTGCGCCAAAATATCAGACCTTGACAAAGAGAAAACAGCTCTAGAGAACTGGAACATCCCACATCCATACAACCCTAACGGCATGAAGAAAGAGCACAAATCCCCACAGCAAGGAGAGGACGAATAAACAAGTCCAGAAGCCTCAGCAGGGGATTCCCACAAATATGATCTCTCCGATAAAGAATTCAGAGAAGAAATTCTGAGAATGTCCACCGAACTTAAAGAAACGGTGGAGCAATCAGCAGAGAAATTACAGGAAGATATTAGAGCAGAAATAGTAAAGTTACATTTAGAAATGTCAGGAATAAAAGACTCAGTAGAAGAAATAAAAAAACACAGTGAGTGCCCTCAACAGTAGAATGGCTACAGCTGAAGATAGAATTAGTGAGCTTGAAGATGAGCAGCAGAAAGCCCACAGGCTACAACAAACATTTGGAAAAGACCTCAAAATAACAAATCAGAGTCCTAGGTGATGATTCCAAGAGGAATAACATAAGAATCACCGAAATTCCAGAAGGACAGGGAGGCAACTCTAATGAGAAAGCCATAGCCAAAAAATTTATTGCTAAAAAATTTCCAGAGCTGGATAATAGAGACGTCCAGATCCTAGGAGCCCGAGGGGTGCCAGCTAGAAGAGACCCTAATAAAAAGACTCCAAGATATATCATAGTCAGGATGATGGATGCCATGGATAGGGACACAATATTGCAAGCAGATGGTAAAAAAAAGAAATTACATACAAATGAGCACACCTTAGATTCATAGCAGACTTATCAGAGGAAACCCTTGAATCCAGAAGACAATTGTGGGATATAGTGAAAAAACACAATGAAATGAACACCTCACTACAAATCCTCTATTCGGCTAAGGTCTCACTCAAACTCGAAGGAACCTTGCACAATTTACTGCATAAACAACAGCTTAGAAACTTCGTAGACTCAAAACCAAACTTAAAATAAGGGCTAAAGGGGCTCCTGTAAGAAAATAACCCCTACAAGCAAAACACATTCTTATAGAAAGATGGCACAAAACTCCATGACAATAATGTCTCAACGTCAATGGTCTAAATGCACCCATCAAGAGACACAGAGTGGCAAAATGGATTCAGAAACTGAACCCAGAATTCTACTGCTTACAAGAAACACATCTGAATGGTCAGAGCCAATACAAACTCAAAGTCAAAGGATGGAAAACATTCCTTCGAGCAAACAAGTCCCTCAAAAAAGCCAGAGTGGCCATACTTGTATCCGACAACATAGATTTCAGGTTGAAAAAAAGATTAGAAGGGACAGCTAAGGCCATTTCTTAAAAATCAAGGAATACATGCAGCAGGAAGAACTCACACTCCTAAATGTATATGCATCTAATGAGGGACTAATGAAATACTTAAAACAAATAACAGTGTTTTAAGTAATTCACTGCTAACAGATTTTAGAGAGGACATTGCTAGCAACACAATAGTAGTTGGAGACTTCAACTCCACCTTATCACCTCCTGATAGATCAACAAGATCAAAACTCAGTAAGGAAACACTGACCTCGAAGAAGAAATAGAGGAGAGAGGGCTAATAGATCTATACAGGGCTTTGCATCCCCATAAAAAAGAATAAACTTTCTTTTCCAATGCACATGAACATTTTCCAAAATAAATCATGGGCTGGGCCACAAAGCATACCTGCATAGAATCAGGAAGATAGAAATTGTATTAACTATCTTCTCAGATCATGATGCACTGAAGATAGAAGTTAATCATGCACAGACGCCTAGGACCAAACCATACACATAGAAATTAAATAACTCAATGTTGAACAACGAGTGTGTCAAGAAGAAAATCGAGGAAGAAATCAAAAGGTATCTGGAAACAAATCAGAATGAAGACACGAGGTACCAGAACCTCTGAGACACAGATAAAGCTGTATTAAAGGGAAAATTTATAGCTTTGCAAGCATATCTCAAGAGAAGAAAGGGCACACATAAATGTCCTGACCTCACAGCTAAAGATCTTAGAAAAGGATCAACAAATGAAGCCCAAATCAGACAAGACAAAAAAAAATAATAAAACTTAGAGCAGAGATCAATGATATGGAAACCCAAAAGAACAATCCAAAAGATCAATGAATCTAACAGCTGCACCTTTGAGAAGATAAATGGGACTGATAGACCACTAGCAAGACTCACATACAAAGAGTGAGAGAGAACTCTAATAAAACGAATCAAAAATGAAATAAGGGACATCGCAAAAGAAACCAAAGAAAATCAAAATATCATCAGAGACTACTTCAAAAGTCTGTACACCACAAAACAAGAGAATCTAAAAGAAATGGATAAATTTCTGGATTCCTATAATCTCCCAAGATTGAACCGAGAAGATCTGGAATACTTTAATAGTCCTATTAATATCAAGAAAACTGAAACTGTAATCAAAAGTCTTCCCAAAACCAAAAGCTCAGGTCCAGATAGATTCACTAGAGAATTCTTCCAAACATTTAAAGAGGACCTATTGCCAATTCTTTTCAAGCTTTTCCAGTAAATCGAGGAAACATAAATACTTTCAAACAGTTTCTATGAGGCACGTATCATCCTAATACCAAAACAAAACAGAGACACCAAAAAAAGGAAAACAACAGGTCGATATCTCTGATGAACACGGATGCGAAGATTCTCAACAAAATATTAGCGAATAAAATCCAACAACTCATCAAAAAGATCATACACCACAACCAAGTGGGATTCATCCACGGATGCAAGGATGGGTCAAAACTCAGAAGTCATTCAACATAATCCACCATATCACAAAAAGAAAAGATAAAAACCATATGATGATATCAATAGATGCAGAGAAAGAATTTGACAAGATCCAGCACCTGTTCATGATAAAAACTCTCACCAAAATGGGCATAGAAGGGAACTTCCTCAATATAGTCAAAGCCATCTACACAAGCCTATAGCAAGTATTATCCTCAAGATCAGGGTCAAGGCAAGGATGCCCACTCTCACCACTACAGTTCAATTATAGTACTGTAAGTACTTGAAATAGCGATTAGGCAAAAAAAAGACAGTAAGGGCATCCAGAAAGGAAAGGAAGAAATCAAGATCTCACTATTCACAGATGATATATTATATTTAGAGAACCTCAAAACCTCTACGAAGAAATTCCTCGAAACAATAGACTCGTATAGAAAAGTCGCAGGCAATAAAATCAATACCCAAAACTCCGTGGCTTTCCTATATGCAAATCATGAGAGAGAAGAAAGTGATATGAAAAAAAACCCCGTTAACAATCATGCCTCAGAAAATCAAGTACCTCAGGATAAAATTCCTAAAGAAGTGATGGACCTGTACAGAGAAAATTACAAAACGTTACTTCACGATATAAAAGAGAATGCGAGGAAATGGAAGCACATCCCCTGTTCATGGATTGGGAGAATTGACATTCTCAAAATGGCATTACTTCCCAGAGCATTATACAAATTCATTGCGATCCCTAGAAAGATACCCATGACATTCTTCAAGGAAGCGGACCACACACTTTTAAAATTCATATGGAACAACAAACCCCATGAATAGATAAAGCAATTTTGGGGGAAAAGAACATGGGAGGCTTAAACGTTTAAATGTCAGTTATACAATGCTTGAATACCCATCCCTTCACCAGTGCTCATATTCCACCACCAAGAATCCCAGTATAGCTCCACCCTGAAAACTTTGTAACTTTGTAACTTTCCACAATAAAAAATTAAAAAAATAAATAAATAAAATTAAAAAAAAGAAAGAAAGAAAGAAAGAAAGAAAGAAAGAAAGAAAGAAAGAAAGAAAGAAAGAAAGAAAGAAAGAAAGAAAGAAAGAAAGAAAGAAAGAAAGAAAGAACATGGGAGGCATCGCCTTCCCCGACCTCAAACTCTACTACTATGTGGTAATAATTAAAACTGCATGGTATTGCAACAAAGGCAGAGCAGTAGACCAATGGAACAGGGTAGAATATCCTTACATAAACCCTCAAATATATGATCATCTAATCTTTGATACGGAGCATGAAATGTAAAGTAGAGCAAGGAAAGCCTCTTTAACTAATGGTGCTGGCAACACTGGACAATAGCAGCAAAAAAATGGGCTCAGACATTTTTTTTAATTTTTTGAATTTTATAGAATCACCGCAAGACAGTTACAAGCTTTCGTGTTTGGGTTACAATCTCACAATGATCAAAAACACACATCCCTCCACAAGTGCACATTAACCACCACCAATATGCCCGGTAAACCCTCCCTTTCCCACCCTCCCCCTGCCTCTATGGCAGAAAATATTCCCCATACTATCTCTCTATTTGGGGACATTATAGCTTGCAACACGGAAACAGAGAGAGCATCCTGTTTGGTCCGTTATCTACTTTCAGCATGCATCTCCCATCCTAACTGTTTCCTCCAGCCATCATTTTCTTACTAATCTCTTTTCTATTCCATCTGCCTTCACCCCTCCGCTCATGAATCAATCTTCCAGCAATGGTGCAGTCCCCCTGGCCCTTGTATCCACTGACTTGGGTGTCAGCCTCATGTGATGTTATTTTATACTCCACATATGAGTGCAGTCAAAATGGGCTCAGACTTATACCTAACACCATGCACAAATGTCAGATCAAAATGGATGAAAAACCTCAACATTAGACCAGAATCCATAAGGATTGACACAAGGTCGGCAAAACCCTCCACGACATTGAAGCTACAGGTATCTTCAAAGAGGACTCACCAATGGCCAGGAAAGTGGAAACAGAGATAATTAAATGACACTACCTTAAACTGAGAAGCTTCTGTTCTACAAAATATACAGCAACCAGAATACAAAGACAGTTTACATAATTGGAAAAGATATTCACCCAATACTATGTGATAAGGGGTTTATATAAAGGATTTATAAAGAACTGGTTGAACTCCACAAGAAGAAAACATCCAACCCCATCAGAAAATGTGGTGATGAAATGAATAGAAATGTTCTCAAGAAAGAAATCCGAATGGCTAAAATATACATGAAAAAATGCTACTCATCACTAATCATCGGGGAGATGCAGATCAAAACAGCAATGAGATACCATGTCACACCACAGAGACTGGCCCACATCCAAAAGAACAAAAGCAACGACTGTTGAAGAGGATGTGGGGAGAAAGAGACCCTTCTGCACTGCTGGTGGAATGCCGACAGGTTCAGCCCTTTTTGAAAACAATATGGACAATTCTCAAAAAATTAGAAATCAAGCTCCCATTTGACTTAGCAATACCACTGTTGGGAATATATCCCAGAGAAGAAAAAAAGTATAGTGGAAATAACATCTGCACTTATATGTTCATTACAGCACTGTTTACAATAGCCAGAATCTAGAAAAAAACCCGAGTGCCCTAGAACAGATGACAGGTTAAAGAAACTTTGGTACATCTATACAATGGAATACTATGCAGCTCTTAGAAAAAATGAGGTCATGAATTTTGCATATAAGTGGATCGGCATGGAAAGTGTCATGCTAAGTGAAATGAGTCAGAAAGAGAGAGACAGACATAGGAAGATTGCACTCATCTGTGGAATATAGAATAACAGAGTAGGAGACTAACACCCAAGAATAGTATAAATAAGTACCAGGAGGCTGAGTCCATGGCTTGGAAGCTGGCCTCACATTCTGGAGAGAGGGCAACTCAGAGAAGGGATCACCAAGTATAATGCGGTCAGAGGCCATGCGGGGGAAGGGTGATGCGGGATGAATGTGGGCTAGAGACTGAACACGGTGGCCACTCAACACCTTTATTCAGAACCAGAACACCTAATTAGAGAGAGAAAACAAAAGGGAATACCCTGCCACAGTGGCAGGGCGGGGTGTGTGGAGTTGGGATTGGTGAGGGTAGGAGGGATGCTGGGTTTACTGGTGGTGGAGAATGGGCACTGGTGAAGGGATGGGTTCTCGAACTTTGTATGAGGGAAACAAGAGCACAAAGATGAGTAAATCTGTAACTGTACCCTCATGGTGATTCACTAATTAAAATAAATAAAGGAAAAAAATTTTAAAAAAAGAAATTATGGTAAACACGCACAATGGAATGTACTTAGCTTTAAGAAAAGATAAAAAATATATAGAATCAAACAATTTACCAACATGGAGGAATCTGGATAGTATTATCTTGACTAAAGTTAGTTAGAAAGAGAGGGTCAGACACAGAATGATCTTGCTCCTATGTGAGATATAAAGAAACAATGCAAGGGAATAACAGATGGCCTAAAGCAATGGAAATTTTGGAAGGAGCTTCAGTAGGATTCCTGATTCAAGTTGAGGGCATGGAGGAACAATGCGATGATTGTAAAAGGAAATTGGCACTCTGGAGAAGTGAGTGGCACTATGATATATACAAAATATTACATTTAACAGTGTTATAAAATACAGTGTATAAAACAAAACTAAACAATATGCCTGTTCAAGGAGGCAGACTGAGGGGTGAAGGAAGGAACCTGGGGACACTGGTAGAGGGAAGCTGACACTAGTGGTGGGGTTGGAATTGGAAGATAGTATGCCTGAAACTCTAATACAAATAGTTTTCAAAATCACAGTGACTCCAAAAGAATTTTTAAGTCCTGTTTCTTCTACTCCCAACCAGATTCACATCCAGAGGGAATAAAACCCCTAAGTGGACAGTGATTGAATCCATAGAGCACCAGTGTAGACCCAGGATATAGAAAGTCGTGGTAGAAAAGGCCTCACTGACAGAAACATGACAGGATGACATGGTAATGCTACCCCATAATAATTGTGACATAACTTCTTTAATCTTGCATTCCTTCTCTAGATGCAAAACCAAAAAAAAAAACCTGAGGCTTAGAGTTGTTGGAAAGATCATAAAAGATGATGAATGCCCTGTGCACAACGCGATGGAATGTAGGGAAGATTAGAGTTCTGGGAACAAAGGGAGTACAAGATATACCACTTCCTAATCTCAGCCACTCAAATGAAAAATTTACTGAGACACAATATCCAGAAACAATATTAATCTGACCTCCATGCACTATTAATTTCCTGGGTCTGTTGAAAACATTATATTCTCAAAGCTATTTTTTAATTTTTTACAATTTTTATTTAAAAAGGCTCCTCACACAATACCTGTCTGAATGCAAAGTTCCATCCAATTGAAAAACCAGCAAGACCATCCTGTTGTACAAGAAGAGAGACATCCACAACGTTGGCAACTATTGCCCAATCTGCCTGTTGTCTATGGATTACAAGTTATTCACTCCTGTCATCCTCAATAGAATAGGCAGAACACTAGATGAAGGACACCCATGAGAGCAAGCTAGGTTTCCAAAAGGATTCAGCACGATTGACCATATCCACATGGTGATCAAGCTCATTGATGTCATATGAGACTTTAAGATGCCACTCTGTCTAACGTTCATTGATTTAAAGAAGGCCTTTTAGGCACATGAAAAAGTGCTCTACATCACTAATCATCAGGGAGATGCAGATCAAAACAACCATGAGATAACACCTCACACCACAGAGACTAGCACATATCCAAAAGAATAAAAGCAACCAATGTTGGAGAGGATGTGAGGAGAAAGGGACCCTTCTACACTGCTGGTGGGAAAGCCGACTAGTTCGGCCCTTTTGGAAAACAATATGGATGATTCTCAAAAAACTAGAGGTTGAGCTCCCATTTGACAAAGGAATACCTCTGCTGGGAATATATCCCAGAGAAGCCAAAAAGTATAGTGGAAATGACATCTGCACTTATATGTTCATCACAGCATTGTTTACAATAGCCAGAATCTGGAAAAAACCTGAGTGCCCTAGAACAGATGACTGGTGGAAGAAACTTTCGTATACCTATACAATGGAATACTATGCAGCTCTTAGAAAAAATGAGGTCATGAAGTTTGCATATAAGTGGATCAGCATGGAAAGTATCATGCTAAGTGAAATGAGCCAGAAAGAGAAAGACAGACATAGGAAGATTGCACTCTTCTGTGGAATGTAGAATAGCACAGTAGGAGACTAACAGACACGAATTGTAGAAATAAGTACCAGGAGCTTGGTTCCATGGCTTGGAAGCTGGCCTCACTTTCTGGTGAGAAGGCAACTCAGATAGAGAAGGGAACACCAAGTAAAATGTGGTGGGAGGCCATGCGGGGGAAGGGTGATGCGTGCTGAATGTAGACTAGAGCCTCAACATGATGACTACTCAACATCTTTATTGCCAGCCACAACAGCTGTTTAGAAAGAGAGAACAAAAGGGAATACCCTGCCACAGTGGCAGAGTGGGGTTCGGAGAGATGGGATTTGGGAGGGTGGGAGAGATGCTGGGTTTATTTGTAATAGAGAATGGGCACTGGTGAAGGGTTGGGTTCTCGAACTTCATATAAGGGAAACATGAGCACAAAAATGTATAAACCTGTAACTGCACCCTCAAAAAAATAAATTAACAAAATAAATAAATTAATTTAAAAAACCCTAAAAAATTAAATAAGGGGGCTGGAGTGATAGCACAGTGGGTAGGGCGTTTGCCTTGCATGCGGCCAACCAAGGTTCAAATCCCAGCATCCCATTTGGGCACCTGAGCACCGCCAGGGGTGATTCCTGAGTGCAAGAGCCAGGAGTGACCTCTGTGCATTGCTGGGTGTGACCCAAAAAGCAAATAAATAAATAAATAAATAAATAAAGCCTTTGATTCTGTTCAGACTGAAGCGGTCATCGAAGCCATAAGCCAAACAGCACGTTCAAACTCACTCCATCAAGATCCTTGGCGAGCTGTATTATGGATTCACCACCAGAATCTCACCATTCTACAAAGAAGTGTTCATTTATGTAAAGAGAGGGGTTCAGCAGGGTGACACCGTTTCACCGAAACTCTTGAGTGCCACTCTGCAAAACATCATGCGATGACTGGAATAGGAAGCATTGGGAGTGTTGGGAGTGAAGATAGACGGTCGGCAACAACACCACCTCCACTTTAATGATGACATCGTTCTTCTAACACCAAATATCACCCAAGCAGTACAAATGCTTGCGGACTTCGACCATGAGTGTGGGAAGGTCGAACTAGAGTTAAATCTCATGAAGACAATGTTCATGAGAAACGAACTAGTTCCTAATGTCTCATTTACCTTCAACTAAATGAATATCTCCGAATGCAAGTTCTGTGTATCTATGTCGAGAACTCAACATGACAAATGACCTGGCACCTGACCTACGCAGGAGGAAGAGAACGTCTGGAACACTTTCAAGAGCATGAAAGGAGTGGTTAAGAGGAAAAAGAACCCCAGCTCTGGGCACATCTTTTTGACTCACAGGTTTTTCCTGCACTAACATAGGCTTCACAGACCTGGGCCCTACACAATCAGGATGAGAATGTTATTCGTGTATCCCAGGAGGAATGGAAAGAGCCATGCTAGGAGTATCACATTTCACTCAAGTGAGGGAAGGAATCAGTAGGTCCAACCTCCGTTGACGATCAAGAATCAGGGATGCTGTCTCGTTTGCCAAGGGGTTGAAAATCAAACGGGCCAGACATGCAATGCAATTCAGAAATGACCACTAGGCTAGAGCTGTTACCAACAGGATTCCACCGAATGTCAAAAGACCGCATGACTGCCGACCTACAAGATGGACAGACTTCTTCACCAAGACCCTTAATAATGGTTTAGGTTCTTCGTGATCCTAGAGTGAGCAGACACCATTGGGCTACACTAGAACGTTACAGGGATGAATGCAGAGGTTACTGGCGCCCGATCGAGGAAATCGATGAATAATGGGATGACAAGTGATATAAGTGATTAAAAATTGCATGATTTACAAAGTTACAGGTAGTTTAATTTAGGCATAAAATACTTCAATACCAATCCCTCCACCAATGTCAATATCCCTCTAACAGTATTCCCACATATCCTGCTAACCCCATCCTACATTAGACAGGCACGTGACAAAGTTTCCAAGACTGACACTTAGATTCCATGTTCTCAGTTCTGTCAAATCTGTGTTTTGGATATATGACTAAACATCACACTCCTATCACTGGCATAACAAAAGCCCTGAAGCCTATTGACCCATTACTTCTACTTCTCTTCTGCCCTCTTCATTTTCTTCTTTCTCTGTCCCCCTCCTTCTAAACAATGAAGGCTCCCAGATATTAGAAATGATTCCTGTTCTGAAGTCCTGGATCCAAACTTTGTCCTGCAGGTGACAATACTATTTTTAGTTTGAATTTTTCTCATATACAAACTGGGCATTCTAGACCTTATGGAATCATGTGTAGATTCAAGGAAAATAACATAGAATGAAACTCTGGAGCCATAGAGATAGAGAAAGAGAGAGACAGAGAGACTCACCAAAGAATTGAGAACTCTTGTTTTATTATAATCAAGTGGCTCCTAATCTAAAGAATAGGAAGGCAACTTGGATAAAATCATATTACCTATTTCCTGGAGAAAAGTTCAAATTGAAATTTGGTAGAACACTCTGCTTAGATGGGATAACAGCTCTCCCAAATGATAAGAGATATAGCAGATGAATTGGATATTCAGAGAGGCCCTTCCTACTTGGTTTTTTCCCTCCTACTTGGTTTACATTCTCCATAAAATACCAACTTGATACTGCATCATTCACAGATCACCACCATGAAGTTTAAGATACTTCTCGACCTTTTGCTTCTAGTCACTCTCCTGGGACTCGAAGCAGAAGCATCATTCGGTGAGTATGGAACCTGGGAGCTCCCAGGGAATAGGGAATACGAGGGAAACAGAAGCACAAAGAAAATCCATTTCTTATTTCATAGGAAGTGAGTCAATTCTATTCATTGAATATATGTTGGGCTCAAATAATGTGCCAGGAAATAAATATACAGATGATCTTCTGTCAATGAGCAAAATGCCAGGTCCAGAGCCATAGCAATAGCACAGTGGGTAGGGCATTTTCCTTGCATGCAGTTGAGCAGGGTGTGATCCCCGGAACCCCATAGGACCCAAGAGTTGGCCAGAGTGATCCCTGAGCTCAGAGTCAGGAGTAATTATTAAGTACCACACGTGTGACTCCCTGCTCTGCGTCCCAATAAAACCCAATGAAAACAAAATGACAGACCCAGGTTTGTCAGATCAATGTACTTGGAAGATAGATAGAAAATACTGGATGGTAAAGTGCTCTGAAAGGGAAGAGGAAATGAGACTTTGAAGAGGAGAAGTAGGCTCTAATTCTGAAGGGGAATAAGGACGGAAGAGGGAAAGGAGAACAGAAGAGCTGTAATGGAACAGTGGCAGGCTTAGTGTAGCCAAGTCACACCTACTTATAATGTAAGGCCTCTTCCAGGACCACTTTCCTCAATCTAAAAACTGCCCATTTAACCACTATGAAAATAGTAGTTGGAGATGATCGCTTTGGATAAGATGTAAGCACTGATACGTACTGAAAATAGACCAAGGACCTAATATTAATGCCTCTTAGTTTTTTTACTGGAAATCATAATACCCTAAGTTTGAGAGAGGGAGCGAAGAATTATACCTGCCACAGAGGAAGGGAGTAGGATCGGTGGGGATGGCAAGAAAGACACTGGGAACAATGGTGGTGGAAAATGTGCACTGTTGGAGGGATGGGTGCTCGAGCATTGCGTGACTGAAATGTAATCTTGCAAGTTTATAACTATAACTCAGGGTGATCCAATAAAACTTATCTTGAAAAATATTTTTAATGAATTGAGTGGGGCTAGATTGTTAGTACAGCGGGACGGCATTTGTCTAGTATGTAGCCAACCTGGGTTTGATTCCCAGTATCCTATAACGTGCCTCGAGCACAGCCAAGAGCAATTCCTGAAGTGCAAAGCCATGAGTAACCTCTGTGCATTGCAGAGTGTGACCCATAAAGCAAAAAAAAAAATGAATGCTGAAGGTAGGTAAAGGGATATGCATGATAACCTTTTAGTATCTATATTGCAAGTGATAATGCCCAAATGGAGAGAGAAAGAGAGAAAAAGAAAGAGAGATAGAAGAAAAGTGTCTACAATAGACGCTGGCAAGGGTATGGAACTGCTTAGGAAACAGAAGGGTAACAGAAGACATTAGAGGTAGGAAAGACACTGCAAAAAGGACGAGTGTTTAAAAACAAGTTTGTACTGTGCATGTCATGGTGATTCCAAGAAAAAAATAAGGAAGAAAGGAAGGAAGGAAGGAAGGAAGGAAGGAAGGAAGGAAGGAAGGAAGGAAGGAAGGAAGGAAGGAAGGAAGGAAGGAAGGAAGGAAGGGAGGGAGGGAGGAAGGGAGGAAGGAGGGAGAAAGGAAGTAATAAACTGACCAAGGAAATGGGGAAGTGAAATATACATCTTAAACAACCCACTGACATGAGAACAGCAGGACTTTCCAAGATTTGTGAATAATCAGAAGACTCCCTTGAAAACACATTTTGAAATAAGCTATTATAAAACATAAACTTCCTGTATAATTCAAAAAATAGAAAATGACAAGAAAGCAGAACTTTCTTTAATCTTTCGCGTTGTTGTCGTGGCCACATGCGCTGATATTCAGGGCTTACTCGTGGCACGGCACTCCCTAGCGGTGCTCAAGGGACCATATAGGATGCCAGAGATAGGACCCAGGTAGTCTGCGTGCAAGACAAGCACCCTCCACAGTTTCCTTTCTCTCCAGCCCAGCTTTGTTACATCTTCCCTGCAGAGACCATCACGTTTGTCACTCAGACGAGTAGCCTAGCTCACTGCAGGTACACATACTCATAAAACTATAAGCTATAAACTCTGATATAAAATGAGATGTTAAATCTTCCAATAGCCCAATAAGCAAGTAATTCTCCAGGATTCGATTTTGATCCAGCAGTAGTAACTGCAGCATCTTGTGAGAACCTTTACTGATTTGAGTCTTTCTGGGTCAGAAACTCTGAGTTTATGCCTCACATCTGCTTCAATAAGCCTTCAGAGTTTTGGAAGGACCACTCAACTTTTCAAAAACTCGCTGAGAGACAAAAAAGCGATCAATAGAACATGCACACAGGAGTCAGACACTTTAGTTCAAGTTCTTGCATCCATTTTTTTTTCATTGAATCACCAGAGATACACAGGTACAACGCTGTTCAGAGCCAGATTTCAGCAATACATGTTGCAATACCCATCCCTCTATAATGCATGTTTCTCATCAGCAATGGCCCAAGTTTCCCTGTCGTCAACCCAACCCCCACAGCCTATCTCCTTAGCAGGTACTTTCTCTCTTCCCCCATCTCTCTCCCTCGCTCTCCCTTTCTCTCCCTCCAGCTTACTCTACTTCCTTTTCTCACTTTGCTCTTGGGCTATGCAATACAGATACTGACAGGTTACCATGTTTATTCCTTTACCTCCTTTCAGCACACAGTTCTTATCCGGAGTGATCATTTTCAACTATCCTTGTCATAGTGGTCCCCTCTCTAGCCTGACTGTTTCTCCCTCAGCACTTGGAGCAGGCCTCCATTCATGGAAAAATCATCTTGGCTCCTGTTTTTACTCTCCATAGGTATTAGTCTCATTATGTTTTTCATATCCCACAAAAAAGTGCACTCATTCTATGTCAGTCTCTCTCCTTCTAATTTCACTCCGCATGATTTGCTCCATGTCCATCCATTTACAATCTCACATCCCTTTTCACATGCTCCATGCCCTGAGAGTATCACTTAAGCCTATATGTACTTAACCCTACTATTTTTGATACTCTAAAATCAGTTCAATGTTTTACTTAAGTTTGTTTACCAGACGATGTGTGAATCACTCAGTGTAACCTAACTCATAATAGTTTTCTGACGGGGAATTGGAGTTACAATACAGTGGGTAGGGCATTTGCCTGGCATGCATCATCAGAGTTCCATTTCTGGCACCTGTATGGTCCCCTGAACCCATCAAGAGCAATTCTTGAGTGTAGAACCAGGAATAATTCCTGAGCACTGTATGACTTCCCCACCAAAAAATATTAGATTCCTCACTTTCAGTATCTTTTCTTGAAATGAAACTATAATGAAGGTATATTAAATATAAAAGCGATATATACACTGATGACAGAATCAATTCTGTAGCCTGGTGTTTTATTCTCAGTAAAGAAAGTGTGAGTCAACAGAACATAAATTTATCAACCAGCGAACCTGCGACAATATATTAGAGAAGGACCCTAGAGGAAACCCTCCTGAATATAAAAGATCAAAACATACCAAAAATAGAATCAGAATCAAGAAAGGTAGTGAAAAGAAAGAAGAATATTATTGAAGAATAGAGACAGGAAAATGGATTCTTCAAATATACAAAGCTTAGTGTCCTTCCCGCTGAAAACACGAGCAGTATGTTAAAAGGTGCACACACCAGTTGATAAAGAAGGGATAGCTTTCCTCATTGCAGATGAGAGGGAAATGGGTGGTCTTTAGTTTTAATGACATGGATGGCCAGAGGGTCAGGTCTGAGAGAATTAGACGCAGCAGGATTCCAGCCCTGCAGCATCCCCTGGAAGAGTTCAACCTGGGGCTGCCAAGACTCAAGTGTCTGACGACCATCGCCCCATGCCCCACTCTACACCTCATCTGGACTGAGAGTTGCTGGATGAACCATGGTTGGGAGGGACACATGGACTAGGAGTGGGGAGATGAGCTCTGCTCCTATGGAAAGACTCATGGATGTTCTCAGGGGGCCCTGGCATATGGGTCCTAAAGGAAGTTAATCATTCTCCTCTTTCTTCCGCCCTGTCTCTTTATAGATTCAGAACCTAAAAGGAAGCCAGAAAAGTGTTCATATCCTCGCGAAAAGGGGACTTGCAAAGCTTCAATGCCGAGATGGTTTTACGACTCAACTAATAATCGTTGTTCAAAATTTATCTATGGAGGCTGTGAGGGCAATGACAACAACTTTTTAACGAAAAAAGACTGTGAGAAAGCATGCATGTAAAGCAAGCATTAGGTGTGAATAATCCCTCCCCGGAGAGATACTCTCTGATAAATAAAAGATTTTGCTGTGAATAAGTGAAATCTTCTTTATCCAAATTCATTCTCTCTGCAGGGTGCCTAGATTCACTCCTCTCTGTGCCAACAACCTTTACAAATACTGCACGTATATTGAAAGCCTCAGACCTTCTTTCTCAAATACATACCAACATACAAATAATACACTGAGGAAACTTGAAAGTGTTCGGTCATCCACGCTTAGTCTGCATGGCAGCTGAGTCCACAGAGAAGAAAACCTTTAAGGAAAAGAGTGAAAGCTGAAAATCTTTAGAATCATTCAGACAATGATGAAATATACGGACTGGGGCGATAGCACAGCTGCTAGGGCATTTGCCTTCCACGTGGCCAACCCGCGGTTGATTCCTCCGTCCCTTTGGGAGAGCCCGGCAAGCTACTGAGAGAATTCAGTCCACACAGCAGAGGCTGGCATGCTAACCGTGACATACTCAATTTGCCAAAAACAGTAACAATAAATCTCACAATGGAGACGTTACTGGTGCCCACTCGAGCAAATACACTACAGTGCTACAATGCTACAGTGCTACAAAATAACTTTCATTAAATAGGTAATGTGGGGGGCTGGAGTGATAGCACAGCGGGTAGGGCGTTTGCCTTGCACGCGACCAACCCGGGTTCGAATCCCAGCATCCCATATGGTCCCCTGAGCACCGCCAGGGGTGATTCCTGAGTGCAGAGCCAGGAGTAAACCCTGTGCATCGCCGGGTGTGACCCAAAAAGCAAAAAAAAAAAAAAAAAAAAAAAAAAAGAATAAATAAATAAATAAAATGTTAAAAAAAATAGCTAATGTGGTATATCAGGAAAAAAAGGAGCTGACTGTCCAATTTTCTATTTGCATCTGCACAGAGAGGCCAATTCTATTCATACCTATGTCATGTAATTGAGGGATTTTTAAAATTGAATCACAGTGAGGTATGGAGTTACAAAGTTGTTCATGATCTGAGTCTCAGTCATATCACATTCCAACCCTCATCTTAATCGAGGGAATTAAAGTTCAGAAAGATCAACTTCTTATCCAAAACCCCAAACCTCTGAAAGGAAGCAGGTGATCGAATGAAAGTCAGACTCTAGAACGCACATTCTCAGTGGTTCCCCACCAGGCTGTAGTCAGAGTCAATTCTACCCAGGAGAGCCCAAGCTCTGCTCGCCTCTCCTTCCTGGAACACCAGCAGCACACACATCCGCAGAGTTGGCGCTGGGCTGCTATATGTAGGCAACCAAACCATTCACGGTTTCGTAAGCAGGGTGCTCATAATTAAATTGAAACACATGTCCCAATGTCTGAGATGGCACTCACTTCGAGAGAGGGGGATCAAGCCAGCACAGTGCTGAGAACAGGCTGTTTTCTGAATTTTATTTCCATGGTCCTGCCATCTGATGGACTTAAGCAAAGGCTCAACCATTACCTGAGCAGATGCCTATGTACTCACTCCCTCTCTGGGCTCCCAAATCACATTAAGTCCCAAGGGCAACTACACAGAGAAATTTAACAACCTTCCTTTTTTCCCTACACATGACAATCATTGTTACACACACGACACAACAAACACATACACACACAGGAGAGAGAGAGAGAGAGGGAGAGAGGGAAAGAAGATTTCTATAAGCCACTATGATTTAGGTTGCCTTGTTAAGCAATACGACAATGGATAACTAACAGATCCAAAAATCAACTTAAATGGATGTTTCTCAGGTCTGATTCTCGGAAGTCCCTAGCTCTACTATGTATAAGCCCACGGAGAAAACCTCCACCAAAAGACAAATGTGGTTCATTTAAGAAATGAAGACAGGGACCGGAGCTATAGCACAGCGGGTAGGGCGTTTGCCTTGCACGAGGCCGACACAGGTTCGATCCCCGGCATCCCATATGGTCCCCCAAGCACTGCCAGGAGTAATTCCTGAGTGCAAAGCCAGGAGTAACCCCTGAGCATTGCTGGGTGTGACCCAAAAAGCAAAAAAAAAAAAAGAAAGAAAGAAATGAAGACATCTCCAGGCAGTTTTTGGCTTTTTCTATAGATATACATATATATACACATAAACATAAAGATCATCCTTGCTTCCTTAGTTGCAGGACTCAAGGGTTTTTCTGCTGCCACAATACCCCATACTGTCTATTTTGAACATACCAGCAGATAGTCCTTTAAGTTCTTCAAACGAACTATTTCCCCAAAGATAGTAAATAAGACAAAAGAGAGTAAAATAACCGAGGGAAGAGGCACATTAAGAGGGGGTCGTTGCTTAAAGTCCAGAGGCATCTCTGCAGGGAGCTGCTCAGTTCAGAGATTCGTTTTGAGTCTGTGGATCATGGCCATTAAGGAGATTAAGTAGCAGTCAGAATCAGTTTGTGGGCGTGACCTCAGGGTCCTATGGGGGCCAGGAGATGGGAGGGACTGGTCCATCCCCTATCTCTTGAGGCCTGAGATTGCCATCACTGAACCCATGTAACTTCACTTCTCCATGGGTTGTGGAAGTTGGTGGCCGCGGGACCATTTTAGGGGACAAGTAGAGGGACGATGCCTGCCCACATCTGAGGCTTCCCGGTGAAGTCGGACTGGCTTAAAGTCCAGATGCATCTCTGCAGAGAGCTGCTCGTTTCAGAGATTCTTTTGTGTGTGGCTTCACCATCCAAAATCGCCGCCACACCCGTGGCCTAACTCCACCATCTCAGGACGGCACTCACCGAGATACAATTTGTTGAAAATTCTGGTATGCGGGTTTTGTGACTAAAATCTCCATGCTTTCCCAGAGTTCTGGTGGGCTATCTCTCCCCACTTCCCAATTTTCATGGAAGCACTGGCAGTCACCCCCACGAGCCAACTCCAGCGCCACCATGTAAGTTCTACAACCAGTATTCCTTCAGAGACCCATAGAAAACAATCTTGAAAGAGTCACTGAGCTTCCCAGCACTTCGAGCCTGTGCACTGCACACAGGACCTGATCTCAACCCAGCATCCAGTGGGCAGGGACCTTCATCCAGGTGTGCCGGTCTGATCATTTGGGGCCAGAAGGGGCATGGCCTCTGTGGTAGTGGGCCTGGCCTCCACTACAGGGAAGGTCATCGGGGTGGGAGGCAGCGACCGCTTATGCAGCCGCAGGTATTTTCCCCTGTTTTAGTACACTTGACAGGCATCCCAACCCCCATTACCTAACTTTGTGGCGACCTCCCCAGCTACCTGTAACAGAAAAGGCAAACAAGCCACTAGCCTACTCCAATTGCGACAAAATATCAAATCTTCACAAAGAGAAAACAGCTCTAGTGAACTGGAACATCCCACCTCCATACAACTCTGACTGCATGAGGAAACAGCACAAATCCCCACAGCAAGGAGAGGACAAAGAAATGAGTCCAGAAGCCTCAGCAGGGGTTTCCCACAGATATGATCTCTCTGATAAAAAATTCAGAGAATAAATTCTGAGAATGTTCACCAAACTTAAAAAACGGTGGAGCAGTCAGCGAATAGATTACAGAAAGAAGGAAATCCCTTGGAGACCCTTCCCAGCGCGGAGAAGCCCTCTCCCCGCCTCCTGCCCAAGGTTTGTGACTCGCCCTGATGCCCCCACCCCCGCCTGGCACCTTTTCGCCTCCGCACCTTCGGGTCCTGACCACTCCCCACTCTGCTGGTTAGGGGCGTGTCCTCACCTTAGGGAGCGTGGCCTCAAAAGTGGGCGTGGCCTCTTTCTGAAGCAGCCACCTCTTACGCAGCCGCAGCTGTATTTTTACCATTCCATGCATTGTCCTTTGGCCACAATTGATAGAATCCACTCCTCTGAAGAATTCCCTGGTCATCTTTATCACTATATGTTAATGGTCAAGTAACCTAGCCTATACAAATTTCATGAAAACTGTCAGTGAACACATCAGGTTGCACTTAAAAGTCCTTTGTAAAAAGAGCATAGCTCCACATCCTCAGTTGAGGCCCCTCCAAACCTAAGGAGAGCACCAGATAGTAAAGCCCATAACAACATGAAGAGACAGCGAAAATCCCCACCACCAGGAGAGATCCAAGAAAATATCTCACTAACCTCAACAGCGACTTCCCAGAAATACAACCTGCTCTCGGATAAAGAATTCAGAGAGGAAATTGTGAGGATGGTTCACGAACTCAAAGCAATTATGGAACGAACTTCCAATAAATTAAGGGAGGATATGAATGCAGCATTGGAACTCTCCACCAAGATAATCCAGGAAGAAATGAGAGCAGAAATCTCAAAGCTACGAACAGATGTCACACAAATAAAAGAATCAGTAGATGAAATAAAAAAACTCGGTAGGAGCCCTCAATAGTAGAATGACTACAGCCAAAGACAGAATCAGTGAGCTTGAAGATGAGCTGCACAAAGCATATAGGGAACAACAAATAATGGCAAAAGACCTCAAAATGGCTCTAGAGCGAATTAGAGTCCTAGGGGAAGACCTCAGGAGAAACAACATAAGAATCATGGGAGTGCGGGAACAACATGGAACAAATTCCAATGAAAAAAACACCATTAAAGACATCATTGCTAAAAAATTCCCAGAGCTAGAGAATGCGGACATCCAGATCCAAGGAGTCCGAAGAGTGCCAGCTAAAAGGGACCCAAGTAGAAAATCCCCAAGGCATATCATAGTCAGAATGATGGATGCCGTGGATAGAGACACAATACTGCAAGCAGCAAGATCAAAGAAGGAGATCATATACAAAGGAGCACCCCTTAGATTCACAGAAGACCTATCAGAAGAAACCCTCCAAGCCCGAAGACAATGGTGGGATGTAGTAAAAAAACTTAATGAAATGAATGCCTCACCAAGAATACTCTACCCGGCTAAACTCTCAGTTAAACTTGAAGGAACCATACACTATTTCACGGAGAAGCAACAGCTCAAGAACTTCATAGACTCAAGACCAAATTTAAAAGAAGGACTCAGAGGGCTACTACAAGACAAGGAAAAAACCTACAAGAAAAACAAACCCTACAGAAAAATGACACAAAATCCTATGATAATAACCTCCCTTAATGTTAACGGTCTAAATGCACCAATCAAGAGGCACAGAGTGGCAAAATGGATAAGGAAACTAAACCCAACTTTCTGCTGCCTACAAGAAACACATCTGAATAGTCAGAACAAACACAGACTCAAAATCAAAGAATGGAAAACAATCCTGCAAGCAAACAGCTCCCTCAAAAAAGAGCGGAGGTGGCCATAATAGTATCCGACAACATAGATTTCAGCCTGAAAAAGATCAGAAGGGACAGCAAAGGTCATTTTCTATTCCTCAAGGGATATGTACAACAGGAAGAAATCACACTCTTAAACGTATACGCACCTAATGAACGACCAGCTAAATACTTAAAAGAACTCCTAACAGAATTTAAGGAGGACATAACTAGCACCACGATAGTAGTTGAAGACTTCAACACTGCCTTATCACCTCTGGATAGATCGACAAGAACAACACTCAGCAAGGAAACGATGGCTCTGAAGGAAGAAATGGAGCAGACAGGGCTAATAGACCAACACAAGGCGCTACCCCCAAAAAGAAAGAATACACATTCTTTTCCAGTACACATGGAACGTTTTCCAAAATAGACCATGTTCTGGGCCACAAATTATACCTTAATAGAATCGGGAAGATAGAAATTATATCAACTATCTTTTCAGACCATGATGCACTGAAGATGGAAGTTAACCACGCACAGACGAGGAGAACCAAATCAAACACTTGGAAATTAAACAACTGACTATTCAACAATGAGTGGGTCACGAAGGAAATCAAGGAAGAAATCAAGAAACCTCGAAACAAATGAGAATGAAGACGCAAGCTACCAGAACCTATGGGACGCAGCTAAAGCTGTGTTAAGGGGAAAATTTATAGCTCTGCAAGCCTTCCTCAGAAAGGAAGAAAGTGTCTATATAGATAGCTTTACTTCGCAGCTCAAGATCTTAGAAGAGGACCAGCAAAAGGAACCCAAACCAGACCGAAGGAAAGAAATAATAAATCTTAGAGAAGAAATTAACGATATGGAAACCCAAAAAACAATCCGAAAGATCAATGAAACAAAGAGCTGGTTCTTCAAGAAAATAAATAAGATTGAAAAACCGCTAGCAAGACTCACAAAGAAAGAAAGAGAGAAAACCCTAATAAACCGAATCAAAAATGAAAAGGGGGACATCACAACAGAAACCAAGGAGATTCAAAGGACCATCAGAGACTACTTTGAAAGGCTGTATGCCACGAAACAAGAGAACCTAAAAGAAATGGACGAATTCCTTGACTCCTACAATCTCCCAAGACTGAACCAAGAAGACTTGAAATATCTGAATAGGCCCATAAATATCAAGGAAATCGAAACTGTAATCAAAAGTCTCCCCAGAAACAAAAGCTCAGGTCCAGACGGATTCACTGGCGAATTCTTCCAAACATTTAAAGAAGACTTGTTGCCAGTTCTCAAGCTTTTCCAGGAAATTGAAAAGACAGGAACGCTTCTGAACAGTTTCTATGAGGCACATATCTCCCTAATACCAAAAGCAAACAAAGACACCACTAACAAAGAAAACTATACACCAATATCCTTGACGAACACCGATGCGAAGATCCTCAACAAAATACTTGCAAATAGAATCCAACAACTCATCAAAAAGATCATACACCATGACCAAGTGGGATTCATCCCGGGGATGCAAGGATGGTTTAACATTCGGAAATCAATCAACATAATCCATCATATCAACAAAAGTAAAGATAAAAACCATATGATCATATCAATAGATGCTGAGAAAGCATTTCACAAGATCCAACACCGATTCACGACAAAAACTCTCACCAAAGTGGGTTTTGGAGGAACTTTTCTCAAGATAGTCAAAGCCATCTACCACGAACCTATGGCAAGCATTATCATCAATGGAGAAAAACTAAGGGCCTTTCCTCTAAGATTGGGGACAAGACAAGGATGCCCACTCTCACCACTTCTCTTTAATATAGTACTGGAAGTAATAACAATAGCCATCAGGAAAGAAAAAGATATTAAGGGGATCCAGATCGGAAAGGAAGAAATCAAGCTCTCACTATTCGCAGACGATATGATACTATACCTAGAGAAGCCTAAAAGCTCTAGTAAGAAACTCTTAGAAACAATTGACCTGTACAGTAAAGTCGCAGGCTATAAAATCAATACCCAAAAATCCATGGCCTTCCTATATGCAAACAATGGCACAGAGGAAAGGAACTTGAAAAAAGCAATACCGTTCACAATCGTGCCCCAGAAAATCAAATACTTTGGAATCAGCTTAACTAAAAGACCTCTGCAAAGAAAACTATAAAACGCTACTCCATTAAATAAAAGAGGACATGAGGAAATGGAAATATATCCCCTGCTCTTGGATGTGAAGTGATGTGAAGGAAAGCCTCTTTAACAAATGGTGCTGGCACAACTGGACAACCACATGTAAAAGAATGGGCTTAGACCTCGACCTGACACCATGCACAAAAGTCAGATCAAAATGGATTAAAGACCTCAACATCAGACCACCAACCATAGGGTACATTGAAGACAAGGTCGGCAAAACCCTCCACGATATTGAAGATAAAGGTATCTTCAAAGATGACACGGAACTAAGCAATCTAATAGAAACAGAGATCAACAAATGGGATTACATTAAACTAAAAAGCTTCTGCACCGCAAAAGATACAGTGACCAAGATACAAAGACTATCTACAGAATGGGAAAGGATATTTACACAACACCCATCAGATAAGGGGTTGATATCAATGGTATATAAAGCACTAGTTGAACTCTACAAGAAGAAAACATCCAACCCCATCAAAAAATGGGGAGAAGAAATGAACAGAAACTTTCCCAAGGAAGAGATACGAATGGCCAAAAGGCACATGAAAAGTGCTCTGCATCACTAATCATCAGAGAGATGCAGATCAAAACAACCATGAGATACTACCTCACACCACAGAGACTAGCACACATCCAAAAGAACAAAAGCAACCACTGTTGGAGAGGATGTGGGGAGAAAGGGACACTTCTACACTGCTGGTGGGAATGCCGACTCGTTCAGCCCTTTTGGAAAACAATATGGACGATTCTCAAAAAACTAGAGGTTGAGCTCCCATTTGACCCAGCAATACCACTGCTGGGAATATATCCCAGAGGAGCAAAAAAGTATAGTCGAAATGACATCTGCACTTACATGTTCATTGCAGCACTGTTTACAATAGCCAGAATCTGGAAAAAACCCGAGTGCCCTAGAACAGATGACTGGTTGAAGAAACTTCGGTAAATCTATACAATGGAATACTATGCAGCTGTTAGAAAAAATGAGGTCATGAAGTTTGCATATAAGTGTATCAGTATGGAAAGTATCAAGCTAAGTGAAATGAGTCAGAAAGAGAGAGACAGACATAGAAAGATTGCACTCATCTGTGGAATATAGTATAATAGACTAGGAGTCTAACACCCAAGAATAGTAGAAATAAGTACTACGAGGTTGACTCCACGGCTTGGAGGCTGGTCTCTCATTCTGGGCAACTCAGAGAAGGGAACACCAAGTAAAATGTGGTCGGAGGTCATGCGGGGGAGTGGATCAGCATGGAAAGTATCATGCTAAGTGAAATGAGTCAGAAAGAGAGAGACAGACATAGAAAGATTGCACTCATCTGTGGAATATAGAATAATGTACTAGGGGTCTAACACCCAAGAATAGTAGAAATAAGTACTACAAGGTTGACTACATGGCTTGGAGGCTGGTCTCTCATTCTGGGCAACTCAGAGAAGGGATCACCAAGTAAAATGTGGTCGGAGGTCATGAGGGGGAGGGGTGACGCTTGCCGAATGTAGACTAGAGACTGAACACAATGGCCACTCAACACCTTTATTACAAACCACAACACCTAATCAGAGAGAGAGAACGAAAGGGAATACCCTACCATAGTGGCAGTTTGGGGTGGGGGGAGACAGGACTGGGGAGGGTGAGAGAGATGCTGGGTTTACTGGTGGTGGAGAATGGGCACTGGTGAAGGGATGGGTTCTCGAATTTTGTATGGGGGAAACATGAGCACAAAAATGTATAAATCTGTAACTGTGCCCTCATGGTGATTCACTAATTAAAAATAAAAAATTAAAAAATAAAAAAATTACGGGAAGAAATGAGAGCAGAAATAGGAAAGCTACATTCAGAAATGTCAGGAATAAAAGACTCAGTAGAAGAAATAAAAAAAACACAGTGGGTTCCCTCAACAGTAGAATGGCTACAGCTGAAGTTAGAATTAGTGAGCTTGAAGAGGAGCAGCAGAAAGCCCACAGGCTACAACAAACATTTGGAAAAGACCTCAAAATAACAAATCAGAGTCCTAGGTGATGATTCCAAGAGTAATAACATAAGAATCATCGGAGTTCCAGAAGGACAGGGAGGCAACCCTAATGAGAAAGCCACAGTCAAAAATTCATTGCTCAAAAGTTCCCAGAGCTGGATAATGGAGACGTCCAGATCCTAGGAGCCAGAGGGGTGCCAGCTAGAAGAAATCCTAATAAAAATACTCCAAGACATATCATAGTCAGAATGATGGATGCCACGGATAGGACACAATACTGCAAGCAGAAGGTCAAAAAAAGAAATCACATACAATGGAGCACCCCTTAGATTCATAGCAGACTTATCAGAGGAAACCCTCCAAGCCAGAAGACAATGGTGGGATATAGAAAAAAAAACACAATAAAATGAACACCTCACCACTAATCCTCTATCCGGCTAAGCTCTCACTCAAACTCGAAGGAGCCTTGCACAATTTATTGGATAAACAACAGCTTAGAAACTTCGTAGACTCAAACCTGACTCCACTATCTCAGGACGGACCTCACCAAGATATAATCTGCTAAAAATTTTGGTATGTGAGGTTTTTTTTATAAGAATTTTATTTTATTGAATCACCATGTGGAAAATTACAATGCTTTCAGGCTTAAGTCTTAATCATACAATGCTGAACCAACCATCCCTTCACCAGTGCCCATATCCCACGACCAAAAAAAAAACACAGTACACCTCCCATCCTGCCCACCCCCGCAACCCCACACCCAGCCTTTTAACTGATAAATTTCACTTTACTTTCTATTTACTTTGGTTACATTCAATATTTCAACACAAACCTCACCATAATTGTTAGGAGCACCCCACTAGAGTCAGACCTGTTGTGAAGAGAAATGAGGTGGTGCAGCCGCAATAGCGGCTGCGCAGTTTTGGATTTCTGTACTTTAACAACTTAGTCCAGGGAGATTTCTTCTGGATATTGGATCATTGCAAGCTTGTAAACCCCATCTGTGGTCGTCATAATATGGCGGTCCCCACGCCCTTCATCCCCGGGAAGGGAGAGGCAAGAGAGAGAAATACCTTTCCCCTCCTAGGCGGGCATGGGGTCGCGGCTTAGTTCTCAGACATTCTGCAAGTAGCTGCCCATGTCGAAAATGGTTTAGCTGGGTCTGGATTCACGCTCGTGCAGCTGCGGAGGGGCCGCACACGCGTGCGGCCCCCGGGATCACATCTCGGAAGCGGCAGGAGGGGCCGGTGCCTCCCGGTATGTTGGTTTTGTGAGTGAAATCTCCAGGCTTCTCGGGGTCGAGATGGACAACCTCTTCCAACCACCTTTCTGTACTTCTGGAAGCCTCTGTAGTCACATCCACACCCCAAAGCTGCCACCCAACTGAAAAGATACTACAGCCTTACCACCTAGATAAAAATACGAATGTCCTGAACAAACACCATGACCTCTTAGCACCTGTATAGTGCACAAAAGGAAAGGGAAAGAGATAGAAAGAAGGAAATTGCCTCCCAGAGAGGGAGACTGGGGTGGGAATGGGGGTTTGAGAGATGGTGTTGGGGAAAGGGGGGACATTGGTTCTGGGAGGTGTGCACTGGTGGAGGCATGGGTGCTGGATCACTGTATGACTGAAACACAATTATGAATAGCTTTGTGATGGTATCTCACAGATATCCAATAAAACATTTTTGATGTAATGTGGAGTTCATAACCAGCTCAATCAGCTTAATCAATGGCTGAAAAAATAGGAGTACTTCTACATTTTCTCCCAGAGAGAAATAGGTTATAAGATATCCACATTTTAAAAAATGAATAAAAATAAAAGTAATGTAAAAATAAAAGTCATAAACACTCTTCGAAAAACTGAAAAAAAGTCCAACAGGATAGGATTAAGAGATAAGATTATTCAACCCTGGCAGGGTCCTGGCAGAAAAACCATAGTACTTTCACATCATAACATCAAAGCTGAATCAAAGACTGGAGACATGCCAGTTTGACCGAAATCTAAATAAACATGGGAAAATCCTGGGAAAAGAATTTCTCATTTAGACACAAAACAAGATCATCTGTAGCATAGAGGAGTTAGCCAGGGACACAGTAGATGATATACAATATGTATAGTATAATGGAGTGTAGAGGATCAAAGATCGTGTTCTTAGAACACAGTACAAGATGCATTACATCATGATCTCAACCACTCAAATGAAAAATTGATAGGAATAAGAGTTCTAGGAAATATATAAGCTTGAAGCCTACTCAATGGTCATTTGCCCAGGTTGACTGAGCACATTTCAGCCTCCAGAATACTATCGACGATTTCTCTGTCCAAAGTTCCTATTTAGAATCCAGCTCTTTGGCATAGAATGCTACAGATTATCCCCTGGCATCTCACAGATACCCAAGTAAAAAGTATTTAAGGTAATGTGGAGTCCATAACCAGTTCAATCAGCTCAATCAATGGCTGAATAAATAGCAGTAATTCTACATTTTAAAAAATAATTAAAATAAAAGTCATGTAAATAAAAGTCATAATCACTCTTCAAGAAAAATTGAAAAAAGTCCGGTATGATAGGATTAAGAGATAATATTATTTAACCCTGGCAGGGTCCTGCCAAGAAAAACCATAGTATTATCACATCACAATGACTTGGCTAACTCTCAGACCCCCACAACTCATTTTTGGAAAGTAACAAAACCAAGAAGTTACTTTCTCCGCAATACATTTGTTGGTCCAAAAGCACCATGTGTGCACCCCTGTGTTGATGCTTCCATGTGAAGTGAAGGCTAATAGGACACTGGATGGCCCAGAACTAACGAAGAACCTTCAGAACTTTCTCAGAAGAGGAAAATCTTCAGCAGGATAAGGAAGGTGCTGATAATTTTTTTTTTAACCACCAAAAGGTCAAAGCCCCTTTTCCTTGAAACCTCCCCGGCATGAGATTCTTTTCTTCAATGAAAGCCCCAAATCAGGCAGTTTGAAATAGTCCCAAAACAACCCATTTTTAAACGGAAAGCAGAGACATTTGAGTCACCTGCATTCGACTAAACCTGAGAAACCTCAGAGAAGAGGTCAGGATGGTAGTGTTTGGGTTTACTGGACCAGGCCTCACTTCCCCAGGCACTTCCCTTATGAGGTCAGCAGAAAGTCAAGAAGGAGGCCTGTGGCTCCTTCTCTGTCTCTCTGACACCCACGTCCCTCACCAAGTGTTGGAAGGAGTTGTCCTCAGCAAAGAATAAAGAACACAAAATCAGCAAATATGTGGATAAATATAGAATAGCATGTGTGCCTGCATATGTCTTAATTTACTTTCTTAAGGAAATTATGGGCACAGCAACTGGAGATGGATCCTTCAAAATATGTGCCTGAACAGCACAGCGGCGCCTACATGGCGATCAGAATTTTCCAGACTCCGTGAACTAGAGGTATAAGATTGCAGTGACGTGGCACGCAAAAGATGTCTGGAAGGGGGCGTATTGCCCACGTGCTCCCCACCCAGACGAGAACCCTAGTGGCCACACACACAAAACAGCTCCTCTGCTCCTTAAAGACTATGATCCTGGAGGGCTACTAATCACTTTTTTCCACCCAGCGGCTTCTTACAGAAATGCATCTAGACTGTGAACTGAGCTACAACCCCAGGCCGCCCCGGGAGGGGAAAGGTTTTTCTCTCTCGGCCTTGTCATTCAGTGACTTCTGGCAGAAATCTCTCTGGACTTAATTACTAAACTATCAGAAATCCAAAAAGAGCTCATATATTCTTCACTCTCAGCAATGAAAAACAAATTATCAAATGATGCCTTTTCAGCAGGTTTGATTGTTGGGGGAAAATTCTAAATAATAATAGTGAATTATCTGTTGAAATATTGAATGTACACAAAGTATAGGGAGCAAAGGGAATATAATTAGCCACTCAGGTGGGGGGTGTGCGGGAGGGGGTATATCTGGGTTCTTGGTGGTGGAACATGTGCACTGGTGAAGGGATGGGGGTTTGATCATCATATGACTGAGAATTAAACCTGAAAGGTTTGTAACTTTTTTCATGGTGATTCAATAAAATAAAAATTAGACTTCAAAAATATATATATGTGCCGGAATTGGAAGCACAAAATCATGAACTTAGTTCCCTAGGTCACATGCTCTGAACTTGCTCTCAATTCAGGGTCCCCCAATGCAACCGAGTATGCCTTACCCAGGGATGTATGTGCACACCACAACTGAAATGTGGGACACCCTAAGGTACCATTGAAAAACATGTATGCAGCTCTGCTCATCAGTGTAGCAAAATCACTGACAAAGGAAAGAAAAAGAAAAAGGTGATGCTTCTTTAAACATTGATAATAATGCACTTTTCAGTTTATAGCATATGAATTGAATATGAATGTGACACAGTACAAGAGGAGGGGGAAGGAAATAAAGCTACAGGGTATTGATTCCTATATTTATCAGAATTACGTGAAAATTGGCAGAATCTATATCCAATTCCATGGCATCCTAAGCTTAAGAGCTCCAGGATCTCTCTGCCATAGCAAACCCAGCTTCTGGATTGAAAAAAATTCTCCCTTCATGAATATCTAAGACACATATGTACTGAGGACTTGGGGTTCCAGTGAGCGCTTGCAACCATGTGTGGAGACTGTGAACTAAGCTTTTGCCCCACCCCGGCTAACGGAGGAAATATCCTTCTTTCGTGGTCTCTCTCCCCTCTGGGAGAAGGCGTGGTGTCCGACATTTTGTGGGTCCTTTGAGCAGATATGAACTTTGTGGCGTGGAAAAAAAATGTGCTTTGAACTTGAAACAGCCGCGGGATACCGGGGCAGTCTCAGCCGGGGCCAGAGCTCGGGCTCCGGCCGAGATTCCACCCGGGTGGCCATGCCTTGGCACAGCCGCGTGGATGTGGAACGAGCAGGAACCAGAGACAGCTTTAGGACTTGGGGTTCCAGCGAGCGCTTGCAACCATGTATGGAGACTGTGAACTAAGCGTTTGCTACATGCTGTTTCAGGAAGGGAAATGATTCATTTTCCAACTTAAATCTCCCTGAACTTAATTACTATAATACAGAAGTTGTAAAATGTGCGGCCGCTATTGCGGCCGCGCGACTTTTTATCTCCTCATTCTCATCACTGGAAAACTTATTATCAAATATTTCCTTGTCAATAGAGCTGTATTCTTGGGGGATAAATTCCAACAAAAATAGTGAGTCTGTGTTGAAACTCCAACAACAATAGTGAGTTTTGTGTTGAAATCTGGAATGTAATCAAGGTAAAGAGAAAAGGAAGTGAATTTATCAGTCATGCGGGGGGGGGGGGTTGGGGGGTGAAGGATGGGATGTATACTGGTTTTTTTTGTTTTTGTTTTGTTTTTGTTTTTATTGGTGGTGGAATATGGGCACTGGTGAAGGGACGGGTGTTTGAGCATTGTATAACTGAGACATAAGCCTGAGAACTTTGTAACTTTCCACATGGTGATTCAATAAAATAAATTTTTAAAAAAAGACACATATGTACTGGTAGAACATTACCCAAAAAACACAGCCAATCCTTTTTTGTAAATGGGGGCTAGGATGAGTAGAAACTTCACGAACCTGACATATATGGCCAAAAAATATATGAAAAAATTATTTATATCACGTCACCTAAGGGAAATGCTAGTCAAAGAAACGAGGTATATCATCTTACACCAGTAGGATTAGCACATATCACAAAAGCCCCAAAATAACTATGGTTGGAGAGAATTTGAGGGAAAAGGGATCCTCATTCACTGTTGTCGATTGATCCAGCCATTTTGGAAAACTATATGAAAACGCATCTCAAAACTAGGAATTGATTTTTAATTGGTGAATCACCGTGAGGGTACAGTTACAGATTTATACATTTTTGTGCTCATGTTTCCCCCATACAAAGTTCGAGAACCCATCCCTTCACCAGTGCCCATTCTCCACCACCAGTAAACCCAGCGTCCCTCCCACCCTCCCCAATCCGGTCTCCTCCCACCCCAAACTGCCACTATGGCAGGGTATTCCCTTTCGTTCTCTCTCTCTCTAATTAGAAAAAAGAATACAAACATCAAAGAAAAAACTGAAGAAAAATAAATTCAGATCTGGTAAAAGTCCAAGTGATTCAGAATTAATGGACCTTACATAGGACTAAATAAAGAAGAACAACAAAAACTGTATATTAAAACTGTGATATTTCAGAACACCAAGAAGAAACTATTTTAAATACCCTTCAAATTGGAAAAAATCATAAGGTACCTGAGTTCAATTAACAATAGACATTCTTTTTTAATTTTTTAATAGTTTAGTTTTAATTAGTGAATCAACGTGAGGGTACACACATACAGATTTATACATTTTTGTGATCATGTTTCCCCCATACAGAGTTCGAGAACCCATCCCTTCACCAGTGCCCATTCGCCACCACCAGTAAACCCAGGGTCCCTCCCACCCTCCCCAGTCCCGTCTCCCCCCACCCCAAACTGCCACTATGGCAGGGTATTCCCTTTAGTTCTCTCTCTCTGATTAGGTGTTGTGGTTTGCAATAAAGGTGTTGAGCGACCATTGTGTTCAGTCTCTAGTCTACATTCGGCACGCGTCACTCCTCCCCCCCATGACCTCCGACCACATTTTAATTGGTGCTCCCTTCTCTGAGTTGCCCAGAATGAGAGATCAGCCTCCAAGCCATGGAGTCAACCTTGTAGTACTTATTTCTACTATTCTTGGGTATTAGACTCCTAGTCTATTATTCTATATTCCACAGATGAGTGCAATCTTCCTATGTCTGTCTCTCTCTTTCTGACTCATTTCACTTAGCATGACACTTTCCATGTTGATCCACTTATATGTAAACTTCATGACCTCATTTTTTCTAACAGCTGCATAGTATTCCATTGTACAGATGTACCAAAGTTTCTTCAACCAGTCATCGTTCTAGGGCACTCGGGTTTTTTCCAGATTCTGGCTATTGTAAACAGTGCTGCGATGAACATATAAGTGCAGATATCACTTCGACTATACTTTTTTGCTACTCTGGGATATATTCCCAGCAGTGGTATTGCTGGGTCAAATGGGAGCTCAACCTCTAGTTTTTTCAGAATCGTCCATATTGTTTTCCAAAAGGGCTGAACTAGTCGGAATTCCCACCAGCAGTGTAGAAGGGTCCCTTTCTCCCCACATCCTCTCCAACAGTGGTTGCTTTTGTTTTTTTGGATGTGTGCTAGTCTCTGTGGTGTGAGGTAGTATCTCATGGTCGTTTTGATCTGCATCTCTCTGATGATTAGTGATGCAGAGCACTTTTTCATGTGCCTTTTGGCCATTTGTATCTCTTCCTTGGAACAGTTTCTGTTCATTTCTTCTCCCCATTTTTTGATGGGGTTGGATGTTTTCTTCTTGTAGAGTTCAACTAGTGCTTTATATATCATTGATATCAACCCCTTATCTGATGGGTATTGTGTAAATATCCTTTCCCATTCTGTAGATAGTCTTTGTATTTTGGTCACTGTATCTTTTGTGGTGCAGAAGCTTTTTAGTTTAATGTAGTCCCATTTGTTGATCTCTGTTTCTACTAGATTGCTTAGTTCCGTGTCATCTTTGAAGATACCTTTATCTTCAATATCGTGGAGGGTTTTGCCGACCTTGTCTTCAATGTACCTTATGGTTGGTGGTCTGATGTTGAGGTCTTTAATCCATTTTGATCTGACTATTGTGCATGGTGTCAGGCGAGGTCTAAGCCCATTCTTTTACATGTGGTTGTCCAGTTGTGCCAGCACCATTTGTTAAAGAGGCTTTCCTTGCTCCACTTCACATCTCTTGCTCCCTTATCAAAGATTAGATGATCGTACATTTGAGGTTGTGTGTAGGGATTTTCCACCCTGTTCCATTGGTCTTCAGCTCTGCCTTTGTTCCAGTACCATGCTGTTTTAATTGTTACCGCTTTGTAGTAGAGTTTAAGGTTGGGGAGGGTGATGCCTCCCATCATCTTTTTCCCAAGAATTGTTTTAGCTATCCGTGGGCGTTTATTGTTACATATAAATTTCAGGATTGCTTGATCCATTTCTTTGAAGAATGCCATGGGTATCCTTATAGGGATTGCGTTAAATCTGTATAATGCTTTGGGGAGTATTGCCATTTTGACAATGTTTATTCTCCCTATCGATGAGCAGGGGATATGTTTCCATTTCCTCGTGTCCTCTTTTATTTCATGGAGTAGGGTTTTATAGTTTTCTTTGTATAGGTCCTTTACTTCTTTAGTTAAGTTGATTCCAAGGTATTTGATTTTCTGGGGCACGATTGTGAACAGGATTGCTTTTTTCATGTCCCTTTCCTCTGTCTCATTGTTTGCATATAGGAAGGCCATGGATTTTTGGGTATTGATTTTATAGCCTGCGACTTTACTGTACAGGACAATTGTTTCTAAAGTTTCTTTCTAGAGCTTTTAGGCTTCTCTAGGTATAGTATCATATTGTCTGCGAATAGTGAGAGCTTGATTTCTTCCTTTCCAATCTGAATCCCCTTAATATCTTTTTATTGCCTGATGGCTATGGCTAATACTTCCAGTACTGTATTAAAGAGAAGTGGTGAGAGTGGGCATCCTTGTCTTGTCCCCAATCTTAGAGGAAAGGCCCTTAGTTTTTCTCCATTGGTGATAATGCTTGCCATAGGTTCGTGGTAGATGGCTTTGACTATCTTGAGAAAAGTTCATCCAAAACCCATTTTGGTGAGAGTTTTTATCATAAATGGGTGTTGGATCTTGTGGAATGCTTTTTCAGCATCTATTGATATGATCGTATGGTTTTTATCTTTACTTTTGTTGATATGATGGATAGTTGATTGATTTCCGAATGTTATACCATCCTTGCATCCCCGGGATGAATCCCACTTGTTCATGGTGTATGATCTTTTAATAAGTTGTTGGATTCTATTTGCAAGTATTTTGTTGAGGATCTTTGCATCGGTGTTCATCAAGGATATTGGTGTATAGTTTTCTTTGTTAGTGGTGTCTTTGTTTGCTTTTGGTATTAGGGAGATATGTGCCTCATAGAAACTATTCGGAAGGGTTCCTGTCTTTTCAATTTCCTGAAAAACCTTGAGGAGAATTGGCAGCAAGTCTTCTTTAAATGTTTGGAAGAATTCGCCAGTGAATCCGTCTGGACCTGGGCTTTTGTTTTTGGGGAGACTTTTGATTACAGTTTCGATTTCCTTGATATTTATGGGCCTATTCAGATATTTCAAGTCTTCTTGGTTCAGTCTTGGGAGATTGTAGGAGTCAAGGAATTCGTCCATTTCTTTTAGGTTCTCTTGTTTCGTGGCATACAGACTTTCAAAGTAGTCTCTGATGGTCCTTTGAATCTCCTTGGTTTCTGTTGTGATGTCCCCCTTTTCATTTTTGATTCGGTTTATTAGGGTTTTCTCTCTTTCTTTCTTTGTGAGTCTTGCTAGCGGTTTTTCAATCTTATTTGTTTTCTTGAAGAAACAGCTCTTTGTTTCATTGATCTTTCGGATTGTTTTTCGGGTTTCCATATCGTTAATTTCTGCTCTAAGTTTTATTATTTCTTTCCTTCGATCTGGTTTGGGTTCCTTTTGCTGGTCCTCTTCTAAGATCTTGAGCTGAGAAGTCAAGCAATTTGTATAGGCCCTTTGTTCTTTTCTGAGGAAGTCTTGCAGAGCTATAAATTATCCCCTTAACACAGCTTTAGCTGCGTCCCATAGGTTCTGGTAGCTTGTGTCTTCGTTCTCATTTGTTTCGAGGTATCTCTTGATTTCTTCCTTAATTTCCTTCGTGACCCACTCGTTGTTCAATAGTGAGTTGTTTAATTTCCAAGTGTTTGATTTGGTTCTTCGCGTAAGTGCGTGTTAACTTCGATCTTCAGTGCATCATGGTCTGAAAAGATAGTTGATATAATTTCTATCTTCCTGATACTATTAAGGTGTAATTTGTGGCCCAGAACGTGGTCTATTTTGGAAAACGTTCCGTGTGTGCTGGAAAAGAATGTGTATTCTTTCTTTTTGTGTATATAGCCCTGTGTAGGTCTATTAGCCCTGAATCTTCCATTTCATCCTTCAGAGCCATTGTTTCCTTGCTGAGTGTTGTTCTTGTCGATCTATCCAGAGGTGATAAGGCAGTGTTGAAGTCTTCAACTACTATCGTGGTGCTAGTTATGTCCTCCTTAAATTCTGTTAGGAGTTCTTTTAAGTATTTAGCTGGTCGTTCATTAGGTGCGTATACGTTTAAGACTGTGATTTCTTCCTGTTTTACATATCCCTTGAGGAATAGAAAATGCCCTTCGCTGTCCCTTCTGATCTTTTTCAGCCTGAAATCTATGCTGTTGGATACTAGTATGGCCACCCCCGCTTTTTTTTTGAGGGAGATGTTTGCTTGCAGGATTGTTTTCCATCCTTTGATTTTGAGTCTGTGTTTGTTCTGACTATTCAGATGTGTTTCTTGTAGGCATCAGAAAGTTGGGTTTAGTTTCCTTATCCATTTTGCCACTCTGTTCCTCTTGATTGGTGCATTTAGACCGTTAACATTAAGGGAGATTATTATCATGGGATTTGTGTCATTTTTCTGTAGGGTTTGTTGTTCTTGTAGGTTTTTTCCTTGTCTTATAGTAACCCTTTGAGTCCTTCTTTTAAATTTGGTCTTGAGTCTATGAAGTTCCTGAGCTGTTGCTTCTCCGTGAAATAGTGTATGGTTCCTTCAAGTTTAACTGAGAGTTTAGCCGGGTAGAGTATTCTTGGTGAGGCATTCATTTCATTAAGTTTTTTTACTACATCCCACCATTGTCTTCGGGCTTGGAGGGTTTCTTCTGATAGGTCTTCTGTGAATCTAAGGGGTGCTCCTTTGTATATGATCTCCTTCTTGATCTTGCTGCTTGAAGTATTGTGTCTCTATCCACGGCATCCATCATTCTGACTATGATATGCCTTGGGGATTTTCTACTTGGGTCCCTTTTAGCTGGCATACTTCGGACTCCTTGGATCTGGATGTCCGCGTTCTCTAGCCCTGGGAATTTTTTAGCAATGATGTCTTTAATGGTGTTTTTTTCATTGGAATTTGTTCCGTGCGGTTCCCGCACTCCCATGATTCTTATGTTGTTTCTCCTGTGGTCGTCCCCTGGAACTCTAATTCGCACTAGAGCCATTTTGAGGTCTTTTGCCATTATTTGGTCGTTCCCTATATGCTTTGTGCAGCTCATCTTAATGCTCACTGATTCTTTCTTCGGCTGTAGTCATTCTACAATTGAGGGCTCCTACGGAGTTTTTTATTTCATCTACTGATTCTTTTAGTTGTGTGACTTCTGTTCGTAGTTTTGAGATTTCTGCTTTCATTTCTTCCCGGATTATCTTGGTGGAGCGTTCCAATGCTGCATCCATATCATCCCTTAATTTATTGGCAGTTCGTTCCATAGTTTCTTTGAGTTCGTGAACCATCCTCACAATTTCCTCTCTGAATTCTTTATCCAAGAGAAGGTTGTATTTCTGGGGAACCGCTGCTGAGGTTAATGAGATATTTTCTTGGATTTCTCCTGGTGGTGGGGATTTTCGCTGTTTCTTCATGTTCTTATGGGCTTTACTATCCGGTGGTCTCCTTAGCTTGGGAGGGGTCTCAACTGAGGATGTGGAGCTTTGCTCTTTTTACAAAGGACTTTTTTGTGCAAGTTGATGTGTTCACTGACAGTTTTTGTGAAATTAGGGTAGGCTAGGTTAGTTGACTATTAACATATAGTGACTTAGATGAGGAGGGAATTCTTCAGAGTAGTGGGTTATATCAGTTATGGCCAAAAGATAATGCATGGAAAGGTAAAGTAATAACTGCGGCTGCGTTAGCGGCCTGTGCTCCAAAAATAGTCCTCGCCCACTTTTGAGGCCACGCCCCTACGGTGAGGACACGCCCCTAACCTGCAAAGTGGGAGGGTGGTCAGGAAGGGACTCCGGCGGCCCAAAGGTGACTGACGGGGGTGGAGGTGGTGGGGCAAGCCCCAAACTGCAGGCAGGGCGCGGGGAGGGGGCTTCTCCGCGCTGGGCAGTGTCTTGGAGGGGATTTCCTACTTACCTGCAGAGTGGGGGGTGGTCAGGAAGGGACGGCGGCGGCCCAAAGGTGCCAGGCGGGGGTGGAGGTGGTGGGGCAAGCCCCAAACTGCAGGCAGGGCGCGGGGAGACAATAGACACTCTTAAGCTGAAAGTAGTTGAACAAAACTTTTACAATTCTGATAGGAATTGTCTTCAAATTACATTCTACAACTAACATACCACTCAACTATAAAGAGAAAAAAACAAAATATGTCTGAGAACCCAGCACTTTTCCTTTCTAATGCTTTTTTTTGCTTTCTTTCAGAGAAAGACAATTAAGAATGTATTTTCTATTCAAACAAGTACAAAAACAAAGAATAAAATCTCAAAGTATAGCAAAAAAAAACAACTAGGAATTGAGTTCCCATGTGACCCAGCTATTGTGATTTTGGGTATATACCCCCAGTATCCCAAAAATATTTTCAGAAAGGACACTTGCACTCTATGTTCATAGCAGCATGAGTCACAATTGCCAAATCTCAAAAGAACCTAAGTGCCCGAAAACAAATGATTGGATAAAGAAACTATGATACACACAAACAGTGGAATATGACTCAGCTTTAAGAAAAGATAAAAAAAATATATAGAATCAATTTGCCACTATGTGGAGGAATCTAGAGAGTATCATCTTGGGTTAAGTTAGTCAGAAAGAGAGGGTCAAACACAGAATAATCTTGCTCATATGTCGGATATAAAGAAACAATGAAGGAATAACAGATGACCCAAAACAATAGAAACTTTGAAAGGATCTTCAGTAGAAATCCTAACTTAAGTTGAAGGCATGGAGGAACAACGAGATGATTGTGAAAAGAAGCTGGCACTCTGGAGAAGTGAATGGCGCTGCATTATGTTATATACAAAAAATTACCTTTCACAGTGTTATAAAACAATGTATAAAACAAAATTAAACAATATGCTTCCATTTCCTCGTGTCCTCTTTTATTTCGTTGAGTAGCATTTTGTAGTTTTCCTTGTAGAGATCCTTTATCTCCTTAGTTAGGCTGATTCTGAGGTACTTGATTTACTAGGGCACAATTGTGAATGGGATTTTTTTAATGTCACTTTCCTCTGTCTCGCTATTTGCATATAGAAAGGCCATGGATTTTTGGGTATTGATTTTATAGCCTGAAACTTGCTGTACATCTGCACCTGTATGTTCATTGCAGCACTGTTTACAATAGCCACAATCTGGAAAAAACCCAAATGCCCGAGAACAGATGACTGGCTAAAGAAACTTTGGTACATCTACACAATGGAATACAATGCAGCTGTCAAAAAGGATGAAGTCATGAACTTTACATATAAGTGGATCAACATGGAAAGTATCATGCTAAGTGAAATGAGTCAAAAAGAACGAGACAGACACAGAAAAATTGCACTCATTTGTGGAATATAAAACAACATAATGGTAGACTAACAGCCAAGAATAGTAGCAATAAGTACCAGGAGGCCTGCTCCATGGCTTTGAAGCTGACCTCACATGCTAGGGGAGAGGGCAGCTCAGATAGAGAAGGGAACACTAACTAAAGCGTAGTGGAGGATCCACTCAGGATGGAACAGGGGAATTGAAAGCAGACTATAGATTGAACACGATAGACACCCAGTATCTCCATTGCAAACCATAACACCCAAAAGGAGAGAGAACAATAAGGAATTTTCTGTCATGGGGGGTTGGGGAGAGGCAGCATGGGAGGGGAGGGACCCTGGGGCAATCCGTGGAGGAGAATGGGCACTGGTGGAGGGATGGGTACTTGAGTATTGTATAACTGTAACACAGGCACGAAACTCTGTAACTGCACCCTCACGGTGACTCATGAACAAAATAAAATAAAATAAAAACAGAAACAAAAACTAAACTAAACAATATGCCTGTCAAGGAGGCAGACTGAGGGGAGGAGGAAGGACCTGGGAACATTGGTAGAGGGAAGCTGACACTGGTGGTGAGATTGGAATTGGAAGATAGTATGCCTGAAACTATAATACAAATAGTTTTCAAAATCACAGTGACTCCAAAAGAATTTTTAAGTCCTTCCTTCATCTACTCCCAACCAGATTCCCATCCAGAGGGAATAAAATCCCTAAGTGGACAGTGATTGAATCCATAGAGCACCAGTGCCGACCCAGGATATGGAAAGTCGTGACAGATAGGCCTCACTGACAGAGACCCTGACTGAAAGAGATGGTAATACTATCGTATAATAATTGTGACATAATTTCCTTGGGTCCTGCATTTCTTCTCTAGATGCAAAACCAAAAATAAACCCTGAGGCATAGAGTTGTTGGAAAGATCATAAAAGATGATGAATGCCCTCTGCACAACGCGATGGAATGTGGGGAAGATTAGTGTTGTGGGAAAAAAGACAGTACAAGATGTACCACATCCTAATCTTAGTCACTCAAATGAAAAATTTACTGGGGCAAAATATCCAGAAATAATATCAATCTGAACTCCATGCAATATTAATTTCCTGGGTCTGTTGAAAATATTTCATTCTCAAAGCTATTTTTTAATTTTTTACAATTTTTATTAGAAAAGGCTCTTCACATGATACCTGTCTAAATGCAAAGTTCCGTCCCATTGAAAAACCAACAGGACCATGCTATTGTATAAGAAGGGAGACATCCAGGACATCAGCAACTATCTTCCATCTGCCTGTTGTCCGTGGTCTACAAGTTATTCACTCGAGTCATCCTGAATAGGATTTGCAGAACACTAGATGAAGGACAACCATGCGAGAAAGCCAGGTTTCAAAAAGGACTCAGCATGATCTACCATTTCCACATGGTGATCAAGCTCATTGAGCTCTTGTGAGAGTTCAAGATGCCACTCTGTCTAACGTTCATTAATTTAAAGAAGGCCTTTGATTCTGTTGAGACTGAAGCGGTCATCGAAGCCCTAGCCAAACAGGGCGTTCAAACTCAGTACATCAAGATCCTTCATGAGCTGTATTACAGATTCACCACCAGGATCTCACCATTCTACAAAGAAGTGTTCATTCAAGTAAAGAGAGGGGTTTGGCAGATCGACACCATTTCACCCAAACTCTTCAGTGCTACCCTGCAGAACATCATGTGATGACTGGAAAGGGAAGGAATGGGAGTGAAGATAGATGGTCAGCAACTACACCACCACCACTATGGTTTTTTTTTTCAGTGTTTTATTCTTTTTTATTTTTTTAAATTCTTTTATTAATTCACCATGTGGAAAGTTACAAAGCGTTCAGGTTAAAGTCTCAGTTATACAATGCTCAAACACCCATCCCTTCACCAATGCATATATTCCACCACCAAGAATCACGATATACCTCCCCCCATCTCCCCACCTCCCCAGCCCCCCACCCCGCATGTGTAACTGGTAAATTTCACTTTACTTTCACTTTACTTTGATTAAATTCAATATTTAAACAAAAAAATTCACTATTATTGATTTGGAGTTTCTCCCCCCTAAAATCGATCTGCTGAAAAGAAAGCATTTGGTAATTTGTTTTCCATTGCTGAGAATGAAGAGATATGAGGTCAGGAGGCCGCACTAGCAGCAGCATGGTTTTGGATTTCTGTATTTTAGTATTTTGGTAACTAAGTCCAGAGAAATGTCTGCCAGGAATCGCAACATTGTAAGCTTGTACCTCTCACCTACTTTATATTCCACATATGAGTGCGATCTTTCTATGTCTGTCTCTTTCTTTCTGACTCATTTCACTCAGCATGATACTTTCCATGTTGATCCACTTATATGCAAATTTCGTGACTTCATGTTTTCCGACAGCTACGTAGTATTCCATTGTGTAAATATATCAGAGTTTCTTTAGCCAATCATCTGTTTTCGGACACTCTGGTTTTTTCCATATTGTGGCTATTGTAAACAGAGCGGCAATGAACATGGAAATGCAGATGTCATCTCTACTATACCTTTTTGCCTCTCCGGGACATATTCCCAGGAGTGGTATTGCTGGGTCAAATGGGAGCTCAATTTCTAACTTTTTGAGAATCGTCCATATTGTTTTCCAAAAGGGCTGAACCAGTCGGCATTCCCACCAGCAGTGAAGGAGAGTCCCTTTCTCCCCACATCCACGCCAACACCGTTGCTTTAGTTTTTTTGGATGTGGGCCAGTCTCTGTGGTGTGAGATGATATCTCATTGTTGTTTTGATCTGCATCTCCCTGATGATTAGTGATGTTGAACATTTTCTCTTGTGCCTCTCAGCCATTCGGATTTCTTCTTTGGAAAAGTTGCTGTTCATTTCATCACCCCATTTTTTGATCGGGTTGGCAGTTTTCTTCTTGTAGAGTTCAACCAGTGCATTGTATACCCTTGTTATCAACCATTTATCGGAGGGGTACTGCATAAATATCCTTTCCCATTCTGTAGATTGTCTTTGTATTTTGGTCACTGTTTCTTTTGAGTTGCAGAAGCTTCTTAGTTTGAGATAGTCCCATTTATTTATCTTTGTTTTCACTTGCTTGGCCAGTGGCGTGTCAGCTTTGAAGATACCTTTGGCTTCAATGTCGTGGAGGGTTTTGCCGACCTTATCTTCAATGTACCTTAGGGATTCTGGTCTGATGTTGAGGTCTTTAATCCATTTTGATCTGATTTTTGTACATGGTGATAGATAGATAGTCTAAGCCCATTTTTTTGCATGTAGCTGTCCAGTTTTGCCAACACAATTTGTTAAACATGCTTTCCTTGCTCCACTTCACATTTCTTGCTCCCTTATCAAAGATTAGATGATCATATATTTGGGGGTGTATGTCAGAGTATTCAACCCTATCCCATTGGTCTGCAGCTCTGCCTTTGTTCCAATACCATGCTGTTTTAATGACTACCGCTTTGTAGTAGAGTTGGAAGTTGGGGAGGTTGATTCCTCCCATTTTCTTTTTCCCAAGGATTGTTTTAGCTATTAGTGGGGGCTTATTGTTTCATATGAATTTCAGGAGCGCTTGCTCCATTTCTTTGAAGAATGTCAAGGGTATCCTTATAGGGATCGCATTGAATTTGTACAATGCTTTGGGAAGAATTGCCATTTTGACAATATTAATTCTTCCAATCCATGAGCAGGGGATATCTTTCCATTTCCTTGTGTCCTCTTTTATTTCCTGAAGTAGTGTTTTATAGTTTTCATTATACAAGTCCTTTACCTCCTTTGTTAAGCTGATTCCGAGGTACTTGATTTTTTGAGGCGCAATTGTGAATGGGATTGCTTTTCTCAGGTCACTTTCTTCTCTCTCATTATTTGCATATAAGAAAGCAATGCACTTTTGGGTATTGATTCTATAGCCTGCAACTTTACTATACAACTCTATTGTTTCTAGGAGTTTCTTGGTAGAGGTTTTAGGGTTCTCTAGGTATAGTATCATATCATCTGCCTATAGTGAGAGCATGATTTCTTCCTTTCCTACCTGAATGCCCTTAATATCTTTTTCTTGCCTAATCGCTATTGCAAGTACTTCCAGTACTATATTGAACAGAAGTGGAGAGAGTGGGCATCCTTGTCTCGTCCCTGTTCTCAGAGGGAAGGCTCTTAGTTTTTCCCCATTGAGGACGATGTTTGCCATAGGCTTGTGATAAACGGCTTTCACTATAAATGGGTATAGTCCCTTCTATACCCATTTTGGCGAGTGTTTTCATCATAAACGGATGCTGGATCTTGTCAAATGCTTTCTCTGCATCTATTGATATGATTATATGGTTTTTATCTTTTCTTTTGTTGATATGATGGATTATGTTGAATGATTTCCGGATGTTAAGCCATCCTTGCATCCCCGGGATGAATCCCACTTGGTCGTGGTGTATGATCTTTTTGATGAGTTGTTGAATTCTATTCGCTAATATTTTGTTGAGGATCTTCGCATCTGTGTTCATCAGGGATATTGGCCTGTAGTTTTCTTTTTTTGTGGTGTCTTTGTTTGCTTTTGGTATTAGGGAGATATGAGCCTCATAGAAACTGTTTGGGAGGGTTTCTGTTTCTTCAATTTCCTGGAAAAGCTTGAGAAGGACTGGCAAAAGGTCCTCTTTAAATGTTTGGAAGAACTCACTAGTGAATCCGTCTGGACCAGGGCTTTTGTTTTTGGGAAGACTTTTGATTACCATTTCAATTTCCTTGATGTTAATTGAACTATTCAGGTATTCCAAGTCTTCTTGGTTCAGCCTTGGGAAATTATAGGAATCGAGGAATTTATCCATTTCTTCTAGGTTCTCTTGTTTCGACCACCACCACTTTGATGATGACATCTTTCTCATAACACCTAATATCAGCCAAACAGCACAAATGCTGGCCAACTTCGACCATGAGTATGGAAAGATCAGGCTATAGTTGAATCTCACAAAAACAATGTTCATGAGAAACAAACTAGTTCCTGATGTCTCATTTGCCTTCAACAGAATGAACATCTCCAAATGCAACAGTTATGTGTACTTAGGTCGAGAACTCAACATAACAAATGACCTGCCACTTGAACTATGCAGGAAGGAGAGCTGCATGGAACGCCTTCAACAGCTTTGATGAAGTAGTTAAAAGGATGAAGAACATCCAGCTCCGGGCACAAAATCTTTCTACTCCACCATTCTTCCTGCACTAACATATGCCTAAGAGACCTGGGCCCTATTAAAACAGGATGAGAACGCTATTTGGGTATCCCAAAGAGGAATCGAAAGAGCTATGCTTGGAGTAACAAGTTCCACTCAAGTGAGACAAGGAATCCAGAGTTCTGACCTCCATCGACAATCAAGAATCCAGGACGCTATCTTGTTTACCAAGGCGATGGAAACCAGATGGGCCAGACATGTAATGAGATTCAGAAATGACCACTGGACTAGAGCTGTTACCGACTCAGTTCCATAGAACGTCAAAAAACTGCATGGTCGCCCACCTGCAAGATGGTCAGGTGTCTTCACCAAGACCCTTATAAACGGTTTGAGGCTCTTCGTGTTCCTAGACAGAGCAGACACCATTGGGCTACACTAGCACGTGACAATATGAATGGAGACGTTTTTGATGCCAGCTCGAGCAAATCGATTAATAATGGTATGACATGTAATATAAGTGATTTTAAAAGGCATGTTTTACAAAGTTACAGGTAGTGTAACTTAGACATAAAATACTTCAATACCAATCCCTCCACCATGAGAATATCCCTTCACCAGTGTTCCCAGATGTCCTTCTCACCCCACCCTACATTAGACCAGCAAATGACAAAGTTTCCATGACTGCCACTTAGATTCCATGTTCTCAGTTCTGTCAAGTCTGTGTTTTGGATATATGACTAGAACTCTCACTCCTATCGCTGGCATAACAAAAGTCCTCAAGCCTATTGACCCATTACTACTAGTTGTCTTCTGCCCCTTCATTTTCTTCTTTCTCTGTCCCCCTTCTCTCTAAACACTGCAGGTTTCAGATATTAGAAATGATTCCTGTTCTGAAGTCCTGGGTCCAAACTTTGTCTTCCATGTGACAATAGTATCTATAATTTGACCCCTTCTCATCTAAAAAATGGGGGTTCTATGCATTATGGAAATTGTGTGTAGATTCCAGGAAAATAACATAGAATGAAACTCTGGAGCCATAGAGATAGAGAAAGAGAGAGACAGAGAGACTCACCAAAGAATTGAGAACACTTGTTTTATTATAATCAAGTGGCTTCTAATCTAAAGAATAGGAAGGCAACTTCGATAAAATCATACTACCTATTCCCTGGAGAAAAGTTCAGAATTGATATTTGTTAGAACGCTCTGCTTAGCTGGGATAACATCTCTCCCAAATGATAATAGATATAGCAGATGAATTGGATATTCAGAGAGGCCCCTCCTACTTGTTTTTTTTAACTCCTACTCGGTTTACATTCTCCATAAAATACCAACTGGTTACTGCATCATTTACTGATCGCCACCATGCAGTTTAAGATCTTTTTCCACATTTTGCTTCTACTTACTTTCCAAGAACTCGGAGCAGAAGCATCATTCTGTGAGTATGAAATTTGGGAGCTCAAAGGGAATAGGGAATAAGAGGGGAAACAGAAGCACAAAGAAAGTCCTTTTCTTATTTCATAGAAAGCTGAGTCAATTCTAGTCATCAAATACATGTTGGGTCAAATAATGTGCCAGGAAGCAAATGTACAGATGAGCTTCTGTCAATGAGCAAAATGCCAGGTCCAGGACCAAAGCAATAATACAGCGGGTACGGCATTTTCCTTGCATGCAGTTGAGCAGGGTGTGATCCCCAGAACCCCAAAGGACCCATGAGTCGGCCAGAGTGATCCCTGAGCTCAGAGCCAGGAGTAATTCTTAAGTACCACAGATGTGACTCCCTGCGCTGCCTCCCAATAAAATCAAAACAAAAACAAAATGACAGACCCAATTCTGTGAGAATAGTGTATCTAGGAGAAAGATAGAAAATACTGGATGCTAAAGAGCTCCGAAAGGGGAAAAGGAAGTGAGACTGTGAGGAGGAGAAGTAGACTCTAATCCTGAAGTGGAATAAAAACAGAAGAGAGAAAGGAGAACAGAAGAGCTGTAATGGAAAGTGAGAGGCTTAGTTTAGTCAAGTCACACCTACTTGTAAGGTAAGGCCTCTTCCAGGACTACTTTCCTCAAGTTTAGAAAATGCCCATTGAACCACTATGACAATAATAGTTGGAAATGATCGCTTCGGATAAGATTTGAGCACTGATATGTACTAAAAGTAGACCAAGGACATGATGGCCTTTTAGTATCTGTAATGCAAATTATAATGCCCAAAGTTAGAGAGAGGGAAAGAAGGATTGTACCTAGAACAGAGGCAGGGAGATAGAGTGGGGGTGGCAAGAAAGAGACTGGGAAAAATGGTGGTGGAAAATGTGCACTGGTGGAGGGATGGATGCTTGAACATTGTGTGACTGAAATGTAATCTTGCAAGTTTGTAACTGTATCTCACGGTGATCCAATAAAACTTATTTTTTAAAAAAATTTTAATGAATTGAGTGGGGCTGGAGCGATAGTACAGCGAGAAGGGCGTTTGTCTAGCACGCAGCCAACCTGAGTTTGATTCCCAGCATCCCATAAGGTCCCTTGAGCACCACCAGGAGCAATTCCTTAAGTGCAAAGCCAAGGGTAACCTCTATGCATTGCAGAGTGTGACCAAATAGTAAAAAAAAAGAAAAAAATTAATGAATAACCAGAAAGTCTGCATCAATATATTAGAGAAGAACCCTAGAGGAAACCCTCCCGAATATAAAATACAAAAGGCACTAAAAATAGAATCAGAAACAAGAAAGATTTTGAAAAGAAAGAAAAATATTATTGAAGAATAGAGACAGGGAAATGGATTCTTCAAATGTACAAAACATAGTGTCATTCCTACTGAAAACACACGCAGTCCGTGAACAGGTGCACACACCAGTTGATAAAGAAGAAATTGTTTTTCTCATTGCAGATGAGAGGAAACTATGTGGTCTTTAGTTTTAATGACATGGATGGGCAGAGGGTCAGGTCTGAGAGAATTAGAAGCAGCAGAACCTCAGCCCTGCAGCATCCCCTGGAAGAGTCCAAGACCGGGGCTGCCATGATTCAGGTGTCTGATAACCATCCCCACAGGTCCCACTCTACACCTCATCTGGACTGACAGTTGGCGAGTGAATGGTGGTTGGGAGAGACACATGGGCTAGGAGAGGGGAGATGAGCTCTGCTACTACGGAAAGTCTCATGGGTGTTCTCAGGGGCCCTGGCATATGAGTTCTACAAGAAAGGTAATTGTTCTCCTCTCTCCTCCACCCTGTCTCTTTATAGTTCGAAGACATAAACCAAAGAAACCAAAGGTAGAAAAGTGCTCACTTCCTATGGAATCTGGGGATTGTAAAGGCGTATTCTCCAGATGGTATTACAATGCAGACGCTGGGCATTGTTTGGAATTTATCTATGGAGGCTGTGACGGCAATGACAACAAGTTTTTAACGAAAGAATACTGTGAGAAAGAGTGCAAGAAAAGCAAGAATTGATGTGAACACTTCCTCCCTGGAGTAAATACTCTATGATAATTAAAAGATTTTGCTGTGAATAAGTGAAATCTCTTCTATCCAAATTCATTCTCCCTTCAGGTGCCTATATTCACTCACGTCTGTGCCAACAACCTTTACAAATACTGCCCGTATACTGAAAGCCTCAGACCTTCTTTGTCAAATACATACCAACATACATATAATACACTGAGGAAACTTGAAGTGTTCATTCATCCACGCTTAGTTAGCGTGACATCTGAGCCCGCAGAGAAGAAAACCTTAAAGGAAAAGAGTGAAAGGTAAAAATCTTTAGAAACATTCTGACAAGGATGAAATATGTGGACTGGAGCGATAGCACAATTGGTAGGGCATTTGCCTTGTACATGGCCAATCCGGGATCGAATCCTCTGTCCCTCTCGGGCAACCCTGCAAGCTACTGAAAGTATCCAGTCCACATGGCAGAGTGTGACAAGCTAACCGTGACGTATTCAATATGCCAAAAGCAGTAACAACAAATCTCACAATGGAGACGTTACTGGCGCCCACTAGAGCAAATAGACTGCAGTGCTGCATAATAACTTTCATTAAGTAGCTAATGTGATAAATCAAAAAACAAAAGAGCTGACTGTCCCATTTTCTATTTCCATCCGCACTGAGAGGCCAATTCTATTCATACCTGTATCATATAATTGAGGGATTTTTATAAATTAAATCACAGTGAGGTATAGAGTTACAAAGTTGTTCATGATCTGAGTCTCAGTCCTATCACATTCCAACACTCATCCTAATTGAGGGAATTAAAGTTCAGAAAGATCAACTACTTGTCCAAAATCTCAAACTTCTGAAAGGAAGCTGGTGATCGAATCAAAGTCAGACTCTAGAACGCACATTCTCAGTAGTTCCCCACCAGGCTGTAGTCAGAGTCAATTCTACCCAGGAGAGCCCAAGCTCTGCTCGCCTCTCCTTCCTGGAACACCAGCAGCACACACATCCGCAGAGTTGGCGCTGGGCTGCTATATGAAGGCAACCAAACCATTCACGGTTTTGTAAGCCAGGGTGCCTATAATTAAATTGAAGTGATGTCCACAAAGTCTGAGGTGGAACTCACTTCGAGAGAGCGGGACGAAGCCAGCACAGTGCTGAGGACAGACTGTTTTCTGAATTCCATTCCCGTGGTCCTGCCATCTGCCAGAGTCAAGCAAAAGCTCAACCTTTAACTTAGCAGATGCCTACATTCTCGCTTCTCTCTGGGTTTCCAAATGCACATTCAGTCCCAGGCCAACTACACAGAGAGATTTAACAGCCTTTCACTTTTTCCCTACACATGAAAATCATTGTTACACACAAGACACTGACACACACACACACACACACAGACATACGAAAGAGAGAGAGATACAGACAGACAGACAGACAGACAGACAGACAGAGAATGATGATTTCTATTAGCCACTATAATTTGGGTTACCTTGTTAAGAAGTATAACAATGGCAATAACTAACAGATGCAATAGTCAACTTAAATTGATGTTTCTCAGTTCTGGTTCTCAGAAGTCCCTAGCTCTTACTAGGGACTTCTACTAAGACTCTACTCTGCTGTGCATAAGACTACAGAGAAAACCTCCACCAAATGACACAATGTGGTTCATTTAAGATACAAAGACACCCCCAGGCAATTTTGGCATTTTTTTCTATAAATAACATATATACATATATATGTATACACGCACATGTAAAGGTCATCGTTTCTTCCCTAGTTGCACAACTCAAGGGTCTTTCTGCTGCCACATTGCCCCATACAGTCTATTTTGAACATAGCAGCAGATGGTCCTTTAAGTTCTTCAAACAAACCATTTTCCCAAAGATAGCAAATAAGATAAAAGAGAGTAAAATAACTGAGGGAAGAGGTACATTAAGAGGGGGCCGTTGCTTAAAGTCCGGAGGCATCTCTGCAGAGATCTGCTCATTTCGGAGGTTTTTTTGTGTCTCTGGATGATGGCCCTTTTTTCCTTCTTTTTCAGAGAAATATACAAAATTTTTATACATCTGCAGGGCGCACCCACTTGACCGCAGCGTGCAACATGTGGGCGCTAGCTGTGGTTTGATATCTCTTTCGAGATTTATCTGTGGGTCTCTGAAATAAGGCCAATAAATGAGATTGTAAGAGGGATGCTCTTTCACTGTTGTTGGGAATGCCGACTGGCCCAGCCTTTCTGGAAAACAATATGGACAGTCCTTCAAAAACTAGAAACTGAACTTCCATATCACCCCACAATAGCACTTCTGGGAATATATCCCAAGGATGCAAAAAAGCATCATCAAAATGACATCTGTACCTATATGTTCATTACAGCGCTGTTCATGATAGTTAAAATCTGGAAACAACCCAGGTACCCAGAACAGATGACTGATTAAAGAAACTGTGGTACAATGACACAATGGAATACTATGCAGCTGTTAGGAAAGATGAAGTCATGAAATTTGCTTAAAAATGGATAAACATGGAGAGTATCATGCTAAGTGAAATGAGTCAGAATAAGAGGGACAGGGATAGAAGGACTGCACGCATTTGTGGAGTACAGAATAACATCACATAAGGCTGACACCCAAGGACAGTAGATACGAGGGCCAGGAGGATTTTCCCATAGCTGGAACCCTGCTTCATGAGCGAAGGGAAGAGGGCAAATGGACTAGAGAAGGGATCACTAAGAAAATGATGGCTGGAGGAACCAGCTGGGATGGGAGATGCATGCCTAAAGTAGATAATGGAACAAACATGATGAACTCTCAGTGTCTGTGTCGCAAGCCATAATGCCCAAAAGTAGAGAGTATGGGGAATATTGTCTGCCATGGAGGCAAGGGGAGGGTGGGAAAGTGGGGATAATACCCAGGATATTGGTGGTGGGGAATGTGTACTGGTGGAGGGATAGGTGTTTGATCATTGTGAGATTGCAACCCAAACATGAAACCTTATAACTATCTCACAGTGATTCAATAAAATTAAAATAAATAAATATAGTATGTTAAAAAATTTACTTTATCAGCTCACATTGATTTCCAAATTTGTGGAATTTCAGATTACCTTTTACCATTTATATGTGTAGGTGTCACTATCTCCACAATTTAAGAGAGAGAGAGGAAGAGATCTCCCATATATGGGTTTAAGGTAAAATAAACATAGTAAGAGAATGAAAAATGGTGAAAGTCGTTGAAACTAGAGATTTTCTCTATAGAACTGAGATTTCATGGGGGTGGGAGTGGGAGGGGTCCTTGGGATGCAGGAAGTGGGCTCTCTGATTATACTTGGTTCTAGTCTCCTGGAAGAACTCCAAAATCATTCAATAATGATTACTTTCTCCTCTTAGGAAGAGACAAATACATACAAATTGAGTCTATTTGGTTTGTAAATTTCATGGGAATTACTATTACATAAGGAGAAATGTATAGATTTATTAACATATGTGAAAATGATATGCATATTTTTAAATTACTTGAAGTTTATGAAGACCTTGTTGGTCAATGTTTGAGTGCTTTACAGAAATGTATTGCAGAAAACTGAGGAAATTTCCTTGCCAAGTGTGCTATATAAGATCTTGTATTGTGAACATTATAAATATTGTATGAACTTTCTGATGAAGCCAGTAGAAAAAAGAAAACTCTACCACACTAAATATATGCATAAATCTAAAATGACAGAACCTATAAAATGATAGACAATACTTGCAAGAGATGGAGGATTTTTTCCTGGAACAAAAATTATTATTAAGGATAAAGATAGAGCTGTTGTCATAGAGAATTGTGACCCAGTAGATGATATACAATATTCACAGTCTAATGGAGTGTAGAAGATCAAAAGTCGTGTTCATAGAACACAGATAGTACAAGATGCACTACATCACGATCCCAACCACTCGAATGAAAAATTGATAGGGATAAGAGTCTAGGGAAGATATAAACTTGGAGCCTACTCAATGATCATTTGTCCAAGTTGCCTGAGCACATTTCAGCCTCCAGAATACTATCGATGATTTCTCTGCCCTAAGTTCCTATTTAGAATCCAGCTCGGGCAGGAGCGATAGTACAGAGGGCATTTGCCTTGCACGCAGCCGACCTGCGTTCAATCTCCGGCATCCCATATGGTCCCCTGAGCACCACCAGGAGTAATTCCTGAGTGCAGAGCCAGGAGTAACCCCTGAGCATCGCCAGGTGTGACCCAAAAAGCAAAAAACAAAACAAACAAAAAAAGAATCCAGCTCTCTAACATAGGCTGCTATAGATTATCCTCTGTAAAACTGCCACAAAAATTTCTGAAGGCACAAGTTGACTCTCTTTCTAAATGAACTAGCTAGTTTTTCCTGGATGAGAAAGGCAGATTAAACTTGGGCGAACACTGTTCAGTAAGGCAATCCTGTTGAACCATGGAGACAAAAATGAATATGCTATATGCACAAGCAGGCTAATCCTTCTTCATCCCACTCTCTGTAAAATGCCACCCTCACACAGGTTCACTTACTAGGTCACCACATGCAGCCCCGTGGCCCTCTCCCACTTTAGCTTCTGGTCACCTTTCAAGAGCCTGGAGCAGAAGCAACATTGAGTTAGTAGGAAAAGGTGATTTCACCCACCCCATCTGCTTTCCCCATTCCAAATTCTCAGCAGAAAATGTGCAGAGATGTTTCAACACCCCAACATACAAGGCAAAAAGGAAAGAAGATTGTGAATGAAACTGAAATCAACCCCAAAAGGACTATGAGCTGAATTAAACCTGAAAACACAAAAGGGCAAATGTCCTTCCTTATGATTCCTAGAAATTAATGACAGCTGTTCTCATCTTCATCTTCAAAAACAGATTAACCTTTACTCTGTTTAGATTTGTAGATGAGAAAAAGTGTGCCTGCGAGGTAGTCACCTGCTCAAGGGGAATTGTATTCGTTATTCTGGTGCCCTTCGATTTAAGTGCACCCTGTATAAAACTGTGTTTCCCTCATCTCTTTCTTGATAAAATCCTCCTGTGAAGGGAGTGGGCAGTATCAAATGATAACAAACCTTCTTCCTTTAAATTGTCTCTGAAAATAATCACAAACCTGGCAATACCGAGAGAGGGAGACACTGAGGAGGGAGTAAAGAGATTGATTGAATGTGACATAGGGGCATGGGTGGAGGGTCTGGGCACATTTAGTCTTGAGGTGATGAGATGCTGTACCTGTACTTCGAAACAATACAGGTTAACACTATTGCAGAGCTGTGAACTAAACCATAGTCATTAAATTTAAAAACAAAAATATCTCTTTTTACAGTGCAGGCGATGTTGTTGTTTCTTTAGTCATGAATCCACCATCTTCCAGCCCCCACGTTTCATGGCAATAAGCCTCCTTCACACTCCCTCACTGTCCTGCTTAACAGGACTGCCTTATAGCAGCAGTGAAAACAGTTCTCTCTTGCATTTCCAAGGGAAAGAGTCCTAGCAGTCCATAACACCCTCAAAGATAAAAAGCTGGTGAGAATGTGTAGGACATCTTTCAGGATACACCCAATCTCACATCCATAATCCAAGGATGAAGTTATGACAGAAAATTCGCCAATTCTCTTCTCAGAATCCATGGTAGCCTAAGACTTCTCAGGAAAGTAGAGATGCCATTTTCTCTTCTGAGAGCTAAGTACATGCATCTTACTTGAGTGTTTCTAGGACAGCACCTGACAGACAGAAGAAATGGACTCTGACACTTACCCTTGAGGAGACACAGCAAACCCCATGTTCTGAGGGTCATTTCCTTAAACACTCTGCCCACACAGGGTCAGGAAGGCAAATTCATCTGCAGTGTCATAATGATCTATTGCACTTTCAGACTTTGGAAACTGGAAACCAAAAAATCCATTGCAGCAATTCTATGCCAAGTCAAGTTAGCGTTATATCTCACTCCTTCACAGGGAGGCCCAATCAGCTCCTCCAGGTGACACCTTCAAACCACATATGCTAAATATTTGATTTATTTTTATGTTAAATATCTTAGTAGATATTTGAGGCAGGAAAATGATCTAAGGCAGGAATGAAGCAGACAACTAATGACACCTCTTGGGAAATGAGATTTTTACTTCTTATTTTGGGTCATACCTGATGCTATGAGGGCTTACTCCTGGCTCCGTATCAGGGTCACTCTGGAAGTACTTGGGGATCCTTGGCACCATATCTGGTACCAAGGAGTGAACCAGCGTCCATTGCATGCACAGTTAGTGACTTCCCTACTGGAATAACTCTCCAGACCCCAACACTTCATTTTTGGAAAGTAACAAAACCTAGAAGTTACTTTCTCTGCAATACATTTGTTGGTCCAAAAGCAGCATGTGTGCAGCCCTGCGGTGATGCTTCCATGTGAAATGAGACCTAATAAGACACTAGATGGTCCCAGAACTAACGAAGAACCTTCAGAACTTTCTCAGAATAGGAGAATCTTCAGCAAGAAAAAAAAACGGTGCTGATAAGATTTTTTTAAACCACCAAAAGTTCAAAGCCCTCTTTCCTTGAAACCTTCCTGGCATGAAATTCTTCTCTTCACATAAAGCCCAAAATCAGGCAGTTTGAAAAAGTCCCACAAAAGCCATATTGAAACAGAAAGCAGAGTCTTTGGAGTCACATGCATTTGACTACACCTGAGAAACCTGGGCAGAGGTCAGGATTGTAGTGTTTGGGCTTACTGGACCAGGCCTCACTTCCCCAGGCACTTCCCTGATGAGGTCAGCAGAAAGTCAAGAAGGAGGCCTGTGGCACTTTCACTCTCTCTGACTCCCATGCTCCTCCCCTTGTTGAAAGGAGTTGTCAAAATGATATCTTGATCCTCAGCAAAGAATAAAGAATACAGAAGCAGCAAATATATGGAAAAGTATAGGATAATATGTGTGCCTGCATATGTCTTAACTTACTTTTTTAAAGAAATTATGTTCACAGGAACTGGAGAGAGATCCTTCATAATATGTGCCTGAATTGGAAGCACAAAGTCATGAACTTAGTTCCCAGGGTCACATGCTCTGAACAGGCTCTCAATTCAGGGTCCCCCAATGCAACCGAGTATGCCTTAACCAAGGATGTATGTGCACACCACAAATGAAATGTGGGACTCCCCTAAGGTACCACTGAAAAACATGTATGCAGCTCTGCTCATCAGAGTAGCAAAATCACCAACAAAGGAAAGAAAAAGAAAAAGGTGATGCTTCTTTAAACATTGATAATGATGCACTTTTCCATTTATAACATATGAATTTAATATGGATGTGACACAGTACAAGAGGAGGGGGAAGGAAATAAAGCTATAGGGTATTGATTCCTATATTCATCAGAATTACGTGAAAATAGGCAGAATCTACATCCAATTTCATGGCTATCCTAAGCTTAAGAGCTCCAGGATCTCTCTGCCATAGCAAACCCACCTTCTGGATATAAAAAATTTCTCCCTTTATGAATTACTAAGACACATATGTACTGGCACAACTTTACCCAAAAAAACACAAGCAATCCCATTTTTTGTAAATGGGGGCTAGGATGAGTAGAAACTTCACGAACTTGACATAGATGGCCAAAAAATATATGAAAATATGATCTACATCACTTCACCTAAGGGAAATGCTAGTCAAAGAAACGAGGTATGTCATCTTACACCAGTAGGATTAGCACACATCAAAAAAGCCCAAAAATAACTATGGTTGGAGAGAATTTTAGGGAAAAGGGATCCTCATTCACTGCTGGCTTTGCGACCGCCATCTTATAAGAACCACTAAAGAGAGGTACGAGCTTGCAGCAACGGGATGAGGTTCGATCTCAGGATGGGGCAGTACCAGCACCACTCTCCACCAACATGTTACCTTGGTGGCCGCACATGTGCGGCCTCTCCGTTGCTGGATGACCATGATCCCGGAGGCCAGCAAAACTACTTTTTGTACCAGTAGCTTCTTGCAGAAATGTCTCTAGACCGTGAACTAAGCCACGGTCCCATGCTGCCCAGGAGGGGAAAGGTTTTTCTCTCTCTGCTTTTCCTTTCTGGGGGGAAAGGTGTGGCGACCTCCATCTTATAAGGACCATTAAAAAGAGATTGCAATGATGCGATTTCTGGCAGAAATTTCCCTGGACTTGGGGGCTGGAGAGATAGCACAGCGGGTAGGGCGTTTGCCTTGCATGCGGCCGACCCAGGTTCAAATGCCAGCATCCCCTGAGCACCGCCAGGGGTAATTCCTGAGTGCAGAGCCAGGAGTAACCCCTGTGCATCGCCAGGTGTGACCCAAAAAGCAAAAAAAAAAAAAGAAAAGAAATTTCCCTGGACTTAGTTACTAAAATACTAAAAACCACTAGAAATCCAAAACCTCATATGTCATCATTCTCAGCAATGGAAAACAAATTATCAAATGCTTCCTTTTCAGCAGGTCTGATTAGGGGGGGAGGGAGGACTCCAAACAATAATAGTGAGTTTTTTGAGAAATATTGAATGTAATCAAAGTAAAGAGAAAGTAAAGTGAAAATTATCAGCTACACAGGCAGGGGGGTAGGGGTGGGAGGGGAGGTATCTCAAAACAACCTTCCCAGGAACAAATATTCATCAAAGAAACTATGGTACACACACACAGTGGAATACAACTCATCTACAAGAAAAGATTAAAAAAGTATAGAATCAAACAATTTGCCACTCTATGGAGGAATCTAGAGAGTGTCATCTTGGGTTAAGTTAGTCAGAAAGAGAGAGACAAACACAAAATGATCTTGCTCATATGCAGGATACAGAGAAACAATGCAGGGGATTAACAGATGACCCAAAACGATAGATTCTTTGAAAGGATTTTCAGTAGGAATTTCAACTCAGGTGGAGGGCATGGGGGAACAATGTGATTGTGAAAGGAAGTTGGCACTCTGGAGAAGTGAGTGGTGCTGTATTATGTTATAAAAAAATTACCTTTCACAGTGTTATAAACACAGTGTAAAAAAGAAAACTAAACAATGTGCCTGCCAGGAAGCATATGAGGGGATGGGTGGGAAGGACCTGGGGATATTGGTAGAGGGAAGCAGACACTGGCGGTGGGGTTGGAATTGGAAGATAGTATGCCTGAAACTCTAGTATGAATAGTTTTCTAAATCACAGTGACTCCAAAAGAATTTTTAAGTCCTTCCTTCATCTACTCCCAATGAGATTCCCATCCAGAGGGGTCTAAGTGGACAGTGACTGAATCCATAGAGCACCAGTGCAGACCCAGGATATGGAAAGTCGTGGCAGATAAGGCCTCACTGACAGAGACCCTGACAGAATGAGATGGTAATGCTATCACATTGTGACATAACTTCCTTGGATCCTGCATTCCTTCTCTAGATGCAAAACAAGAAAACCTGAGGCATAGAGTTATTGCAAAAATCAAAACAGTAGATGCATACACTGTGCACAACACAATGGAATGTAGGGAAGATTAGTATTCTGGAACAAACACAGTACAAGATGTCAGTCACTGAAGTGAAAAATTTACTGAAACACAATATCCAGAAATAATATCAACCCGAACTCCATGCCATATTATTTTCCCAGTTCTGTTGAAAAAACTACAGACTCCCTGATATTTTTTATTTTTCAAAAAAATCTTTGTTAGAGATCAACAAATGGGACTACATTAAACTAAAAAGCTTCTGCACCGCAAGAGATACATTGACCAGAATCCAAAGACTATCCACAGAATGGGAAAGGATATATACACAATACCCATCAGATAAGGGGTTGATATCAATGGTATATAAAGCACTGGTTGAACTCTACAAGAAGAAAACATCCAACCCCATCAAAAAATGGGGCGAAGAAATGAACAGAAACTTTACCAAGGAAGAAATACGAATGGCCAAAAGGCACATGAAAAAGTGCTCTGCATCACTAATCATCAGAGAGATGCAGATCAAAACAACCATGAGATACCACCTCACACCACAGAGACTAGCACACATCCAAAAGAACAAAAGCAACCGCTGTTGGAGAGGATGTGGGGAGAAAGGGACCCTTCTTCACTGCTGGTGGGAATGCCGACTGGTTCAGCCCTTCTGGAAAACAATTTGGACGACTCTCAAAAAATTAGATATTGAATTCCCATTTGACCCAGCAATACCACTGCTGGGAATATATCCCAGAGAGGCAAAAAAGTACAATCGAAACAACATCTGCACATGTATGTTCATCGCAGCACTGTTTACAATAGCCAGAATCTGGAAAAAACCCGAATGCCCCAGAACGGATGACTGGTTGAGGAAACTTTGGTACATCTATACAATGGAATACTATGCAGCTGTTAGAAAAAAGGAGGTCAAGAATTTTGTAGTTAAGTGGATGGGCATGAAAAGTTTCATGCTGAGTGAAATGAGTCAGAAAGAGAGAGACAGACATAGAACGATTGCACTCATCTATGGTATATAGAATAACAGACTGGGAGACTATCACCCAAGAACTGTAGAAATAAGTACCAGGAGGTTGACTCCATGGCTTCGAGGCTGGCCTCACGTTCCGGGGAAAGGTCAACTCAGAGAAGCGATCACCAACTACATTGTAGTCGAAGGCCATGTGGGGGAAGGGAGTTGCGGGCTGAATGAGGGCTAGAGACTGAGCACAGCGGCCACTCAACACCTTTATTGCAAACCACAACAGCTAATTAGAGAGAGAGAACAGAAGGGAATGCCTTGCCACAGTGGCAGGGTGGGGTGGGGGGGAGATGGGATTGGGGAGGGTGGGAGGGACACTGGGTTTACGGGTGGTGGAGAATGGGCACTGGTGAAGGGATGGGTTCCCGAACTTTGTATGAGGGAAGTATAAGCACAAAAGTGTATAAATCTGTAACTGTACCCTCACGGTGATTCTCTAATTAAAAATAAATAAAATTTAAAAAAAATAAAAATAAATAAATAAATAAAATAAACCTCAGTAAGTATACTCCCAAAAAAAAAAAAATCTTTGTTAAAGATGCATGATTCACGAAGTTACAGGTACTTTAATTAAGGCATACAATACTTCAATACCAATCCCTCCACCAGTGTCAACATCCCTCCACCAGTGTTCCCAGATGTCCTCAACCCACCTTAGATTTGACCCCTACCTGTCAACTTGACAGGCACGTGACAAAGTTTCCATGACTGCCACTTAGATCCCATGTTCTCAGTTCTGTCAAGTCTGTGTTTTGATATATATGACTAGACCTCACACTCCTATCACCGGCATGACTAAAGCCCTGAAGACTGTTGACCCATTACTTCTAGTTCCCCTCTGCCACCCTTCATTTCCTACTTTCTCGGTCTGGCTCCTCTCAAAACACAGCAGGTTCCCAGATATTAGAAATGATTCCTGTTCTAAAGTCCTGAATCCAAACTTTGTCCTCCATGTGACAATAGTCATTGTAGTTTGACCCCTGTCATCGACTAGTAGGAGGTTCAAGGCCTTATGGAAATCATGCATAGACTCAAGGGAAATAACAGAGGATTAAAAATATAATGAAGGAGAGGACAGAGAGACTCACCAAAGATTTGATAATTCTTGTTTTATTATAATCAAGGGGCTTCAATTTAAAGAATCAAAAAGCAACTTAGATCAAATCTTGTTACCTACTCCCAAGAGAAAAGTTCAGAATTGAGCTTTGGCAGAACTGATTGCTTAGCTGGGATAACAGCTCTTGTAAATTATATGAAATAGAAAGCAGTTGAGCTAACAAATAGCAGTAATCCCGTATATTAATAGTAATGAATAAAAAGTAGATAAATTTTTAAAAGTGTTCTTAAAATTTAAAAAAAGCATTGAGCTTTATATTCAAAGAGGCTCTTCCTTCTTGGATTACATTCTCCATGAAATACCAACCCTCAACTGGGTCATTTACTTATTACAGCCATGCAGTTTCAAATGTTTCTCCACACAAAAGGGAATGAATGCCCTGCTACAGAGGTGGGGTGGGGAGGTGAAGATGGGATGGGGAGGTGGGAGGGATACTGAGGTCATCGGTGGTGGAGAATGGGCACTGGTGGAGGGATGTGTACTTGAGCATTGTATGACTGAAACACAAACACAAAAATATGTAAATCTGTAACTGTACCTCACGGTGATTCACTATTAAAAAAATAATAAATTAAGAAAAACACACGCAAATGTTTCTCCACGTTTTGCTTCTAGTCACATGTTAAGTTAGCATTATATCTCTCTCCTCCACTGGGAGGCCCACACCAGCTCCTCCAGGTGACACCTTCAAACCACATATATTAAATATTTTAGGAAATATTTAAGGCATTAAAAATATGTGAGCCAGGAATGAAGCAGACAAATAAGGACACATCTTGGGCAATGAGATTTTTTTTTTTTTGGGACATACCCGACGCTGTTGAGGGCTTACTCCTGGCTCTGTGTAACAGTCACTTCTGGCGGTGCTTGGGGATGCTTGCCACCATATCAGATGGCAAGGACTGAGCCAAGGTCAGTTGCATGCACAGTAAGTGACCTCCCCACTGGACTAACTCTCCAGACCCCAACAATTCATTTTTGGAAAGTAACAAAACCTAGAAGTTACTTTGTCTGCAATTTATTCGTTGGTCCAAAAGCACCATATCTGCACCCCTGTCATGATGCTTCCATATAGTAAAGTGGCAGGCTACAAAATCAACACCCAAAAGTCCATGGATTTCTTATACACAAATAATGAAAGAGAAGAAAGAGACATTAAAAACACAATCCCGAGGCTGTTCAGGCCGCGCGAGGCCCGGGCCGAGCTGGAAGAAAGATGGCGGCGGCCGTGCGCCAGGACTTGGCCCAGCTCATGAACTCCAGCGGCTCTCACAAGGACCTGGCGGGTACCGTCAGATCTTGGAAAAAGCCATTCAGTTATCCGGGGCAGAGCAACTAGAAGCTTTGAAAGCTTTTGTGGAAGCAATGGTGAATGAGAACGTCAGCCTGGTGATTTCTCGGCAGCTGCTGACAGATTTCTGCGCACATGTCCCTAACCTGCCCGATGGCACTGCCAAAGACATTTATCATTTCACCCTGGAAAAGATCCAGCCCAGAGTCATTTCCTTTGAGGAGCAGGTTGCTTCCATAAGACAGCATCTTGCATCTATATATGAGAAGGAAGAAGACTGGAGAAATGCAGCCCAAGTATTGTAGATTACAAGCTGGAGACTTACTTGAAGATTGCGAGGCTGTACCTGGAGGATGATGACCCAGTCCAGGCCGAGGCTTATATAAATCGAGCATCATTGCTTCAGAACGAATCCACCAACGAACAGTTACAGATACATTATAAGGTATGCTATGCCCGTGTTCTTGATTATAGGAGGAAATTCATTGAAGCTGCCCAGAGGTACAATGAGCTCTCTTACAAGACAATAGTCCACGAAAGTGAAAGACTCGAGGCCTTAAAACACGCTTTGCACTGTACCATCTTAGCCTCAGCTGGACAGCAGCGTTCCCGGATGCTTGCTACCCTTTTCAAGGACGAGAGGTGTCAGCAGCTTGCTGCCTACGGGATCCTAGAGATGTACCTGGACCGGATCATCCGAGGAAACCAGCTGCAGGAATTCGCGGCCATGCTGATGCCGCACCAAAAGGCAACTACGGCCGACGGTTCAAGCATTTTGGACAGAGCTGTTATTGAACACAATTTGTTATCTGCAAGCAAATTATATAATAATATCACCTTTGAAGAACTGGGAGCTCTTCTGGAAATCCCTGCAGCTAAGGCAGAAAAGATAGCATCACAAATGATAACAGAAGGACGGATGAATGGATTCATTGATCAGATTGATGGAATAGTTCATTTTGAAACAAGAGAAGCCCTGCCAACGTGGGACAAGCAGATCCAGTCACTTTGCTTCCAGGTGAATAACCTTCTGGAGAAAATCAGCCAGACGGCGCCGGAGTGGACGGCCCAGGCCATGGAGGCCCAGATGGCCCAGTGAGTCCTCCCACCTCGTGCGCACACCACGTCCTTCTCCACATTGTCCAGGCCGACTTCACTCTCCACAGCATTTGCATCCTTACCTGACTATTTCAGTCCCTTTGATGCTGGATTCCATTTAAAGCAGATATTAGTAGAGCAAGAAGTACAGCACTTGGAAATAATGTAGTTCTCATATATTCAGGTTCTCCGTGTATCAAATTAACTCAGATGTTTTGACAGCTTTTCCTTTAAACTGAGTGAAATATCTGTGGCTAAAAGGTTTGGGATTTGTGATAACTTTGTAGTCATGTAAAATTTAAGTGCTTTGTGCCTCTCCAAATGTGATTATTCTAATAAACGGTGAAGTGAGCCGAGTAAAAAAAAAAAAAAAACACAATCCCGAGTCTTGGGCCGGGGCCGGTGCCAGCTCGAGCTCCGCTGAGATTCGACCTGGGTGGACATGCCTTTGCACAGCCTCTTTCTTGCTGAATAACCAGGATCCAGAGCCAGCTATATTACTTGGGGTCCCAGCGAGTGCTTGCAGCCGTGTCTCCAGACTGTGAACTAAGCTTTTGCTCCATGCCGGCTAAGGGGGAAAATATCCTTCTCCCTTGTTTTTTTCTACCCTCCGGGAAGAAGCGGTATGGCATCCGCCATTTTATGGAACTTTTAAACAGGTACGAACTTGGTGGCGCGGGAGAAAAAAATGTGTTTTGAACTTGAAACAGCGAGACGCTTGGGTAGTCTCGGGCTGGGGCCAGGGCCAGCTCGAGCTCCACCGAGAGTCGACCCGGGTGGCCATGCCTTTGCACAGCCACTTTGCTGCTGAATGACCAGAATCCAGAACCAGCTATATTAGTTGGGGTCCCAGAGAGTGTTTGCAGCCATGTCTCCAGACTGTGAACTAAGCTTTTGCTCCATGCTGCTCCAGGAAGGGAAATGATGCAATTTCCAACTTAAATCTCCCTGGACTTAATTACTAAAATACAGAAATCCTAAATCGCGTGGCCGCCATTTCTCTTCATTCTCATTAGTGGAAAACTAATTATCAAATGTTTCCTTGTCAATAGGGCCGTATTCTTGGGGGATAAACTCCAACAAGAATAGTGAGTTCTGTGTTGAAACTCCAACAACAATAGTGAATTTTGTGTTGAAATATGGAATGTAATCAAGGTAAATAGAAAAGGAAGTGAAATTTATTAGTTATGCGGGAGGTGGGTGGGGGGCTGGGGGGTAGGGGGGTGGGAGGTATACTGGGTTTTTCCTTTTTGGTGGTGGAATATGGGCACTGGTGAAAGGATGGGTGTTTGAGCATTGTATAACTGAGACATAAGCCTGAGAACTTTGTAACTTTCCACATGTTGATTCACTAAAATAAATTTTTTTAAAAAATTTTAATTTAAAAAAATAAAAACACAATCCCATTCACAATAGTACCTCAGAAAATTAAGTACCTTGGAATCAGCTTAACAAAAGAGATGACGGACCTAGACAAGGAAAATTACAAAACACAACTTCAAGAAATAAAAGAGGACACTAGGCAATGGAGACACATCCCCTGCTCACGGATAGGGAGAATTAACATGATCAAAATGGCAATACTGCCCAAAACACTATACAGATTTGATGCAGTCCCTATCAGGATACCCATGACATTTTTCTCAGAAATAGACCAGACACTCCTGAAATTCATATGGAACAGTAAACCCCCATGAATAGCTAGAGCAATCGTTTGGGAAAAGAAGATGGGCAGCGTCACCTTCCCTAACTTCAAACTCTATTACAAAGCAGTAGTAATTAAAACAGCATGTTATTGGGATAAAAACAGACCTGCAGACCAATGGATCAGAGTTGAATATCCTGTCACATACCCCCAAACATATGGCCACTTAATCTTTGACAAAGGAGCAAGAAATGTGAAGTGGAACAAGGAAAGCTTCTTCATCAAGTGGTGCTTGGAAAACTGGATAGCTACCTGCAAAAAAATGAACTCTGACCTCTGTCTAATGCCAGGAACAAAAGTCAGATCAAAATGGATTGAAGACCTCAATATCAGATATGACTCTATAAGGTACATAGAAGAAAATGTAGGCAGAACTCTCCATGACATTGAAGCTAAAAGCATGTTTAAGTATGAAACAGCACTGAACCATACAAGTGGAAGCAAATATAAACAAATGGGACTACATCAACTGAGAAGTTTCTGCACTTCAAAAGAAACAGTGACCAAAATAAAGAAAGAGCTCACAGAATGGGAAAGAATATTGACCCAATACCCATCTGGTAAGGGATTACTATCCAGGATATACAAGACACTAGTAGAATTGTATAAGAAAAAATCCTCCAAGCCCATCAAAAAATAGGGAGAAGAAATGAACAGAAATTTCCTCAAAAAATAGATACAAATGACCAGAAGGCACGTAAAAAAATGCTCCACATCGCTGGTCATCAGGGAGATGCAAATCAAAACAACAATGATATATCACCTCACACCACAGAGACTGGCACACATTCAAAAGAACAAAAGCAACCAGTGCTGGCGTGTATGTGGGTAAAAAAGGAACGCTCTTTCACTGTTGGTAGGATGCTGACTGGTCCTGCCTTTCTGGAAAACAATATGGACAGTCCTTCAAAAACTAGAAATTGAGCTTCCATATGACCCCACAATACAACTTCTGGGAATATATCCCGAGGACGCAAAAAAAAAAGCACAGTAGAAATGACATCGGTACCTATATATTCATTGCAGCACTATTCACAATAGCCAAAATCTGGAAACAACCCGAGTGCCCTAAAACAGATGACTGGATAAAGAAACTTTTGTACATTTACGCAACGGAATACTATGCAGCTGTTAGGTGAGATGAAGTCGTGAAATTTGCTTATAAATGGATAGACATAGAGAGTATCATGCTAAGTGAAATGAGTCAGAAAGAGAGGGACAGACATAGAGGGACTGCACTCATTTGTGGAGTATAGATTAACATCACATGAGGCTGACACCCAGGGACAGTATATACAAGGACCAGGGGGATTGCACCATAGCTGGAAGACTGCTTCATGAGCGGAGGGGAGAAGGCAGATGGAATAGAGAAGGGATCACTAAGGAAATAATGGCTAGAGGAACCAGTTGGGATAGGAGATGCGTGCCGAAAGTATGTAATGGAACAAACATGATGACCTCTCAGTGTCTGTGTTGCAAGCCATAATGCCCAAAAGGAGAGTGAGAGTATGGGGAATATTGTCTGCCATGGGGGCAGGGGGAGGGTGGGAAAGAATGAGTATACCTGGGATATCAGTGGTGGGGAATGTGCACTGGTGGAGGGATGGGTGCTTGATCATTCTGAGATTGTATCTCAAACATGAAAACTTGCAACTATATCACAGTTATTCAATAAAATAAAAAAGGATCTTGGAAAATAACCAACAAATGGAGCTGAATCCAGAAAAAAAGAAGGAAATAAAAAAAATTCGCCCAGAAATTAATGACATAGATACCCAAAGACAATCTGTAAGATCAATGAAGCCAAGAGCTGTTTATTTGAGAAAATAAACAATCCACAAAAACCACAAGCAATATTCACAAGGAATGAGAAATAGAGACTCCTAGTAACAGAATCAAAACTGAGAAGGGAGACATCACAACAGAACCCACAGAAATTCAAAGGATAATCAGAGATTACTTGGAAAATCTTTATGCTACAAAACTAGATACCCTCGAAGACATGGATAAATTACTGGACTCCTATAATCTCCCAAAGCTGACCAAAGAAGACTTGGAATACCTGTGCAGACCTATCACTTGAATCACTTGTCATCCCATTCATCTTCGATTTGCTCGAGCAGGCGCCAGTAATGTCTCCATTGGTCCCTGTCACTCTCGAGTGTAGCTCAATGATATCTGCTTGTTTCAGGAACGGAAAGAGCCTCAAATTGTTCATTCAGGGTTTTGACGAAGAAGACTGACCATCTCATTGGTGGGCGGCCACGTGGACTTTTGATGTCCTGAGGAATCCAGTCGGTAACAGCTCTAATCCAGTGGTCATCTCTGAATCACATTACGTGTCCGGCCCATCTGATTTTCGACTCCTTGGCAAACGAGACAGCATCCCTGATTCTTGATCAAGGACGGAGCAGAATTGATCCAGATTCCTTGTCTCACTTGAGTGAATCGTGATACTCCTAGCATGGCTCTTTCGATTCCTCTTTGGGATACCCAAATTGCGTTCTCATCCTGTTTTCGTAGGGTCCAGGTCTGTGAGGCATATGTTAGTGCAGAAAGAACGGTTTGAGTCAAACCATATGCCTAGAGCCAGAGGTTCTTCATCCTCTTAACACTGTTTCAATACTCTTGAAGGTGTTCCACGCTGCTCTCTTCCTCCTGCACAGTTCTGGCACCAAGTCGTTCCTCATGTTGATTTCTCTACCCAGGTACACATAGCTGCTGCATTCAGAGATGTTCATTCCATTGAGAGCAAATGGAACATCGGGACTATTCGTTTTTCATAAACATCGTTTTGTTGAGATTCAGCTGCAGTCCTACTTTTCCACACTCGCGGTTCAAGTCGGCCAGCATTTGTGCCGCTTGGCTAATGTTTGGTGTTACGAGAATGATGTCAACAGTGAAGCGGAGGTGGTGTAGTTGCCGATTGTCTATCTTCACTCCCATTCCTTCCCATTCCAGTCATCTCATGATGTTCTCGGGGTGGCACTGAAGAGTTTTGGTGAAATGGTATCACACTGCCGAATCCCTCTCTTTACGTCAATGATCACTTCCTTGTAGAATGGTGATATCCTGGTGGTGAATCCATAGTACAGCTCACAGAGGATCTTGATGTACTGAGTTTGAATGCCCTGTCTGGCTAGGGCTTCGATGACCACTTCAGTCTCAACAGAATCAAAGGCCTTTTTTCAATCGGTGAACGTTAGACAGAGTGGCATCTTGAACTCTCGCGAAACTTCAATGAGTCTGATCACTATGTGGATATGGTCGATCATGCTGAATCTTTTTTGGAATCCAGCTTGCTCATATGGTTGTCCTTCGTCTAGTGTTCTGCCGTTTCTACTCAGGATGACTCGACTGAACAACTTATAACAAAGGAAAACAGGTAGATTGGGCGATAGTTGCTGATGTCGTTGGTGTCTCCCTACTTGTACAACAGAATGGTCCTGCTGGTTTTCCTTTGGGATGGAACCTTGCATTCAGACAGGTAGTGTGTGAAGAGCCTAGCTAGTGTATTGACGAGTACTGGCGGCAGATTCTTTAGGTCCAGACTGACCTTGTCTGGACTAGGTGCTGTACATGTCTTTACCAACAAAATGGCGTGTCAGATTTCGGAAGGGAGGAAGTTGGGAATGACATATGCATCCTGTGGAATCCGGCCATCGCAACGCTCCAGGCCACAGACCTATCATTATCAAGGAAATCAAAATAGGAATCAAAAGACTCCCAAATATAAGAGCCCTGGCCCAGATAGATTCACTAGTGAATTCTTCCAAACCTTCAAAGAGGACCTACTCCCAATCCTGTTCAAGCTTTTCCAAGAAACTTTAGAAACAGAAACACTTCAGACAGTTTCTGTGAGGCAACTATCACCTTCATACCAAAAGCAGACAGTTACACCACAAAAAGAAAATTACAGTTCAATATCCCTGATGAATACAGAGCAAGATTCTCAACAAAATATTAGCAAATAGAGTCCAAAGACTCATCAAAAAGATCGCATAGCATGACCAAGTAGGATTCATTCGGGGATGCAAGGATAGTTTAGCATTCTGAAGTCATCAACATAATACAACCATATCAATAAAAACAATGATAAAAACCATATAATCATATTAGTAGATGCAGAGAAGGCATTTGACAAGATTCAGCCCCATTTCTGATAAAAACTCTCAGCAAAATGGGAGTGGAAGGACTTTCCTCAATAGTCAAAGCCATCTACTACAAACCCACTGCAAGCATTATTCTCAATGGGTAAAAGCTGAGAGCACTTCCCCTAAGATCGGAAATAAGACAAGGTTGGCCACTCTCACCACTTCTATTCAATATAGGTCTGGAAGTACTTGGCATAGCCTTTAGGCAAACAAAGGATTCAAAGGCATCCAGATAGGAAGGGAAGAAGTCAAGCTATCCTTAATCGCAGATGACATGATACTATACTTAGAGAACCCTAAAAATTCTAGAGAAAGGCTCCTAGAAACAGTGCATTTCTAAATCAAATTGGCAGGTTACAAAATCAATACTCAAAAGTCTACAGCCTTGACACACAAAAAATGAAAAAGAAGAAATATAAATTTGTTTAAAATCCCATTCACAATAGTGCCTCAGAAAATCAAGAACCTTGGAATCAGCTTAACTACAATAGTGAAGGACCTATACAAAGAAAACTACAAAACACTGCTTCAAGAAATAAAAAAAGGAAGCAAGAAAATGAAGACTCATTCCTTGCTCATGGATCGGGAGGATTAACATTGCCAAAATGATAATAGTCCCCAAAGCATTGTACAGGTTCAATACAGTCTCTATAAGAATACCCATGACATTGTCCAAAGAAATAGACAAAACACTCCTGAAATTCACATGGAGTAATAAACCCCCAGGAAGAGCCATAGCAATCCTTGGGGGAAAGAAGATGGGTGTCATCAAATGCTCCAATCTCAAACTGTACTACATAGCGGTAAAAATTAAAACAGCATGGTATTGGACTAGAAACAGACCCACAAACCAAAGGAACAGAAGTGAATATTCTGACACAGTCTCTCAAGTATATGATCAGTTAATCTTTGATAAAGAAGCAATAAACCTGAACTGGAGCAAGGAAGCCTCTTCAGCAAGTAGTGCTGGGAAAACTAGACAGCTACATTAAAAAAAATGAACTCACACCTCTGTCTAATGCCAAGCACAAAACTAAGATCAAAATGGGTTAAAAACCTCGATATAGAACTGAATCCATAAGGTACACGGAGAAAAATGTAGGCAGAACCCTCCATGATATTGAAGCTAAAGACAACTTCAAGGATGAAACACCACTGACCAAGCAAGTGGAAACAAATAGAAACAAATGGGACTACATTAAACTAAGAAGCTTCTGCACCTCCCTAGAAACCATAACTAAAATACAGAAAGAGCCCATGAATGGGAAAATATACATAACCAATATCCATCATACAGGGGCTTAATATCCAGGATATGCAAGACACTAGTAAAAGTTTTACAAGAAAAAAAACTCAAACCCCACAAAAAAAAAATGGGGAGAAGAAATGAACAGAAACATCCTCAAAAAAGAGATTCAGGGTACCGGCCCTGCTCCCCGCCGAGATGTGTTCCCGGGGGCCGCACGTGTGCGGCCTCACCGCAGCTGCACGAGCATGATTCCAGAGGCCAGCTAAACTACTTTTTGTACCGGCAGCTCCTTGCAGAAATGTCTAGACTGAGAACTATGCCTTCCAATTTTTGGAAGAAATTTCCCTGGACTTAGTTGCTAAAATACAGGAATCCAAAACTGCGCGGCCGCTACGTGATCTCATATCTCTTCACAGCAGGTCTGACTCTAGTGGGGAACTCCTAACAATAATAGTTTTTGTTGAAATATTGAATGTAACCAAAGTAAAGAGAAAGTAAAGTGAAATTTATCAGTTACACAGGCGGGGGTGGATGGGTGAGGGGATGGGAGGTATACTGGGGCTATTTTGGTGGTGGAATATGTGCACTGGTGAAGGGATGGTTGTTTCAGCATTGTATAACTTAGACTTAAGCCTGAAAGCAAAGCATTGTAATTTTCCACATGGAGATTCAATAAAAAAAAAAGAAAGAAAGGTCAGTGGCTGGAAAAAAAGAGAGATTCAAATGGCCAAAAGGCACATGAAAAAAATGACCTTCATCACTAATCATCAGAGAGATGCAAATCAAAACAACACTGAGGCCCATCTGCCTTCTGACCAAGCTGCTTAAGGGCCATGATTCCGGAGACTCAGAAACGAATCTCAGAACCCAGCGGCCTTTGTCAGAAATGCATCCAGAATTCGCATTAGGTTACCGGCACCAGGCCACCCAAGGTGAGAAAAGGTGTCGCCCCTCCGCCTACTCCCCCTGGCAACTTGGTGGCTCGGTGGCCGCCTTTTTTCAGAGGCAACAGTAAGTCAGGAGTGTGCCCGCGGTGATGGGACACCCGAGGCCTCACAGGAAGGGGCTGGAGCCGGCCATTTCCTCCCCCACGCCAACGAGACTCTAAGTGGCTGCACACGAATGGTGGATAATTAATCACTTTAAAGAAATTATAAAATAAAATAATTTGCCACTCCATGGAGGAACCTGGAGAATATCATCTTGGATTAAGTTATCCAGAAAGACAGGGTGAGATACAGAACGATCTTCCTCTTATGTGGGATATAAAGAAACAATGCAGGGGAAGAAACAATGTCCCAAAGCAATAGAAACTTTGAAAGAATCTTCAGTAGGAATGCTACTCAGGGCGAGGAAGTGGGGTGGACGCTGTGATGATTGTGAAAGGAAGTTGGCATTCTGGAGAGGCAAACGGTGCTGGATTATGCTACATACGAAAATTACCATTACCAGTGTTATAAAACACAATGTATTAAAAAAAGAGCTAAACAATATGCCTGTCAGTGAGGCAGATTGGAGGGAGGAGGTGGGAAGGAACCAAGGGACATTGGTAAAAAGAAGCTGACACTGGTGGTGGGATTGGAAGACAGTATCCCTGAAACTCTAATATGAATAGTTTTCTAAGTCACAGTGCCTCCAAAAGAATTTTTTAAGTCCTTCCTTCATCTACTCACAACTACATTTCCATCCAGAGGAATTAAAATCCCTAATTGGACTGAATAAGTGCATCAGTGCAGCCCAGAATATGGAAAGTCGTGCATCAGTGCAGCCCAGAATATGGAAAGTCGTTGCCGAAAAGGCCTCACTGACAGAGACCCTGACAGAACGCAATGGTAATATTAGCACATAATAATTGTCACATAACTTCCTTGGATCCTGCATTCCTTCTCTAGATGCAAACGGAAAACCTGAGGCATAGAGTTACTGCAAAGGTCATAAGAGAGGATATATGCACTGTGCACAACGCTATGGAATGTAGGGAAGATTAGTGTTCTGGGAACAAAGACAGTACAAGATATACCACATCCTGATCTCAGCCACCCAAAGAGAAATTTACTGGGACACAATATCCAGGAACAATATCAATCGAACTCCATGCAATATTAATTTCCCAGGTTTTTTTGAAAATTTCAGACTCTCAGATATTTTTTAATTTTAAGTTTTTATTAAAAAGGCATGATTTACAAAGTTACAGGGAGCTTAATTTAGGCATAAAATACTTCAATATCATTCCCTCCACAAATGCCAATGTCCCTTCACCAGAGTTCTCACATGTTCTCCACTTCCCTCCCCACACTAGACTCATACCTGTCAACTTGACAGGCACATGACAAAGTTGCCATGACTGCCACTTAGACCCATGTTTTCAGTTCAGTGAAGTCTGTACTTTGGATATATGACTATACCCCTAAATCTTTTGGCTGATACAACTAAAGCCCTGAAGTCTATTGACCCATTATTTCTAGTTCTCTTTGGCCCCCTTCATTTCCTTCTTTTTGTGTCCTGCTCCTCTGGAAACAATGCAGGTTCCCAGATATTAGAAATGATTCCTGTTCTCACACCTTCTCCAGATGGAGCCCTGGCGACACTGAGCAGCAACTAACACAGCTCCGGGATGCGGGACTGGGACACATCCGAGCCTGGGGGGGGGGGGCAGTGGAGTGGGGCGGCGCCAGCCCAGCCTCCAAGTGGTCCCGGCTGCCAGAAGTCACACCCTCGACCCACCCTCGGCGCCGTCTTGCCACATTCAACAGAGAAGCAGCCAGGCATTCTGGTGAGCAACGCGGCCAGAGAATGCTCCATACCCCCTGAATCAGGGTCAGCAATACCGGGGATCCGGATGGAGGAGGTGCAGCCACCACACTTTCTCCAGATGGAGCCCTGGCGACACTGAGCAGCAACTAACACGGCTCCAGGATGCGGGACTGGGACATATCCGAACCGTGCGGCCACTAATGTGGCCCCAGAACCTTTTCTAAAAACTGAAAATATACAATCTTTTAAGGGAAAACTAATTATCAAATGCTTCCTTAGTAGGGCTGTCTTTTGGGGGGGGGAACTCCCACAACAATAGTGAGTTTTGTGTTGAAATATGGAACGTAATCAAGGTAAAAAGAAAATGAAGTGAAATTCATCAGTTATACAGTTGAGGGTGGGGGGCGGGGGCTGGGGGTATACTGGGGATTTGGGTGGTGGAATATTGGCACTGGTGAAGGGATGGTGTTTGAATATTGTATAACTGAGACATAAACCTGAGAACTTTGTAACTTTCCACATGGTGATAAGATAAAAATTTAAAAAAAAGAAACGATTCCTGTTCTAAAGTCATGAATCTAAACTTTGTCCTCCATGTGACAATATTATTTGTAGTTTGACCCTTTCTCATCTACAAAATGGACATTCTAGGCCTTTTAGAAATCATGCATAGACTCAAGGAAAATAACACAGAATGAAACTCTGGAGCCATATATATATAGAGAGAGTGACAGAAAGACTAACCAAAGAACTGATAACTCTTGTTTTATTATAATCAAGGGGCTTCTGTTCTAAAGTATAGGAAAGCAACATTGATAAAATCTTATTACCTACTCCCAGGAGAAAACTTCAGGATTAAAATTTGGCAGAACACTCTGCTTAGCTCGAATAAAACCTCTCGAAATGATAAGAGATATAGTAGATAAATTGGATATTCAGAGAGTCCCCTCCTACTTGGTTTACATTCTCTATAAAATACCAACTCGATACTGCGTCATTCACAGATTACCACCATGAAGTTTAATATGTTTCTCCACGTTTCACTTCTAGTCACTCTCCTAGGACTCGAAACAGAAGCATCATTCGGTGAGTATGGAATCTGGGAGCTCAAAGGGAATAGGGAATAGGAGGGGAAACAGAAGCACAAAGAAAGTCCATTTCTTATTTCATAGGAAGTGAGTCAATTCTAGTCATCAAATACAGGTTCGACTAAAATAATATGCCAGGAAATAAATATACAGATGAGCTTCGGTCAATGAGCAAAATGCCAGGTCCAGGGCCATAGCAATAGTACAGCGGGTAGGGCATTTTCCTTCCATGCAGTAGAACAGGGTGTGATCCCCGGGACCCCAGAGGGCCTGTGAGTCAGCCGGAGTGGTCCCTGAGCTCAGAGCCAGGAGTATTTCTTGAGTACCACAGGTGTGACTCCCTGCCTAGACTCCCAATAAAACCCAAACGAAAACAAAATGACAGACCCAATTTTGTCAGATCAATGTACCTGGGATATAGATAGTAAATACTGGATACTAAAGTGTTCTGAAAGGGGAAGAGGAAGTGAGACTGTGAGGAGGAGAAGTAGACTCCAATCCTGAAGGGGAATAAGGACAGAAGAGGGAAAGGAGAACAGAAGAGCTGTAATGGGAAAGTGAGAGGCTTAGTGTAGCCAAGTCACACCTACTTGTAGGTAAGGCCTCTTCCAGGACTACTTTCCTCAAGTTTAGAAAATGCCCGTGGAACCACTATGACAATAATAGTTGGAAATGATCGCTTCGGATAAGAATTGAGCACTGATATGTACTGAAAGTAGACCAAAGACCTAACATGATGGCCTCTTAGTATCTGTAATGCAAATCATAATGCCCAAAGTTAGAGAGAGAGCAAGAATAATTGTACCTGCCACAGAGGCAGGGAATAGAAAGGAGGTGGGTGGGGGGTGTCAATAAAAACACTGGGAACAAGGTGGTAGAAAATGTGCACTGTTGGAGGGATGGGTGCTCGAGCACTGTGTGCCTGAAACATAATCGGGCTACTTTGTAACTATCTCACAGTGATCCAATAAACCTTATCTTTAAAAATTTTTTAAATGAATTGAGTGCTTAAGATAGGAAAAGTGTACACAGACTCATAAAACTGTAGGCCATAAACTCATATAAAATGAGATGTTAATCTTCCAATAACCCAATAAGCAAGTAGTTCTCCAGGATTCATTTTTTATCCAGCAGTAGCAACTGCAGCAGCTTGTGAGAACCTTTTCTGATTTCAGTCTTTCTGGGTCAGAAACTCTGAGTGTATGTCTCATACCTGCTTCAACAAGCTTCAGAGTTTGGGAAGGTTCACTCAAGTTTTCAAAACCTCGGTGATAGACAAAACTAAGTGATCAATAGTACAGGCATACAGGAGGAGTCAGAAACTTTAATTTAGTTTCTTGCATTTTTTTTAATTGAATCACCAGAGATACACAGCTACAATGCTTTTCAGGGCCGGATTTCAGCAATACATGTTCCAATACCCATTCCTCCACCAATGCACATTTCCCATCACCAATGGCCCAAGTTTTCCTGCTGTCACCCCCATCCCCACAGCCTGTCTCTTTGGCAGGTACTTTCTATCTCCCGCTCTCTTTCTCCCTCGCTCTCACTCTCTCCCTTTCTCTCCCTCCAACTCTCTCTCTACTTCCTTTTCTCACTTTGCTATTGGGCTTTGCAATACAGATACTGAGAGGTTATCATGTTTGTTCCTTTACCTACTTTCAGCACACAGTTCTTATCCAGAGTGATCATTTCCAATTATCTTTGTATAGTGGTCCCTTCTTTAGATTGACTGTTTTTCCCCCAGCAGTTGGAGCAGGCTTTCATTCATGGACCAATCATCTGGACTCCTGTCTCTAATCTCCTTGGGTATTAGTTTCATTATGTTTTTTATATCCCACAAACAAGTGCAATCATTCTATGTCTGCCTTTCTCCTTCTAATTTCACGCAGCATGATTTGCTCCATGTCCATCCATTTACAAATCTCACATCCCTTTTCACATGCTCCGTTCCCTCAGAGTATCACTTAAGCCTCTGTTTACTTAACCCTACAACTTTTCCTTTTATAAAATCAGATCAATGTTTTACCTCGGTTTGTTTAACAGCTGATGTGTGACCTTCTCAATGTAACTTAGGTCGTAATAGTTTTCTGAGTGGGAACAGTGGGTAGGGCATTAGCCTGGCATGCAGCAGATCAGAGCTCCAGTTCTGGCACCCGTATGGTCCCATGAACCCATCAAGTGTGATTCTTGAGCACAGAACCAGGAGTAACCCCTGAGTCCTGCCGGGTCTGACTTACCCCCCAAAAAATTAGTTTCCTCCCTTTAGTATCTTTTCTTAAACTAAAATGAAGATTCTGCCTATGCTGCCCGGCGACGAGGTGGCTGCCACCTTTTCAGAGCCTATTGGACAGCCAGGTATGAGACTGCAGTGACGTGACACATGGGGCCTCACAAGATGGGGGTGGAATTGGCCCCTCTCCCTGTCCCAACAAGGCCCTTTGTTGCCGCCCTTGAACAGCTCCCAGCTCCTAAGTGGCCATGATCCCAGAGGCACACAAACCAATCTCGGAACCCAATCAATGGCTTTTGGCATAAATCCCTCCAGACTTATTACTAAAATATCAGAAATCCAAAAAGCTCTTCATATAAGCAATAGAAAACAATTTAAAACAAATTATCTAATGATGCCTTTTCGGCATGTCTGATTGTTGGGGAAAATTCCAAATAATAATGGTGGATCTTTTTCCAAAAAAATAAAAGAAAGTTGGTTGGAGGTAATAGGGTCAGGAACCTTGGGCACATCAGTGGTGCAGAGGTATGGTATATGTATATACCTAAACCACTAAGTCAAACTGCAAGCAGGAGAGCCAAATGACAACAACCAAACTTAAAATGTCGCTGTCATGGAGGCAGGCTGGGGGTGAGAGGGAACCTGTGGACATGGTTAGGGGACATTGTGGTGAGGTTATTCTAGAATTTTAGCATACACTCAACTATAAATAACTATGTAAATCATGGTCCCTTAATATTAAAATATTTTAATGCAAAAAATTGGACGAAAAATAAAAATCCTTAAATGCTGAAAAAAACTATAGTGAAGGTATATTAAATATAAAAGCATGTTGTACAATGATGACAGAAGCAATTCTGTAGCGTTTTTCTCTCAGTAAAGAAAGTGTAAGTCAACAGAACATAAATTTATCAACAAGCAAGTCTGCAGCAATGTATTAGAGAAGGACCCTAGAGGAAACCCTCCTGAAAATAAAAGAAAAAAAGGGACCAAAAATAGAATCGGATACAAGAAAGATTGTGAAAAGACAGAATATTATTGAAGAATAGGGACAGGGAAATGGATTCTTGAAATGTACAAAACTTAGTGTCCTTCCCGCTGAAAACACACGCAGTACATGGACAGGTGCACACACCAGTTGATAAAGAAGGGATCAATTGCAGATGAGAGGAAGCTGGGTGCTCTTTTGTTTTAGTGACGTGGATGGCCAGAGGGTCAGGTCTGAGAGAATTACATGCAGCAGGACTCCAGCCCTGCAGCATCCCCTGGAAGTCTAACACCTGGGTTTGCCATGACTCAGGTGTCTGACGACCATCCCCACGGGCCCCACTCTACACCTCATCTGGACTGACAGTTGGCGGGTGAACGATGGTTTGGAGAGACACATGGGCTAGGTGGGGAGAGATGAGCTCTGCTACTATGGAAAGTCTCTTGGATGTTCTCAGGGGCCCTGGCATATGGGTCCTACAGGAAAGGTAATCGTTCTCCTCTCTCTACCGCCCTGTCTCTTTATAGGTTCAAGCGGTCCACGCCGCAGAGAGAGGCCAATAATATGTTCACTTCCTCCGGCAAGGGGGAATTGCGAAAAAGATCTTCTCAGATGGTTTTTCAATTCAACTTCTTTGCGTTGTGAAGAATTTACCTTCACTGGTTGTGGCGAAAATGACAACAACTTTGTAAACAAGGGATACTGTCATTATAAATGTGAAAGAGTGTGAAAGACATAGGTTTAGGTGTGAAGGCATCGTCCCCTGAGTACTCTATGACAATTAAAAGATTTTTCTGCAAATAAGTGAAATCTCCTTTATCCAAATTCATTCTCCATGCAGGGTGCCTATATTCACTCATCTCTGTGCCAACAACCTTTACAAATACTGCCCATACACTTAAGGCCTCAGACCATCTTTGTCAAATACATACCAAAATACATATAATACACTGGGGAAACTGAAAGCGTTCGGTCATCCACACTTAGTCTGCATGACATCTGAGCCCACAGTGAAGAAAAAGTTAAGGAAAAGAGTGAAAGGTGAAAACCTTTAGAAACATTCTGACAAGGATGAAACATATGGACTGGAGCCATAGCACAGCAGGTAGGGAATTTGCCTTTTCATGGCCGACCCAGGTTCAATACCTCTGTCCCTCTAGGAGAGCTCAGCAACCTACTGAGAGTATCCCGCTCACAGAGCAGAACCTGGCAAGCCGGCCTTGCTATATTCGGTATGCCAAAAAAATGTAACAAGTCTCACAATGGAGACATTATTGGTGCCCGCTCAAACAAATAGACTATAATGCTACATTACTACATAATAACTTGCATTAAGTAGTTAATGTGATATATCAGGAAACAAAAGATCTGACTGTCCCATTTTCTATTTCCATCCGCACTGAGAGGCAGATTCTATTAATAGCTTTATCATATAATTGAGGGATTTTTTTAATTGAATCACAGTGAGGTATAGAGTTACAAAGTTGTTCATGATCTGAGTCTCAGTCCTATCACATTCCAACCCTCATCCTAATTAAGGGAATTAAAGTTCAGAAATATCAACTACTTGTCCAAAATCTCAAACTTCTGAAAGGAAGCGGGTGATCGAATCAAAGTCAGACTCTGGAACGCACATTCTCAGTAGTTCCCCACCAGGCTGTAGTCAGAGTCAATTCTACCCAGGAGAGCCCAAGCTCTGCTCGCCTCTCCTTCCTGGAACACCAGCAGCACACACATCCGCAGAGTTGGCTCTGGGCTGCTACATGTAGGCAACCAAACCATTCACGGTTCTGTAAGCCAGGGTGCCCATAATTAAATTGAAACGCATGTCCACAAAGTCTGAGGTGGCACTCACTTTGAGAGAGCGGGACGAAGCCAGCACAGTGCTGAGGACAGGCTGTTTTCTGAATTCCATTCCCAAGGTTCAGCCATCTGCCAGAGTCAAGCAAAAGCTCAACTATCAACTGAGCAGATGCCTAGATTCTCGCATCTCTCCGGGTTTCCAAATGCACATTCAGTCCCAAGGCCAACTACACAGAGATTTAACAACCTTCCCATTTTCCCTACACATGAAAATCATTGTTACACACATGACACACATACAAACACACACACACGACAGAGAGAAAGAGAAACAGACAGACAGACAGAGAATGATGACTTTTATAAGCCACTATGATTTGGATTACCTTGTTAAGCAGTATGACAATGGATAACTAACAGATACAATAATCAACTTAAATTGATGTTTCTCAGTTTTGGTTCTCAGAAGTCCCTAGCTCTACTATGTATAAGACCACGGAGAAAACCTCTACCAAAAGACACGATGTGGTTCACTTAAGAAACCAAGATATCCCCAGCCAGTTTTGGTATTTATTTCTATACATAACATATATACATACATATATATACATATATATACACACATAAAGATCATCGATTCTTCCCTAGTTGCAGGGTTCAAGGATATCTCGTTTTTCCTGGAGGAGAAAGGCAGAGTTAAACTTGGGCGAACACTGTTCAGTAAGGCAACCCTGTTGAAGCATGGAGACAAAAATGGATATGCTATATGCACAAGCATGTTTGTCCTTCTTCATCCCACCCTCTGTAAAATGCCACCCTCACACAAGGTCACTTACAGGGTCACCACATGCAGCCCCGTGACCCTCCCCCACTTTAGCTTCTCATCACCTTTCATGAGCATGGAGCAGAAGCAGCACTGAGTTAGTAAGAAAAGGTGACTTCACCACATCATCTGCTTTCCCCATTCCAAATTCTCAGCAGGAAACATGCAGAGATGTTTCAACACCCCGACATACAAGGCAAAAAGGAAAGAAGATTTTGAATGAAACTGAAATCAGCCCCAAAAGGACTATGAGCTGAATTAAAACCTGAAAACACACAAGGGCAAATGTCCTTCCTTATGATTCCCAGAAATTAATGACAGCTGTTCTCATCTTCATCTTCAAAAGCAGATTAACTTTTACTTTGTTTAGATTTGTAGATGAGAAAAAGTGTGCCTGCGGGGTAGTCACCCACTCAAGGGTAATTGTATTCGTTATTCTGGTGCCCTTCGGTTTAAGTGCACCCTGTATAAAACTGTGTTTCCCTCATCTCTTTCTTGGTAAAATCTTCCTGTGAAGGGAGTGGGCAGTACCAAATGATAACAAACCTTCTTCCTTTAAATTGTCTTTGAAAATAATCACAAACCTGGCAATACCGAGAGAGGGAGACATTGAGGAGGGAGTAAAGAGATTGATTGAATGTGACATAGGACATGGTGGAGGTTCTGGGCACATTTAGTCTTGAGGTGATGAGATGCTGTACCTGTACTTTGAAACAGTACACGTTAACACTATTTTAGAGATGTGAACTAAACCCTAGTCATTAAATTTAATAACAAAAACATCTCTTTTTACAGTGCAGGCAATGTTGTTTTTACTTGGGTCATGAATTCACCATCTTCCAGCCCTCAGTTTTGTTGGCAATAAGGCTCCAAGGGTCAGGAGGATTGTCCCACACTGGAAGACTGCTTCATGAGCGGAGGGGAGAAAGCAGATGGAATAGAGAAGGGATCACTAAGAATATGATGGCTGGAGGGATCAGTCAGGATGGGAGATCCGTGCCAAAAGTAGATAATGGACAAAATATGATGATCTCTCCGTGTCTGTGTTGCAAGCTACAATGCCCAAAAGTAGAGAGAGAGTATGGGGAATATTGTCTGCCATGGAGGCAGGGGGAGGTCAGGAAAGGGGTGGTGTACTGGGGATATTGATGATGGGGAATGTGCACTGCTGGAGGGATGGGTGTTTGATCATTGTGTGATCAAAGCTTAAGAGCTCCAGAATCTCTGTGCCATAGCAAAGACAGTTTCTGTATATAAAAAAAAATCTCTCTTCATGAATATTCAAGAAACATATATCCTGGTAGAATTTTACCCAAAAAATATCACATTAATCCCATTTTTTAAAAAATGGGGGTAAGGCCATCAGAAAATGAGGCGAAATGAATGGAAACTTTCTCAAGGAAGAAATCCGAATGGCTAAAAGACACGTGAAAAAATGCTCCTCATCACTAATCATCAGGGAGATGCGGATCAAAACAGCAATGAGATACCACCTCACACCACAGAGACTCGCCCACATCCAAAAGAACAAAAGCAATTGGTGTTGGCGCGGATATAGGGAGAAAGGAGCTCTCCTTCACTGCTGGTGGGAATGCCGACTGGTTCAGCCCTTTTGGAAAATAGTATGGATGCTTCTCAAAATACTAGAAATTGAGCTCCCATTTGACCCAGCAATACCACTTCTGGGAATATATCCCAGATATGCAAAATAGTATAGTAAAAGTGACATCTGCACCTATATGTTCATTGCAGAACTGTTCACAATAGCCAGAATCTGGAAAAAAACCGAGTGCCCAAGAACAGATGACTGGTTAAAGAAACTTTGGTACGTCTACACAATGGAATACTATGCAGCTGTTAGAAAAGATAAAGTCATGAAATTCGCATATAGGTGGATCAACATGGAAAGTATCATGTTAAGTGAAATGAGTCAGAAAGAGAGGAACAGACATAGAAAGATTGAACTCATTTGTGGAATATGAAATAACAGAATGGGAGACTAACACCCAAGAATAGTAGAAATAAGTATACCAGGAGGATTACTCCACAGCTTGGAAGCTGGTCTCACATGCTAGGTGAAGAAGCAACTCTGATATAGAAGGGATCACCAAGCAAAGGGTGCTAGGCAGGCCCACTAAGGATAGGAGATAGGGGCTGAAAATAGACTATAGACTGAACATGATGCCTACTTAATCCTCTATTTTTTTTAATTTTTTTGCTTTTTGGATCACACCCAGTGATGCTCAGTTTCCATTCCTGGCTCTGCACTCAGGAATCACTCCTGGCGGTGCCTGGGGGGCCATATGGGATGCCAGGGATCAAACCCAGGTCAGCCGCGTGCAAGGCATATGCCTACCCGCTGTCCTATCGCTCCGGTCCTACTTAATACCTCTATAGCAAACCATAACACCCCAAAAGAGAGAGAGAGAGAGCAAAAGGGAATGCCCTGCCACAGAGGCAGGGCGGGGTGAAGGGGACAGGATGGGGGTGGTGGGAGGGATGCTGGAACCATTGGTGGTGGAGAATAGACATTGGTGGAGGGACGGGCTCTCGATCATTGCATGAGGGAAAAACAAGCACGAAAAGGTGTGAATCTGTAACTGTACCCTCACTGTGACTGACTAATTAAAAAACAAATTTTTTATTGTTTAAATTATTTTTTAAATAATAATAATACTGATTTCTCTGTTGAAATATTGAGTGTATTCAAAGTATAAAGAGAATAAAGTGAAGATTATTAGCCACACAGGTTGCGGAGGGGAGGTGGGGTATCCTGGGGTTCTTGGTGGTGGAACATGTGCACTGGTGAAGGGATGGGGGTTTGATCATTGTATAACTGAGACCTAAACCTGAAAGCTTTGTAACTTTTTTCGTGGTGATTCAATAAAAAAAGAACCAAAGAAAAGATTTAAATATATATATATATATATAAAATCAAGCAATTTGCCACTACATGGAGAAATCTAGAGAGTATCATCTTTGGTTAAGTTAGCCAGAAAGAGCGGTTCAAACACAGAATGATCTTGCTCATATGTGGTATATAAAGAAGGAATGTAGGGTAATAACAGATGACCCAAAGCAATAGATTCTTTGAAAGGATCTTCAGTAGTAATTTTGACTCAGGTGGAGGGCATGGGGGAACAATGTGATTGTGAAAGGAAGTTGGCACTCTGTAGAAGTGAGTGGTGCTGTATCAAGTTATATACAAAAAATTACCTTTAACAGTGTTATAAAACACCATGTATAAGACAAAACTAAACCCTATGCCTGTCAGGAGGCAGACTGCGGGGAGGAGTGAGAAATAGCTAGGGGACATTGGTAAGGGCAAGCTGACACTGGGGGTGGGATTGGAATTGGAAGACAGTACGCCTGAAACTCTAATATGAATAGTTTTCTAAATCACAGTGCCTCTAAAATAATTCTAATGTATCTTTCATCTACTCCCAATGAGATTCCCACCCAGAGGGAATAAAATCCCTAAGTGGACAGTGATTGACTCCATAGAGCACCAGTGCAGACCCAGGATATGGAAAGTCATGGCAGAAAAGGCCTCACTGACAGAGATCCTGACAGAATGAGATGGTAATGCTATCACATTGTGACATAACTTCCTTGGATCCTGCATTCCTTCTCTAGATGCAAACAAGAAAACCTGAGGCATAGAGTTATTGCAAAGGTCATAAGAGGGGATATACGCACTGTGCACAACGCTATGGAATGTAGGGAAGATTAGTGTTCTGGAAACAAAGACAGTACAAGATGTGCCTTGTCCTGATCTCAGTCACTGAAGTGAAAACTTTACTGGGACACAACATCCAGAAACAATATCAACCTGAGCTCCATGCAATATTAATTTCCCAGGTCTTTTGAAAACATATCAGACTCCCAGATATTTTTTATTTTTAAACAAATCTTTATTAAAGAGGCATGATTTACAAAGTTACAGGTAGCTTAATTTAGGTACACAACACTTCAATACCAATCCCTCCACCACTGTTCCCAGGTGTCTACCTCACCTCACCCTACATTAGATCCCTACCTGTCAACTTGACAGGCACATGACAAAAGTTCCATAACTTCCACTTAGTTCTCATGTTTTCAGTTCTGTGAAGTCTGTGTTTTGGACATATCACTAGACCCCTCACTCCTATTGCCGGCATGACTAAAGCCCTGAAGACTGTTGACCCATTACTTCTAGTTCCCCTCGGCCACCCTTCATTTCCTTCTTTCTCTGTCCAGCTCCTCTCAAAACACAGCAGGTTCCCAGATATTAGAAATGATTGCTGTTCTAAAGTCCTGGATCCAAACTTTGTCCTCCATGTGACAATAGTCATTGTAGTTTGACCCTTTCTCATCTACAAATTGGGGGTTCAAGGCCTTATGGAAATCATGTGTAGATTCAAGGGAAATAACACAGGATGAAACACCTGATGGAAGAGAGAGACAGAGAGACTCACTAAAGAATTGATTGTTTTATTATAATCAAGGGGCTTCAATTTAAAGAATCGAAAAACAACTTAGATCAAATCTTATTACCTACTCCCAAGAGAAAAGTTCAGAATTGAGCTTTGGCAGAACCCTTCGCTTAGCTTGGATAACAGCTCTTGTAAATTATATGAGATAAAAAGCAGCTGAGCTAACAAATAGCAGTAATCCTAAATTTAAAAAAAATAATAATTAACAAAAACTAGATAAATTTTTTTAAGTTTTTTAATTTAAAAAAAAAAGCTCTGAGCTTTATATTCAAAGAGGTTCCTCCTATTTGGATTACATTCTCCATAAAATACCAATTCCCAATTGGGTCATTTACTTATCACCACCATGCAGTTCCAAATCTTTCTCCACATTTTGCTTCCAGTCACTTTCCAAGAACTCGGAGCAGAAGCAGCATGGGGTGAGTAAGGAATATGGGAGCTCAAAGGGAATAGAAAATTGGAGAAGAAAAACAAGCTCAAAGAAACTCCATTTCTGGGGGTGGAGTGATAGCACAGCAGGTAGGGCATTTGCCTTGCACGTGGCCGACCCGGGTTTGATTCCCAGCATCCCATACGGTCCCCTGAGCACGGCCAGGGGTAATTCCTGAGTGCATGGGCCAGGAGTGACCCCTGAGCATCGCTGGATGTGACCCAAAAAGCAAAAAAGAAAGAAAAGAAAAGAAACTCCATTTCTTACTTCATGGGAAGCTGAGTCAATTCTATTCATCAAGTGATGTGCACGGAAATATACAGATGAGCTTCAGTCAATTAGGTCAATGGCAAATCCAGGGACATAGCAATAATACAGAGGATAGGGCATTTGTCTTGCATGCAGTTGATCAGGGTTTGATTCCTGGCACCCCATATGGTCCCCTGAATTGCCGGAGTGATCCCTGAGCTCAGAGCCAAGAGTTATTTTTTTTGCTTTTTGGGCCACATCCAGTGATGCTTAGGTGCTTCTCCTGCCTCTGCACTCAGGAATTACTCCTGGTGGTGCTTGGGGGACCATATGGGGTGTTGGGGATTGAACTCGGGTCTGCCGCATGCAGGCAAACGCCCTATCCACTGTACTATCACTCTGGCCCTTAAGATTAATTCTTGGGGCTGGAGAGATAGCACAGCGGGTAGGGCGTTTGCCTTGCATGTGGCTGACTCGGGTTCGATTCCCAGCATCCCATATGGTCCCTTGAGCACCGCCAGGGGTGATTCCTGAGTGCAGAGCCAGGAGTGACCCCTGTGCACCGGCAGGTGTGACCCAAAAAGAAAAAAAAAAGAGTAATTCTTGAGCACTACCAGGTGTGACTCCCTGCCCTGCCTCCCAAAAAACCCAAACAAAACAAAGTGACAACCCAATTCTCTGAGATCAATGCACATGAGAGAAAAAGAGACAATTCTGGATGCTAACGTGCTCTGAAAAGGGGAAGGTGAAGTGAGACTCTGAGAAGGAGAAGTAGGACTCCAATCCTGAAGGGGAATAAGAACAGAAGAGGAAATGGAGAAGAGAAGAGCTGTAATACAAAAGTGACAGGCTTAGTTTAGCAGAGTCATACCTGATTGTAAGGAAAGGCCTCTTCCAGGACTACTTTCCCCAAGTTTAAGAACTGCCTATGGAACCACTATGACAATAATAGTTGGAAATGATCGCTCCTGATAAGAATTGAGTGCTGAAACTTTGGTACATCTATACAATGGAATACTATGCACCTATTAGAAAAAATGAGGTCATGAAGTTTGCATAAGTGGATCAGCATGGAAAGTATCATGCTAAGTGAAATGAGTCAGAAAGAGAGAGACAGACATAGAAAGATTGCACTCATCTGTGGAATATAGAATAATAGACTCGGAGACTAACACCCAAGAATAGTAGAAATAAGTACCAGGAGGTTGACTCCATGGCTTGGAGGCTGGTCTCTCATTCTGGGCAACTCAGAGAAGGGAACACCAAGTAAAATGTGGTCGGAGGCCATGCGGGGGAAGGGTGATGCGTGCCGAATGTTAGACTAGAGACTGAACACAATGGCCACTCAACACCTTTATTGCAAACCACAACACCTAATTAGAGAGAGAGAACAAAAGGGAATACGTTGCCATAGTGGCAGTGTGGGGTGGGGGGGAGACAGGACTGGGAAGGGTGGGAGAGATGCTGGGTTTACTGGTGGCAGAGAATGGGCACTGGTGATGGGATGGGTTCTCGAACTTTGTATGAGGGAAGCATGAGCACAAAAATGTACAAATCTGTAACTGTACACTCACGGTGATTCACCAATTAAAAAATAAATAATTTTTTTAAAAAAAGAGTAACTCTTGAGTGTAGAGCCAAGAGTAATCCCTGAGCACTGCCGGTCTGACCTCCCCCCCAAAATTAGTTTCCTCACTTATAGTTTTTTATATTAAAAAAACTATAATGAAGATGCATTAAATATAAAAGCATGTTAGGCAGCCGTGTCAGAAGCAATTCCGTAGCCTGTAGTTTTTCTGTTAATAATGAAATGTAAGTCAAGAGAACATAAATTTATTAACCAGGCAATCCTGCATCAATTAGAGAATGACCATACAGAAAACCATCCCAAATACAAAGAAAACAAGAGAGACAAAATATAGAATAGGAAACAAGAAAGATTGTGAAAAGAAAGAAGAATATTTTGATATTTTGAGAGGGAAATGCATTCTTCAAATGTACAAGACACAGTGTCCTTCTCACTGAAAACACACACAGTACATGGATAGGTGCATACAGCATTTGCTGAAGAAGGGATCGTTATCCTCATTACAGATGAGAGGAGAGTCGGTGGTCTTTTGTTTTAATGACATGTATGGACAGAGGGTCAGGACTGAGAGAATAAGACGCTGAAAGAGTCCAGGACGTAAGGCTGCTGTGACTCAGATGTCTCAGGACTACCCTCACATGCTCCACTCTACACCTCATCTGGACTGACAGTTGATGAATAATCCATGGGTGGGAGGGTCACGTGGCCTAGGTGGTGGGGAGATGAGCTCTGCTACTATGGAAAGTCTCATGGATATTCTCAGGGGAGCTGGCATACGGGTCCTACAAGAAAGGTAATTGTTTTCATCATTCTACCACCCCGTCTCTTTATAACTCCAGGCATGGATCCAAGACCATGCAAACTCCCTCTGATCATTGGTGATTGTGACAAAGAAATCCACAGATGATTTTACAGCTCAAAAGCTCAGAAGTGTGGGAAATTTACCTATAGAAGCTGTAGGAGCAATGCCAACAACTTGTAAATGAGAGGATCTGTGAGCAGTGGTGCGTGAAAGGAAAGATATTTACCTGAACACATTGTCTCCGGAGTAAACACTTTATGATAATTAAGATTCTGCTGTGATGGGGCTGGAGCAATAGCACAGCGGGTAGGGCATTTGCCTTGCACACAGCCGACCCAGGTTCGAATCCCAGCATCCCATATGGTTCCCCGAACACCGCCAGAAGTAATTCCTGAGTGCATGAGCCAGGAGTAACCCCTGTGCATCGCCGGGTGTGACCCAAAAACCCAAAAAAAAAAAGATTTTGCTGTGAATACGTGAGATCTTCTCTATACAAGTTCATTTTCCCTGCAGGGTACCTATATTCACTCATCTCTGTGCCAACAACCTTTACAAATACTGCCCATATATTGAAAGCCTCAGGCCACTGAGGAAACATGAAAGGCTTCAGTCATCCACACTTAGTCTGCATGACATCTGAGCTCACAGAGAAGAAACACTTTAAGGAAGAGTGAAAGGTGAAAACCTGTAGAAACATTCTAACAAGGATGAAATAAATCCATGAGACATTCCGCGAAGAACAGCATCATTAAGTTTCAATGTCTATCCTGTGCCTGCTTTGACTATACATCACAGGGAGTGAATTTTCCTTCACAGAAAATATTTTATGAGGGACTGAAGTGACAATACAGCAAGGAGGGTGTCTGCCTGCCACTCGGCCAACCCAGGTTCCATCCCCAGCATCTCATATGGTCATCCGTGCACAGTCTGGAGTAATTCCTGAGTGCAGAGCCAGTAGTAACCCTTCAGCGTCGGGGTTTATTAATGATACAGTTTTTGAAAGATGTTCAGCTTTCTTAGTATGAACTGAGAGCTCACAGTTGATTTAGAAAATGTCTGATTGAACTGGAAGTTTATTTATGGCTTCTCAATATGATGAATAATGTTGCAGAGAGAAGAAATCATCATGGGATTTCCGTGGTGTTAATTATCTACATTCTAAAGATGTCATTTCTAGGGAAAGAGGAGATGCAAGTGAAAATCTTCTGATACATAGTATCTTTCATTAAATAGCTAATGTGATGTCAGGAAACAAAAGAGGTGATTGGCCTTTTTGTCTTTCTACCTGCACAGAGAGTCAGATTCTACTAGTAGCTTTATCATACAGTTGAGGAAACTTTTTCAACTGAATCACAGTGAGGTATAGAGTTACAAAGTTGCTCATGATCTGAGTCTCAGTCCTATCACATTCCAACACTCATCCTAATTGAGGGAATTAAAGTTCAGAAAGATCAACTACTTGTTCAAAATCTCAAACTTCTGAAAGGAAGCGGGTGATCGAATCAAAGTCAGACTCTGGAACGCACATTCTCAGTAGTTCCCCACCAGGCTGTAGTCAGAGTCAATTCTACCCAGGAGAGCCCAAGCTCTGCTCGCCTCTCCTTCCTGGAACTCCAGCAGCACACACATCCGCAGAGTTGGCTCTGGGCTGTTATATGTAGTGCTGTAGCACTGTCATCCCACTGTTCATTGATTTGCTCAAGTGGGCACCAATAACGTCTCCATTGTGAGATTTGGTGCTGATTTTTTTTTTTGCATATCAAATAAGCCACGGGTAGCTTGCCAGGCTCTGCCATGCGGGCAGGATACTTTTGGTAGCCTGCTAGGCTCTCCGAGTGGGACGGAGGAATTGAGCCTGCATCGGCACGTGCAAGGCAAACGCCCTACCGGCTGTGCTATCGCTCCAGTGATATGTAGGAAAATATATGTAGGAACCCAAACCATTCACGGTTTTCTAAGCCAGGGTGCCTATAATTAAATTGAAGCACATGTCCACAAAGTCTGAGGTGGCACTCACTTCGAGAGGGGGACGAAGCCAGCACAGTGCTGAGGACAGGCTGTTTTCTGAATTCCATTCCCGTGGTCCTGCTGTCTGCTGGAGTCAAGCAAAGGCTCAACCATTAGCTGAGCAGATGCCTACGTTCTCGATTCTCTCTGGGTTTCCAAATGCGCATTCAGTCCCAAGGCCAATTACACAGAGAGATTTAACAACCTTCTTTCTCCCTACACATGAGAATCATTGTTACAGAGACAGGGGGGAGGAGGGGAGGGGAAAGGAGAGGAGAGGAGAGGAGAGGAGAGGAGAGGAGAGGAGAGGAGAGGAGAGGAGAGGAGAGGAGAGGAGAGGAGAGGAGGGGAGGGGAGAGGAGAGGAGAGGAGAGGAGAGGAGAGGAGAGGAGAGGAGAGGAGAGGAGAGGAGAGGAGAGGAGAGGAGAGGAGAGGAGGGGAGGGGAGAGGAGAGGAGGGGAGGGGAGGGGAAGGGAGGGGAGGGGAGGGGAAGGAGGGGAGGGGAGGGGAGGGGAGGGGAGGGGAGGGGAGGGGAGGGGAGGGGAGGGGAGGGGAGGGGAGGGGAGGGGAGGGGAGGGGAGGGGAGGGAAGAAAACAGAGAGAATGATGGCTTCTATAATTCACTATTATTTTGATTACCTCATTAAGCAGTATATTGTACAATGGCAATGACTGACAGATGCAATAATCAACTTAAATTTATGTTTCTCAGACCTGGTTCTTAGAAGTCCCTAGTTCTACTCTATAGATGACACGGGAGAAAACCTCCACCAAAACACACAATGTGGTTAATTTAGGAAACCAAGACTTCCCCAGAGCAGTTTTGGTATTTTGTCTAAGACTTCTCAGAAAAGTAGAGATGCCATTTTGTCTTCTGAAAGCTAAGTATGTGCCTTTTACTTGAGTGTTTCTAGGAACAGCACCTGACAGACAGAAGAAACGGGCCCTGACACTTTCTCTTGAGGAGACTCAGCAAAGCCCATGCTGTGAGAGTCATTTCCTTAAACACTCTGCCCACACAGGGTCGGGAAGGCAAATTGGCTGCAGTATCATCACTATCTATTACTCTTTCAGACTTTCAAAACTCTGGAACCCAAAACAGCATTGCAGCAACTCTACCCCAAGTCAAGTTAGTGTTAATGTCCCTCCTCCACAAGGAGGCCCACACCAGCTCCTTCAGATGACACCTCCAAACCACATATGTTAAATATTTTATTTATTTTTTATGTTAAGTATTTTTATTCTTTTATTGAATCACCATTTAAAAAGTCACAAAGCTTTCAGGTTTAAGTCTCAGTCATACAATGATCAAACCCCCATCCCTTCATCAGTGTCCATGTTCCACCACCAAGTACCCCAGTATACAGCCTCCCACCCCACCCCCGACCTGTGTGGCTAATGATCTTCACTTTATTCCCTCTATACTTTGAATACATTCAATATTTCAACAGAAAACTCACTATTATTATTTGGAATTTTCCCCCAACAATCAAACCTGCTGAAAAGGCATCATTTGATAGTTTGTTTTCCATTGCTGAGAATGAAGAATATATTGCAGCCGCGTGGTTTTGGATTTCTGATATTTTAGTAATTAAGTCCAGAGAGATTTCTGCCAGAAGTCACCGAAAGAAAAGGCCGAGAGAGCAAAACCTTTCCCCTCCCGGGGCGGCATGGGGTTGTAGCTCAGTTCACAGTCTAGATGCATTTCTGTAAGAAGCCGCTGGGTGGGAAAAAGTGATTAGTAGCCCTCCAGGATCATAGTCTTTAAGGAGCAGAGGAACCATTTCTTGTGCAGCCGCTCCGGATCTCGTCTGGGCAGAGAGCGTGTATGTTAAGTATTTTAGTAAATATTTAAGACAGGAAAACTATTTAAGGCAGGAATGAAGTAGCCAAATAAGGACACCTCTTGGGAAATGAGATTTTTATTTTTTACTCTGGGTCATACCTGACGCTGTTAAGGTCTTACTGCTGGCTCTGTGTAAGGGTCACTTATGGCGGTGCCCAGGGGCGGGTGGCACCATATCTGGTAGCATGGAGTGAGCCAGCTTCTGTTGCATGCACAGTAAGTGACTCCCCTGCTGGACTAACTCTCCAGACCCCACAATACAGTTTTCAAAAGCAAGAAGACCAAGAAGTTACTTTGACTGCAATACATTTGTTAGTTCAAAAGCACCATATATGCACCCCTGTGATGATGCTTCCATGTGAAGTGAGGCCTGATAGGACCTTGAAGGGCCCCAGAACTAACAAAGAACCTTCAGAACTCCTCAGGAGAGGAGAATCTTCAGCAGGAAAAAAAGGTGCTGATAATATTTTTTTTAAACCACCAAAAGTTCAAAGCCCTTTCTCCTCAACACCTCCCCGGCATTAGACTCTTCTCTTTACTGAAAGCCCCAAATGAGGCAGTTTGGAAAAATCCCATGAAATCCATTTTGAAACAGGAAGCAGAAAGCATCTGGAGTTACCTGCATTCAACTTGGGGTGTCTAATTCCTTTGTTTTACTTTAAGGGGTCCCATCAACCTTCTATCCACTCTCAAATTTCCTAAAGAAAAGTACTGGACTTCACTATATGCCTCCTCCTAACATATTTTTCTGGAAGACTAGATAACAAACCAGAGAAACCTGGGCAGAGGTCAGGATTGTAGTGTTTGAGTTCACCTGAGCAGGCCTCACTTCCCCAGGCACTTCCCTGATGAGGTCAACAGAAAGTCAAGAAGGAGCCCTGTGGCACTTTCTATAGTTCTCTCTCAATCTCTCTCTCTCTCTCTCTCTCTCTCTCTCTCTCTCTCTGACTCCCATGCTCCTCACCAAGTATTGGAAGGAGCTGGCATAATAGTTTCTTGATCCACAGCAAAGAATAAAGAACACTGAAGCAGAAAATATGTGGATAAAATAAAAAGAAAGAAAATATGTGGATAAATATTCAATAATTTGTGTGCATGCATATGTCTTGACTTATTTTTTTTTTAAGAAAATTATGTTCACAGGAACTGGCGAGGGATCCTTCAAGCAATGTGCCTGAATTGGAAACATAAAATCGTGTATTGGTCTCCTGGGTCACATGCTCTGAAATGGCTCTAAATTCAGGGTCCCCAAATCAACAGAATATGCTTTAGCCAGGATGTGTGTGCACACCACAACTAAAATGTGGGACTCCCCCCAGGTACCATTGAAAACCATGTATGCAGCTCTGCTCATCAGTGTAACAAAATTGCCAGCAAAGAAAATATAAAGGGAAAAAAGTGATGTTTCTTTAAAACATTCATAATAATGCAGTTTTCAGTTTATAACATATGAATATAATATGTATGTGACACAATACAAGAGGAGGGGGAAGGAAATAAAGCTAGAGAGTGTCAGAGTGTCAGATTCCTATATTTCATCAGAATTACGTCAAAATAGACAGAATCTACATCCAATTCCATGGCCATCCTAAGCATAAGAGCTCCAGGATCTCTCTGCCATAGCAAAGTCAGTTTCTGTATTTAAAAAATATTCTCCCTTCATGAGTATCCAAGAAACATATATCCTAGTAGAACTTTCCCAAAAAAAAAAAGTCAATTCCTTATTTCTTTTAGTTTTAGTAGCTTTTTTTTTTTAATTGAATCACCATGTAGAAAGTTACAAAGCTTTGAGGCTTAAGTCTCAGTCATACAATGCTCGAACACCCATCCCTTCACCAGTGCACATATTCGACCACCAAGAACCACAGTATACCTCCCTCCACTCCCCCAACCCTCCACTCCAGCCCTTCACCCCGCCTGTGTAGCTGATAAATTTCATTTTACTTTCGCTTTACTTTGATTACATTCAATATTTCAACAAAAAGCTCACTATTATTGTTAGGATTTCTGTATTTCAGTATTTTAGTAACTAAGTCCAGAGAAATTTCTGCCAGAAGTTGCATCATTGCAAGCTCGTGCCTCTCTGCTACTTTATATTCCACATATGAGTGAGTCTGTCTCTTTCTTTCTGACTCATTTCACTCAACATACTTTCCATGTTGATCCAATTATATGCAAATTTCATGACTTCATCATTTCTAACAGCTGTGTAGTATTCCATTGTATAGATGTACCTAAGTTTCTTTAACCAGTCATATATTTTTGGGCACTCCGGTTTTTTCCAGATTGTGGTTATTGTAAACTGCTGCAATGAACATAGAAATGCAGATGCCATTTCTATTATACCTTTTTTCCTCTCCGGGATATATTCCCAGGAGTGGTATTACTGAGTCAAATGGGAGCTCAATTTTAATTTTTTGAGAATCGTCCATATTGTTTTCCAAAAGGGCTGAACCAGTCGGCATTCCCACCAGCAGTGACGGAGAGTCCCTTTCTCCCCACATCCACGCCAACACCGTTGCTTTAGTTTTTTTGGATGTGGGCCAGTCTCTGTGGTGTGAGATGATATTTCATTGTTGTTTTGATCTGCATCTCCCTGATGATTAGTGATGTAGAGCATTTTCTCATGTGCCTCTCAGCCATTCGGATTTCTTCTTTGGGGAAGTTTCTGTTCATTTCATCACCCCATTTTTTGATCGGGTCAGCAGTTTTCTTCTTGTGGAGTTCAACCAATGCCTTGTATATCCTTGATATCAACTCCTTATCGGATGGGTATTGGGTAAATATCCTTTCCCATTCTGTAGGCTGTCTTTGTACTTTGGTCACTGTATCTTTTGAGGTGCAGAAGCTTCTTAGTTTAAGGTAGTCCCATTTATTTATCTCTGTTTTCACTTGCTTCAGTCCCATATTTTAATGGGGCAAGGATGAGTAGAAACTGCATGAAACCTGACATACAAATACCCAAAAATATATGAAAAATGCTCTACATCACTTCACCTAAGGGAAATGCTAGTCAAAAAAAATGAGGTATATCATCTTACACCAGTAGGATTGGCACACATCACAAAAGCCCAAAAATATCTAATGTTGGAGAGAATTTGAGGGAAAAGGAATCCTCATTCACTGCTGTTGATTGATCCAGCCATTTTGGAAAACTATATGAAAACGCATCTCAAAACTAGGAATTGAGTTCTCATGTGAGCAGCTATTCTGATTTTGGGAATATACCCCAAGTATCCCAAAAATCTTTTCAGAAAAGACACTTGCACTCTGTGTTCATAGTAGCATGAGTCACAATTGCCAAAATCTCTAAACAACCTTAGTGCCCAAGAGCAATGGTTGGGTAAAGAAACTATGGTACACACGCACAGTGGAATAACAGTCAGCTTTAAATAAAGATCACTGTATCACTGTATCACTGTCATCCCATTGATCATCAGCTTGCTCGAGCGGGTGCCGGTAATGTCTCCATTCGTCCTAGCCCTGAGTTTTTAGCAGCCTCTCTTTACACATTCTTCCCAGTGGTGCCCCATTGGAGGCTCTTTCAGGGTAAGAGGAAATTACAAATTACTGTATTTGGCATTTTGAATACACCACGGAGAGCTTGCCAGACTCTGCTGTGTGGGCAGGATGCTCTCAATACCTTCCCAAGCTCTCCAAGAGGGAGAACTAGGCTAGAAGAGGAGCTTTGCTTTATAGTCTCTGGATCTTGGCTGTTGATGGGATTACACGGTGCCAGGGGCAGTTTGTGGGTGTGGCTGCCAAGCTACTGGAAAAGGAGGGGTGTGGGTGGAAGAGGCCCAGTCCCAATCCGAGCAGGCTTGGGGATCTCAGCCCCAGGCCCCACACACCTTGGTTCCTCTGCCGGTTTCTTCATGCATGAGGCTTGTCCGAACATGTGGAGAGTGGCCTTGAGCATGGCTATGGCTGAGTTCTGGAGGTTTTCAGCTGCTGGAGCTCTGCTCGGGGCGGGGAGGGAAATGCAACCCGCCCCCCTCCAGGGAACCCTGGGGAAGACAGCCAGGCACGGGGGCAAGAAAAGATAAAATGGATAAAATCATACAATTTGCCACTACATGGAGGAATCTAAAGAGTATCATCTTGGGTGAAGTTAGACAGAAAGAGAGGGTCAGACACACAATGATCTTGCTCATATGTGGAATATAAAGAAACAATACAGGGCAGTAACAGATGACCCAAAGCAATTGAATCCTTGAAAAGATCTCAAGTAGGCATCCTGACTCAGGGCGAGGGCATGGCAGGACTCTGCGATGATTATGAAAGGAAGCTGGCACTCTGGAGAAGCAAATGGTGCTGCATTATGTTACATATGAAATATTACCTTTAACAGTGTTATAAAACACCGTGTATAAGACAAAACTAAACCCTATGCCTGTCAGGAGGCAGACTGCGGGGAGGAGTGAGAAGTAGCCAGGGGACATTGGTAAAGGCAAGCTGACACTGGGGTGGGATTGAAATTGGAAGACAATATGCCTGAAACTCTAATATAAATAGTTTTCTAAATCACAGTGCCTCTAAAAGAATTTTAATGTTTCTTTCATCTACTCCCAATGAGATTCCCACCCAGAGGGAATAAAATCCCTAAGTGGACAGTGATTGAATCCATAGAGCACCAGTGCAGGCCCAGGATATGGAAAGTCGTGGCAGAAAAGGCCTCACTGACAGAGACCCTGACAGAATGAGATGGTAATGCTATCACATAATAATTGTGACATAACTTCCTTGGATCCTGCATTCCTTCTCCAGATACAAAACAAGAAAACCTGAGGCATAGAGTTGTTGCAAAGGTCATAAGAGATGATGTGTGCACTGTGCGTAATGCAATGGAATGTAGGGTAGATTAGTGTTCTGGGAACAAAGACAGTACAAGATGTTCCACATCCTGATCTCAGCCACTCGAGTGAAAAATTTAGCAGGACACAACATCCAGGAGCAATATCAACCTGAACTCCACGCAGTATGAATTTCCCAGGTCTGTTGAAAAAATTTCAGACTCCCAGATATTTTTTATTTTTAAAAAAATATTTATTAAAGAGGCATGATTTACAAAGTTACAGGTAGCTTAATTTAGGCATACAATACTTCAATACCAATCCCTCCACCAGTGTCAACGTCCCTCCACCAATGTTCCCAGGTTTCCTCCTCACCCCTCCCCACACTCCACACCTTGACAGGCACACAGCAAAGTTTCAGTGGTTACCACTTAGGTCTCATGTTTTCAGTTCTGTGAAGTCTGTGTTTTGGATATATGACTAGACCCCTCACTCATTTCACTTGCATAACTAAAGCCCTGAAGCCTATTGACCCATTATTTCTAGTTCTCTTCGGGCCCCGCTTGATTTCCTTATTTCTCTGTCTGGCTCCTCTCAAAACTCTGCAAGTTCCTAGACATTAGAAATGAGTCCTGTTTTAAAGTTCTGGATCCAAACTTTGTCTTCCATGTGATAATAGTCATTGTAGTTTAACCCTTTCTCGTCTACAAAAAAGGGGATTCTAGGCCTTATGGGAACCATGCATAGATTCAAGGGAAATAACACAGGATGAAATTTCTATGGAGCCATAGAGAGACAGAGAGACTCACCAAAGAATTGATAAATCTTGTTTTATTATAATCAAGGGGCTTCTATTCTAAAGAATAGGAAGGCAACTTGGATAAAATCTTATTACCTACTCCCAGGAGAAATGTTCAGAATTGAAATTTGGCAGAACTCTTTGCTTAGCTGAGATAACAGCTCTCATAAATGATAAGGGATAACAGCAGAGGAGCTTGATATTCAAAGAGGAACCTCCTAAATTGACATTCTCCATAAACTACCAGCCCTGCGCTCGTCTTTTACCGATCACCACCATGCAGCTTAAGACCTTTCTCCACGTGTTGCTTCTAGTCACTTTCCAAGGGCTCAGAACAGAAGCAGACTTGGGTGAGTATGGAATATGGGAGCTCAAAGAGAATAGAGAATAGGAGGGGGGAAACAAGCACAAAGAAAGTCCATTTCTTATTTCAGAGGAGGCTGAGTCAATTCTATTCATCAAATACATGTTGGGCTCAAATAATGTGCAGGAAATATACAGATGAGCTTCAGTCAAAGAGCAAAATGGCAGGTCCAGGGCCATAGCAATAATACAGTGGGTAGGGCATTTGTCTTGCATGCAATTGAACTTGTTTTGATCCCTGGCACTCAATATGCCCCTCTGTGTCTGCCAAAGTGATCCCTGAGCTCAGAGCCAGGAGTAATTCTTTTTTTTTTTTTTTTTTTTTTTTTCTTTTTGGGTCACACCTGGCGATGCACAGGGGTTACTCCTGGATCTGCACTCAGGAATTACCCCTGGCCGTGCTCAGGGGACCATATGGGATGCTGGGATTTGAACCCGGTCGGCCGCGTGCAAGGCAAACGCCCTACCCGCTGTGCTATCTCTCCAGCCCCGCCAGGAGTAATTCTTGAACACCACCAAGTGTGACACCCTGCCCTGCCTCCCAAAAAAAACAAACAAAAACAAAATGACAGACCCAATTCTCTAAGATCAATGTACATGAGAGAAAGAGAGACAATACTGGATGCTAACGTGCTCTGAAAAGGGGTGAGGAAGTGAGACTGTGAGGAGGAGAAATAGACTCCAATCCTGAAGGGGAATAAGGACAGAAGAGGAAAAGGAGAACAGAAGAGCTGTGATGGGAAAGTGAGAGGCTTAGTGTAGCCAAGTCACACCTACTTGGAAGGTAAGGCCTCTTCCAGGACTACTTTCCTCAAGTTTAGAAACTCCCATGGAACCACTATGACAATAATAGTTGGAAATGATCGCTCCTGATAAGAATTGAGTGCTGAAGGTAGGTAAAGGAATATGCATGACAACCTTTCAGTATGTGTATTGCAAGCCATAATGTCGACGCAGGTGAGGGTGTGGGGCTGGGGAGAAAACAGGAGGGTAACTGAGGACATTAGTGGTGGGAAATGTACACTGGTGAAGGGACGGGTGTTGGAACATTGCATGACTGAAACCCAAACTTTTGAGAAATCAGAAGACTCCCTTGAATATACATTTTGCAATAAGCTATCATTGATTATTTATATGTACATATAAAACAGGGCTGGAGCAATAGCACAGCAGTTGGGCTTTCGCCTTTCACACTGTGTTCGATTCCTCCGCCCCTCTCAGAGAGCCCGGCAAGCTACCGAGAGTATAGAGCCTTCACGGCAGAGCCTGGCAAGCTACCCGTGCATATTGGATATGGCAAAAACAGTAACAATAAGTCTCTCAATGAGAGACGTTACTGGTGCCCGCTCAAGCAAATCAATTAGCAATGGGATGACAGTGACAGTAACAGTAACATAAAACATATACTTTCTGGACAATTCAAATAGGCAGAAGTATGATGAGATAGCAAAACTTTCTCAAATCTTTTCTGTTTTTTTTTTTGTGGCCACATCCAGAGATACTCAGGGCTTACTCCTGGCTCCACACTGAGGAATCACTCCTGGAGGTGCTCAGGGGACCATATGGGATTCCAGGGATCGGATTCAGGTAGTCTACGTGCAAGGCAGCCTCCCCATTGTTCTATCTCTCCAGCAAAACTTTGTTACATCTTCCCTGCAGAGACCGTCACTGTTGGCACTCAGATGAATGGCCTTGCCTCTGCAGGTACACATGCTCATTAACACTATAGGCTATAAATTCTTATATGAAATGAGATGCTAAACCTTCCAATAACCCAATAAACAAGTAGTTCTCCAGGTTTCATTTTTGGTTCAGCAGTAGCAGCAGCAGGAGCTTGCGAGAACCTTTACTGATTTCAGTCTTGCTGGATCAGAAACTCTCAGTGTACGTCTCACAATCTGCTTCAACAAGCCTTCAAAGTTTTCTGAGGTTCACTCAAGTTTTCAAAACCTCTGCAATAGGAATAAAATTAAGTGATCAATAGGACAGGCACATCAGGAGTCAGATGCTTTAGTTCAGGTTGTTGCATTCTTTAGATAAATAGATAGATAGATAGATAGATAGATAGATAGATAGATAGATAGATAGATAGATAGAATTGAATGGCCATGATATACACAGCTACAAAGCTGTTCATGGCCGGATTTCAGTCATACATGTTCCAATACCATCCCTCCACCAGTGCACATTTCCCATCACCAATGTCCCAAGTTACCCTACTGTCACCCCTACCTCCACAGCCTCTCTCTATGGCAGGTACTTTCTCTCTCTTTCTCTTCCTCTCTCTCTCTCCTCTCCCTCTCTCTGTCCCACTCTCTCTCTATTTCTCTCTATCTCACTTTCCTTTCGGAGTTTTCACTACAGATACTGAGAAGTTATCATGTTTGTTCCTTTACCTGCTTTCAGCACACAGTTCTTACCCAAGAGTGATCATTTCCAATTATCTTTGTCATAGTGGTCCCTTCTCTAGCCCGGTCTTCTCCCCCAGCACTAGAGGCAGACTTCCAATCATGGACCAATCCTCCTGACTCTTGTTCCTGCTGTCCTTGAAATTAGTCTCATTATGTTTTTTATATCCCACAAATGAGTGCAATCATTTTATGTCTGTTTCTCTTCCTGATTTCACTCAGCATGATACTCTCCATGCCCATCCATTTACAAATCTGACAACCCTTTTCACATGCTCTGGGCCCTGAGAGTATCCCTTAAGCCTGTGTGTACTTAACCCTACAACTTTTCCTGTTATAAAATCAGAACAATGTTTACCTTCAGTTTGTTTACCTGCTGATGTGTGAATCTTTCGATGTAACTTAACTTGTAATAGTTTTCTCACTTATAACTGGAGTGATAGTACAGGGGCTAGGGCATTTGCCTTGCATGCAGCATCCCAGAAATCAATTTCTGGCACCCGTATGGTCCCCTGAGCCCATCAAGAGTAATTCTTGAGTGCAGAGCCAGGAGTAACCTGTGAGCACTACCAGGTCTGACCTCTCCCCAAAAAATTACTTTCCAGGGGCTGGAGCAATAGCACAGCGGGTAGGGCGTTTGCCTTGCACGTGGCCGACCCGGGTTTGATTCCCAGCATCCCATATGGTCCCCAGAACACTGCCAGGGGCAATTCCTGAGCACAGAGTCAGGAGTGACCCCTGTGCATCGCTGGGTGTGACCCAAAAAAGCAAAAAAGAAATTACTTTCCAAACTTTAAGTTTCTTATCTTGAAAAAATACTATAATAAAGATCACTGTTATCACTGTCATCCTATTGCTCATCGATTTGCTCGAGCGGGCACCAGTAACGTCTCCTTTGTGAGACTTGTTACTGTTTTTGGCATATTGAATACACCACAGGTACCTTGCCAGGCTTTGCCGTGCGGGTGGGATACTCTCAGTAGCTTGCTGGGCTCTCCGAGAAGATCAGAGAAATCAAACCCGGGTCGGCCGCTTGCAAGGCAAACGCCCTACCTGCTGTGCAATCACTCAGTATCAATATATAACCAAGGAAAATATCATGAAACGATGTAACTACAGAAAAACATCATTGACATCTAGAAGCCCAATAATTCTAAACTTACGTATCCTGAACAATCCTGTATATTTTCCCAACGTATGCTTCCTTCTAGAGACCTATAAAAGTCTGTTGCTTATTCAATAAAGATGCTGCATGAGCATGAGCATCGCTATTACAGCTCTCCTTCTTTATTGTGGGGGGTCACACCTGACGATGCACAGGGGTCACTGCTGGCTCTGCATTCAGGAATTACCCCTGGCGGTGCTCAGGAGACCATATGGGATGCTGGGATTCAAACCCAGGTCAGCTGCGTGCAAGGCAAACGCCCTACCCGCTCTGCTATTGCTCCAGCCCCTGTCCAGCCCTCCTTACCTCGTTGCCCTTCTCCCTCTGCCTTGGGGACTGTTTGACTTAGCCGCAAGGGACTCGGCAACTGCCCCCGCCACAAATAAATAAAATTTTAATGATGTTGTGGCTCAAGCTGCTGGAAACACTTCCCTATGAATTTCTGACCTATAAATACATTTTTATTTATTTTTTTGCTTTTTGGTTCACCCAGCAATGTTCAGGCGTCACTCCTGGCTCTGAGCTCAAGAATTACTCCTGGCAGTGCTCAGGGGGACTCTATATTATGCTGTGGATCAAACCTGGGTCAGTTACGTGCAAGACAAACACCTTACTCACTGTATTATCGCTGTGACCCTGACAGGTGTCTTTAAAACAAAGAAATTAAAAACCCTAGGGACCATTTAGAAAAAAGAAAAAAGGAAAGGAAAATTGCAAGGCGTGGGGACAACCCAGCAATACAGCATCTGCCTTCCAAGCAGAAGTTCAGAGTCCAGCCCTTGGTAGTAGCCCAAAGGCCACTCTTCCATCCTGAGCCCAGGCACCCATGGCCATGCTATGGGCAAGACACAGCACACTGCATCCAGGAGTCCAGTAAATAGCACTTTCCCCATTAAACCTAGACTTGGCCGCAGAATCTTGGTTTGTGGGGGGCTACTACTGGTTAAAGGCTCAGAGTTTGTTCCCACTCTGAACATTTGCATTGCCGGGGAATCAAATCCGGGCTATGCCTCCTATAGGCCAAGTATGTGCTCAGTCTGTTGGGCGCTGGGCCCCAAGGCTTCAGAAGCTTTTAAGAAAAAGAATTAAAGGGGTCCAGAGAGATCAAACAAACAAATAAAGTGATTAAGGGGTGTGCCTTGCACAAGGTCACTTCTGGTTCTATCCCTGCACCACAGGACTCCCAGAGAGGGGGGCCACCTGGTGTGGCTAATCCCTCCAGTCCCAATTTTAAGCATTTTTTTTCTCTCCTGGAAAAAAAGTAAATAAATAAATGTTAAGTCAGAAAGATCTGTACCTACACTACTGTCTAGCCCTCTTCTATCATGCAGAGAAAGATTAGGAGCCTATCTCACACGAAGCTCCCCCAGACTCACCCTAAGCAGATAATAAAGATGCTTTCAATATAAAAGCATGTTAGGCAGCTGTGTTAGAAGTAATTCTGTAGCCTGGCGTGTTTCTGTCAATAAAGAAAGTGTAAGTCAACAGATCACTGTATCACTGTCATCCCATTGTTAATTGATTTGCTCGAGTGGGCGCCAATAACGTCTCCATTCGTCCCAGCCCTGAGATTTTAGCAGCCTCTCCTTACTCGTCCTTCCCAATGATTGGAGGCTTCTTTCAGAGTCAGGGGAATGAGACCTGTTATTGTTACTGTTTTTGGCATATCGAATATGCCAAAGGGAGCTTGCCAGGTTCTGCCGTGCAGGTTGGAGGATACTCTCAGAAGCTTGCCAGGCTCTCTGAGAGGTATATATATATATATATATATATATATATATATATATATATACATCTCCTGCGTAAGGCTCAGCCCGAGCATGTGGAAAGTGGCCCGGAGCATGGCGCCGGTTGGGTAGTGGAAGCCAGCTGCCGAGGCTGGGCACCTTTGGGGTGGGGAGGGCTCTCACCCACCCCCCTCTGGGGCACCTTGTGTGATAACAGCCCGACGCAGAGTCCGGTGGCATGGTGATGTCAACAGATACATAAATTTATTAACCAGAAAGCCTGTATCAAGATATTATGGAAGGACCCTAGAGAAAAACCTCCCAAATATAAAAGAACAAAAGGGACCAAAACTAGAATAGGAAACAAGAAAGATTGTGGAAAGAAAGCAGAATGTTGTTGAAGAATAGGGCCAGGGAAATGGATTCTTCAAATGTACAAAACTTAGTGTCCTTCCTGCTGAAAACACAGGCATTCTGTGTACAAGTGCACACAGCAGTTGAAAAAGAAGGGATCGTTATCCTCATTCCAGATGAGAGGAGGCCAGGTGGTCTTTTGTTTTAAAGACATGGATGGACAGAGGGTCAGGACTGAGAGAATGAGAAGCAGCAGGACTCCAGCCCCACAGCATCCCCTGGAAGAGTCCAGGGCGTGAGGTTGCGGTGCCTCGGGTGTCTCAGGACCATCTACACAGGCCCCACTCTGCTCCTCATCTGGACTGACAGTTGATGGATAAACCGTGGTTGGGAGGGTCACATGGGCTAGGAGGGGGGGAGATGAGCTCTGCTACTATGGAAAGACTCGTGGATATCCTCAGGGGCCCTGACATACGGGTCCTACAGGAAAGGTAATTGCTCTCCTCTCTCTGCCGCCCTGTCTCTTTATAACTCCAGGCTACCACCCTGATCCATGCAAACCTCTCATGTTAACTGCTGGATGCCAGTTAGTAGGCCACAGATGGTTTTACAACAAAAAAACTGGGCGTTGTGAGATTTTTCTCTATGCAAGCTGTGCCAGCCCTGCCAACAACTTTGCAACAAAAGAGATCTGTGAGAAGACGTGCGTGAAATCTTGATTATGGTGTGAACACATCCTCCCCGGAGCAAATACTCTATGATAAATAAAAGATTTTGCTGTGAAAAAAGTGAGATCTCCTCTATCCAAATTCATTCTCCCTGCAGGGTGCCTATATTCACTCATCTCTGTGCCAACAACCCTTACAAATACTTTGCATATATTGAAAGCCTCAGACCTTCTTTGTCAAATACATACCAACATACATATAATACACTGGGGGAACTTGAAAGTGGCCAGTCATTCATGCTTAGTCTGCAAGACATCTGAGCCCACAGAGAGGAAACCCCTTTCAGGAAAAGAGTGAAAGGTGAAAACCTTTAGAAACATTCTGACAAAGATGAAATATATCCATGAGACATTCAGAGAAAAATAACATCAGTAAGCTTCAATACTTATCCCGTGCCTGCTTTGACTACACATCACAGGGACCGGATTTGCCTCCAGAGAAAATATTTTATGAGGGGCTGAAGTGAAAATACAGTGGGGACAGCATCTGCCTGCCACGTGGCCAACCCAGGTTCCATCCCCGGCATCTCATATGATTATCCATGCACAGTCAGGAGTAATTCCTGAGTGCAGAGCCAGAAGTAGTAGCCCCTCAGCATCGCTGGGTGGGACCCATAAAAGAGACAAAAACAATTTATGATACAATTTTTGAAAGGTGTTGGGCTCTTCTTTGTATGGAGAGCTCACAATTGATTTAGAAAATGTCTGATTGAACTGAAAGGTTATTTATGGCTTCTCAATATAATGAATAATGTTGCGGGGAGAAGAAATCATCATGGGTGTTTCTGTGTGTTAATTATCTACATTCCAAAGTAGTCATTTCTGGGCCAAAGAGGACATGAATTGAAAATCTTTTGATACACTGTAACTTTCATTAAATAGCTAATGTGATATGTCAGGAAACAAAGGAGGTGACTGGCCCATTTCACATTTCCACCCACACAGATAGGCAGATTCTATTATAGTAGCTTTATCATATAATTGAGGGAATTTTTTTAACTGAGTTACAGTGAGGTATAGAGTTACAAAGTTGCTCATGATCTGGGTCTCAGTCCTATCACATTCCAACACTCATCCTAATTGAGGGAATTAAAGTTCAGAAAGATCAACTACTTGTCCAAAATCCCAAACCTCTGAGAGGAAGCTGGTGATCGAATCAAAGTCAGACTCTAGAACGCACATTCTCAGTAGTTCCCCACCAGGCTGTAGTCAGAGTCAATTCTACCCAGGAGAGCCCAAGCTCTGCTCGCCTCTCCTTCCTGGAACACCAGCAGCACACACATCCGCAGAGTTGGCGCTGGGCTGCTATATGTAGGCAACCAAACCATTCACGGTTTTGTAAGCCAGGGTGCCCATAATTAAATTGAAACGCATGTCCACAAAGTCTGAGGTGGCACTCACTTCGAGAGAGCAGGACGAAGCCAGCACAGTGCGGAGGACAGGCTGTTTTCTGAATTCCATTCCCGTGGTCCTGACGTCTGCTGGAGTGATATGTCAGGAAGCAAAGGAGGTGACTGGCCCATTTCACATTTCCTACATTAATCATCTACATTATCTATGTAGTATAATGTAACAAAGGCTCAACCATTAACTGAGCAGATGCCTGTGTTCTCACTTCTCTCTGGGCTCCCAAATGCACATTCAGGCCCAAGGCACAGAAAGATTTAACAACCTTCCTATTTTCCCTACACTTAAAAATCATTGTTACACACACATACACACACGAGAGAGAAACAGACAGACACACACACACACAGACAGACAGATCGAGAATGATGGTTTCTATAAGCCACTATGATTTGGGTTACCTAGTTAAGCAGTATGACAATGGCAATAACAGATGCAATCACTGTATCACTGTATCACGGTCATCCCGTTGCTCAGCGTTTTGCTCGAGCGGGCACCAGTAACATCTCCTTTGTGAGACTTATTACTGTTTTGGGCATATCGAATACACCATGGGTAGCTTTCCAGGCTCTGCCGTGTGAGTGGGAAGTTCTCAGTAGCTTGCTGGGCTCTCCGAGAGGGGCGGAGGAATCGAACCCGAGTCAGTCACATGCAAGGCAAACGCCCTATCCGCTGTGCTATCGCTCCAGCCCAACAGATGCAATAATCAACTTAAATTTATATTTCTCAGTCCTGGTTCTCAGAAGTTCCCTAGCTCTACTGTATAGAAGACCAGAGAGAAAACCTCCACTAAAAGACACAATGAGGGGCTGGAGCAATAGCCAGCGGGTAGGGCGTTTGCCTTGCACGCTGTCGACCCAGGTTCTATTCCCAGCATCCCATATGGTCCCCTGAGCACCGCCAGGGGTAGTTCCTGAGTGCAGAGCCAGTAGTAACCCCTGTGCATTGCCGGGTGTGACCCAAAAAGAAAAAAAAAAAAAAGACACAACGTGGTTCATTTAGGAAACCAAGACTTCTCCAGGGAAGTTTTGGTATTTTGTCTATATATATGTATATGTATACATATATGTGTGTGTTTATGTGTATATATGCACATAAAGATCATCCTTTCTTCCCCAGTTGCAGGGCTCAATGGTCTCTGCTGCCACACTGCCCCCTACCGTCTATTTTGAACATAGCAGCAGGTGCTTCTTGAAGTTCTCAAACACCATATCTTCCCTAAGATAGTAAATAAGATAAAAGAGAGTAAAATAACTGAGGGAAGAAGGGACATTAAGAGGGGGCTGTTGCAAGATAAGCAGGACTGATACAGGGGTTAGAAAAATGGTGGGATGGGGAAAAATGATAGCTAATATAGAGAGAAGAGGGGCAGTGAGAGAATAGATGACATGGGGAAAGGAGGGAGAGAAGGAAGGCAGGATTTTGGCAGGGTGGGGGTCTAGCTGCAAGTAAATTACAGAAGCTGATCAGTTGCCTCTATAGAGAGCAACTGGGTGGCTGTGTATAAAAGGGAAGAGTCACGGGCGAATGACAGTTTTTCTTTCTCTTTTTTCTTTCTTTTCTTTTCTTTTTCTTTCTTTTAGGGTGGAGATGGTCGGTTAATTTTGGGGCCATCCTCAGGGCTTACTCCTAACTTTGTACTCAGGGATCACTCTTGATAGTACTCAGGGGGCCACGTGTGGTGCCAGGAATCGAACCCAGGTCAGCTGCAAGCAAAGGCACAGACTATTGCTCCAACCCCTTCCTTGGTTTTTGGTATTTCATGTTTGTTTGTTGAGGGGGAGTTGGTTTTGTTTTTTTGTTTGTTTTGGGGTCACACCCGGTAATATTCAGGGCTTACTTCTGTCTCTGTGCTTATGGGTCACTCCTGGCAATGTTCGAGTGTCCATATTTGGTTTCTGGTATTGAACCAAGGCCAGCCACGTGCAAGGCAAGCAATTTAACTCAATGCCATCTCTCCAGAGCCAAGACACTTTTTTCTTATATATTTCATTGATTTTAAGCTGATGAATTGTGACCAAGCGAATGGATTATTCATAACAAATGAAAGTCTGATATAAAAGAACAGCAAAGGTGCCGACTTGCTCCTTCCCATCAGCAGCTCTGTGGAATGCTGGGCCAGGAGCACTGTCATAAAGGACGCTGGAGTCGGCCTGCTGGATGCAGGCAAGCTCCCATCTGATACCCCAGGCCGGACCCTGCACGTAGGGAGAGAAATCTCTGGCGGCAAATGGTTACTGGAGGTTTTTTATAACCTGAAATTTAACAGCAATTTTTTAACAGCAATTTAATGAGAGAGAAAAGTCACGATTAGTTTAGGCAAGATCATCTCTCTTGTATAGAACAAAACCCTATCTCTGAAAACTGAAGCTGCAATCCTGAGTCTTTGTGAAAATTTACAACACTCCATTTCGAACATGTGTCTCAACTTGTTCCCCAGGCACTTGGAAAATTCATCTTTTGCTAAGCTTAACCGTGGAAATTTGTTAAGCAGCTGGATCATTTTACCAATATTAACTATTGGATGAATTTTGTGTGGCCCCCCAACCCACTCTTACAGCCTAGTTAAATCCCCTCCCATGAGGGGGTTGGGGCTTACACATAGTGATGTCGGTGGGCCCCACAGGTGACTTACATGAAGCGGGGAGGAGAAAGACGGTCACTTTCTCTCCAACCGCCTCAAACACCCGGGACCCAGGGTTACTGGGTTCTTGTCTCGCTCACGGAAAAGAATTTCAGGAGTAGACAAGCAGTGAAGCAACAGATTTTATTTAGAGGTTTCTGAGGGAAGGAGGAAGGATAAGTGGGAGAGAGAATAGTAAGAATAATGCGCTCAAGAGAGAATGCAGGCTTCTCCAAGGGTGGAGAGAGCTCTACACACATTCTAGCACTGGACACGAAAGCATGAAAGTACACATCTCCAGGGGGGAGATGCGGGCGACACATGTGCTCGGCCACATGGCACAAGCAGCACATGGGCTCAGGCAGCATATGCGCGCCCTTCCTTTGTTCAAGGTGTCTTTTATAGGGTCTCTGCAACCTGCCCCCACCCACATGGGGTTTCTTTCCAGGTAAAAGTTCGTTGCTAAGGTTACCAGGAAGGTTGGGAGTGGTGATGGCCTTCTTTGGGGAACCTCCTGGGGATGGGGTCCATTATCCTCAGGGTCTGCTGAAGGTCTTATCAGGTCCGTTTCCTGTATCCACAGGGTGGGTCACTTCTGGAGAATCCAAGAGTAGGGCCTGGTATTTTGCCAGCCTCCCACCTGTCAGCCACTGATGCCCTTTTATTTCTAGCACACTCTGGACCTGATGAGGGGTCAGAACTTCTAGTGGTTGTCCAAAAGTGAGCTTCACAGACTCCTCTACCATAAGAGCTGTTGCTGCTACTTCTCCCAGGCATCCAGGCCAACCCTGGGCCACACTGTCAAGCTGTTTGGATAAGTAGGCGACAGATCTAGGAGTTTCTCCCAACTTTTGAAGTAACAACCCTAGTGCTGTTCCCTGTTTTTCAGCTACATACAGAGTAAAAGGCTTTTCCAAGTCAAGTATTGCCAAGACTGGAGCTGCGACTAGTCGGTCTTTTAGGTTCTGAAATGCTGATTGACAACTCTTATTCCAGTTCAGGGGCTCAAAATCAGTTCCTTTTAAGGCCTCATAGAGTGGTTTTGCTATAATCCTATAATTGGGAATCCAGAGTCTACAGAATCCTGTCATTTCCAAGAAGCCTCTCAGTTGTTTCTTAGTTCGTGGTTCCATGAGCTTTAGAATGACATCCTTCCAATCACTAGACAATGTACGGCCTTCAGGAGTGAGTACATATCCCAGATATTTAACTTTTTGTTTTGCAATCTGTGCCTTGGAGGGGGAAACCTTATATCCTCGCTCCCCCAGGAAATTTAATACTTGAATTGTATGACTGATGGAGGCTTCCCTTGTTGGACTGCAAATAAGAATATCATCCACATACTGTATTATAGCTCCATCCTTTAGCTGTAACTCTCTGAGTTCTTTGCTTAATGCATTTCCAAAAATGTGGGGGCTGTCTCTAAAGTCCTGAGGGAGAACCGTCCAGGTATACTGCTGTGTTTTATTAGAATTTGGGTCCGTCCATTCGAAAGCGAAGAGAAACTGAGAATCAGGATGCAAGGGAATACAAAAAAATGCATCCTTCAGATCCAGTACTGTGAACCAGGCAGTGTTACCAGGGATCTGATTTAGGATGTTATATGGGTTAGGCACAATAGGGTGGATTGGAACCATGGCTTCGTTAACAGCTTTGAGATCCTGTACTAGTCTGTATTCACCATTTGATTTCTTCACTGGAAGGATTGGAGTATTGCAAGGTGACTGGCAAGGTACTATTAATCCATATTTTAGGAACTTCTCTATTAGGGGCTGTAGTCCTTTTCTGGCTTCAGATTTAATTGAATACTGACGCTTGTGTGGGTAACCTGCATTTTCCTTGAGACTGATCCTCACTGGAGATACTCTCAAGGCTCTTCCAGGTATTCCTTGATCCCACACCACAGGGTTTACAGTGTCTCTAACCTCAAGGGGAATGTCTGGAAGATCTACATCAGAACTATGCAATAGAATTGCTATGAAAATCCTTTCCCTCTAGGGGAAGAGCTGGAGGGTGCTTCCTAAAATATGCATTATGTCTCTCCCTAGTAAAGGGGTTGGGCACTCTGGGATGATTAGAAAGGCATGAGTAAAAACTATATCTCCATAGCTACAGCTTAATGGTTGAGTAAATAACCTTCTTACAGGATACCCCTTACCCCTATTATTACACACGAGTTGGCTAAGAGAGGTCCTGGAGATTGGTTAAGGACAGAGTAGGTGGCTCCTGTATCGATCAAAAAATCGATGTCCCTACCTGCTACGTCAAAAATAACCCAAGGCTCAGCTTTTTTAATCACCAAGTTGGAGTCAGGAGCCGATAGTGGCCTCAGGCCTCTTCAGTCTTCTTGCACTGGGGCCTCTAGAGCAGGGGCTGGCCGCTGCCCTCTCTGGAGCTGAGGACAGTCCCTTCTCCAGTGGCCATCCTGGTTACAGTTATGACACCGCCCCCGCGGTGGTTGTAGATCTGGACATTGCCTTTTCTGATGTCCCACTTCTCCACAGTTGAGGCATTCCTTCCAGGACGGGTGCATCTGGTATCTTCTAGCTGAGAGTCTGCCTCTAGGGTTATTTTGAGGTCTCAGGGTTCTATCGACAGCAATTGCTATCAGCTGAGCCTGTTCCTGTCATTTAAACCGACCTCTCTGGACTTTCTCAGCTTTCTCGACCTGCTCCCGATTGTTATAAACACTAGATGCTATTTGAAGGAGCTGGCTTAGAGGGGTCTGGGGTCCCATAGCTAACTTTTGAAGCTTCCTCCTTATGTCAGAGGAGCACTGATTTATAAAATAGGAGGCTATCAGGACATTTCCTGCCTCGGATTGAGGATCTATGTTCGTATACTTTCTCATTGCCTCAATCAGCCTTCCTTGGAACTGGTAAGGGTTTTCATTTTTCTCCTGTGTAACTTCCTTCAGCTTGTCATAGTTAACAGCTTTAATGGCACTCTTCTTCATCCCTGATATTAAACAGTTAATCATATGATCTCGTCTTTTCCTGCCTCCCCTAGTTTGGTAATCCCATTCCGGGTCTGTTGAGGGAACTGCCATTAAACCTACAGGGTAATCAGGGTCAGTAGCCCGGAGCTCATCTGCAAAGGCCCGTGCAGCTGTTATAATCTGTCCCTTTTCATCCGGGGTGCAACAGTTGGATAGAATTACTTGTATGTCATCCCAGGTGAGCTTAAAAGAATAGATTAAAGCCTGAAATTCCTCTACGAACTTTGAAGCGTCTTCCCAAAATCTCCCTAGCTGTTGTTTGCATCGGTGGAGGTCACTCATGGAGAAGAGCACATGAACCCTCACTATGCCCGCCTCTCCATTCGGCACCTCCCTTAAGGGAAATATTTGGGTCAGCTTATCAGATTTGGGATCAGGCTTGGGATGATAGCAGACACCACTCCGGGTGCACCCTGCAGGACTGGCTTCTGATAGAGGGGGGCACATTTTGGTTGCCTGAGCTGCTTTACAGTCAGGGTGAGCTTCTTTACTATCACCCTTTCCTGAACATTTCTCTTCTTCTGAGGGATCTTTCTGCCCTTCGACTGCTGGTCCTGGGTGCCTTGGGCTAGCAGGTTCCTGCTTTGGTGGCCTTGGTGGGGGAGGGGACCTGTCAGCGGCTGTCCAGTCCTCCAAGGCCTCAGCCTGCTTGGTGGGTGGAGCCAAAAGCATAGGCGGAGGCAAGGTAGAAAGTGCAGGTGGAGGCAGGTCTTCCAATGGGGCCGAAGCCTTCAAGGCTCCAACTCATACAGTTCATTGGGGATTCATCATCAGGATCTCATCTATAGAGTCTGGTTCTAGTTCAACTTCTGGTGCATATGCATAGCAGATGCGAAAACTTTTCCTTTTCTCCAGATGTAGAAACAGTGCCATGAAGGCCCGGATGTAAGTGATTTCATCCCGCTTCTTTTCCTTTTTGCAAAAACGATCTAACTCCAAAATGGTCTGATAATGCAAGCTGCCGTTCACTGGCCATCTTTCCCCATTCTCTAGATTATATTCAGGCCATGTGGTATTGCAAAGGTTGACAAGACGATCTTTGTTTAAACCACCTAACTGTAAACTCTTCCTATGTTTTAATAAGCAACCCAGAGGGGAATTTTTAGGTATTGAAGTTGAGTTGCCCATGTTTCTGAGTACCAGCAACAACCTAGGGAAGAGAAAAAACCTAAGACAGGATGGTTCTTGAGCAAAACTACTCTCCAGGGCTTTGCTTCAGCCTCTCCTGAGGGGACTCTAACCCCTCCTACATTGGCTTTAATTTTGGCCTCTCCCAAGGGGACTCTAACCCCTCCTATATAGGCCTTTTCTTTGGCCTCTCCCGAGGGGACTCTAACCCCTCCTATATTGGCCTTTTCTCAGAGGGTTCTTGGATCTGGACGTCTCCACCAATAGCCTCTGCTTACACCACAGGCGTCCCTGGGTGTCCCTGGCACCGGGCAGACTCACAGCTGTGTGCCCGAGCCAAACCTAGTGCTGTGATCTAAAGAAAGCCTGCTCCTTGAAAGAAGTTCTGCCTTTCTTAACTTGCTACATCTTCCCTGCTTTTACCCTTGTTCTTCAATCTTACTTAGCCTAGAGCTAAACGTGCTGGCTGCCTTCATTTAGCTTTACAATTGACCTTTAGCTGATCCTCTGATTATACTGAGCCTGAGTGGGGAAAGGATGTTCTACTCGGACATTGATCTGCCTCAGTTTCCCAGAATCTTCTCACTAGTGGGCTTTCCTCCCGTCCCTCCCGTAGTGAACAGTGACGCAAGACAGACAAAGGAGGGGTGCCTCTTTGCAGAGACCATTCAGATGCTTGCCTGGCCGGTGGAGAACTTAGCCATAGTGGTTCAGCGTTGTGACTTGCGACCGGCAGCTATGCCAGTGCCACCCTTGACCGTACGTTCTCCGTGGAATCGCAGGCAGCCCACTCGAGCTCTGTGACTTAGAGGGACTTTAAGAGTGCCAGGTCGTGGAGCCACAAAATCACGCCTGATAGGAGGACCTATCAGGGTGCTCATGCACACACACATTCACACAGAGGTTATCACATTCCTCCCTCATCCCCCTAGAGATTTCCAAGGGAGCATACCTCCGCAGCAGATTTTCCACAGATTACCTCCTTCCTCGTGGATTTCTTCACTGCACTCCTGGCTGGCTCACCAAAATGATGTCGGTGGGCCCCACGGGTGACTTGCGTGAAGCGGGGAGGAAAAAGACGGTCACTTTCTCTCCAATCGCCTCAAACACCCGGGACCCAGGGTTACTGGGTTCTTGTCTCACTCTCGGAAAAGAATTTCAGGAGTAGACAAGCAGTGAAGTAGCAGATTTTATTTAGGTCTTAGGGAAGGAGGAAGGGATAAGTGGAAAAGGAAAACCAGTAGGAGTAATGCGCTCAAGAAAGAATGCGGGCTCCTCCGAAGATGGAGAGAGCCTTGAATGGACTATTGGGCTGTCTTTTATAGGTTCTTTACAGCTCATCTTGATCCGGGAGAGGTCAGAGGGAATGGAGGAACTTCATGGGGAGGAGTCCAACCTCCTCAGGGTCTGCTGAAGGTCTTATCAGGTCCGTTTCCTGTATCCACAGATTGGGTCAGTCTCAGGATTCTCCTCCCCGGAGACTTTGATAATCTAAATTTCATTGCCAGGGGCCTTTCCTTATCTACCTGCCTACATCAATAGGTGTGGTCACCATCAATAGGAGTAAAGTTCCTTTCCCTCAGGGGATGCTTCTCCTAGGACTGATTCTCTTTCAGCAGGAGGATCCACCCAAGGGCGGAGTCCCATGAGTGTGTTTCTCTTCTCCTCATCCAGCAAACATATAAGCATTCATAATATTAATCATTTTGTATGGACACAATAAGAAATGCATTAAAGCTTATAGAATTCCTCTCCTGGGGCCATCTCAATCTCAGACTACAGTGCTCAGACCAGATCAGTCTTTCCTATCCCTAGTAGGGTCCTAGTCTGGTCATTACTTTTGGATCATGACAGCATTTGTCTATGATCAAGCTCTTAACTTATAGTTAAGAATTTGGCACTTTGGCCAGGCCCATCCCGATGCCAGGGTAGCACATAACTCACCGCTTGCCCTGGATCCGTCCCATCCCTCGTCGAGACCCTGCTTTTGGGGTGCTAGGAACTGAGGGCAACTGAGGCTTAAGTGGAGAAAGCAGATGCCCAGGAATGAATAATATTCAAAGCCAATTAAGTCCCAAATTACAAAAGCATAATATTGTCTTCGTGTCTATACAAAAAGGACATTGCTTTAAATTATTCAAAAGGCATAAGGAGAGGAGAAAGGCAATATTATAATATTCAGTGTCCTAGGAAGGTCTGACCTTACAAATTAGCAGAGTCAGATTAGGGGAAAGCTGATTAACTGTTTTGGGGAAGAGAGCATAGAGAAGTGATTACAGCTAAACAAAGGGATGGGAGCACTGTGACGGGAGTAATCCAATAAACCTAAACTACCCGAGGCTATGTTATCTTACAGTTAAATATATCCAATGTCATTTTATAGACTACAGAAGTATAGTTTTAAGTAAGGAAAATGATGGCTTGAGATATATTTATAGGGGAAAATTTCCCTCTCCCTCCCCCCGCACACACATTTTTTTTGTGTTTTTCTTAGGTTTAGGTTTGAGTTTGGTTTTGGTTTTGGTTTTGAGGAGGAAGACCTACCTGGCAGTGCTCTGGGCCCATTCATGGCTCTGCTCAGGAATCCATGTGGGATGCTGGGATCGAACCCAGAATGGCTATACACAAAGCAAGTGCCTTACCCACTGCACTATCACTCCGTCCCCTAGAAATTATGTTTTCAAGTGGAACTGGTTGTGTGTGCTGTGTGTGAAGTGAAATGAAGAAAAGTTGTGAAGAATGTGGAAACAAAGATGCGTAGAGGCCATTGGTTGTACATGCAACGGTTTTATATCTGTACCATATTTTTTGAGTAATATAAGATTTTTAACTTTCCTCTGCTAACAGGAAAGGACAGAAGTATTATATATGCCGCATGTCAGTTTTTGTGTTAGGTAATTAATTAACTAACCATAAACTTGGTCTTGGTTTTAGGTGAGTTAGATTTTATTTGCAGTCTTGAAATCTTTGCTTATTTCAAGTAATTTGAGGGTTCTCTAAATCTTTTGATACTTATGAGACTAAACTCAGAAATAAAAACTACGAGTCAAAAAATAAATAAAATCTTAATTAGTTAAAGAAAAGTCAATATCGAAGGTCCTGGAAGAACTCCAAAAGCATCTCATAATGATTACTTCGTCCCCTTAGGAAAAGAAAAGTACATCTGAATTAAGCCCATTTAGTAGACTACTGCTTCAAGAAGCATATTACCACATAAAAAGAAATGGGGAGGAGAAATGTGATATTTACATTTTAATGAGAAGTGTTACATATTAAAATTTTTGAAAATGCATGCCCTTTTCGAACCAGAAGTTCTACTTCTCTCGAATTAGTTTAAGTAAGCAATCGGAAATGTCCAGCATGATTTATCATTCTTGCAACATTGCCATCTTAAGAGACCATAAACAACTGTAAGGTTTAATTCTAGGACATCCTTAAATCAATTGTGATATTTTCATAAAAAGAAATCCCTGCACCATTTGGCAATTGGGTTGCAGGATACTTAATAACGGGGAAATGTGCCTCCTATCACGTTGACTGCTAAAAGCAGGTTATGAATCTGAGTGTCAAAGACACTAAGTAATTTTCAATATGCCCCATGTATTTTGTTCATTCCTCCCAGAACTGGAGTCGAAGGCCGTGACACTGCGCTGAGGAGTATTTGGAACATCTTCCTGCAGTGCAGATAAATGGAGAGGTGGAACAAGGTCTCAACACCAGCTTCTCGAGAGCTATGCTAGTGCCCAGAGAGCTTGGCAGGCATTCACCAGCCTTCTGGTAGTTTCTTATGCCAAATTCCCATCGGATGTAGTAGGTGCTCTTGAGTGTTTAGGGGCTGGAGCAATAGCACAGCGGGTAGGGTGTTTGCCTTGCACTCAGCCAACCCGGTTTTGATTCCCAGCATCCCATAGGGTTCCCCAAGCACCGCCAGGAGTAATTTCTGAGCGTCACTGGGTGTGACCCAAAAAGCAAAAAAGAGGGGGAAAAAGGAGGTTGGGAGGAGAAGGTCTGCTGGGCAGTCTCAGTCAAACTTCCTTTTTTCCTTTTTTGGGTCCACCTGGTGATGTTCAGGATTTACTCCTGGATCTGCACTCAGGAATTACCTCTGGCGGTGCTCAGGGGACCATATGGGATGCTGGGGATTGAACCGGGATAGGCCTTGTGCAAGGCAAACGCTCTCCCACTGTACTGTTCTGAACACAGCAGCCAAAGGTTCTACACAGAAGTCTGGGCACAAAACCTGCACTCAAAATCCTCCCCTCCCAGTGAAAGGCAAATTTCTTGTAGTGCCCACAGGCTCCTCAGCGATCTGTGCCCCCCCTCTCTGGCCTCACCTTTCCTCACCACCCCAGCCCCTCGGTTTCCTGTATGATCCTCACACAGCCAGAGCACCTGCTGATCACGGCTCCTTAGTGGACATTCCCTCGACCTGGACAGCTCTTCCATAGTCTGACGTCTTACTACCTGAGATGACAAATGAAAGACCTTCCACGAATATCCTCTGCGAGAGGACCACCTAATTTCACTCTCTCCGCTAGACTCAAGAATCCTCCTCCCCACTCCTCCTGCCGCCGAGATGTGACCCTGGGGGCCGCACGCATGTGCGGCTTCTCCGCAGCTGCACAAGCCTGAATCCAGACCCAGCTAAGCCACTTTCGACATGGGCAGCTCCTTGCAGAATGTCTCCAGCCTGAGAACTAAGCCGCGGTCCCATGCCCGCCCAGGAGGGGAAAGGTATTTCTCTCTCTCCCCTCTTCTTTTCCGGGGATGAAGGGCGTGGGGACTGCCATATTATGATGAACACAGATCGGGTTTACAAGCTTGCAATGATACAATATCCGGAAGAAATCTCCCTGGATTTAGTTGTTTTTTTTTTTAATTTAAATTTTATTGAATCACCATGTGGAGGGTTACATAGTTCTCAGGATTATGTCAGTTATACAATAATCAAACACCCTTCCCTTTACCCGTGCCCATATTCCATCACCAACCACCCCATTATACCTCCCGCCCCCTCCCGCCCCCCCAGTCCCCGCCCTTGTAAGTGATAAGTTTCACTTCGTTTACGCTTTATCTTGGTTACAGTCCATGTTTCAACACATAACTCACTATTGTTGCTAGGGTTTCCCCCCAAAAAAGAAAAGACAGTCCCATTGTCAAGGAAGCATTTGATGGCTCTCCATTGCTGAGAATGTAGAGATATTAAGTCCCGCTGTTTGTTACATAACTTTTCTATTTTTTTCCCCCCTCGTCCCACGCCACCGAGATCACGCCTGTTTAATAATCACCACGCTGCCTGACAAAGGGAAAACAAACCAAAAAAGATGGTTATTTCCCGTCATCAGCCGGCGTGGGGCTCTGGCTTAGTTGATAGTCTGGTAGAATGTCTGCAAGCAGTTTATGGAACCAAAAGTAATACGCTGGTATCGGCCCCGGCTCGAGATTCCACCAGCGTCCCGCTGTTCCAAGTACATAATAATTTATTCCCTTCTATCCCATTCCCACGCCACCAGGTCCATGTCAGCTTAATGGACATCATACTATGGTTAACACCACGCCGCGTTTCTTCCCGACAAAGAAGAATATTTCTTGTCAGCCGGCGTGGGGATATGGCTTAGTTCAGTCTATAGAGATGGCTACCACTTTGGTAGCCTTCAATATTTCAGCAAAAGACTTACTATTCTTGTTAGGATTTCCCACCAAAGTCCGACCCGCTAAAAAGGAACCATTTCATATTGGTGATGATTAAATGACAATAGGTTGCGCGGCCATGGCAGCGGCTTCGCGGCTTTGAATTTCTGTATAAAGTCCAGGGAAAGTACAGCCAGAAATTACACGTCGCTACAAACTTTAACCCTATTATGCTCCCCCCAAAGTCCAACTCATTACAAAGGAACCATTTCATATTGCTGATGATTAGATGACATTAGGCTGCCGAGGCCACGCGGTTTTGGGTTTCTATATAAAGTCCAGGGAAAATTCTGCCTAAAATTCTATCGTTACATTCTTTTACCCTTCAACAAAAAACTCAGTACTATTGTTTGGAGTTTCCCCCCACGGTAAGCCCTGCCAAAATGGAACATTTACACGTTGCTGACAATCAAGAGATATTAGGTCGCGGTTTTGAATTCCTATATGAAGTCCAGGGAAAATTCTTTTGGTAATTGCATCACTCGCTGGCAGCGCCTGGGCCAGAAGCTCCGAGCACACATTTTGGAGGCATTTTGGGGGCGCCACTCGTGTCCAAAGTGGTTCAGTTGCCTCCGGGGTCAATCTCTCGCGGGGCCTGAAAGGAGCGTCCCCACATGGCTCTGTGCTTAAATGTCGGCCGGCACAGGGCGGATCCGGAAGTCCCGCCCCATCGGCTTTCCCGGGCTTCCTGTATAGTCTAAAAACCGGCTATTGCCTCGCTGCGTTCAAAAAGAAAGAGTTGAGAGAGAAAAGACCATACCCCGCCGGCAGCGCCTGGGCCAGAAGCTCCGAGCACACAGTTTGGAGGCATTTTGGGGGCGCCGCTCCTGTCCAAAGTGGTTTAGTTGCCTCCGGGGTCGATCTCGCGCGGGGCCGGAAAGGGATTTAGTTGTTAAAGTACAGAAATCCACGGCTACCGCGGCCGTGCGACCTCATTTCTCTTCACAACAGGTCTGACTCTAGTGGGGTACTCCTAACAATAATGGTGAGGTTTGTGTTGAAATATTGAATGTAACCAAAGTAAATAGAAAGTAAAGTGAAATGTATCAGTTACAAGGCAGGGGAGGGTGCGGGGGTGAGCGGGATGGGAGGCGTACTGTGGTTTGTTTTTTTTTTGGTGGTGGGATATGGGCACTGGTGAAGGGATGGTTGTTTCAGCATTGTATGACTAAGACTTAAGCCTTAAAGCATTGTAATTTTCCACATGGTGATTCAATAAAATAAAATTCTTATTAAAAAAAATCCTCCTCCCCACCTTTGTTTCCCCACAGTCTATCACGTGTGGATCCATTCAACACACACAGACACCACACTTCCTTTATGTCAAATCCCCATCGGATGTAGTAGGCGCTCAATCAATATTTACCTTCACAAAAGCCTCCAATGCTGTTCCTCAGACTTGGCTATCTTCAAATGGTCTGCTTTGCGACCTCACTTTTAAGTTCTTAATTTTTTTTAGTGTGGTTTTAATGTGCCCTCTCCAAGGACACCTCATTCTCCCACCTTAAAACCCGCAGTTCTACTGTCAGAATCCAAGGGTATGTTTTCATTTGTCATTGTCTATTCTCCTGCTCTATTCTCTTTACATACCACACATAGGTGAGGTCATTCAACACTAGTCCTTCTCCCTGTGACATCCTTTGCTTAACATGTTTCATCCCACTTGTAACAACAGGTAGTTTGTCATCCTTCTTATCGTTCAATAGTATTCCATTGTGCATATGTACCACATTTCTTTAGCCGCTCATCTATTATTGGGCTATTAAAAATAGCGCATATGAACATAGGTGTGCGAATCATTTCTAATTGATACTTTGTATCTTTGAGATAGATGCGGAATGGCATCACTGGTTAAGTGGTCTATTTATAGCATTTTAGAAAGTCTCAATACTGCCCCCTAGTGGGAAATCAGATGAGAATTTCTAACACTGACAGGGTTCATTTTTGACCACATCCAGCCAGCACTGGTGTCTCCCTTGCCTTTTGATGGAACCCTTTCTCACTGGTGAAGGGTAGCATCTCACCGACATCTTGATTTGCAGTTTCCTATTCATCAGTGGTGGGGAATATATTTTTCATAGGCCTATTTGCCAGATGTATGTCTTCCTTGTCTATCTGCTTCCCACATTATTTGATGGGGTTATTTTTTTGCATATGCTTTTGTTGAGTTTTGTGAGTTTGTTCTCTCTTTTTTTTTAAGTAAAATAGCTTTATTGAAAGAAATTCACAAGACAGAGAGTGAGACTGAACACGGGCTTCTTCAGAATGAAAAAAGCCTATGAGTGTTTTATAGATATTGGATATGGTGTGCATATATTTTTCTCCTATTCAGTGGAGTGTCTTTTATTTCAGCTATTTTTTTCTTTTGCAGGGCAGAAACTTTTTAGTTTGATGTAGCCCCATTTGTTTATTTTTGCTTTAATTAAGATACCTCTAACACTGGGGCTGGAGAGATAGCACAGCGCGTAGGGCATTTGCCTTGCACACGGCCAACCCGGGATCGATTCCCAGCATTCCATAGGGTCCCCCGAGCACCGTCGGGAGTATTTCCTGAGTGCATGAGCGATAGTACAACATGGGTAGGGCTTGGCTTTGCTTGTAGCCAACCCAGATTCGATCCCTGACATCCCATATGATCTTCTGAGCACCACCACAAGTAATTCCTGAGTGCAGAGTCAGGAGTAGTAACCCCTGAGTATCTCCAGGTGTGACCCAGAAAGAAAAAAAAAACTTAATTTATTTTTTATGAACTTTCCTGTATGGTGTGAGAGAGAAATCCACTGTTTTTCGATGTGACTAACCAGTTGCCTAGCACCATTTACTGAAGATACTTTTTTCTTTTTAAAAATTTTTATTAAGGCACCATGATTTACAAAGTTATTCATAGTTAAGTTTCAGACAATATTCCAACACCAATCCCATCATCACTGTCAACCTCCCATGTCCTCAGTTTCCCTCTCCCCTCACCCCCCCCAACACACACACACACATTCTTCTCCTTGACGGGCACTTTTTAAAGTTTGGCTATTGTAGTCTGGATCTTGTGCTTTCAGTAATGTTGGTCCTGTGGTTTAGCTATCTAGATGTGCCACACATCTCCACCCCAGAGCATCTGTCTCCTCCTCCTCCTACTAACCACTCATCTGCCCCTTCTCACTTCCCCTCTTGGTTTCTTTCTATAATCAAGGGACCAGGGTAATCTCAATGTCCCCACTTTGATACCTTGCATTCCCCTGTCCTGTTATTCTATATACCTTAGATCAGTGAGACCATCCTGAGTTTGTCTTTCTTCTTCTGACTTCACTTAATATGATATCTTCAAGTTCTGTCCAACATGCAGGGAATTGCATTATTTCATCGTTCCTTGCAGCGGCATAAGTATTCCGTTGTGAATATACACCACATCTTTACAATCCATGAATCTGTTGGACACCCCATTGATTTGGTAGCTTAGCTATTTCACTAAGTGCTGCCGTGAATAATGGTGTGTATATTTCCTTGTGAACGAATGTTTTTGCGTCCTGGGGATAAATACCAAGAAGTGGAAAGGCTGGGTTGGCTACTCTATACTTTCCTAACTCAATTTATACTTTTCTGAGAAATCTCCGGGCTGGAGCGATAGCACAGCGGTAGGGCATTCACCTTTCATGTGGCCGACCCGTGTTCGATTCCTCTGCCCCTCTCGGATAGCCCGGCAAGCTACTGAGAGTATCACACCAGCACAGCAGAGCCTGGCAAGCACCCCATGGTGTATTGGATATGCCAAAAACAGTAACAACAAATCTCACAATGAGAGACGTTACTGGTGCCCGCTCGAACAAATCGATGAGCAACAGGATGACAGTGAGAAATCTCCATCTCCCTCGCACCCTGCTCAGGATACCCCATGCTCTTCTCCCTGTGACACTTCCCACCTGGCCTGTCACCCCTGGGTGACACAGGAGCAGCCTGGCAGCCCCAAGCAGTGGGAAATGAGGCAGCAGTGGCCGCTGCCCTGTGCTGGGGGTTCTCTGGCCCACACAAAGCAGTATCAAAAGCCATAAAACTTAGCGGTGGAGGGGCCAGAGCAATAGCACAGCAGGTAGGGCGTTTGCCTTGCACGCGGCCGACCCAGGTTCGATCCCCGGCATCCCATATGGTCCCCAAGCACTGCCAGGAGTAATTCCTGAGTGCAAAGCCAGGAGTAACCCCTGAGCATTGCTGGGTGTGACCCAAAAAAGCAAAAAAAAAAAAACCTTATCGATGGGACTGCTAAAAGGGATGAGAGCACAGAGACAGGAGCACCTCTCCATCCTGAGACTTCCATCACACAGGGTGCCCCTGGGGGGTACAGCAAGAAAGTGGGGTGGGGTGGGGGTATTCGCACAGGTGTCCCTCTGCGTGACCATCACTGGATGACTTTGTCCTGCCTAAAAGGCCCAGAGCCAGGAGCATGGATAGGTTGAAACTCGGAGAAGGGAGAGCTGGGGGCAAAGCCACACAGACACACCCCCCCTTGCCACAGGTGGCTTGGTACACCCAGCCAGGCTGCACCTGGGGCTCCTGAGTGCGTGGAGCTGCTCTACCTTACCCGCCCCGCCTCAGATGGGAGCACACGACGGTGGGGACACACAGCGGGAGCACTTTTTCTGTTTCCATGCTACGGCGCTCAGCCACCTGATTTCTCACATTTCACAGCCCCAGAAAAGGGAGGCTATAGAGGCTGCGCTAGGGGTGTCAGGTCACTCTGCCACGTTTCGTGTCGATGACGGGCCCCACGGGGCATGTATCTTGTGACAGGCTGCCTGGTGGGCAGTAGGACATACTTTCTCGGCTTGTGTCACTGCACTTCCTGATGCTTCCACAGTGGCAAAAGTGCTCAACGCACCTCCCCTCAAGGGGCCAGAGAGACAGCGCAGGAGGTAAGGCACTTGCCTTGCATGCCGGTGCCAGGGCTGTGACCCTGGTTCAAATCCCGGGCACCACATGTGGAAGCAGCAATGCCCAGGGTCCAGCCTGAGAACAGAGCCCGGAGCTGCCCCCTGATCGTCATGGACGGGGCCCGCCCTCTCCTCTCAGACCCTCCTTCAGACCCTCCTTCAACAAACCAGACTCTACTTCCTTCCTCCTCCTCACCCCAACATTAGCCTCACATCCCAGGGGTGGAAGTGAGATATCACTGCAAGGGAACAAGTGTGAAAACGCTGGTGTCACATCACCCTGGGCAGCTCAAGGTCTACACAACACGAAGAGCGACCACACAGCAGAATGATCTGAACGGCTTCCAGACACCCGAACACTGGGGTGCTATGAAGCCATAAGAAAGAATGAAGTCAATCTTCGTGGTAAAGACATGCTTTATGATTGTATGGAGGGAAGGAAAAAATGAAGGAACAATGGAAGGGCAGAGAAAGAGAGAAGGCAGACGGGCAGGCAAAGAAAGAGAGGAAGGAAGGAAGGAAGGAAGGAAGGAAGGAAGGAAGGAAGGAAGGAAGGAAGGAAGGAAGGAAGGAAGGAAGGAAGAAAGGAAGGAGGGAAGGAAGGAAGGAAGGAAGGAAGGAAGGAAGGAAGGAAGGGAGGAAGGAAGGAAGGAAGGAAGGAAGGAAGGAAGGAAGGAAGGAAGGAAGGAAGGAAGGAAGGAAGGAAGGAAGGAAGGAGGGAGGGAGGGAGGAAGGGAGGGAGGGAGGGAGAAAGGAAGGGAGGGAGGGAGAAAGGAAGGGAGGGAAGAGAAAGGGAGGAGGAGGAAGGAAGGGAGGGAGGGAGAGGAAGGAAGGAAGGAAGGAAGGAAGGAAGGAAGGAAGGAAGGAAGGAAGGAAGGAAGGAAGGAAGGAAGGAAGGAAGGAAGGAAGGAAGGAAGGAAGTCGGTCGAACTTCCGGCAGATATCCCAGGCAGCACCCACTGCTGCTCCTAGTTGTCCCCCTGCCCCTTGCGGGGTGGGGTGACCGCACGTGCCATCACCCGCCAGAGCCCCACTCGCTCTCCGTCACCCTGGCACAATAGCCCCAAGTGCCCAGGCCCGAGCCCTGGTGAGTGGGTTCTCCCCGGGGGCACCCTCCTCCCGCCTCAACCCAGAGCCAGGGGTGCAGGGGGTGAGTGAGAAGGACAGAGGCCACAGCCCCCAGTGCTGGAAGTGGTCACTTTATTGGGTGGAAAGAAGTTGTGCCAGAGGGAGTGCGGAGGCCAGGGAGAGGGAGGCCGCTGGGCCAGAGCCCCAGGGGCCGTCCCCCACTCCTCGGATGGTGGCGGCTGGAGCTGGAGAAAGAAAACCAGGACCACGCCATCAGCAGCAATGCCCGTCCCCCCGGGCAAGAGTCCCCCCAGCTGACATTCGGACAAGGCACCTCTGCAGCACCCGGCCACATACGCGGCCAGGCCCTGCCTTCCAGGGCATTCTCCACCCCCCACACCCCCACCCACACTTCCCTGCAAGTCCCAGACTCCCCTCCTTGCCTTAGAGAACCTTAAGACACCTCTGGGTCCACCATGACCCCAGCTGGCCACTGTGGCCCCCCGGGGGGGGGTCAAGGTCCCCCATCCTAAGGACTCCCTCCCCCTAGGAAGTCCCCCTCCTCCTCCTTAGGTGAGGGAGCATTACTGCCTCTTCCTCCCCTCTGTAAGCCAAGTCCGGGCAGTGCAGGGCCATGATGCGGGGTCCCCCTCCTGGGGTCCCTCCCCTCTCTCTCTCTCTCTCAAACCTCAGCCTCCTTCTCCGGGCAACCCCAGGTGGCACCTGGCAGAGCTTGTCCCCGGTAGCACAGACGCACCAGGAGGCTCAATCCAAGGATTTCCGGGTGCCCTCTGGCCCGCAAGGCTCCTGCCTCACCACCCCCGTGCCCCTGGCAGCGTCCCCTCTCCTGGACACCCTCCCCCAGCCAGACCACGGAGCCCAACCCCTCCCACCGGTGATAAGGTCCTTCCAAGTCGATGGCCCCGGCCTGACCCATTTTCAGGACACGGCACCTTGCGGGCCAGACACTCACAGTGGCCCGCAGAGCTGGCCCCTCTCCCAGTCCTGGCTCTGGCCCACCTTCTGGGGCTTCCTGAGATACATGGAGGAGGGCCCCCCTCGCAAGGCCCCCCCCATCTGTCACCCTCTTGCAGGACCCCTCTGAACACTGGCCTTTGCACAGCTCTCGCTGGGGCTCCCGTGGGCTTGCGGGGTGAACACAGCCCCACCCCCACGCAGGGCCCCTTCCCTCCGCATCTCCTGGACGCTCCTCGGTGCCGTGCGCAGACTCGCCAGCCCAGAACACTGCCCGGACTAGGGGACTGTCCCCTCCCTGCCACGAGCCCATGCACTGAACCCTCCACCCCCCCGACCTACCTCAGACAGGAGTGACGCAGGACACGTTCCCACAACCATTGCGACAGCACTTCATCTGCCCAGCGCACTGGCTGTCCGCCTGGCACTGGTCCACGCAGACCCCGAGCTGGGGGATGCCACTGTCCACTTGCGGGCAGGAGCCTGGCTTTTCTGGGCACAGAAAGGAGGGCAGAGGTGGCAGGCGGGAGGCGGACACTCCCCGTGCGGCGTCCCCTCCCCTGAGCAGGCGCCAGAGCAGGACAGGGCATGGGTGGTCTCAAGCCTTGGGGAAGGCCACCCACTGCCCATCCTCCTCTTCCTCTGCCTGCGCTCTGGGGACCATAGGGACCTCTTGGAGCTCCCGCTCTGCCTTTTCCGAGCTGTGGCCTAGGACCCCCCACCTCCCAGAGCCCCCCTGTGACACGGAAGGGGTGCTGCATCCTCGCGGGGGTCCTGCAAAAGCATCTCTGAGCGGCCCCTCGTGGCTCTGTGACGTACTACAGAGGGTCGAGAGCCCTGACGCGGCTCCCCCTAGCGGCAGCATCCAGGCCCGCGGCCTCTGTGAATTTAGGCGAAGCCTGAAAGAGGGGACAGGAGTGATAGACACTCTGGGTCGCAGGAAGGAACACTTCCCACCGCTGCAGATGAGGAAACCGCGGCAGGCCAGGTGAAGGAGTGGCCCAACATCTCCCAGGAAGGAATCAGACACCCCAAGTCCCTCCCTGAGCCCGTGCAGCTGGGGAGGCTACACACCCACAGACTCCGCACTCTCACCCCGGCGACAATCACACAGCACAGGTCTCACCTCTACAGCCCCCCAGGTCTGCACAGACTAGTGCCTCACACATGCGCCCACATGCGCGCACACACACAAACACACACATACACACATATAAGCACACACACATACAGGCTTGTGCACACACAAATAAGCACACATACACACACGCACACATAACATATACACATAAACTCACACATATACACACGTACATGCAGACACACATATAAACACATACACACATGCATACATACACTGTATCACCGTCATTCTGTTGTTCATCAATTTGCTCCAGCAGGCACCAGTAACGTCTCCATTCGTCCCAGCCCTGAGATTTTAGCAGCCTCTCCTAACTCATCCTTCCAAACGGCGCCGTATTGGAGGCTCTTTCAAGGTCAGGGGAATGAAACCCGTTATTGATACTGTATTTGGCATATCAAGGAGAGCTTGCCAGGCTCTGCCGTATACATACACATACAGGCTTGTGCACATACAAATAAACACACACATAGACACACACATAGACACACATTAACACACATATACACATACACACATTTAAACACACACATAAATAAACACACACACATACGTACCTATCCACCCATACACATACATAAACACACACATACACACATAAACACATATACACACATAAACACATACACACATAAATGCACACATGCTTGTGTACAGACACACAGACACATACACATAAACACACAACACTACACACACACATAAACACACTCAAACACACTGAACATAAACACATACACATAAATACATACACACACGGACACTGCAGAGCAGTGCCTCTCACAAAGGGCCTTGATCAAATCCTCACCCCACAGTGCTCCACTGTGGGGATCTCTCTAGACTGCTCCTGCCACACATGAGGAGAAGGACCACAGACAGGTCAGGGCCTCAACCAGCAAGTGCTGCAGGCCAGGAGCAAGCCTGAGCGCAGACTTCCGGGATGTGCTTCCTCAGGCACAGGCACACACATTCATACACACACACACACACACGCGCACAGGCGCACGTACACACACATCCGTGTACACACACAGCCAGGTCCTGGGTAAAGGAGGAAGAAGTCGGGGTCCTTGCCCGGATGCCCAGGGCCACCCCTGTCCAGAGCACACCAGGGGCAGAAGGGAGGCAGAGCAGAGAGCACAGGGGGACTGTCCGTCCCGGTCTGCCAGGGCCGGAAATGCATCCCACAGCCGCGGCAGGACCTCTCCACCTGGACCGCTCTGTGCGAGGGGCACAGCCCCCAACAACCGCGCCACATGCCCTGCTCTCTCTGGAGGGCAGGGCATGCGTCATCTCATTTAGCCCTCCTTCAGTCGTGCCAAGGAGGGCTCTCCTTCTATGTCTGATGAGGAAGCAGAGACTCAAAGAGGTGCAGTGATGATTGAGGATCCCACAAAGGAAGGTGGTGGGTGTCCTGGGGGTTCTCTCAGGTTCCCCTCCCTGCCTCAGCCTGCCCATCTGAGACATGGGAACAGCAAGGACTTCACCAAGCAGCACCGATGCCCTTGCCCCTCACCTTCTCTCATGCATGCTGCTTGGACCCTCTTCCCCTGCCCACCCCTCCTGCCAGTCCTCCCCTCCAGGCCAAAGAATCAAGGCCCTCGAATCCAGAAGCTGCCCCTGATGGTCAGAGCTCCCTGCATCTCCCACCCCTGTGTCTGGTCTCTAACTACAACCCCTCAGAACCCTGTGGGCATCTCAGAAGAAAGAAAGAGGGAGGGGCCGGAGCAATCGCACAATGGGGGGCAGAGTGGGGGGCATTTGCCGTGCATGCTGCTGACCCAAGTTGTGTCTCCAGCACCTCTGAGTCCGCCAACAGTGATCCCTGAGCACAGAGTCAGGAGTAAGCCCTAAGAACCACGAGGTGTGGCCCCCCCCCAAAAAAAAAGTGAAGTAGGAAAACACGGGGGAGGGCAGCTTCTGGGTGGTGATTCAGAACCACCCACCCCTGTCTCTGGGCCTCACTTTGCTCCTGAGAAAGGAGAACCTTGGGTGCGGCCGTCTGCAGACCCCCTCCTGCACTCCGTACTCCGGGGAGGCCCAGAGGCAAGGCCAGAGGAAGGGAGGCAGCCAGGGAGGGCGCACAAAAGGATCCCCCTCTTTCTTGCAGCCACCCAGGCCCAAGCAGAAGCCCCTTGCTCCAACCATGGAGGTGGGGGCTGCCCTTGGACGAGGCGCTGGGAGTCAGCCTGTTGCGTCTGTCTCGCGCGCACTGTCTCGAGCGCACGCAGGGAAAGACAGGAGTAGCTGCTGTGCATCTTTGAGGGGCAGAGGTGTGCTGATGGATGCGGGGGGGGGGGGGTTGGAGGTGCCGTGAAAGGGATGCGCGCCCCAGCCCTTGGGCCCCTGCCCACGCTCCAGCCCCTGCCCCAGCCCCTGGCCGCGGGGAGGAAATGGCTCCCGGAAACCACATCCAGGCCGTGCTTGCCCGGAAGCCCGTCATGCACCAGAGACTCCAGTGGGGTAGGGTAGCGGGGGAGGGAGCAGGGGAGCTCGGGTCCCCGCACCTCCGAGCTTCAGAGGAGTCTTTGATATGTCCCAGGATATGGAAAGTCATGGCAGAAAAGGCCTCACTGACAGAGATCCTGACAGAATGAGATGGTAATGCTATCACATTGTGACATAACTTCCTTGGATCCTGCATTCCTTCTCTAGATGCAAACAAGAAAACCTGAGGCATAGAGTTATTGCAAAGGTCATAAGAGGGGATATACCATTCACCTAACTGTATACGTGCATATTTTTTAATGTACTGTCGTGAATGGAGAACAAAATGTACTTCATTTTTAATTATACGTCTTCATTTCATATTGTTAGAATTTACCAAAGCTGTCTGCATTAATCTATTTTACAACAGATCCATGTTTGTCCTTCCAGCTTCTTAACAATTGTATATTTCTAAGATAAAAATTTTAATTTCATATAATTTTTTATTATACTAAATATGAGATAATTCTAGAAAAATAAGGTGGACAAATCCTAATATTTAAATTAATTTTTAAAATCTTAGATTAAAACAAATTTTGGTATCATAGTAAAAGTTCTTTCACCTGTTAAATTATTAGTACAATTTACTGTTCTGCTTAAAGTTTTATTATCTTTTACTGATAACTTTCCTTCTTTATTTTTTAACCTTTTTTAATCTATCAGTTAGAATATTATTTTTATAAAAGTTGTATTTAAAAAAAAAAATAAATAAGAGGGGATATACGCACTGTGCACAACGCTATGGAATGTAGGGAAGATTAGTGTTCTGGAAACAAAGACAGTACAAGATGTGCCTCGTCCTGATCTCAGTCACTGAAGTGAAAACTTCACTGGGACACAACATCCAGAAACAATATCAACCTGAGCTCCATGCAATATTAATTTCCCAGGTCTTTTGAAAACATTTCAGACTCCCAGATATTTTTTATTTTTAAACAAATCTTTATTAAAGAGGCATGATTTACAAAGTTACAGGTAGCTTAATTTAGGTACACAACACTTCACTACCAATCCCTCCACCACTGTTCCCAGGTGTCTACCTCACCTCACCCTACATTAGATCCCTACCTGTCAACTTGACAGGCACATGACAAAAGTTCCATAACTTCCACTTAGTTCTCATGTTTTCAGTTCTGTGAAGTCTGTGTTTTGGACATATCACTAGACCCCTCACTCCTATTGCCGGCATGACTAAAGCCCTGAAGACTGTTGACCCATTACTTCTAGTTCCCCTCGGCCACCCTTCATTTCCTTCTTTCTCTGTCCAGCTCCTCTCAAAACACAGCAGGTTCCCAGATATTAGAAATGATTCCTGTTCTAAAGTCCTGGATCCAAACTTTGTCCTCCATGTGACAATAGTCATTGTAGTTTGACCCTTTCTCATCTACAAATTGGGGGTTCAAGGCCTTATGGAAATCATGTGTAGATTCAAGGGAAATAACACAGGATGAAACACCTGATGGAAGAGAGAGACAGAGAGACTCACTAAAGAATTGATTGTTTTATTATACTCAAGGGGCTTCAATTTAAAGAATCGAAAAACAACTTAGATCAAACCTTATTACCTACTCCCAAGAGAAAAGTTCAGAATTGAGCTCTGGCAGAACCCTTCGCTTAGCTTGGATAACAGCTCTTGCAAACTACATGAGATAAAAAGCAGCTGAGCTAACAAATAGCAGTAATCCTAAATTTAAAAAAAAATAATCATTAACAAAAACTAGATAAAATTTTTTAAGTTTTTTAATTTAAAAAAAAGCTCTGAGCTTTATATTCAAAGAGGTTCCTCCTATTTGGATTACATTCTCCATAAAATACCAATTCCCAATTGGGTCATTTACTTATTACCACCATGCAGTTCCAAATCTTTCTCCACATTTTGCTTCCAGTCACTTTCCAAGAACTCGGAGCAGAAGCAGCATGGGGTGAGTAAGGAATATGGGAGCTCAAAGGGAATAGAAAATTGGAGAAGAAAAACAAGCTCAAAGAAACTCCATTTCTGGGGCTGGAGTGATAGCACAGCGGGTAGGGCATTTGCCTTGCACGTGGCCGACCCGGGTTTGATTCCCAGCATCCCATACGGTCCCCTGAGGACAGCCAGGGGTAATTCCTGAGTGCATGGGCCAGGAGTGACCCCTGAGCATCGCTGGATGTGACCCAAAAAGCAAAAAAGAAAGAAAAGAAAAGAAACTCCATTTCTTACTTCATGGGAAGCTGAGTCAATTCTATTCATCAAGTGATGTGCACGGAAATATACAGATGAGCTTCAGTCAATTAGGTCAATGGCAAATCCAGGGCCATAGCAATAATACAGAGGATAGGGCATTTGTCTTGCATGCAGTTGATCAGGGTTTGATTCCTGGCACCCTATATGGTCCCCTGAATTGCCGGAGTGATCCCTGAGCTCAGAGCCAAGAGTTATTTTTTTTTCCTTTTTGGGACACATCCAGTGATGCTTAGGTGCTTCTCCTGCCTCTGCACTCAGGAATTACTCCTGGTGGTGCTTGGGGGACCATATGGGGTGTTGGGGATTGAACTCGGGTCTGCCGCATGCAGGCAAACGCCCTATCCACTGTACTATCACTCTGGCCCTTAAGATAATTCTTGGGGCTGGAGAGATAGCACAGCGGGTAGGGCTTTTGCCTTGCATGTGGCTGACTCGGGTTCGATTCCCAGCATCCCATATGGTCCCTTGAGCACCGCCAGGGGTGATTCCTGAGTGCAGAGCCAGGAGTGACCCCTGTGCACCGGCAGGTGTGACCCAAAAAGAAAAAAAAAAAAGAGTAATTCTTGAGCACTACCAGGTGTGACTCCCTGCCCTGCCTCCCAAAAAACCCAAACAAAACGAAGTGACAACCCAATTCTGTGAGATCAATGCACATGAGAGAAAAAGAGACAATTCTGGATGCTAACGTACTCTGAAAAGGGGAAGGTGAAGTGAGACTCTGAGAAGGAGAAGTAGGACTCCAATCCTGAAGGGGAATAAGAACAGAAGAGGAAATGGAGAAGAGAAGAGCTGTAATACAAAAGTGACAGGCTTAGTTTAGCCGAGTCATACCTGATTGTAAGGAAAGGCCTCTTCCAGGACTACTTTCCCCAAGTTTAAGAACTGCCTATGGAACCACAATGACAATAATAGTTGGAAATGATCGCTCCTGATAAGAATTGAGTGCTGAAACTTTGGTACATCTATACAATGGAATACTATGCACCTGTTAGAAAAAATAAGGTCATGAAGTTTGCATAAGTGGATCAGCATGGAAAGTATCATGCTAAGTGAAATGAGTCAGAAAGAGAGAGACAGACATAGAAAGATTGCACTCATCTGTGGAATATAGAATAATAGACTCGGAGACTAACACCCAAGAATAGTAGAAATAAGTACCAGGAGGTTGACTCCATGGCTTGGAGGCTGGTCTCTCATTCTGGGCAACTCAGAGAAGGGAACACCAAGTAAAATGTGGTCAGAGGCCATGCGGGGGAAGGGTGATGCGTGCCGAATGTAGACTAGAGACTGAACACAATGGCCACTCAACACCTTTATTGCAAACCACAACACCTAATTAGAGAGAGAGAACAAAAGGGAATACGCTGCCATAGTGGCAGTGTGGGGTGGGGGGGAGACAGGACTGGGGAGGGTGGGAGAGATGCTGGGTTTACTGGTGGTAGAGAATGGGCACTGGTGATGGGATGGGTTCTCGAACTTTGTATGGGGGAAACATGAGCACAATAATGTATAACTCATTTCAATTCTTAATGTAATTTTATTAGATCAATAAAGTCCAGATTAAAAAAAAAGAATTGAGTGCTGACGGTAGGTAAAAGGATATGCATGACAACCTTTCAGTTGTGTATTGCAAGTCGTAATGTAGACGCAGGTGAGGAGGGTGTGGGGCTGGGGATGAAACAGGAACCTAACTGAGGGTACTAGCGGTGGGAAATGTACACTGGTGAAGGGACAGGGGTTGGAATATTGCATGACTGAAACCCAAGATTTTAAGAAATCAGAAGATTCCCTTGAAAGTAGATTTTGTATTAAGCTATTGATTATTTATATGTATATGCACATATAAAACATTTTTTCTGGATAATTTGAATAGACAGAAGTATGACAAGAAAGCAGAACATTCTAAATCTTTTGGGTTGTTGCTTTGTGGCTACATCCAGCGATATGCAGGGCTTACTCCTGGCTCTCCACTCAGGAATCACTCCTGGAGGTGATGGGGGGGTACCATAAGGGATCTGGGGATTGGACCCCAGTAGTCTGCATGCAAGGCAAGCACCCTCCCCAACGTCTATCTCTAAAGTCCCGCTTTGTTAAATTTTCCCTGCAGAGACCACCACTGTTGGCACTCGGATGAATAGCCTTGCTCTCTGCAAGTACACATACTCATAAAAACTAGAGGCTATAAATTCTTACATGAAATGAGATGTTAAAACTTGCAATAACCCAATAATCAAGTAGTTCTCCAGGATGCGTTTTCCATTCAGCAGCAGTAGCAGCAGCGGCTGGTGAGAACCTTTACTGATTTCAGTCTTGCTGGATCAGAAACTCTCAGTGTATGTCTCACAATCTGCTTCAACAAGGCTTCAAAGCCTTGTTGAACCCACTCAAGTTTTCAAAACCTCTGCAATAGGAAGAAAATGAAGTGATCAATAGGACAGGCACATGAGGACTCAGACACTTTAGCTCAGGTTCTTGCATTCTTCTTTTTTCAATTGAATCACTGTCAGATACACAGCTACAAAGCTGTTCATTGGCCGGATTTCAGTCATACATGTTCCAATGCCTATCCCTCCACCAGTGCACATTTCCCATCACTCCATGTCCCAGGTATCCCTGCTGTCACCCCCAACCCCTCAGCCTCTCTTTATGACCGGTACTTTCTCTCTTCTTCTCTCTCTCCCTCTCTCTTGCTCTCTCCTTCTCTCTCCCCACCCGCTCTCTACATCTCTACCTCACTTTCCTTTTGGAGTTTGCACTAAAGATACTGAGAAGTTATCATGTTTGTTCTTTACCTACGTTCAGCACACAGTTCTTATCCAAGAGTGATCATTTCCAGTTACCTTTGTCATAGTGGTCCCTTCTCTAGCCCGGTCTTCTCTCCCCAGCACTTGAGGAAGGCTTCCGATCATGGCTTTTATTCCTGCTGTCCTTTAAATTAGTGTCATTATGTTTTTTTATATCCCACAAATGAGTGCAATCATTTCATGTCTGTTTCTCTTTCTGATTTCACTCAGCATGATACTCTTCATGCCCACCCATTTACAAATCTCACAACCCTTTTCACATGCTCTGGGCCCAGGGAGTATCACTTTAGCCTGTGTGTACTTAACCCTACAATTTTTTCTTTTATAAAATCAGATCAATGTTTTGCTTTAGTTTACCAGCTGATGTGTGACTCTCTCAGTGTAACTTAGCTCCTAATTGCTTCTTGACTTGTAACTGGAGTAATAATACGGTGGCTAGGACATTTGCTTTGCATGCAGCAGACCATAGTTCAATTTCTGGCACCTGTATGGTCCCCTGAGCCCATCAAGAGTAACTCTTGAAGAGAGACAGACATAGAAAGATTGCACTCATCTGTGCAATATAGAATAACAGAGTAGGAGAAAAACACCCAAGAATAGTAGTACCAGGAGGTTGACTCCATGGCTTGGAAGCTGGCCTCACATTCTGGGGAGAGGCCAACTCAGATAGAGAAGGGAACACCAAGTAAAATGTGGTTGGAGGTCACGCGGGGGAAGGGTGACGCGTGCCAAATGTAGACTAGAGACTGAACACAATGGCCACTCAACACCTTTATTGCAAACCACAACACCTAATTAGAGAGAGAGAACAAAAGGGAATACCCTGCCATAGTGGTAGTGTGGGGTGGGGGGAGACGGGACTGGGGAGGGTGGGAGGGATGCTGGGTTTACTGGTGGTGGGGAATGGGCACTGATGAAGGGATGGGTTCTTGAACTTTGTATGAGGGAAACATGAGCACAAAAATGTACAAATCTGTAACTGTACACTCACGGTGATTCACCAATTAAAAAATAAATAATTTTTTTTAAAAAGAGTAACTCTTGAGTGTAGAGCCAAGAGTAATCCCTGAGCACTGCCGGTCTGACCTCCCCCCCAAAATTAGTTTCCTCACTTATAGTTTTTTATATTGAAAAAAACTATAATGAAGATGCATTAAATATAAAAGCATGTTAGGCAGCCGTGTCAGAAGCAATTCTGTAGCCTGTAGTTTTTCTGTTAATAATGAAATGTAAGTCAAGAGAACATAAATTTATTAACCAGGCAATCCTGCATCAATTAGAGAATGACCATAGAGAAAACCATCCCAAATAAAAAAAAAAACAAAAAAGACAAAATATAGAATAGGAAACAAGAAAGATTGTGAAAAGAAAGAAGAATATTTTGATATTTTGAGAGGGAAATGCATTCTTCAAATGTACAAGACACAGTGTCCTTCTCACTGAAAACACACACAGTACATGGATAGGTGCATACACCATTTGCTGAAGAAGGGATCGTTATCCTCATTACAGATGAGAGGAGAGTAGGTGGTCTTTTGTTTTAATGACATGTATGGACAGAGGGTCAGGACTGAGAGAATAAGACGCTGAAAGAGTCCAGGACGTAAGGCTGCTGTGACTCAGATGTCTCAGGACTACCCTCACATGCTCCACTCTACACCTCATCTGGACTGACAGTTGATGAATAATCCATGGGTGGGAGGGTCACGTGGCCTAGGTGGTGGGGAGATGAGCTCTGCTACTATGGAAAGTCTCATGGATATTCTCAGGGGAGCTGGCATACGGGTCCTACAAGAAAGGTAATTGTTTTCATCATTCTACCACCCCGTCTCTTTATAACTCCAGGCATGGATCCAAGACCATGCAAACTCCCTCTGATCATTGGTGATTGTGACAAAGAAATCCACAGATGATTTTACAGCTCAAAAGCTCAGAAGTGTGGGAAATTTACCTATAGAAGCTGTAGGAGCAATGCCAACAACTTGTAAATGAGAGGATCTGTGAGCAGTGGTGCGTGAAAGGAAAGATATTTACCTGAACACATTGTCTCCGGAGTAAACACTTTATGATAATTAAGATTCTGCTGTGATGGGGCTGGAGCAATAGCACAGCGGGTAGGGCATTTGCCTTGCACACAGCCGACCCAGGTTCGAATCCCAGCATCCCATATGGTTCCCCGAACACCGCCAGAAGTAATTCCTGAGTGCATGAGCCAGGAGTAACCCCTGTGCATCGCCGGGTGTGACCCAAAAACCCAAAAAAAAAAAGATTTTGCTGTGAATACGTGAGATCTTCTCTATACAAGTTCATTTTCCCTGCAGGGTACCTATATTCACTCATCTCTGTGCCAACAACCTTTACAAATACTGCCCATATATTGAAAGCCTCAGGCCACTGAGGAAACATGAAAGGCTTCAGTCATCCACACTTAGTCTGCATGACATCTGAGCTCACAGAGAAGAAACACTTTAAGGAAGAGTGAAAGGTGAAAACCTGTAGAAACATTCTAACAAGGATGAAATAAATCCATGAGACATTCCGCGAAGAACAGCATCATTAAGTTTCAATGTCTATCCTGTGCCTGCTTTGACTATACATCACAGGGAGTGAATTTTCCTTCACAGAAAATATTTTATGAGGGACTGAAGTGACAATACAGCAAGGAGGGTGTCTGCCTGCCACTCGGCCAACCCAGGTTCCATCCCCAGCATCTCATATGGTCATCCGTGCACAGTCTGGAGTAATTCCTGAGTGCAGAGCCAGTAGTAACCCTTCAGCGTCGGGGTTTATTAATGATACAGTTTTTGAAAGATGTTCAGCTTTCTTAGTATGAACTGAGAGCTCACAGTTGATTTAGAAAATGTCTGATTGAACTGGAAGTTTATTTATGGCTTCTCAATATGATGAATAATGTTGCAGAGAGAAGAAATCATCATGGGATTTCCGTGGTGTTAATTATCTACATTCTAAAGATGTCATTTCTAGGGAAAGAGGAGATGCAAGTGAAAATCTTCTGATACATAGTATCTTTCATTAAATAGCTAATGTGATGTCAGGAAACAAAAGAGGTGATTGGCCTTTTTGTCTTTCTACCTGCACAGAGAGTCAGATTCTACTAGTAGCTTTATCATACAGTTGAGGAAACTTTTTCAACTGAATCACAGTGAGGTATAGAGTTACAAAGTTGCTCATGATCTGAGTCTCAGTCCTATCACATTCCAACACTCATCCTAATTGAGGGAATTAAAGTTCAGAAAGATCAACTACTTGTTCAAAATCTCAAACTTCTGAAAGGAAGCGGGTGATCGAATCAAAGTCAGACTCTGGAACGCACATTCTCAGTAGTTCCCCACCAGGCTGTAGTCAGAGTCAATTCTACCCAGGAGAGCCCAAGCTCTGCTCGCCCCTCCTTCCTGGAACTCCAGCAGCACACACATGCGCAGAGTTGGCGCTGGGCTGCTATATGTAGTGCTGTAGCACTGTCATCCCACTGTTCATTGATTTGCTCAAGTGGGCACCAATAACGTCTCCATTGTGAGATTTGGTGCTGATTTTTTTTTTTGCATATCAAATAAGCCACGGGTAGCTTGCCAGGCTCTGCCATGCGGGCAGGATACTTTTGGTAGCCTGCTAGGCTCTCCGAGTGGGACGGAGGAATTGAGCCTGCGTCGGCACGTGCAAGGCAAACGCCCTACCGGCTGTGCTATCGCTCCAGTGATATGTAGGAAAATATATGTAGGAACCCAAACCATTCACGGTTTTCTAAGCCAGGGTGCCTATAATTAAATTGAAACGCATGTCCACAAAGTCTGAGGTGGCACTCACTTCGAGAGAGCGGGAAAAAGCCAGCACAGTGCTGAGGACAGGCTGTTTTCTGAATTCCATTCCCGTGGTCCTGCCATCTGCTGGAGTCAAGCAAAGGCTCAACCATTAGCTGAGCAGATGCCTACGTTCTCGATTCTCTCTGGGTTTCCAAATGCACATTCATTCCCAAGGCCAACTACACAGAGAGAGATTTAGCAACCTTCTTTCTCCCTACACATGAGAATCATTGTTACAGAGAGAGGGGGGGAGGAGGGGAGGGGAGAGGAGAGAAGAGGAGAGGAGGGGAGGGGAGGGGAGGGGAGGGGCGGGAAGAAAACAGAGAGAATGATGGCTTCTATAATTCACTATTATTTTGATTACCTCATTAAGCAGTATTACAATGGCAATGACTGACAGATGCAAAAATCAACTTAAATTTATGTTTCTCAGACCTGGTTCTCAGAAGTCCCTAGTTCTACTCTATAGATGACACGGGAGAAAACCTCCACCAAAACACACAATGTGGTTAATTTAGGAAACCAAGACTTCCCCAGAGCAGTTTTGGTATTTTGTCTAAGACTTCTCAGAAAAGTAGAGATGCCATTTTGTCTTCTGAAAGCTAAGTGTGTGCCTTTTACTTGAGTGTTTCTACGAACCGCACCTGACAGACAGAAGAAACGGGCCCTGACACTTTCTCTTGAGGAGACTCAGCAAAGCCCATGCTGTGAGAGTCATTTCCTTAAACACTCTGCCCACACAGGGTTTGGAAGGCAAATTGGCTGCAGTATCATCACTATCTATTACTCTTTCAGACTTTCAAAACTCTGGAACCCAAAACAGCATTGCAGCAACTCTACCCCAAGTCAAGTTAGTGTTAATGTCCCTCCTCCACAAGGAGGCCCACACCAGCTCCTTCAGGTGACACCTCCAAACCACATATGTTAAATATTTTATTTATTTTTTATGTTAAGTATTTTTTATTCTTTTATTGAATCACCATTTAAAAAGTTACAAAGCTTTCAGGTTTAAGTCTCAGTCATACAATAATCAAACCCACATCCCTTCATCAGTGTCCATGTTCCACCACCAAGTACCCCAGTATACAGCCTCCCACCCCACCCCTGACCTGTGTGGCTAATGATCTTCACTTTATTCCCTCTATACTTTGAATACATTCAATATTTCAACAGAAAACTCACTATTATTATTTGGAATTTTCCCCCAACAATCAAACCTGCTGAAAAGGCATCATTTGATAGTTTGTTTTCCATTGCTGAGAATGAAGAATATATTGCAGCCGCGTGGTTTTGGATTTCTGATATTTTAGTAATTAAGTCCAGAGAGATTTCTGCCAGAAGTCACCGAAAGAAAAGGCCGAGAGAGCAAAACCTTTCCCCTCCCGGGGCGGCATGGGGTTGTAGCTCAGTTCACAGTCTAGATGCATTTCTGTAAGAAGCCGCTGGGTGGGAAAAAGTGATTAGTAGCCCTCCAGGATCATAGTCTTTAAGGAGCAGAGGAACCATTTCTTGTGCAGCCGCTCCGGATCTCGTCTGGGCAGAGAGCGTGTATGTTAAGTATTTTAGTAAATATTTAAGACAGGAAAACTATTTAAGGCAGGAATGAAGTAGCCAAATAAGGACACCTCTTGGGAAATGAGATTTTTATTTTTTACTCTGGGTCATACCTGACGCTGTTAAGGTCTTACTGCTGGCTCTGTGTAAGGGTCACTTATGGCGGTGCCCAGGGGCGGGTGGCACCATATCTGGTAGCATGGAGTGAGCCAGCTTCTGTTGCATGCACAGTAAGTGACTCCCCTGCTGGACTAACTCTCCAGACCCCACAATACAGTTTTCAAAAGCAAGAAGACCAAGAAATTACTTTGACTGCAATACATTTGTTAGTTCAAAAGCACCATATATGCACCCCTGTGATGATGCTTCCATGTGAAGTGAGGCCTGATAGGACTTTGAAGAGCCCCAGAACTAACAAAGAACCTTCAGAACTCCTCAGGAGAGGAGAATCTTCAGCAGGAAAAAAAGGTGCTGATAATATTTTTTTTAAACCACCAAAAGTTCAAAGCCCTTTCTCCTCAACACCTCCCCGGCATTAGACTCTTCTCTTTACTGAAAGCCCCAAATGAGGCAGTTTGGAAAAATCCCATGAAATCCATTTTGAAACAGGAAGCAGAAAGCATCTGGAGTTACCTGCATTCAACTTGGGGTGTCTAATTCCTTTGTTTTACTTTAAGGGGTCCCATCAACCTTCTATCCACTCTCAAATTTCCTAAAGAAAAGTACTGGACTTCACTATATGCCTCCTCCTAACATATTTTTCTGGAAGACTAGATAACAAACCAGAGAAACCTGGGCAGAGGTCAGGATTGTAGTGTTTGAGTTCACCTGAGCAGGCCTCACTTCCCCAGGCACTTCCCTGATGAGGTCAACAGAAAGTCAAGAAGGAGCCCTGTGGCACTTTCTATACTTCTCTCTCAATCTCTCTCTCTCTCTCTCTCTCTCTCTCTCTCTCTCTCTCTGACTCCCATGCTCCTCACCAAGTATTGGAAGGAGCTGGCATAATAGTTTCTTGATCCACAGCAAAGAATAAAGAACACTGAAGCAGAAAATATGTGGATAAAATAAAAAGAAAGAAAATATGTGGATAAATATTCAATAATTTGTGTGCATGCATATGTCTTGACTTATTTTTTTTTAAGAAAATTATGTTCACAGGAACTGGCGAGGGATCCTTCAAGCAATGTGCCTGAATTGGAAACATAAAATCGTGTATTGGTCTCCTGGGTCACATGCTCTGAACTGGCTCTAAATTCAGGGTCCCCAAATCAACAGAATATGCTTTAGCCAGGATGTGTGTGCACACCACAACTAAAATGTGGGACTCCCCCCAGGTACCATTGAAAACCATGTATGCAGCTCTGCTCATCAGTGTAACAAAATTGCCAGCAAAGGAAATATAAAGGGAAAAAAGTGATGTTTCTTTAAAACATTCATAATAATGCAGTTTTCAGTTTATAACATATGAATATAATATGTATGTGACACAATACAAGAGGAGGGGGAAGGAAATAAAGCTAGAGAGTGTCAGAGTGTCAGATTCCTATATTTTATCAGAATTACGTCAAAATAGACAGAATCTACATCCAATTCCATGGCCATCCTAAGCTTAAGAGCTCCAGGATCTCTCTGCCATAGCAAAGCCAGTTTCTGTATTTAAAAAAAAAAACCCCTTAATGAATATCCAAGAAACATATATCCTGGTAGAACTTTACCCAAAAAAAAGGTCAATCCCTTTTTTTTTTCAGTTTTTAGTAGCTTTTTTTTTTTTATTGAATCACCATGTGGAAAGTTACAAAGCTTTCAGGCTTAAGTCTCAGTCATAGAATGCCCAAACACCCATCCCTTCACCAGTGCACATATTCCACCACCAAGAACCCCAGTAAACCTCCCCCCCACTCCCCCAACCCTCCAGCCCTCCACCCCGCCTGTGTAGCTGATAAATTTCACTTTACTTTCACTTTACTTTGATTACATTCAATATTTCAACAAAAAACTCACTATTATTGTTAGGATTTTCACCCCCTAAAGTCAGACCTGCTGGAAAGGAAGCATTTGATAATTTGTTTTCCATTTCTGAGAATGAAGAGATATGAGGTCGTGTGGCTGCAATAGCAGCCGCGCGGTTTTGGATTTCTGTATTTTAGTGTTTTAGTAACTAAGTCCAGAGAAATTTCTGCCAGAAGTTGCATCATTGCAAGCTTGTACCTCTCTGCTCTCTCTGCTATGTTATATTCGACATATGAGTGAGTCTGTCTCTTTCTTTCTGACTCATTTCACTCAATATGATACTTTCCATGTTGGTCCACTTATATGCAAATTTCATTACTTCATCTTTTCTAACAGCTGCGTAGTATTCCATTGTGTAGATGTATCAAAGTTTCTTTAACCAGTCATCTATTTTTTGGGCACTCCGGTTTTTCCCAGATTGTGGCTATTGTAAACAGTGCTGCAATGAACATAGAAATGCAGATACCATTTCTATTATACCCTTTTGCCTCTCCAGGATATATTCCCAGGAGTGGTATTGCTGAGTCAAATGGGAGCTCAATTTCTAATTTTTTGCGAATCGTCTATATTATTTTCCAAAAGGGCTGAACAAGTCGGCATTCCCACCAGCAGTGAAGGAGAGTCCCTTTCTCCCCACATCCACACCAACGCCGTTGCTTTAGTTTTTTTGGATGTGGGCCAGTCTCTGTGGTGTGAGATGATATCTCATTGTTGTTTTGATCTGCATCTCCCTGATGATTAGTGATGTAGAGCATTTTCTCATGTGCCTCTCAGCCATTCGAATTTCTTCTTTGGGGAAGTTTCTGTTCATTTCATCATCCCATTTTTTGATCGGGTCAGCAGTTTTCTTCTTGTGGAGTTCAACCAGTGCCTTGTATATCCTTGATGTCAACCCCTTATCGGATAGGTATTAGGTAAATATCCTTTCCCATTCTGTAGGCTGTATTTGTACTTTGGTCACTGTATCTTTTGAGGTGCAGAAGCTTCTTAGATTAAGGTAGTCCCATTTATTTATCTCTGTTTTCACTTGCTTCAATCCCATTTTTTAATGGGGCAAGGATGAGTAGAAACTGCATGAAACCTGACATACAAATAGCCAAAAATATATTAAAAATGCTCTACATCACTTCACCTAAGGGAAATGCTAGTCAAAAAAAATGAGGTATATCATCTTACACCAGTAGGATAGGCACACATCACAAAAGCCCAAAAATATCTAATGTTGGAGAGAATTTAAGGGAAAAGGAATCCTCATTCACTGCTGTCGATTGATCCAGTCATTTTGGAAAATTATATGAAAACGCATTTCAAAACTAGGAATTGAGTTCTCATATGAGCAGCTATTCTGATTTGGGGTATATACCCCAAGTATCCCAAAAATCTTTTCAGAAAAGACACTTGCACTCTGTGTTCATAGTAGCATGAGTCACAATTGCCAAAATCTCTAAACAACCTTAGTGCCCAAGAGCAAATGGTTGGGTAAAGAAACTATGGTACACACACAGTGGAATAAGAGTCAGCTTTAAATAAAGATCACTGTATCACTGTATCACTGTCATCCCATTGATCATCAGTTTGCTCGAGCGGGTGCCGGTAATGTCTCCATTCGTCCTAGCCCTGAGTTTTTAGCAGCCTCTCTTTACTCATTCTTCCCAGTGGTGCCCCATTGGAGGCTCTTTCAGGGTAAGAGGAATGAGACTCATCATTGTTACTGTATTTGACATTTTGAATACACCACAGAGAGCTTGCCAGACTCTCCATGTGGGCAGGATGCTCTCAATACCTTCCCAAGCTCTCCAAGAGGGAGAACTAGGCTAGAAGAGGAGCTTTGCTTTATAGTCTCTGGATCTTGGCTGTTGATGGGATTACACAGCGCCAGGGGCAGTTTGTGGGGGTGGCTGCCAAGCTACTGGAAAAGGGGCAGTGTGGGTATAAGAGGCCCAGTCCCAATCAGAGCAGGCTTGGAGATCTCAGCCCCAGACCCCACACACCTGGGTTCCTCTGCTGGTTTCTTCATGCATGAGGCTTGTCCGAACATGTGGAGAGTGGCCTTGAGCATGGCTATGGCTAAGTTCCGGAGGTTTTCAGCTGCTGGGGCTCTGCTCGGGGCGGGGAGGAAAATGCAACCCGCCCCCTTCCAGGGAACCCTGGTGAAGACAGCCAGGCACGGGGGCAAGAAAAGATAAAATAGATAAAATCATACAATTTGCCACTACATGGAGGAATCTAAAGAGTATCATCTTGGGTGAAGTTAGACAGAAAGAGAGGGTCAGACACACAATGATCTTGCTCATATGTGGAATATAAAGAAACAATACAGGGCAGTAACAGATGACCCAAAGCAATTGAATCCTTGAAAAGATCTCAAGTAGGCATCCTGACTCAGGGCGAGGGCATGGCAGGACTCTGCGATGATTATGAAAGGAAGCTGGCACTCTGGAGAAGCAAATGGTGCTGCATTATGTTACATATGAAATATTACCTTTAACAGTGTTATAAAACACCGTGTATAAGACAAAACTAAACCCTATGCCTGTCAGGAGGCAGACTGCGGGGAGGAGTGAGAAGTAGCCAGGGGACATTGGTAAAGGCAAGCTGACACTGGGGTGGGATTGAAATTGGAAGACAATATGCCTGAAACTCTAATATAAATAGTTTTCTAAATCACAGTGCCTCTAAAAGAATTTTAATGTTTCTTTCATCTACTCCCAATGAGATTCCCACCCAGAGGGAATAAAATCCCTAAGTGGACAGTGATTGAATCCATAGAGCACCAGTGCAGGCCCAGGATATGGAAAGTCGTGGCAGAAAAGGCCTCACTGACAGAGACCCTGACAGAATGAGATGGTAATGCTATCACATAATAATTGTGACATAACTTCCTTGGATCCTGCATTCCTTCTCCAGATACAAAACAAGAAAACCTGAGGCATAGAGTTGTTGCAAAGGTCATAAGAGATGATGTGTGCACTGTGCGTAATGCAATGGAATGTAGGGTAGATTAGTGTTCTGGGAACAAAGACAGTACAAGATGTTCCACATCCTGATCTCAGCCACTCGAGTGAAAAATTTAGCAGGACACAACATCCAGGAGCAATATCAACCTGAACTCCACGCAGTATGAATTTCCCAGGTCTGTTGAAAAAATTTCAGACTCCCAGATATTTTTTATTTTTAAAAAAATATTTATTAAAGAGGCATGATTTACAAAGTTACAGGTAGCTTAATTTAGGCATACAATACTTCAATACCAATCCCTCCACCAGTGTCAACGTCCCTCCACCAATGTTCCCAGGTTTCCTCCTCACCCCTCCCCACACTCCACACCTTGACAGGCACACAGCAAAGTTTCAGTGGTTACCACTTAGGTCTCATGTTTTCAGTTCTGTGAAGTCTGTGTTTTGGATATATGACTAGACCCCTCACTCATTTCACTTGCATAACTAAAGCCCTGAAGCCTATTGACCCATTATTTCTAGTTCTCTTCGGGCCCCGCTTGATTTCCTTATTTCTCTGTCTGGCTCCTCTCAAAACTCTGCAAGTTCCTAGACATTAGAAATGAGTCCTGTTTTAAAGTTCTGGATCCAAACTTTGTCTTCCATGTGATAATAGTCATTGTAGTTTAACCCTTTCTCGTCTACAAAAAAGGGGATTCTAGGCCTTATGGGAACCATGCATAGATTCAAGGGAAATAACACAGGATGAAATTTCTATGGAGCCATAGAGAGACAGAGAGACTCACCAAAGAATTGATAAATCTTGTTTTATTATAATCAAGGGGCTTCTATTCTAAAGAATAGGAAGGCAACTTGGATAAAATCTTATTACCTACTCCCAGGAGAAATGTTCAGAATTGAAATTTGGCAGAACTCTTTGCTTAGCTGAGATAACAGCTCTCATAAATGATAAGGGATAACAGCAGAGGAGCTTGATATTCAAAGAGGAACCTCCTAAATTGACATTCTCCATAAACTACCAGCCCTGCGCTCGTCTTTTACCGATCACCACCATGCAGCTTAAGACCTTTCTCCACGTGTTGCTTCTAGTCACTTTCCAAGGGCTCAGAACAGAAGCAGACTTGGGTGAGTATGGAATATGGGAGCTCAAAGAGAATAGAGAATAGGAGGGGGGAAACAAGCACAAAGAAAGTCCATTTCTTATTTCAGAGGAGGCTGAGTCAATTCTATTCATCAAATACATGTTGGGCTCAAATAATGTGCAGGAAATATACAGATGAGCTTCAGTCAAAGAGCAAAATGGCAGGTCCAGGGCCATAGCAATAATACAGTGGGTAGGGCATTTGTCTTGCATGCAATTGAACTTGTTTTGATCCCTGGCACTCAATATGCCCCTCTGTGTCTGCCAAAGTGATCCCTGAGCTCAGAGCCAGGAGTAATTCTTTTTTTTTTTTTTTTTTTTTTTTTCTTTTTGGGTCACACCTGGCGATGCACAGGGGTTACTCCTGGATCTGCACTCAGGAATTACCCCTGGCCGTGCTCAGGGGACCATATGGGATGCTGGGATTTGAACCCGGTCGGCCGCGTGCAAGGCAAACGCCCTACCCGCTGTGCTATCTCTCCAGCCCCGCCAGGAGTAATTCTTGAACACCACCAAGTGTGACACCCTGCCCTGCCTCCCAAAAAAAACAAACAAAAACAAAATGACAGACCCAATTCTCTAAGATCAATGTACATGAGAGAAAGAGAGACAATACTGGATGCTAACGTGCTCTGAAAAGGGGTGAGGAAGTGAGACTGTGAGGAGGAGAAATAGACTCCAATCCTGAAGGGGAATAAGGACAGAAGAGGAAAAGGAGAACAGAAGAGCTGTGATGGGAAAGTGAGAGGCTTAGTGTAGCCAAGTCACACCTACTTGGAAGGTAAGGCCTCTTCCAGGACTACTTTCCTCAAGTTTAGAAACTCCCATGGAACCACTATGACAATAATAGTTGGAAATGATCGCTCCTGATAAGAATTGAGTGCTGAAGGTAGGTAAAGGAATATGCATGACAACCTTTCAGTATGTGTATTGCAAGCCATAATGTCGACGCAGGTGAGGGTGTGGGGCTGGGGAGAAAACAGGAGGGTAACTGAGGACATTAGTGGTGGGAAATGTACACTGGTGAAGGGACGGGTGTTGGAACATTGCATGACTGAAACCCAAACTTTTGAGAAATCAGAAGACTCCCTTGAATATACATTTTGCAATAAGCTATCATTGATTATTTATATGTACATATAAAACAGGGCTGGAGCAATAGCACAGCAGTTGGGCTTTCGCCTTTCACACTGTGTTCGATTCCTCCGCCCCTCTCAGAGAGCCCGGCAAGCTACCGAGAGTATAGAGCCTTCATGGCAGAGCCTGGCAAGCTACCCGTGCATATTGGATATGGCAAAAACAGTAACAATAAGTCTCTCAATGAGAGACGTTACTGGTGCCCGCTCAAGCAAATCAATTAGCAATGGGATGACAGTGACAGTAACAGTAACATAAAACATATACTTTCTGGACAATTCAAATAGGCAGAAGTATGATGAGATAGCAAAACTTTCTCAAATCTTTTCTGTTTTTTTTTTGTGGCCACATCCAGAGATACTCAGGGCTTACTCCTGGCTCCACACTGAGGAATCACTCCTGGAGGTGCTCAGGGGACCATATGGGATTCCAGGGATCGGATTCAGGTAGTCTACGTGCAAGGCAGCCTCCCCATTGTTCTATCTCTCCAGCAAAACTTTGTTACATCTTCCCTGCAGAGACCGTCACTGTTGGCACTCAGATGAATGGCCTTGCCTCTGCAGGTACACATGCTCATTAACACTATAGGCTATAAATTCTTATATGAAATGAGATGCTAAACCTTCCAATAACCCAATAAACAAGTAGTTCTCCAGGTTTCATTTTTGGTTCAGCAGTAGCAGCAGCAGGAGCTTGCGAGAACCTTTACTGATTTCAGTCTTGCTGGATCAGAAACTCTCAGTGTACGTCTCACAATCTGCTTCAACAAGCCTTCAAAGTTTTCTGAGGTTCACTCAAGTTTTCAAAACCTCTGCAATAGGAATAAAATTAAGTGATCAATAGGACAGGCACATCAGGAGTCAGATGCTTTAGTTCAGGTTGTTGCATTCTTTAGATAAATAGATAGATAGATAGATAGATAGATAGATAGATAGATAGAATTGAATGGCCATGATATACACAGCTACAAAGCTGTTCATGGCCGGATTTCAGTCATACATGTTCCAATACCATCCCTCCACCAGTGCACATTTCCCATCACCAATGTCCCAAGTTACCCTACTGTCACCCCTACCTCCACAGCCTCTCTCTATGGCAGGTACTTTCTCTCTCTTTCTCTTCCTCTCTCTCTCTCCTCTCCCTCTCTCTGTCCCACTCTCTCTCTATTTCTCTCTATCTCACTTTCCTTTCGGAGTTTTCACTACAGATACTGAGAAGTTATCATGTTTGTTCCTTTACCTGCTTTCAGCACACAGTTCTTACCCAAGAGTGATCATTTCCAATTATCTTTGTCATAGTGGTCCCTTCTCTAGCCCGGTCTTCTCCCCCAGCACTAGAGGCAGACTTCCAATCATGGACCAATCCTCCTGACTCTTGTTCCTGCTGTCCTTGAAATTAGTCTCATTATGTTTTTTATATCCCACAAATGAGTGCAATCATTTTATGTCTGTTTCTCTTCCTGATTTCACTCAGCATGATACTCTCCATGCCCATCCATTTACAAATCTGACAACCCTTTTCACATGCTCTGGGCCCTGAGAGTATCCCTTAAGCCTGTGTGTACTTAACCCTACAACTTTTCCTGTTATAAAATCAGAACAATGTTTACCTTCAGTTTGTTTACCTGCTGATGTGTGAATCTTTCGATGTAACTTAACTTGTAATAGTTTTCTCACTTATAACTGGAGTGATAGTACAGGGGCTAGGGCATTTGCCTTGCATGCAGCATCCCAGAAATCAATTTCTGGCACCCGTATGGTCCCCTGAGCCCATCAAGAGTAATTCTTGAGTGCAGAGCCAGGAGTAACCTGTGAGCACTACCAGGTCTGACCTCTCCCCAAAAAATTACTTTCCAGGGGCTGGAGCAATAGCACAGCGGGTAGGGCGTTTGCCTTGCACGTGGCCGACCCGGGTTTGATTCCCAGCATCCCATATGGTCCCCAGAACACTGCCAGGGGCAATTCCTGAGCACAGAGTCAGGAGTGACCCCTGTGCATCGCTGGGTGTGACCCAAAAAAGCAAAAAAGAAATTACTTTCCAAACTTTAAGTTTCTTATCTTGAAAAAATACTATAATAAAGATCACTGTTATCACTGTCATCCTATTGCTCATCGATTTGCTCGAGCGGGCACCAGTAACGTCTCCTTTGTGAGACTTGTTACTGTTTTTGGCATATTGAATACACCACAGGTACCTTGCCAGGCTTTGCCGTGCGGGTGGGATACTCTCAGTAGCTTGCTGGGCTCTCCGAGAAGATCAGAGAAATCAAACCCGGGTCGGCCGCTTGCAAGGCAAACGCCCTACCTGCTGTGCAATCACTCAGTATCAATATATAACCAAGGAAAATATCATGAAACGATGTAACTACAGAAAAACATCATTGACATCTAGAAGCCCAATAATTCTAAACTTACGTATCCTGAACAATCCTGTATATTTTCCCAACGTATGCTTCCTTCTAGAGACCTATAAAAGTCTGTTGCTTATTCAATAAAGATGCTGCATGAGCATGAGCATCGCTATTACAGCTCTCCTTCTTTATTGTGGGGGGTCACACCTGACGATGCACAGGGGTCACTGCTGGCTCTGCATTCAGGAATTACCCCTGGCGGTGCTCAGGAGACCATATGGGATGCTGGGATTCAAACCCAGGTCAGCTGCGTGCAAGGCAAACGCCCTACCCGCTCTGCTATTGCTCCAGCCCCTGTCCAGCCCTCCTTACCTCGTTGCCCTTCTCCCTCTGCCTTGGGGACTGTTTGACTTAGCCGCAAGGGACTCGGCAACTGCCCCCGCCACAAATAAATAAAATTTTAATGATGTTGTGGCTCAAGCTGCTGGAAACACTTCCCTATGAATTTCTGACCTATAAATACATTTTTATTTATTTTTTTGCTTTTTGGTTCACCCAGCAATGTTCAGGCGTCACTCCTGGCTCTGAGCTCAAGAATTACTCCTGGCAGTGCTCAGGGGGACTCTATATTATGCTGTGGATCAAACCTGGGTCAGTTACGTGCAAGACAAACACCTTACTCACTGTATTATCGCTGTGACCCTGACAGGTGTCTTTAAAACAAAGAAATTAAAAACCCTAGGGACCATTTAGAAAAAAGAAAAAAGGAAAGGAAAATTGCAAGGCGTGGGGACAACCCAGCAATACAGCATCTGCCTTCCAAGCAGAAGTTCAGAGTCCAGCCCTTGGTAGTAGCCCAAAGGCCACTCTTCCATCCTGAGCCCAGGCACCCATGGCCATGCTATGGGCAAGACACAGCACACTGCATCCAGGAGTCCAGTAAATAGCACTTTCCCCATTAAACCTAGACTTGGCCGCAGAATCTTGGTTTGTGGGGGGCTACTACTGGTTAAAGGCTCAGAGTTTGTTCCCACTCTGAACATTTGCATTGCCGGGGAATCAAATCCGGGCTATGCCTCCTATAGGCCAAGTATGTGCTCAGTCTGTTGGGCGCTGGGCCCCAAGGCTTCAGAAGCTTTTAAGAAAAAGAATTAAAGGGGTCCAGAGAGATCAAACAAACAAATAAAGTGATTAAGGGGTGTGCCTTGCACAAGGTCACTTCTGGTTCTATCCCTGCACCACAGGACTCCCAGAGAGGGGGGCCACCTGGTGTGGCTAATCCCTCCAGTCCCAATTTTAAGCATTTTTTTTCTCTCCTGGAAAAAAAGTAAATAAATAAATGTTAAGTCAGAAAGATCTGTACCTACACTACTGTCTAGCCCTCTTCTATCATGCAGAGAAAGATTAGGAGCCTATCTCACACGAAGCTCCCCCAGACTCACCCTAAGCAGATAATAAAGATGCTTTCAATATAAAAGCATGTTAGGCAGCTGTGTTAGAAGTAATTCTGTAGCCTGGCGTGTTTCTGTCAATAAAGAAAGTGTAAGTCAACAGATCACTGTATCACTGTATCACTGTCATCCCATTGTTAATTGATTTGCTCGAGTGGGCGCCAATAACGTCTCCATTCGTCCCAGCCCTGAGATTTTAGCAGCCTCTCCTTACTCGTCCTTCCCAATGATTGGAGGCTTCTTTCAGAGTCAGGGGAATGAGACCTGTTATTGTTACTGTTTTTGGCATATCGAATATGCCAAAGGGAGCTTGCCAGGTTCTGCCGTGCAGGTTGGAGGATACTCTCAGAAGCTTGCCAGGCTCTCTGAGAGGTATATATATATATATATATATATATATATATATATATATATATATATATATATACATCTCCTGCGTAAGGCTCAGCCCGAGCATGTGGAAAGTGGCCCGGAGCATGGCGCCGGTTGGGTAGTGGAAGCCAGCTGCCGAGGCTGGGCACCTTTGGGGTGGGGAGGGCTCTCACCCACCCCCCTCTGGGGCACCTTGTGTGATAACAGCCCGACACAGAGTCCGGTGGCATGGTGATGTCAACAGATACATAAATTTATTAACCAGAAAGCCTGTATCAAGATATTATGGAAGGACCCTAGAGAAAAACCTCCCAAATATAAAAGAACAAAAGGGACCAAAACTAGAATAGGAAACAAGAAAGATTGTGGAAAGAAAGCAGAATGTTGTTGAAGAATAGGGCCAGGGAAATGGATTCTTCAAATGTACAAAACTTAGTGTCCTTCCTGCTGAAAACACAGGCATTCTGTGTACAAGTGCACACAGCAGTTGAAAAAGAAGGGATCGTTATCCTCATTCCAGATGAGAGGAGGCCAGGTGGTCTTTTGTTTTAAAGACATGGATGGACAGAGGGTCAGGACTGAGAGAATGAGAAGCAGCAGGACTCCAGCCCCACAGCATCCCCTGGAAGAGTCCAGGGCGTGAGGTTGCGGTGACTCGGCTGTCTCAGGACCATCTACACAGGCCCCACTCTGCTCCTCATCTGGACTGACAGTTGATGGATAAACCGTGGTTGGGAGGGTCACATGGGCTAGGAGGGGGGGAGATGAGCTCTGCTACTATGGAAAGACTCGTGGATATCCTCAGGGGCCCTGACATACGGGTCCTACAGGAAAGGTAATTGCTCTCCTCTCTCTGCCGCCCTGTCTCTTTATAACTCCAGGCTACCACCCTGATCCATGCAAACCTCTCATGTTAACTGCTGGATGCCAGTTAGTAGGCCACAGATGGTTTTACAACAAAAAAACTGGGCGTTGTGAGATTTTTCTCTATGCAAGCTGTGCCAGCCCTGCCAACAACTTTGCAACAAAAGAGATCTGTGAGAAGACGTGTGTGAAATCTTGATTATGGTGTGAACACATCCTCCCCGGAGCAAATACTCTATGATAAATAAAAGATTTTGCTGTGAAAAAAGTGAGATCTCCTCTATCCAAATTCATTCTCCCTGCAGGGTGCCTATATTCACTCATCTCTGTGCCAACAACCCTTACAAATACTTTGCATATATTGAAAGCCTCAGACCTTCTTTGTCAAATACATACCAACATACATATAATACACTGGGGGAACTTGAAAGTGGCCAGTCATTCATGCTTAGTCTGCAAGACATCTGAGCCCACAGAGAGGAAACCCCTTTCAGGAAAAGAGTGAAAGGTGAAAACCTTTAGAAACATTCTGACAAAGATGAAATATATCCATGAGACATTCAGAGAAGAATAACATCAGTAAGCTTCAATACTTATCTTGTGCCTGCTTTGACTACACATCACAGGGACCGGATTTGCCTCCAGAGAAAATATTTTATGAGGGGCTGAAGTGAAAATACAGTGGGGACAGCATCTGCCTGCCACATGGCCAACCCAGGTTCCATCCCCGGCATCTCATATGATTATCCATGCACAGTCAGGAGTAATTCCTGAGTGCAGAGCCAGAAGTAGTAGCCCCTCAGCATCGCTGGGTGGGACCCATAAAAGAGACAAAAACAATTTATAATACAATTTTTGAAAGGTGTTGGGCTCTTCTTTGTATGGAGAGCTCACAATTGATTTAGAAAATGTCTGATTGAACTGAAAGGTTATTTATGGCTTCTCAATATAATGAATAATGTTGCGGGGAGAAGAAATCATCATGGGTGTTTCTGTGTGTTAATTATCTACATTCCAAAGTAGTCATTTCTGGGCCAAAGAGGACATGAATTGAAAATCTTTTGATACACAGTAACTTTCATTAAATAGCTAATGTGATATGTCAGGAAACAAAGGAGGTGACTGGCCCATTTCACATTTCCACCCACACAGATAGGCAGATTCTATTATAGTAGCTTTATCATATAATTGAGGGAATTTTTTTAACTGAGTTACAGTGAGGTATAGAGTTACAAAGTTGCTCATGATCTGGGTCTCAGTCCTATCACATTCCAACACTCATCCTAATTGAGGGAATTAAAGTTCAGAAAGATCAACTACTTGTCCAAAATCCCAAACCTCTGAGAGGAAGCTGGTGATCGAATCAAAGTCAGACTCTGGAGCGCACATTCTCAGCAGTTCCCCACCAGGCTGTAGTCAGAGTCAATTCTACCCAGGAGAGCCCAAGCTCTGCTCGCCTCTCCTTCCTGGAACACCAGCAGCACACACATCCGCAGAGTTGGCGCTGGGCTGCTATATGTAGGCAACCAAACCATTCACGGTTTTGTAAGCCAGGGTGCCCATAATTAAATTGAAACGCATGTCCACAAAGTCTGAGGTGGCACTCACTTCGAGAGAGCGGGACGAAGCCAGCACAGTGCTGAGGACAGGCTGTTTTCTGAATTCCATTCCCGTGGTCCTGCCGTCTGCTGGAGTGATATGTCAGGAAGCAAAGGAGGTGACTGGCCCATTTCACATTTCCTACATTAATCATCTACATTATCTATGTAGTATAATGTAACAAAGGCTCAACCATTAACTGAGCAGATGCCTGTGTTCTCACTTCTCTCTGGGCTCCCAAATGCACATTCAGGCCCAAGGCACAGAAAGATTTAACAACCTTCCTATTTTCCCTACACTTAAAAATCATTGTTACACACACATACACACACGAGAGAGAAACAGACAGACACACACACACAGACAGACAGACCGAGAATGATGGTTTCTATAAGCCACTATGATTTGGGTTACCTAGTTAAGCAGTATGACAATGGCAATAACAGATGCAATCACTGTATCACTGTATCACGGTCATCCCGTTGCTCAGCGTTTTGCTCGAGCGGGCACCAGTAACATCTCCTTTGTGAGACTTATTACTGTTTTGGGCATATCGAATACACCATGGGTAGCTTGCCAGGCTCTGCCGTGTGAGTGGGAAATTCTCAGTAGCTTGCTGGGCTCTCCGAGAGGGGCAGAGGAATCGAACCCGAGTCAGTCACATGCAAGGCAAACGCCCTATCCGCTGTGCTATCGCTCCAGCCCAACAGATGCAATAATCAACTTAAATTTATATTTCTCAGTCCTGGTTCTCAGAAGTTCCCTAGCTCTACTGTATAGAAGACCAGAGAGAAAACCTCCACTAAAAGACACAATGAGGGGCTGGAGCAATAGCCAGCGGGTAGGGCGTTTGCCTTGCACGCTGTCGACCCAGGTTCTATTCCCAGCATCCCATATGGTCCCCTGAGCACCGCCAGGGGTAGTTCCTGAGTGCAGAGCCAGTAGTAAACCCTGTGCATTGCCGGGTGTGACCCAAAAAGAAAAAAAAAAAAAGACACAACGTGGTTCATTTAGGAAACCAAGACTTCTCCAGGGAAGTTTTGGTATTTTGTCTATATATATATATATATATATATGTATATGTATACATATATGTGTGTGTTTATGTGTATATATGCACATAAAGATCATCCTTTCTTCCCCAGTTGCAGGGCTCAATGGTCTCTGCTGCCACACTGCCCCCTACCGTCTATTTTGAACATAGCAGCAGGTGCTTCTTGAAGTTCTCAAACACCATATCTTCCCTAAGATAGTAAATAAGATAAAAGAGAGTAAAATAACTGAGGGAAGAAGGGACATTAAGAGGGGGCTGTTGCAAGATAAGCAGGACTGATACAGGGGTTAGAAAAATGGTGGGATGGGGAAAAATGATAGCTAATATAGAGAGAAGAGGGGCAGTGAGAGAATAGATGACATGGGGAAAGGAGGGAGAGAAGGAAGGCAGGATTTAGGCAGGGTGGGGGTCTAGCTGCAAGTAAATTACAGAAGCTGATCAGTTGCCTCTATAGAGAGCAACTGGGTGGCTGTGTATAAAAGGGAAGAGTCACGGGCGAATGACAGTTTTTCTTTCTCTTTTTTCTTTCTTTTCTTTTCTTTTTCTTTCTTTTAGGGTGGAGATGGTCGGTTAATTTTGGGGCCATCCTCAGGGCTTACTCCTAACTTTGTACTCAGGGATAACTCTTGATAGTACTCAGGGGGCCACGTGTGGTGCCAGGAATCGAACCCAGGTCAGCTGCAAGCAAGGCAAGCTCTTGACTCACAGACTATTGCTCCAACCCCTTCCTTGGTTTTTGGTATTTCATGTTTGTTTGTTGAGGGGGAGTTGGTTTTGTTTTTTTGTTTGTTTTGGGGTCACACCCGGTAATATTCAGAGCTTACTTCTGTCTCTGTGCTTATGGGTCACTCCTGGCAATGTTCGAGTGTCCATATTTAGTTTCTGGTATTGAACCAAGGCCAGCCACGTGCAAGGCAAGCAATTTAACTCAATGCCATCTCTCCAGAGCCAAGACACTTTTTTCTTATATATTTCATTGATTTTAAGCTGATGAATTGTGACCAAGCGAATGGATTATTCATAACAAATGAAAGTCTGATATAAAAGAACAGCAAAGGTGCCGACTTGCTCCTTCCCATCAGCAGCTCTGTGGAATGCTGGGCCAGGAGCACTGTCATAAAGGACGCTGGAGTCGGCCTGCTGGATGCAGGCAAGCTCCCATCTGATACCCCAGGCCGGACCCTGCACGTAGGGAGAGAAATCTCTGGCGGCAAATGGTTACTGGAGGTTTTTTATAACCTGAAATTTAACAGCAATTTTTTAACAGCAATTTAATGAGAGAGAAAAGTCACGATTAGTTTAGGCAAGATCATCTCTCTTGTATAGAACAAAACCCTATCTCTGAAAACTGAAGCTGCAATCCTGAGTCTTTGTGAAAATTTACAACACTCCATTTCGAACATGTGTCTCAACTTGTTCCCCAGGCACTTGGAAAATTCATCTTTTGCTAAGCTTAACCGTGGAAATTTGTTAAGCAGCTGGATCATTTTACCAATATTAACTATTGGATGAATTTTGTGTGGCCCCCCAACCCACTCTTACAGCCTAGTTAAATCCCCTCCCATGAGGGGGTTGGGGCTTACACATAGTGATGTCGGTGGGCCCCACAGGTGACTTACATGAAGCGGGGAGGAGAAAGACGGTCACTTTCTCTCCAACCGCCTCAAACACCCGGGACCCAGGGTTACTGGGTTCTTGTCTCGCTCGCAGAAAAGAATTTCAGGAGTAGACAAGCAGTGAAGCAACAGATTTTATTTAGAGGTTTCTGAGGGAAGGAGGAAGGATAAGTGGGAGAGAGAATAGTAAGAATAATGCGCTCAAGAGAGAACGCAGGCTTCTCCAAGGGTGGAGAGAGCTCTACACACATTCTAGCACTGGACACGAAAGCATGAAAGTACACATCTCCAGGGGGGAGATGCGGGCGACACATGTGCTCGGCCACATGGCACAAGCAGCACATGGGCTCAGGCAGCATATGCGCGCCCTTCCTTTGTTCAAGGTGTCTTTTATAGGGTCTCTGCAACCTGCCCCCACCCACATGGGGTTTCTTTCCAGGTAAAAGTTCGTTGCTAAGGTTACCAGGAAGGTTGGGAGTGGTGATGGCCTTCTTTGGGGAACCTCCTGGGGAGGGGTCCATTATCCTCAGGGTCTGCTGAAGGTCTTATCAGGTCCGTTTCCTGTATCCACAGGGTGGGTCACTTCTGGAGAATCCAGGAGTAGGGCCTGGTATTTTGCCAGCCTCCCACCTGTCAGCCACTGATGCCCTTTTATTTCTAGCACACTCTGGACCTGATGAGGGGTCAGAACTTCTAGTGGTTGTCCAAAAGTGAGCTTCACAGACTCCTCTACCATAAGAGCTGTTGCTGCTACTTCTCCCAGGCATCCAGGCCAACCCTGGGCCACACTGTCAAGCTGTTTGGATAAGTAGGTGACAGATCTAGGAGTTTCTCCCAACTTTTGAAGTAACAACCCTAGTGCTGTTCCCTGTTTTTCAGCTACATACAGAGTAAAAGGCTTTTCCAAGTCAAGTATTGCCAAGACTGGAGCTGCGACTAGTCGGTCTTTTAGGTTCTGAAATGCTGATTGACAACTCTTATTCCAGTTCAGGGGCTCAAAATCAGTTCCTTTTAAGGCCTCATAGAGTGGTTTTGCTATAATCCCATAATTGGGAATCCAGAGTCTACAGAATCCTGTCATTCCCAAGAAGCCTCTCAGTTGTTTCTTAGTTCGTGGTTCCATGAGCTTTAGAATGACATCCTTCCGATCACTAGACAATGTACGGCCTTCAGGAGTGAGTACATATCCCAGATATTTAACTTTTTGTTTTGCAATCTGTGCCTTGGAGGGGGAAACCTTATATCCTCGCTCCCCCAGGAAATTTAATACTTGAATTGTATGACTGATGGAGGCTTCCCTTGTTGGACTGCAAATAAGAATATCATCCACATACTGTATTATAGCTCCATCCTTTAGCTGTAACTCTCTGAGTTCTTTGCTTAATGCATTTCCAAAAATGTGGGGGCTGTCTCTAAAGTCCTGAGGGAGAACCGTCCAGGTATACTGCTGTGTTTTATTAGAATTTGGGTCCGTCCATTCGAAAGCGAAGAGAAACTGAGAATCAGGATGCAAGGGAATACAAAAAAATGCATCCTTCAGATCCAGTACTGTGAACCAGGCAGTGTTACCAGGGATCTGATTTAGGATGTTATATGGGTTAGGCACAATAGGGTGGATTGGAACCATGGCTTCATTAACAGCTTTGAGATCCTGTACTAGTCTGTATTCACCATTTGGCTTCTGTACCGGGAGGATTGGAGTATTGCAAGGTGACTGGCAAGGTACTATTAATCCATATTTTAGGAACTTCTCTATTAGGGGCTGTAGTCCTTTTCTGGCTTCAGATTTAATTGAATACTGATGCTTGTGTGGGTAACCTGCATTTTCCTTGAGACTGATCCTCACTGGAGATACTCTCAAGGCTCTTCCAGGTATTCCTTGATCCCACACCACAGGGTTTACAGTGCCTCTAACCTCAAGCGGAATGTCTGGGAGATCTACATCAGAACTATGCAATAGAACTGCTATGAAAATCCTTTCCCTCGAGGGGAAGAGCTGGAGGGTGCTTCCTAAAATATGCATTATGTCTCTCCCTAGTAAAGGGGTTGGGCACTCTGGGATGATTAGAAAGGCATGAGTAAAAACTATATCTCCATAGCTACAGCTTAATGGTTGAGTAAATAACCTTCTTACAGGGACACCCCTTACCCCTATTATTACACACGAGTTGGCTAAGAGAGGTCCTGGAGATTGGCTAAGGACAGAGTAGGTGGCTCCTGTATCGATCAAAAAATCGATGTCCCTACCTGCTACGTCAAAAATAACCCAAGGCTCAGCTTTTTTAATCACCAAGTTGGAGTCAGGAGCCGATAGTGGCCTCAGGCCTCTTCAGTCTTCTTGCACTGGGGCCTCTAGAGCAGGGGCTGGCCGCTGCCCTCTCTGGAGCTGAGGACAGTCCCTTCTCCAGTGGCCATCCTGGTTACAGTTATGACACCGCCCCCGCGGTGGTTGTAGATCTGGACATTGCCTTTTCTGATGTCCCACTTCTCCACAGTTGAGGCATTCCTTCCGGGACGGGTGCATCTGGTATCTTCTAGCTGAGATTCTGCCTCTAGGGTTATTTTGAGGTCTCAGGGTTCTATCGACAGCAATTGCTATCAGCTGAGCCTGTTCCTGTCGTTTAAACCGACCTCTCCGGACTCTCTCAGCTTCCTCGGCCTGCTCCCGATTGTTATAAACACTAGATGCTATTTGAAGGAGCTGGCTTAGAGGGGTCTGGGGTCCCATAGCTAACTTTTGAAGCTTCCTCCTTATGTCAGAGGAGCACTGATTTATAAAATAGGAGGCTATCAGGACATTTCCTGCCTCGGATTGAGGATCTATGTTCGTATACTTTCTCATTGCCTCAATCAGCCTTCCTTGGAACTGGTAAGGGTTTTCATTTTTCTCCTGTGTAACTTCCTTCGGCTTGTCATAGTTAACAGCTTTAATGGCACTCTTCTTCATCCCTGATATTAAACAGTTAATCATATGATCTCATCTTTTCCTGCCTCCCCTAGTTTGGTAATCCCATTCCGGGTCTTTGAGGGAACTGCCATTAAACCTACAGGGTAATCAGGGTCAGTAGCCCGGAGCTCATCTGCAAAGGCCCGTGCAGCTGTTATAATCTGTCCCTTTTCATCCGGGGTGCAACAGTTGGATAGAATTACTTGTATGTCATCCCAGGTGAGCTTAAAAGAATAGATTAAAGCCTGAAATTCCTCTACGAACTTTGAAGCGTCTTCCCAAAATCTCCCTAGCTGTTGTTTGCATCGGTGGAGGTCACTCATGGAGAAGAGCACATGAACCCTCACTATGCCCGCCTCTCCATTCGGCACCTCCCTTAAGGGAAATATTTGGGTCAGCTTATCAGATTTGGGATCAGGCTTGGGATGATAGCAGACACCACTCCGGGTGCACCCTGCAGGACTGGCTTCTGATAGAGGGGGGCACATTTTGGTTGCCTGAGCTGCTTTACAGTCAGGGTGAGCTTCTTTACTATCACCCTTTCCTGAACATTTCTCTTCTTCTGAGGGATCTTTCTGCCCTTCGACTGCTGGTCCTGGGTGCCTTGGGCTAGCAGGTTCCTGCTTTGGTGGCCTTGGTGGGGGAGGGGACCTGTCAGCGGCTGTCCAGTCCTCCAAGGCCTCAGCCTGCTTGGTGGGTGGAGCCAAAAGCATAGGCGGAGGCAAGGTAGAAAGTGCAGGTGGAGGCAGGTCTTCCAATGGGGCCGAAGCCTTCAAGGCTCCAACTCATACAGTTCATTGGGGATTCATCATCAGGATCTCATCTATAGAGTCTGGTTCTAGTTCAACTTCTGGTGCATATGCATAGCAGATGCGAAAACTTTTCCTTTTCTCCAGATGTAGAAACAGTGCCATGAAGGCCCGGATGTAAGTGATTTCATCCCGCTTCTTTTCCTTTTTGCAAAAACGATCTAACTCCAAAATGGTCTGATAATGCAAGCTGCCGTTCACTGGCCATCTTTCCCCATTCTCTAGATTATATTCAGGCCATGTGGTATTGCAAAGGTTGACAAGACGATCTTTGTTTAAACCACCTAACTGTAAACTCTTCCTATGTTTTAATAAGCAACCCAGAGGGGAATTTTTAGGTATTGAAGTTGAGTTGCCCATGTTTCTGAGTACCAGCAACAACCTAGGGAAGAGAAAAAACCTAAGACAGGATGGTTCTTGAGCAAAACTACTCTCCAGGGCTTTGCTTCAGCCTCTCCTGAGGGGACTCTAACCCCTCCTACATTGGCTTTAATTTTGGCCTCTCCCAAGGGGACTCTAACCCCTCCTATATAGGCCTTTTCTTTGGCCTCTCCCGAGGGGACTCTAACCCCTCCTATATTGGCCTTTTCTCAGAGGGTTCTTGGATCTGGACGTCTCCACCAATAGCCTCTGCTTACACCACAGGCGTCCCTGGGTGTCCCTGGCACCGGGCAGACTCACAGCTGTGTGCCCGAGCCAAACCTAGTGCTGTGATCTAAAGAAGCCCTGCTCCTTGAAAGAAATCCTGCCTTTCTTAGCTTGCTACATCTTCCCTGCTTTTTCCTTTTTCTTCCATCTTACTTTGCCTAGAGCTAAACATGCTGGCTGCCTTCATTAGCGTTACAATTGACCTTTAGCTGATCCTCTGATTATACTGAGCCTGAGTGGGGAAAGGATGTTCTACTCGGACATTGATCTGCCTCAGTTTCCCAGAATCTTCTCACTAGTGGGCTTTCCTCCCGTCCCTCCCATAGTGAACGGTGACGCAAGACAGACAAAGGGGGGGTGCCTCTTTGCAGAGACCATTCAGATGCTTGCCTGGCCGGTGGAGAACTTAGCCATAGTGGTTCAGCGTTGTGACTTGCGACCGGCAGCTATGCCAGTGCCACCCTTGACCGTACGTTCTCCGTGGAATCGCAGGTAGCCCACTCGAGCTCCGTGACTTAGAGGGACTTTAAGAGTGCCAGGTCGTGGAGCCACAAAATCACGCCTGATAGGAGGACCTATCAGGGTGCTCATGCACACACACATTCACACAGAGGTTATCACATTCCTCCCTCATCCCCCTAGAGATTTCCAAGGGAGCATACCTCCACAGCAGATTTTCCACAGATTACCTCCTTCCTCGTGGATTTCTTCACTGCACTCCTGGCTGGCTCGCCAAAATGATGTCGGTGGGCCCCACGGGTGACTTGCGTGAAGCGGGGAGGAAAAAGACGGTCACTTTCTCTCCAATCGCCTCAAACACCCGGGACCCAGGGTTACTGGGTTCTTGTCTTGCTCTCGGAAAAGAAATTCAGGAGTAGACAAGCAGTGAAGTAGCAGATTTTATTTAGAAGGTCTTAGGGAAGGAGGAAGGGATAAGTGGAAAAGAAAAACCAGTAGGAGTAATGCGCTCAAGAAAGAATGCGGGCTCCTCCGAAGATGGAGAGAGCCTTGAATGGACTATTGGGCTGTCTTTTATAGGTTCTTTACAGCTCATCTTGATCCGGGAGAGGTCAGAGGGAATGGAGGAACTTCATGGGGAGGAGTCCAACCTCCTCAGGGTCTGCTGAAGGTCTTATCAGGTCCGTTTCCTGTATCCACAGATTGGGTCAGTCTCAGGATTCTCCTCCCCGGAGACTTTGATAATCTAAATTTCATTGCCAGGGGCCTTTCCTTATCTACCTGCCTACATCAATAGGTGTGGTCACCATCAATAGGAGTAAAGTTCCTTTCCCTCAGGGGATGCTTCTCCTAGGACTGATTCTCTTTCAGCAGGAGGATCCACCCAAGGGCGGAGTCCCATGAGTGTGTTTCTCTTCTCCTCATCCAGCAAACATATAAGCATTCATAATATTAATCATTTTGTATGGACACAATAAGAAATGCATTAAAGCTTATAGAATTCCTCTCCTGGGGCCATCTCGATCTCAGACTACAGTGCTCAGACCAGATCAGTCTTTCCTATCCCTAGTAGGGTCCTAGTCTGGTCATTACTTATGGATCATGACAGCATTTGTCTATGATCAAGCTCTTAACTTATAGTTAAGAATTTGGCACTTTGGCCAGGCCCATCCCGATGCCAGGGTAGCACATAACTCACCGCTTGCCCTGGATCCGTCCCATCCCTCGTCGAGACCCTGCTTTTGGGGTGCTAGGAACTGAGGGCAACTGAGGCTTAAGTGGAGAAAGCAGATGCCCAGGAATGAATAATATTCAAAGCCAATTAAGTCCCAAATTACAAAAGCATAATATTGTCTTCGTGTCTATACAAAAAGGACATTGCTTTAAATTATTCAAAAGGCATAAGGAGAGGAGAAAGGCAATATTATAATATTCAGTGTCCTAGGAAGGTCTGACCTTACAAATTAGCAGAGTCAGATTAGGGGAAAGCTGATTAACTGTTTTGGGGAAGAGAGCATAGAGAAGTGATTACAGCTAAACAAAGGGATGGGAGCACTGTGACGGGAGTAATCCAATAAACCTAAACTACCCGAGGCTATGTTATCTTACAGTTAAATATATCCAATGTCATTATATAGACTACAGAAGTATAGTTTTACGTAAGGAAAATGATGGCTTGAGATATATTTATAGAGGAAAATTTCCCTCTCCCTCCCCCCGCACACACATTTTTTTTGTGTTTTTCTTAGGTTTAGGTTTGAGTTTGGTTTTGGTTTTGGTTTTGAGGAGGAAGACCTACCTGGCAGTGCTCTGGGCCCATTCATGGCTCTGCTCAGGAATCCATGTGGGATGCTGGGATCGAACCCAGAATGGCTATACACAAAGCAACTGCACTATCACTCCGGCCCCTAGAAATTATGTTTTCAAGTGGAACTGGTTGTGTGTGCTGTGTGTGAAGTGAAATGAAGAAAAGTTGTGAAGAATGTGGAAACAAAGATGCGTAGAGGCCATTGGTTGTACATGCAACGGTTTTATATCTGTACCATATTTTTTGAGTAATATAAGATTTTTAACTTTCCTCTGCTAACAGGAAAGGACAGAAGTATTATATATGCCGCATGTCAGTTTTTGTGTTAGGTAATTAATTAACTAACCATAAACTTGGTCTTGGTTTTAGGTGAGTTAGATTTTATTTGCAGTCTTGAAATCTTTGCTTATTTCAAGTAATTTGAGGGTTCTCTAAATCTTTTGATACTTATGAGACTAAACTCAGAAATAAAAACTACGAGTCAAAAAATAAATAAAATCTTAATTAGTTAAAGAAAAGTCAATATCGAAGGTCCTGGAAGAACTCCAAAAGCATCTCATAATGATTACTTCGTCCCCTTAGGAAAAGAAAAGTACATCTGAATTAAGCCCATTTAGTAGACTACTGCTTCAAGAAGCATATTACCACATAAAAAGAAATGGGGAGGAGAAATGTGATATTTACATTTTAATGAGAAGTGTTACATATTAAAATTTTTGAAAATGCATGCCCTTTTCGAACCAGAAGTTCTACTTCTCTCGAATTAGTTTAAGTAAGCAATCGGAAATGTCCAGCATGATTTATCATTCTTGCAACATTGCCATCTTAAGAGACCATAAACAACTGTAAGGTTTAATTCTAGGACATCCTTAAATCAATTGTGATATTTTCATAAAAAGAAATCCCTGCACCATTTGGCAATTGGGTTGCAGGATACTTAATAACGGAGAAATGTGCCTCCTATCACGTTGACTGCTAAAAGCAGGTTATGAATCTGAGTGTCAAAGACACTAAGTAATTTTCAATATGCCCCATGTATTTTGTTCATTCCTCCCAGAACTGGAGTCGAAGGCCGTGACACTGCGCTGAGGAGTATTTGGAACATCTTCCTGCAGTGCAGATAAATGGAGAGGTGGAACAAGGTCTCAACACCAGCTTCTCGAGAGCTATGCTAGTGCCCAGAGAGCTTGGCAGGCATTCACCAGCCTTCTGGTAGTTTCTTATGCCAAATTCCCATCGGATGTAGTAGGTGCTCTTGAGTGTTTAGGGGCTGGAGCAATAGCACAGCGGGTAGGGTGTTTGCCTTGCACGCAGCCAACCCGGTTTTGATTCCCAGCATCCCATAGGGTTCCCCAAGCACCGCCAGGAGTAATTTCTGAGTTCAGAGCCAAGACTAACGTCTGAGCGTCACTGGGTGTGACCCAAAAAGCAAAAAAGAGGGGGAAAAAGGAGGTTGGGAGGAGAAGGTCTGCTGGGCAGTCTCAGTCAAACTTCCTTTTTTCCTTTTTTGGGTCCACCTGGTGATGTTCAGGATTTACTCCTGGATCTGCACTCAGGAATTACCTCTGGCGGTGCTCAGGGGACCATATGGGATGCTGGGGATTGAACCGGGATAGGCCTTGTGCAAGGCAAACGCTCTCCCACTGTACTGTTCTGAACACAGCAGCCAAAGGTTCTACACAGAAGTCTGGGCACAAAACCTGCACTCAAAATCCTCCCCTCCCAGTGAAAGGCAAATTTCTTGCAGTGCCCACAGGCTCCTCAGCAATCTGTGCCCCCCCTCTCTGGCCTCACCTTTCCTCACCATCCCAGCCCCTCGGTTTCCTGTATGATCCTCACACAGCCAGAGCACCTGCTGATCACGGCTCCTTAGTGGACATTCCCTCGACCTGGACAGCTCTTCCATAGTCTGACGTCTTACTACCTGAGATGACAAATGAAAGACCTTCCACGAATATCCTCTGCGAGAGGACCACCTAATTTCACTCTCTCCGCTAGACTCAAGAATCCTCCTCCCCACTCCTCCTGCCGCCGAGATGTGACCCTGGGGGCCGCACGCATGTGCGGCTTCTCCGCAGCTGCACAAGCCTGAATCCAGACCCAGCTAAACCACTTTCGACATGGGCAGCTCCTTGCAGAATGTCTCCAGCCTGAGAACTAAGCCGCGGTCCCATGCCCGCCCAGGAGGGGAAAGGTATTTCTCTCTCTCCCCTCTTCTTTTCCGGGGATGAAGGGCGTGGGGACTGCCATATTATGACAAACACAGATCGGGTTTACAAGCTTGCAATGATACAATATCCGGAAGAAATCTCCCTGGATTTAGTTGTTTTTTTTTTTTATTTAAATTTTATTGAATCACCATGTGGAGGGTTACATAGTTCTCAGGATTATGTCAGTTATACAATACTCAAACACCCTTCCCTTTACCCGTGCCCATATTCCATCACCAACCACCCCATTATACCTCCCGCCCCCTCCCGCCCCCCCAGTCCCTGCCCTTGTAAGTGATAAGTTTCACTTCGTTTACGCTTTATCTTGGTTACAGTCCATGTTTCAACACATAACTCACTATTGTTGCTAGGGTTTCCCCCCAAAAAAGAAAAGACAGTCCCATTGTCAAGGAAGCATTTGATGGCTCTCCATTGCTGAGAATGTAGAGATATTAAGTCCCGCTGTTTGTTACATAACTTTTCTATTTTTTTCCCCCCTCGTCCCACGCCACCGAGATCATGCCTGTTTAATAATCACCACGCTGCCTGACAAAGGGAAAACAAACCAAAAAAGATGGTTATTTCCCGTCATCAGCCGGCGTGGGGCTCTGGCTTAGTTGATAGTCTGGTAGAATGTCTGCAAGCAGTTTATGGAACCAAAAGTAATACGCTGGTATCGGCCCCGGCTCGAGATTCCACCAGCGTCCCGCTGTTCCAAGTACATAATAATTTATTCCCTTGTATCCCATTCCCACGCCACCAGGTCCGTGTCAGCTTAATGGACATCATACTATGGTTAACACCACGCCGCGTTTCTTCCCGACAAAGAAGGATATTTCTTCTCAGCCGGCGTGGGGATATGGCTTAGTTCAGTCTATAGAGATGGCTACCACTTTGGTAGCCTTCAATATTTCAGCAAAAGACTTACTATTCTTGTTAGGATTTCCCACCAAAGTCCGACCCGCTAAAAAGGAACCATTTCATATTGGTGATGATTAAATGACAATAGGTTGCGCGGCCATGGCAGCGGCTTCGCGGCTTTGAATTTCTGTATAAAGTCCAGGGAAAGTACAGCCAGAAATTACACGTCGCTACAAACTTTAACCCTATTATGCTCCCCCCAAAGTCCAACTCATTACAAAGGAACCATTTCATATTGCTGATGATTAGATGACATTAGGCTGCCGAGGCCGCGCGGTTTTGGGTTTCTATATAAAGTCCAGGGAAAATTCTGCCTAAAATTCTATCGTTACATTCTTTTACCCTTCAACAAAAAACTCAGTACTATTGTTTGGAGTTTCCCCCCACGGTAAGCCCTGCCAAAATGGAACATTTACACGTTGCTGACAATCAAGAGATATTAGGTCGCGGTTTTGAATTCCTATATGAAGTCCAGGGAAAATTCTTTTGGTAATTGCATCACTCGCTGGCAGCGCCTGGGCCAGAAGCTCCGAGCACACATTTTGGAGGCATTTTGGGGGCGCCACTCGTGTCCAAAGTGGTTCAGTTGCCTCCGGGGTCAATCTCTCGCGGGGCCTGAAAGGAGCGTCCCCACATGGCTCTGTGCTTAAATGTCGGCCGGCACAGGGCGGATCCGGAAGTCCCGCCCCATCGGCTTTCCCGGGCTTCCTGTATAGTCTAAAAACCGGCTATTGCCTCGCTGCATTCAAAAAGAAAGAGTTGAGAGAGAAAAGACCATAACCCGCCGGCAGCGCCTGGGCCAGAAGCTCCGAGCACACAGTTTGAAGGCATTTTGGGGGCGCCGCTCATGTCCAAAGTGGTTCAGTTGCCTCCGGGATCGATCTCGCGCGGGGCCGGAAAGGGATTTAGTTGTTAAAGTACAGAAATCCACGGCTACCGCGGCCGTGCGACCTCATTTCTCTTCACAACAGGTCTGACTCTAGTGGGGTACTCCTAACAATAATGGTGAGGTTTGTGTTGAAATATTGAATGTAACCAAAGTAAATAGAAAGTAAAGTGAAATGTATCAGTTACAAGGCAGGGGAGGGTGCGGGGGTGAGCGGGATGGGAGGTGTACTGTGGTTTGTTTTTTTTTTGGTGGTGGGATATGGGCACTGGTGAAGGGATGGTTGTTTCAGCATTGTATGACTAAGACTTAAGCCTTAAAGCATTGTAATTTTCCACATGGTGATTCAATAAAATAAAATTCTTATTAAAAAAAAATCCTCCTCCCCAACTTTGTTTCCCCACAGTCTATCACGTGTGGATCCATTCAACACACACAGACACCACACTTCCTTTATGTCAAATCCCCATCGGATGTAGTAGGCGCTCAATCAATATTTACCTTCACAAAAGCCTCCAATGCTGTTCCTCAGACTTGGCTATCTTCAAATGGTCTGCTTTGCGACCTCACTTTTAAGTTCTTAATTTTTTTAGCGTGGTTTTAATGTGCCCTCTCCAAGGACACCTCATTCTTCCACCTTAAAACCCGCAGTTCTACTGTCAGAATCCAAGGGTATGTTTTCATTTGTCATTGTCTATTCTCCTGCTCTATTCTCTTTACATACCACACATAGGTGAGGTCATTCAACACTAGTCCTTCTCCCTGTGACATCCTTTGCTTAACATGTTTCATCCAACTTGTAACAACAGGTAGTTTGTCATCCTTATCGTTCAATTGTATTCCATTGTGCATATGTATATTTCTTTAGCTGCTCATCTATTATTGGGCTATTAAAAATAGCGCATATGAACATAGGTGTGCAAATCATTTCTAATTGATACTTTGTATGTTTGAGATAGATGCGGAATGGCATCACTGGTTAAGTGGTCTATTTATAGCATTTTAGAAAGTCTCAATACTGCCCCCTAGTGGGCAAATAAGATGAGAATTTCTAACACTGACAGGGTTCATTTTTGGCCACATCCTGCCAGCACTGGTGTCTCCCATTCCGTTTGATGGAACCCCTTCTCACTGGTGAAGGGTAGCATCTCACCGACATCTTGATTTGCAGTTCCCTATTCATCAGTGGTGGGGAATATATTTTTCATAGGCCTATTTGCCAGATGCATGTCTTCCTTGTCTATCTGCTTCCCACATTATTTGATGGGGTTATTTTTTTGCATATGCTTTTGTTGAGTTTTGTGAGTTTGTTCTCTCTTTTTTTAAGTAAAATAGCTTTATTGAAAGAAATTCACAAGACAGAGTGAGACTGAACACGGGCTTCTTCAGAATGAAAAAGCCCATGAGTGTTTTATAGATATTGGATATGGTGTGCATATATTTTTCTCCCATTCAGTGGAGTGTCTTTTATTTCGGTTATTTTTTTCTTTTGCAGGGCAGAAACTTTTTAGTTTGATGTAGCCCCATTTGTTTATTTTTGCTTTAATTAAGATACCTCTAACACTGGGGCTGGAGAGATAGCACAGCGCGTAGGGCATTTGCCTTGCACAAGGCCAACCCGGGATCGATTCCCAGCATTCCATAGGGTCCCCCGAGCACCGTCGGGAGTATTTCCTGAGTGCATGAGCCAGGAGTAACCCTTGTGCATCGCCGGATGTGACCCCAACAAAGGAAAAAAGTAGATACCTCGAACATCAATATCATGGAGACTTTTAATATTTTTCTCAAATCATTTTATGGATTCAGGGGGCTGAGCAATAACACAGCGGGTAGGGTGTTTGCTTTGCACGCGGCTGACCCGGGTTCGATTCCCAGCATCCAATATGGTCCCCTGAGCACCGCCACGAGTAATTTCTTTTTTTCTCTTTTTTTAAAATTTTTTATTGAGTCACCATGTGGAAAGTTACAAAGTTTTCAGGTTTAAGTCTCAGTTATACAATGCTCGAACACCCATCCCTTCACCAGTGCACATATTCCACCACCAAGAATCACAGTATAGCTCCACCCCGTCCCCCCACACCCCTAGCACCCCCCCACCTCTAGCCCCCCCCGCCTGTGTAACTGATAAATTTCGCTTTACTTTCACTTTGATTGCATTCAATATTTCAACAAAACTCACTATTATTGTTTGGAGAGTCTCCCCCCTAAAGTCGAACCTGCTGAAAAGGAAGCATTTGATAATTTGTTTTCCATTGCTGAGAATGAAGAGGTATGAGGTCAAGTGACTGCACTTAGCGGCCTCACGGTTTCGGGTTTCTGTATTTTAGTATTTTAGTAACTAAGTCCAGAGAAATATCTGCCAGAAATTGCATCATTGCCAACTTGTACTTCTCAGTTATATTATACTCCACATATGAGTGCAATCTTTCTATGTCTGTCTCTTTCTTTCTGACTCATTTCACTCAACATGATACTTTCCATGTTGATCCATTTATATGCAAATTTTATGACTTCATGTTTTCTGACAGCTACATAGTATTCCCTTGTGTATATGTACCAGAGTTTCTTTAACCATTCATCTGTTTTGGGGCACTCTGGTTTTTTCCAGATTCTGGCTATTGTAAACAGTGCTGCAATGAACATAACCACGAGTAATTTCTGAGTGCAGAACCAGTAGTAACCCCTGTGCATTGCTGGGTGTGACCCAAAAAAAGAAAGAAAAAAAGAGACTGAGGAATAAAGTTACCCAAATGCTGTTTTTTAAAAAAAAATCATTTTATGGATTCAGTCTTAATAGCAAGATCTTTAATCCAGGGGCAGAGCGATAGTACAACATGGGTAGGGCTTGGCTTTGCTTGTAGCCAACCCAGATTCGATCCCTGACATCCCATATGATCTTCTGAGCACCACCACAAGTAATTCCTGAGTGCAGAGTCAGGAGTAGTAACCCCTGAGTATCTCCAGGTGTGACCCAGAAAGAAAAAAAAAACTTAATTTATTTTTTATGAACTTTCCTGTATGGTGTGAGAGAGAAATCCACTGTTTTTCGATGTGACTAACCAGTTGCCTAGCACCATTTACTGAAGATACTTTTTTCTTTTTAAAAATTTTTATTAAGGCACCATGATTTACAAAGTTATTCATAGTTAAGTTTCAGACAATATTCCAACACCAATCCCATCATCACTGTCAACCTCCCATGTCCTCAGTTTCCCTCTCCCCTCACCCCCCCAACACACACACACACATTCTTCTCCTTGATGGGCATTTTTTAAAGTTTGGCTATTGTAGTCTGGATCTCGTGCTTTCAGTATTGTTGATCCTGTGGTTTAGCTATCTAGATGTGCCACACATCTCCACCCCAGAGCATCTGTCTCCTCCTCCTCCTACTAACCACTCATCTGCCCCTTCTCACTTCCCCTCTTGGTTTCTTTCTATAATCAAGGGACCAGGGTAATCTCAATATCCCCACTTTGATACCTTGCATTCCCCTGTCCTGTTATTCTATATACCTTAGATCAGTGAGACCATCCTGAGTTTGTCTTTCTTCTTCTGACTTCACTTAATATGATTTCTTCAAGTTCTGTCCAACATGCAGGGAATTGCATTATTTCATCGTTCCTTGCAGCGGCATAAGTATTCCGTTGTGAATATACACCACATCTTTACAATCCATGAATCTGTTGGACACCCCATTGATTTGGTAGCTTAGCTATTTCACTAAGTGCTGCCGTGAATAATAGTGTGTATATTTCCTTGTGAATGAATGTTTTCGCGTCCTGGGGATAAATACCAAGAAGTGGAAAGGCTGGGTCATCTGGCTACTCTATACTTTCCTAACTCAATTGATCTCCAGGCTGGAGCGATAGCACAGCGGTGTGGCATTCGCCTTTTATGCGGCTGACCCGCGTTCGATTCCTCCGCCCCTCTCGGAGAGCTCGGCAAGCTACGGAGAGTATCGTGCCAGCATGGCAGAGCCTGGCAAATTACCCGTGGTGTATTAGATATGCAAAAACAAAGTAACAATAAGTCTCACAATGAGAGACGTTACTGGTGCCCGCTCGAACAAATTGATGAGCAATGGGATGACAGTGAGAAATCTCCATCTCCCTCGCACCCTGCTGGGACACCCCACACTCTTCTCCCTGTGACACTTCCCACCTGGCCTGTCACCCCTGGGTGGCACAGGAGCAGCCTGGCAGCCCCAAGCAATGGGAAATGAGGCAGCGGTGGCCACTGCCCTGTGCTGGGGTTTCTCTGGCCCACAAAGCAGTATCAACAGCCGTAAAACTTAGTGGTGGAGGGGCCGGAGCGATAGCACAGCGGGTAGGGCATTTGCCTTGCATGCGGCCGACCCGGGTTCGATCCCCGGCATCCCATATGGTCCCCAAGCACTGCCAGGAGTAATTCCTGAGTGCAAATCCAGGAGTAACCCCTGAGCATCGCTGGGTGTGACCCAAAAAAGCAAAAAAAAAAAAAAAACTTAGCGGTGGGACTGCTAAAAGGGATGAGAGCACAGAGACAGGAACACCTCTCCATCCTGAGATTTCCATCACACAGGGTGCCCCTGGGGGGTACAGCAAGAAAGTGGGGTGGGGTGGGGGTATTCGCACAGGTGTCCCTCTGCGTGAACATCACTGGATGACTTTGTCCTGCCTAAAAGGCCCAGAGCCAGGAGCATGGATAGGTTGAAACTCGGAGAAGGGAGAGCTGGGGTCAAAGCCACACAGACACCTCCCCCCCTTGCCACAGGCGGCTTGGTACACCCAGCCAGGCTGCACCTGGGGCTCCTGAGTGCGTGGAGCTGCTCTACCTTACCTGCCCCGCCTCAGATGGGAGCACACGACGGTGGGGACACACAGCGGGAGCACTTTTTCTGTTTCCATGCTACGGCGCTCAGCCACCTGATTTCTCACATTTCACAGCCCCGGAAAAGGGAGGCTATAGAGGCTGCGCTGGGGGTGTCAGGTCACTCCGCCACGTTTCGTGTCGATGACGGACCCCACGGAGCATGGATCTTGTGACAGGCTGCCTGGTGGGCAGTAGGACATACCTTCTCGGCTTGTGTCACTGCACTTCCTGATGCTTCCACAGTGGCAAAAGTGCTCAACGCACCTCCCCTCAAGGGGCCAGAGAGACAGCGCAGGAGGTAAGGCACTTGCCTTGCATGCCGGTGCCAGGGCTGTGACCCTGGTTCAAATCCCGGGCACCACATGTGGAGTCAGCAATGCCCAGGGTCCAGCCTGAGAACAGAGCCCGGAGCTGCCCCCTGAGCGTCATGGATGGGGCCCGCTCTCTCCTCTCAGACATGTCCTTCAGACCCTCCTTCAACAAACCAGACTCTACTTCCTTCCTCCTCCTCCTCACCCCAACATTAGCCTCACATCCCAGGGGTGGAAGTGAGAAATCACTGCAAGGGAACAAGTGTGAAAACGCTGGTGTCACATCACCCCGGGCAGCTCAAGGTCTGCACAACACGAAGAGCAACCACACAGCAGAGTGATCTGGCTTCCAGACACCCGAACACTGGGTGCTATGAAGCCATAAGAAAGAATGAAGTCAATCTTCGTGGTAAAGACATACTTTATGATTGTATGGAGAGAGGCGCAGGAAGGAAGGAAAAAAGGAAGGAACAATGGAAGGGCAGAGAAAGAGAGAAGGCAGACGGGCAGGCAAAGAAAGAGAGGAAGGAAGGAAGGAAGGAAGGAAGGAAGGAAGGAAGGAAGGAAGGAAGGAAGGAAGGAAGGAAGGAAGGAAGGAAGGAAGGAAGGAAGGAAGGAAAGAAGGAAGGAAGGAAGGAAGGAAGGGAGGGAGGGAGGGAGGGAGGGAGGAAGGAAGGAAGGAAGGAAGGAAGGAAGGAAGGAAGGAAGGAAGGAAGGAAGGAAGGAAGGAAGGAAGGAAGGAAGGAAGGAGGGAGGGAGGGAGGGAGGGAGGGAGGGAAGAGGGAGGGAGGGAGGGAGGGAGGGAGGGAGGGAAGAGGGAGGGAGGAGGAGGAAGGAAGGGAGGGAGGGAGAGGAAGGAAGGGAGGGAGGGAGAGGAAGGAAGGAAGGAAGGAAGGAAGGAAGGAAGGAAGGAAGGAAGGAAGGAAGGAAGGAAGGAAGGAAGGAAGGAAGGAAGGAAGGAAGGAAGGAAGGAAGGAAGTCGGTCGAACTTCCGGCAGATATCCCAGACAGCACCCACTGCTGCTCCTAGTTGTCCCCCTGCCCCTTGCAGGGTGGGGTGACCGCACGTGCCATCACCCGCCGGAGCCCCACTTGCTCTCCGTCACCCTGGCACAATAGCCCCAAGTGTCCAGGCACGAGCCCTGGTGAGTGGGTTCTCCCCGGGGCCACCCTCCTCCCGCCTCAACCCAGAGCCAGGGGTGCAGGGTGTGAGTGAGAAGGACAGAGGCCACAGCCCCCAGTGCTGGAAGTGGTCACTTTATTGGGTGGAAAGAAGTTGTGCCAGAGGGAGTGCGGAGGCCAGGGAGAGGGAGGCCGCTGGGCCGGAGCCCCAGGGGCCGTCCCCCACTCCTCGGATGGTGGCGGCTGGAGCTGGAGAAAGAAAACCAGGACCACGCCATCAGCAGCAATACCCGTCCCCCTGGGCAAGAGTCCCCCCAGCTGACATTCTGACTAGGCACCTCTGCAGCACCCGGCCATATACGCAGCCAGGCCCTGCCTTGCAGGGCATTCTCCCCCCCCACACCCCCACCCACACTTCCCTGCAAGTCCCAGACTCCCCTCCTTGCCTTAGAGAACCTTAAGACAGCCCTGGGTCCACCATGACCCCAGCTGGCCACTGTGGCTCCCCGGGGGGGTCAAGGTCCCCCATCCTAAGGACTCCCTCCCCCTAGGAAGTCTCCCTCCTCCTCCTTAGGTGAGGGAGCATTACTGCCTCTTCCTCCCCTCTGTAAGCCAAGTCCGGCAGTGCAGGGCCATGATGCGGGGTCCCCCTCCTGGGGTCCCTCCCCTCTCTCTCTCTCTCTCTCTCAAACCTCAGCCTCCTTCTCCGGGCAACCCCAGGTGGCACCTGGCAGAGCTTGTCCCCGGTAGCACAGACGCACCAGGAGGCTCAATCCAAGGATTTCCGGGTGCCCTCTGGCCCGCAAGGCTCCTGCCTCACCACCCCCGTGCCCCTGGCAGCGTCCCCTCTCCTGGACACCCTCCCCCAGCCAGACCACGGAGCCCAACCCCTCCCACCGGTGATAAGATCCTTCCAAGTCGATGGCCCCGGCCTGACCCATTTTCAGGACACGGCACCTTGCGGGCCAGACACTCACAGTGGCCCGCAGAGCTGGCCCCTCTCCCAGTCCTGGCTCTGGCCCACCTTCTGGGGCTTCCTGAGATACATGGAGGAGGGCCCCCCTCGCAAGGCCCCCCCCATCTGTCACCCTCTTGCAGGACCCCTCTGAACACTGGCCTTTGCACAGCTCTCGCTGGGGCTCCCGTGGGCTTGCGGGGTGAACACAGCCCCACCCCCACGCAGGGCCCCTTCCCTCCGCATCTCCTGGACGCTCCTCGGTGCCGTGCGCAGACTCGCCAGCCCAGAACACTGCCCGGACTAGGGGACTGTCCCCTCCCTGCCACGAGCCCATGCACTGAACCCTCCACCCCCCCGACCTACCTCAGACAGGAGTGACGCAGGACACGTTCCCACAACCATTGCGACAGCACTTCATCTGCCCAGCGCACTGGCTGTCCGCCTGGCACTGGTCCACGCAGACCCCGAGCTGGGGGATGCCACTGTCCACTTGCGGGCAGGAGCCTGGCTTTTCTGGGCACAGAAAGGAGGGCAGAGGTGGCAGGCGGGAGGCGGACACTCCCCGTGCGGCGTCCCCTCCCCTGAGCAGGCGCCAGAGCAGGACAGGGCATGGGTGGTCTCAAGCCTTGGGGAAGGCCACCCACTGCCCATCCTCCTCTTCCTCTGCCTGCGCTCTGGGGACCATAGGGACCTCTTGGAGCTCCCACTCTGCCTTTTCCGAGCTGTGGCCTAGGACCCCCCATCTCCCAGAGCCCCCCTGTGACACGGAAGGGGTGCTGCATCCTCGCGGGGGTCCTGCAAAAGCCAGGCGTTTGCATCTCTGAGCGGCCCCTCGTGGCTCTGTGACGTACTACAGAGGGTCGAGAGCCCTGACGCGGCTCCCCCTAGCGGCAGCATCCAGGCCCGCGGCCTCTGTGAATTTAGGCGAAGCCTGAAAGAGGGGACAGGAGTGATAGACACTCTGGGTCGCAGGAAGGAACACTTCCCACCGCTGCAGATGAGGAAACCGCGGCAGGCCAGGTGAAGGAGTGGCCCAACATCTCCCAGGAAGGAATCAGACACCCCAAGTCCCTCCCTGAGCCCGTGCAGCTGGGGAGGCTACACACCCACAGACTCCACACTCTCACCCCGGCGACAATCACACAGCACAGGTCTCACCTCTACAGCCCCCCAGGTCTGCACAGACGAGTGTCTCACACATGCGCCCACATGCGCACACACACACAAACACACACATACACACATATAAGCACACACACATACAGCCTTGTGCACACACAAATAAGCACACATACACACACGCACACATAACATATACACATACACATAAACTCACACATATACACACGTACACGCAGACACACATATAAACACATACACACATGCATACATACACTGTATCACTGTCATTCTGTTGTTCATCAATTTGCTCCAGCAGGCACCAGTAACGTCTCCATTCGTCCCAGCCCTGAGATTTTAGCAGCCTCTCCTAACTCATCCTTCCAAACGGTGACGTATTGGAGGCTCTTTCAAGGTCAGGGGAATGAAACCCTTTATTGATACTGTATTTGGCATATCAAGGAGAGCTTGCCAGGCTCTGCCGTATACATACACATACAGGCTTGTGCACATACAAATAAACACACATAGACACACACATAGACACACATTAACACACATATACACATACACACATTTAAACACACACATAAACACACACACATACGTACTTATCCACCCATACACATACATAAAAACACACATACACACATAAACACATACACACATAAATGCACACATGCTTGTGTACAGACACACAGACACATACGCATAAACACACAACACTACACACACACATAAACACACTCAAACACACCGAACATAAACACATACACATAAATACATACACACACGGACACTGCAGAGCAGTGCCTCTCACAAAGGGCCTTGATCAAATCCTCACCCCACAGTGCTCCACTGTGGGGATCTTTCTAGACTGCTCCTGCCACACATGAGGAGAAGGACCACAGACAGGTCAGGGCCTCAACCAGCAAGTGCTGCAGGCCAGGAGCAAGCCTGAGCACAGACTTCCGGGATGTGCTTCCTCAGGCACAGGCACACACATTCGTACACGCACACACGCGCACAGACGCACGTACACACACATCCGTGTACACACACAGCCAGGTCCTGGGTAAAGGAGGAAGAAGTCGGGGTCCTTGCCCGGATGCCCAGGGCCACCCCTGTCCAGAGCACACCAGGGGCAGAAGGGAGGCAGAGCAGAGAGCACAGGGGGACTGTCCGTCCCGGTCTGCCAGGGCCGGAAATGCATCCCACAACCGAGGCAGGACCTCTCCACCTGGACCGCTCTGTGCGAGGGGCACAGCCCCCAACAACCACGCCACACGCCCTGCTCTCTCTGGAGGGCAGGGCATGCGTCATCTCATTTAGCCCTCCTTCAGTCGTGCCAAGGAGGGCTCTCCTTCTATGTCTGATGAGGAAGCAGAGACTCAAAGAGGTGCAGTGATGATTGAGGATCCCACAAAGGAAGGTGGTGGGTGTCCTGAGGGTTCTCTCAGGTTCCCCTCCCTGCCTCAGCCTGCCCATCTGAGACATGGGAACAGCAAGGACTTCACCAAGCAGCACCGATGCCCTTGCCCCTCACCTTCTCTCCTGCGTGCTGCTTGGACCCTCTCCCCCTGCCCACCCCTCCTGCCAGTCCTCCCCTCCAGGCCAAAGAATCAAGGCCCTCGAATCCAGAAGCTGCCCCTGATGGTCAGAGCTCCCTGCATCTCCCACCCCTGTGTCTGGTCTCTAACTACAACCCCTCAGAACCCTGTGGGCATCTCAGAAGAAAGAAAGAGGGAGGGGCCGGAGCAATCGCACAATGGGGGGCAGAGTGGAGGGCATTTGCCGTGCATGCTGCTGACCCAAGTTGTGTCTCCAGCACCTCTGAGTCCGCCAACAGTGATCCCTGAGCACAGAGTCAGGAGTAAGCCCTAAGAACCACGAGGTGTGGCCCCCCCCCAAAAAAAAGTGAAGTAGGAAAACACAGGGGAGGGCAGCTTCTGGGTGGTGATTCAGAACCACCCCACCCCTGTCTATGGGCCTCACTTTTGCTCCTGAGAAAGGAGAACCTTGGGTGTGGCCGTCTGCAGACCCCCTCCTGCACTCCGGACTCCGGGGAGGCTTAGAGGCAAGGCCAGAGGGAGGCAGCCAGGGAGGGCGCACAAAAGGATCCCCCTCTTTCTTGCAGCCACCCAGGCCCAAGCAGAAGCCCCTTGCTCCAGCCACGGAGGTGGGGGCTGCCCTTGGACGAGGCGCTGGGAGTCAGCCTGTTGCGTCTGTCTCGCGCGCACTGTCTCGAGCGCACGCAGGGAAAGACAGGAGTAGCTGCTGTGCATCTTTGAGGGGCAGAGGTGTGCTGATGGATGCGGGAGGGGGGGGGGGAGGGGTTGGAGGTGCCATGAAAGGGATGCGCGCCCCAGCCCTTGGGCCCCTGCCCACGCTCCAGCCCCTGCCCCAAACCCTGGCCGAGGGGAGGAAACGGCACCCAGAACCACATCCAGGCCGTGCTTGCCCAGAAGCCCGTCATGCACCAGAGACTCCAGTAGGGTAGGGTAGCGGGGGAGGGAGCAGGGGAGCTCGGGTCCCCGCACCTCCGAGCTTCAGAGGAGTCTTTGATATGTCCCAGGATATGGAAAGTCATGGCAGAAAAGGCCTCACTGACAGAGATCCTGACAGAATGAGATGGTAATGCTATCACATTGTGACATAACTTCCTTGGATCCTGCATTCCTTCTCTAGATGCAAACAAGAAAACCTGAGGCATAGAGTTATTGCAAAGGTCATAAGAGGGGATATACGCACTGTGCACAACGCTATGGAATGTAGGGAAGATTAGTGTTCTGGAAACAAAGACAGTACAAGATGTGCCTCGTCCTGATCTCAGTCACTGAAGTGAAAACTTTACTGGGACACAACATCCAGAAACAATATCAACCTGAGCTCCATGCAATATTAATTTCCCAGGTCTTTTGAAAACATTTCAGACTCCCAGATATTTTTTATTTTTAAACAAATCTTTATTAAAGAGGCATGATTTACAAAGTTACAGGTAGCTTAATTTAGGTACACAACACTTCACTACCAATCCCTCCACCACTGTTCCCAGGTGTCTACCTCACCTCACCCTACATTAGATCCCTACCTGTCAACTTGACAGGCACATGACAAAAGTTCCATAACTTCCACTTAGTTCTCATGTTTTCAGCTCTGTGAAGTCTGTGTTTTGGACATATCACTAGACCCCTCACTCCTATTGCTGGCATGACTAAAGCCCTGAAGACTGTTGACCCATTACTTCTAGTTCCCCTCTGCCACCCTTCATTTCCTTCTTTCTCTGTCCAGCTCCTCTCAAAACACAGCAGGTTCCCAGATATTAGAAATGATTCCTGTTCTAAAGTCCTGGATCCTGGGCACAAGATATTTGAAATTATTCGCAGTTTGGTGTTTCTGCAGAGAATATTCTCATAGTGGTGGAGTCAAACCCTTGGCATGGCTGCAACGTGAAGTGTGGGTGCAGCTGCAGAGGTTTTAGTAGTGTAGGTACTCGGCCGGCTCCCCACAGTTTTCTGGCCACTGCAGGGGTGGGGGTCGGGGGCGGTGTGTGGGGGGAAACCAGTATTTTTTAACTGCTTGGCAGTGCATCTCGTCGGAGGTTTAGGCAGGAACGGAGAGAGGGGCCGCTGGGTGAGTCAACATGGCAGCTGTCAATTTTGACTCCTTTTGATAGATTTTTTTTTAACAAATAAACTTTCCCTTGTTTACTTAGCAACGTAGTTGTTGAAAAGCTCATGCCAAGAAGAGTAAATGTATCAGCCTTTGCTTATGTCACTGGTATCGTTTTTCATCTCTAGCTTTTGTAATCTGTAATATGTTAATCTGTAGTTTTGACGCCATTTTAAGACATGAGGTGTCCACATTGTGGAATTTGTGTAATTAAAATTAATAACAGACTCCGTAAATACATTTAATTGGTACATGCAAAAAATAAATAAATAAATAAAGTCCTGGATCCAAACTTTGTCCTCCATGTGACAATAGTCATTGTAGTTTGACCCTTTCTCATCTACAAATTGGGGGTTCAAGGCCTTATGGAAATCATGTGTAGATTCAAGGGAAATAACACAGGATGAAACACCTGATGGAAGAGAGAGACAGAGAGACTCACTAAAGAATTGATTGTTTTATTATAATCAAGGGGCTTCAATTTAAAGAATCGAAAAACAACTTAGATCAAATCTTATTACCTACTCCCAAGAGAAAAGTTCAGAATTGAGCTTTGGCAGAACCCTTCGCTTAGCTTGGATAACAGCTCTTGTAAATTATATGAGATAAAAAGCAGCTGAGCTAACAAATAGCAGTAATCCTAAATTTTAAAAAAAAATAATTAACAAAAACTAGATAAATTTTTTAAGTTTTTTAATTTAAAAAAAAAGCTCTGAGCTTTATATTCAAAGAGGTTCCTCCTATTTGGATTACATTCTCCATAAAATACCAATTCCCAATTGGGTCATTTACTTATTACCACCATGCAGTTCCAAATCTTTCTCCACATTTTGCTTCCAGTCACTTTCCAAGAACTCGGAGCAGAAGCAGCATGGGGTGAGTAAGGAATATGGGAGCTCAAAGGGAATAGAAAATTGGAGAAGAAAAACAAGCTCAAAGAAACTCCATTTCTGGGGCTGGAGTGATAGCACAGCGGGTAGGGCATTTGCCTTGCACGTGGCCGACCCGGGTTTGATTCCCAGCATCCCATACGGTCCCCTGAGCACATCCAGGGGTAATTCCTGAGTGCATGGGCCAGGAGTGACCCCTGAGCATCGCTGTATGTGACCCAAAAAGCAAAAAAGAAAGAAAAGAAAAGAAACTCCATTTCTTACTTCATGGGAAGCTGAGTCAATTCTATTCATCAAGTGATGTGCACGGAAATATACAGATGAGCTTCAGTCAATTAGGTCAATGGCAAATCCAGGGCCATAGCAATAATACAGAGGATAGGGCATTTGTCTTGCATGCAGTTGATCAGGGTTTGATTCCTGGCACCCTATATGGTCCCCTGAGTTGCCGGAGTGATCCCTGAGCTCAGAGCCAAGAGTTATTTTTTTTTTTTGCTTTTTGGGCCACATCCAGTGATGCTTAGGTGCTTCTCCTGCCTCTGCACTCAGGAATTACTCCTGGTGGTGCTTGGGGGACCATATGGGGTGTTGGGGATTGAACTCGGGTCTGCCGCATGCAGGCAAACGCCCTATCCACTGTACTATCACTCTGGCCCTTAAGATAATTCTTGGGGCTGGAGAGATAGCACAGCGGGTAGGGCTTTTGCCTTGCATGTGGCTGACTCGGGTTCGATTCCCAGCATCCCATATGGTCCCTTGAGCACCGCCAGGGATTCCTGAGTGCAGAGCCAGGAGTGACCCCTGTGCACCGGCAGGTGTGACCCAAAAAGAAAAAAAAAGAGTAATTCTTGAGCACTACCAGGTGTGACTCCCTGCCCTGCCTCCCAAAAAACCCAAACAAAACAAAGTGACAACCCAATTCTGTGAGATCAATGCACATGAGAGAAAAAGAGACAATTCTGGATGCTAACGTGCTCTGAAAAGGGGAAGGTGAAGTGAGACTCTGAGAAGGAGAAGTAGGACTCCAATCCTGAAGGGGAATAAGAACAGAAGAGGAAATGGAGAAGAGAAGAGCTGTAATACAAAAGTGACAGGCTTAGTTTAGCAGAGTCATACCTGATTGTAAGGAAAGGCCTCTTCCAGGACTACTTTCCCCAAGTTTAAGAACTGCCTATGGAACCACAATGACAATAATAGTTGGAAATGATCGCTCCTGATAAGAATTGAGTGCTGAAACTTTGGTACATCTATACAATGGAATACTATGCACCTGTTAGAAAAAATAAGGTCATGAAGTTTGCATAAGTGGATCAGCATGGAAAGTATCATGCTAAGTGAAATGAGTCAGAAAGAGAGAGACAGACATAGAAAGATTGCACTCATCTGTGGAATATAGAATAATAGACTCGGAGACTAACACCCAAGAATAGTAGAAATAAGTACCAGGAGGTTGACTCCATGGCTTGGAGGCTGGTCTCTCATTCTGGGCAACTCAGAGAAGGGAACACCAAGTAAAATGTGGTCAGAGGCCATGCGGGGGAAGGGTGATGCGTGCCGAATGTAGACTAGAGACTGAACACAATGGCCACTCAACACCTTTATTGCAAACCACAACACCTAATTAGAGAGAGAGAACAAAAGGGAATACGCTGCCATAGTGGCAGTGTGGGGTGGGGGGGAGACAGGACTGGGGAGGGTGGGAGAGATGCTGGGTTTACTGGTGGTAGAGAATGGGCACTGGTGATGGGATGGGTTCTCGAACTTTGTATGGGGGAAACATGAGCACAATAATGTATAACTCATTTCAATTCTTAATGTAATTTTATTAGATCAATAAAGTCCAGATTAAAAAAAAAGAATTGAGTGCTGACGGTAGGTAAAAGGATATGCATGACAACCTTTCAGTTGTGTATTGCAAGTCGTAATGTAGACGCAGGTGAGGAGGGTGTGGGGCTGGGGATGAAACAGGAACCTAACTGAGGGTACTAGCGGTGGGAAATGTACACTGGTGAAGGGACAGGGGTTGGAATATTGCATGACTGAAACCCAAGATTTTAAGAAATCAGAAGATTCCCTTGAAAGTAGATTTTGTATTAAGCTATTGATTATTTATATGTATATGCACATATAAAACATTTTTTCTGGATAATTTGAATAGACAGAAGTATGACAAGAAAGCAGAACATTCTAAATCTTTTGGGTTGTTGCTTTGTGGCTACATCCAGCGATATGCAGGGCTTACTCCTGGCTCTCCACTCAGGAATCACTCCTGGAGGTGATGGGGGGGTACCATAAGGGATCTGGGGATTGGACCCCAGTAGTCTGCATGCAAGGCAAGCACCCTCCCCAACGTCTATCTCTAAAGTCCCGCTTTGTTAAATTTTCCCTGCAGAGACCACCACTGTTGGCACTCGGATGAATAGCCTTGCTCTCTGCAAGTACACATACTCATAAAAACTAGAGGCTATAAATTCTTACATGAAATGAGATGTTAAAACTTGCAATAACCCAATAATCAAGTAGTTCTCCAGGATGCGTTTTCCATTCAGCAGCAGTAGCAGCAGCGGCTGGTGAGAACCTTTACTGATTTCAGTCTTGCTGGATCAGAAACTCTCAGTGTATGTCTCACAATCTGCTTCAACAAGGCTTCAAAGCCTTGTTGAACCCACTCAAGTTTTCAAAACCTCTGCAATAGGAAGAAAATGAAGTGATCAATAGGACAGGCACATGAGGACTCAGACACTTTAGCTCAGGTTCTTGCATTCTTCTTTTTTCAATTGAATCACTGTCAGATACACAGCTACAAAGCTGTTCATTGGCCGGATTTCAGTCATACATGTTCCAATGCCTATCCCTCCACCAGTGCACATTTCCCATCACCCCATGTCCCAGGTATCCCTGCTGTCACCCCCAACCCCTCAGCCTCTCTTTATGACCGGTACTTTCTCTCTTCTTCTCTCTCTCCCTCTCTCTTGCTCTCTCCTTCTCTCTCCCCACCCGCTCTCTACATCTCTACCTCACTTTCCTTTTGGAGTTTGCACTAAAGATACTGAGAAGTTATCATGTTTGTTCTTTACCTACGTTCAGCACACAGTTCTTATCCAAGAGTGATCATTTCCAGTTACCTTTGTCATAGTGGTCCCTTCTCTAGCCCGGTCTTCTCTCCCCAGCACTTGAGGAAGGCTTCCGATCATGGCTTTTATTCCTGCTGTCCTTTAAATTAGTGTCATTATGTTTTTTTATATCCCACAAATGAGTGCAATCATTTCATGTCTGTTTCTCTTTCTGATTTCACTCAGCATGATACTCTTCATGCCCACCCATTTACAAATCTCACAACCCTTTTCACATGCTCTGGGCCCAGGGAGTATCACTTTAGCCTGTGTGTACTTAACCCTACAATTTTTTCTTTTATAAAATCAGATCAATGTTTTGCTTTAGTTTACCAGCTGATGTGTGACTCTCTCAGTGTAACTTAGCTCCTAATTGCTTCTTGACTTGTAACTGGAGTAATAATACGGTGGCTAGGACATTTGCTTTGCATGCAGCAGACCATAGTTCAATTTCTGGCACCTGTATGGTCCCCTGAGCCCATCAAGAGTAACTCTTGAAGAGAGACAGACATAGAAAGATTGCACTCATCTGTGCAATATAGAATAACAGAGTAGGAGAAAAACACCCAAGAATAGTAGTACCAGGAGGTTGACTCCATGGCTTGGAAGCTGGCCTCACATTCTGGGGAGAGGCCAACTCAGATAGAGAAGGGAACACCAAGTAAAATGTGGTTGGAGGTCACGCGGGGGAAGGGTGACGCGTGCCAAATGTAGACTAGAGACTGAACACAATGGCCACTCAACACCTTTATTGCAAACCACAACACCTAATTAGAGAGAGAGAACAAAAGGGAATACCCTGCCATAGTGGTAGTGTGGGGTGGGGGGAGACGGGACTGGGGAGGGTGGGAGGGATGCTGGGTTTACTGGTGGTGGGGAATGGGCACTGATGAAGGGATGGGTTCTTGAACTTTGTATGAGGGAAACATGAGCACAAAAATGTACAAATCTGTAACTGTACACTCACGGTGATTCACCAATTAAAAAATAAATAATTTTTTTTAAAAAGAGTAACTCTTGAGTGTAGAGCCAAGAGTAATCCCTGAGCACTGCCGGTCTGACCTCCCCCCCAAAATTAGTTTCCTCACTTATAGTTTTTTATATTGAAAAAAACTATAATGAAGATGCATTAAATATAAAAGCATGTTAGGCAGCCGTGTCAGAAGCAATTCTGTAGCCTGTAGTTTTTCTGTTAATAATGAAATGTAAGTCAAGAGAACATAAATTTATTAACCAGGCAATCCTGCATCAATTAGAGAATGACCATAGAGAAAACCATCCCAAATAAAAAAAAAACAAAAAAGACAAAATATAGAATAGGAAACAAGAAAGATTGTGAAAAGAAAGAAGAATATTTTGATATTTTGAGAGGGAAATGCATTCTTCAAATGTACAAGACACAGTGTCCTTCTCACTGAAAACACACACAGTACATGGATAGGTGCATACACCATTTGCTGAAGAAGGGATCGTTATCCTCATTACAGATGAGAGGAGAGTAGGTGGTCTTTTGTTTTAATGACATGTATGGACAGAGGGTCAGGACTGAGAGAATAAGACGCTGAAAGAGTCCAGGACGTAAGGCTGCTGTGACTCAGATGTCTCAGGACTACCCTCACATGCTCCACTCTACACCTCATCTGGACTGACAGTTGATGAATAATCCATGGGTGGGAGGGTCACGTGGCCTAGGTGGTGGGGAGATGAGCTCTGCTACTATGGAAAGTCTCATGGATATTCTCAGGGGAGCTGGCATACGGGTCCTACAAGAAAGGTAATTGTTTTCATCATTCTACCACCCCGTCTCTTTATAACTCCAGGCATGGATCCAAGACCATGCAAACTCCCTCTGATCATTGGTGATTGTGACAAAGAAATCCACAGATGATTTTACAGCTCAAAAGCTCAGAAGTGTGGGAAATTTACCTATAGAAGCTGTAGGAGCAATGCCAACAACTTGTAAATGAGAGGATCTGTGAGCAGTGGTGCGTGAAAGGAAAGATATTTACCTGAACACATTGTCTCCGGAGTAAACACTTTATGATAATTAAGATTTTGCTGTAATGGGGCTGGAGCAATAGTACAGAGGGTAGGGCATTTGCCTTGCACACAGCCGACCCAGGTTCGAATCCCAGCATCCCATATGGTTCCCCGAACACCGCCAGAAGTAATTCCTGAGTGCATGAGCCAGGAGTAACCCCTGTGCATCGCCGGGTGTGACCCAAAAACCCAAAAAAAAAAGATTTTGCTGTGAATACGTGAGATCTTCTCTATACAAGTTCATTTTCCCTGCAGGGTACCTATATTCACTCATCTCTGTGCCAACAACCTTTACAAATACTGCCCATATATTGAAAGCCTCAGGCCACTGAGGAAACATGAAAGGCTTCAGTCATCCACACTTAGTCTGCATGACATCTGAGCTCACAGAGAAGAAACACTTTAAGGAAGAGTGAAAGGTGAAAACTGTAGAAACATTCTAACAAGGATGAAATAAATCCATGAGACATTCCGCGAAGAACAGCATCATTAAGTTTCAATGTCTATCCTGTGCCTGCTTTGACTATACATCACAGGGAGTGAATTTTCCTTCACAGAAAATATTTTATGAGGGACTGAAGTGACAATACAGCAAGGAGGGTGTCTGCCTGCCACGCGGCCAACCCAGGTTCCATCCCCAGCATCTCATATGGTCATCCGTGCACAGTCTGGAGTAATTCCTGAGTGCAGAGCCAGTAGTAACCCTTCAGCGTCGGGGTTTATTTATAATACAGTTTTTGAAAGATGTTCAGCTTTCTTTGTATGAACTGAGAGCTCACAGTTGATTTAGAAAATGTCTGATTGAACTGGAAGTTTATTTATGGCTTCTCAATATGATGAATAATGTTGCAGAGAGAAGAAATCATCATGGGATTTCCGTGGTGTTAATTATCTACATTCTAAAGATGTCATTTCTAGGGAAAGAGGAGATGCAAGTGAAAATCTTCTGATACATAGTATCTTTCATTAAATAGCTAATGTGATGTCAGGAAACAAAAGAGGTGATTGGCCTTTTTGTCTTTCTACCTGCACAGAGAGTCAGATTCTACTAGTAGCTTTATCATACAGTTGAGGGAACTTTTTTAACTGAATCACAGTGAGGTATAGAGTTACAAAGTTGCTCATGATCTGAGTCTCAGTCCTATCACATTCCAACACTCATCCTAATTGAGGGAATTAAAGTTCAGAAATATCAACTACTTGTTCAAAATCTCAAACTTCTGAAAGGAAGCGGGTGATTGAATCAAAGTCAGACTCTGGAACGCACATTCTCAGCAGTTCCCCACCAGGCTGTAGTCAGAGTCAATCCTACCCAGGAGAGCCCAAGCTCTGCTCGCCCCTCCTTCCTGGGACTCCAGCAGCACACACATCCGCAGAGTTGGCACTGGGCTGCTATATGTAGTGCTGTAGCACTGTCATCCCACTGTTCATTGATTTGCTCAAGCGGGCACCAATAACGTCTCCATTGTGAGATTTGGTGCTGATTTTTTTTTTTTTGCATATCAAATAAGCCACGGGTAGCTTGCCAGGCTCTGCCATGCGGGCAGGATACTTTTGGTAGCCTGCTAGGCTCTCCGAGTGGGACGGAGGAATTGAGCCTGCGTCGGCCACGTGCAAGGCAAACGCCCTACCGGCTGTGCTATCGCTCCAGTGATATGTAGGAAAATATATGTAGGAACCCAAACCATTCACGGTTTTGTAAGCCAGGGTGCCTATAATTAAATTGAAGCACATGTCCACAAAGTCTGAGGTGGCACTCACTTCGAGAGAGGGGGACGAAGCCAGCACAGTGCTGAGGACAGGCTGTTTTCTGAATTCCATTCCCGTGGTCCTGCTGTCTGCTGGAGTCAAGCAAAGGCTCAACCATTAGCTGAGCAGATGCCTATGTTCTCGATTCTCTCTGGGTTTCCAAATGCGCATTCAGTCCCAAGGCCAACTACACAGAGAGAGATTTAACAACCTTCTTTCTCCCTACACATGAGAATCATTGTTACAGAGAGAGGGGGGGAGGAGGGGAGGGGAGGGGAGGGGAGGGGTGGGGAGGGGAGGGGAGGGGTGGGGAGGGGAGGGGAGGGGAGGGGAGGGGAGGGGAGGGGAGGGGAGAGGAGAGGAGAGGAGAGGAGGAGAGGAGAGGAGGAGAGGAGAGGAGAGGAGAGGAGAGGAGAGGAGAGGAGAGGAGAGGAGAGGAGAGGAGAGGAGAGGAGAGGAGAGGAGAGGGGAGGGGAGGGGAGGAGAGGAGAGGGGAGGGGAGGGGAGGAGAGGAGAGGGGAGGGGAGGGGACGGGAGGGGAGGGGAGGGGAGGGAAGAAAACAGAGAGAATGATGGCTTCTATAATTCACTATTATTTTGATTACCTCATTAAGCAGTATTACAATGGCAATGACTGACAGATGCAATAATCAACTTAAATTTATGTTTCTCAGACCTGGTTCTCAGAAGTCCCTAGTTCTACTCTATAGATGACACGGGAGAAAACCTCCACCAAAACACACAATGTGGTTAATTTAGGAAACCAAGACTTCCCCAGAGCAGTTTTGGTATTTTGTCTAAGACTTCTCAGAAAAGTAGAGATGCCATTTTGTCTTCTGAAAGCTAAGTATGTGCCTTTTACTTGAGTGTTTCTAGGAACCGCACCTGACAGACAGAAGAAACGGGCCCTGACACTTTCTCTTGAGGAGACTCAGCAAAGCCCATGCTGTGAGAGTCATTTCCTTAAACACTCTGCCCACACAGGGTCGGGAAGGCAAATTGGCTGCAGTATCATCACTATCTATTACTCTTTCAGACTTTCAAAACTCTGGAACCCAAAACAGCATTGCAGCAACTCTACCCCAAGTCAAGTTAGTGTTATATGTCCCTCCTCCACAAGGAGGCCCACACCAGCTCCTTCAGATGACACCTCCAAACCACATATGTTAAATATTTTATTTATTTTTTATGTTAAGTATTTTGTATTCTTTTATTGAATCATCATTTAAAAAGTCACAAAGCTTTCAGGTTTAAGTCTCAGTCATACAATGATCAAACCCCCATCCCTTCATCAGTGTCCATCAGTACACCACCAAGTACCCCAGTATACAGCCTCCCACCCCACCCCCGACCTGTGTGGCTAATGATCTTCACTTTATTCCCTCTATACTTTGAATACATTCAATATTTCAACAGAAAACTCACTATTATTATTTGGAATTTTCCCCCAACAATCAAACCTGCTGAAAAGGCATCATTTGATAGTTTGTTTTCCATTGCTGAGAATGAAGAATATATTGCAGCCGCGTGGTTTTGGATTTCTGATATTTTAGTAATTAAGTCCAGAGAGATTTCTGCCAGAAGTCACCGAAAGAAAAGGCCGAGAGAGCAAAACCTTTCCCCTCCCGGGGCGGCATGGGGTTGTAGCTCAGTTCACAGTCTAGATGCATTTCTGTAAGAAGCCGCTGGGTGGGAAAAAGTGATTAGTAGCCCTCCAGGATCATAGTCTTTAAGGAGCAGAGGAACCATTTCTTGTGCAGCCGCTCCGGATCTCGTCTGGGCAGAGAGCGTGTATGTTAAGTATTTTAGTAAATATTTAAGACAGGAAAACTATTTAAGGCAGGAATGAAGTAGCCAAATAAGGACACCTCTTGGGAAATGAGATTTTTATTTTTTACTCTGGGTCATACCTGACGCTGTTAAGGTCTTACTGCTGGCTCTGTGTAAGGGTCACTTATGGCGGTGCCCAGGGGCGGGTGGCACCATATCTGGTAGCATGGAGTGAGCCAGCTTCTGTTGCATGCACAGTAAGTGACTCCCCTGCTGGACTAACTCTCCAGACCCCACAATACAGTTTTCAAAAGCAAGAAGACCAAGAAGTTACTTTGACTGCAATACATTTGTTAGTTCAAAAGCACCATATATGCACCCCTGTGATGATGCTTCCATGTGAAGTGAGGCCTGATAGGACCTTGAAGGGCCCCAGAACTAACAAAGAACCTTCAGAACTCCTCAGGAGAGGAGAATCTTCAGCAGGAAAAAAAGGTGCTGATAATATTTTTTTTAAACCACCAAAAGTTCAAAGCCCTTTCTCCTCAACACCTCCCCGGCATTAGACTCTTCTCTTTACTGAAAGCCCCAAATCAGGCAGTTTGGAAAAATCCCATGAAATCCATTTTGAAACAGGAAGCAGAAAGCATCTGGAGTTACCTGCATTTAACTTGGGGTGTCTAATTCCTTTGTTTTACTTTAAGGGGTCCCATCAACCTTCTATCCACTCTCAAATTTCCTAAAGAAAAGTACTGGACTTCACTATATGCCTCCTCCTAACATATTTTTCTGGAAGACTAGATAACAAACCAGAGAAACCTGGGCAGAGGTCAGGATTGTAGTGTTTGAGTTCACCTGAGCAGGCCTCACTTCCCCAGGCACTTCCCTGATGAGGTCAACAGAAAGTCAAGAAGGAGCCCTGTGGCACTTTCTATACTTCTCTCTCAATCTCTCTCTCTCTCTCTCTCTCTCTCTCTCTCTCTCTCTCTCTCTCTCTCTCTCTCTCTGACTCCCATGCTCCTCACCAAGTATTGGATGGAGCTGGCATAATAGTCTCTTGATCCTCAGCAAAGAATAAAGAACACTGAAGCAGAAAAATATGTGGATAAAATAAAAAGAAAGAAAATATGTGGATAAATATTCAATAATTTGTGTGCATGCATATGTCTTGACTTATTTTTTTTAAGAAAATTATGTTCACAGGAACTGGCGAGGGATCCTTCAAGCAATGTGCCTGAATTGGAAACATAAAATCGTGTATTGGTCTCCTGGGTCACATGCTCTGAACTGGCTCTAAATCCAGGGTCCCCAAATCAACAGAATATGCTTTAGCCAGGATGTGTGTGCACACCACAACTGAAATGTGGGACTCCCCCCAGGTACCATTGAAAACCATGTATGCAGCTCTGCTCATCAGTGTAACAAAATTGCCAGCAAAGGAAATATAAAGGGAAAAAAGTGATGTTTCTTTAACACATTCATAATAATGCAATTTTCAGTTTATAACATATGAATATAATATGTATGTGACACAATACAAGAGGAGGGGGAAGGAAATAAAGCTAGAGAGTATCAGAGTGTCAGATTCCTATATTTTATCAGAATTACGTCAAAATAGACAGAATCTACATCCAATTCCATGGCCATCCTAAGCTTAAGAGCTCCAGGATCTCTCTGCCATAGCAAAGTCAGTTTCTGTATTTAAAAAAAATTCTCCCTTCATGAATATCCAAGAAACATATATCCTAGTAGAACTTTCCCAAAAAAAAAAATGTCAATCCCTTATTTTTTTTAGTTTTTAGTAGCTTTTTTTTTTAATTGAATCACCATGTAGAAAGTTACAAAGCTTTCAGGCTTAAGTCTCAGTCATACAATGCTCGAACACCCATCCCTTCACCAGTGCACATATTCGACCACCAAGAACCACAGTATACCTCCCTCCACTCCCCCAACCCTCCACTCCAGCCCTTCACCCCGCCTGTGTAGCTGATAAATTTCATTTTACTTTCGCTTTACTTTGATTACATTCAATATTTCAACAAAAAGCTCACTATTATTGTTAGGATTTCTGTATTTCAGTATTTTAGTAACTAAGTCCAGAGAAATTTCTGCCAGAAGTTGCATCATTGCAAGCTCGTGCCTCTCTGCTACTTTATATTCCACATATGAGTGAGTCTGTCTCTTTCTTTCTGACTCATTTCACTCAACATACTTTCCATGTTGATCCACTTATATGCAAATTTCATGACTTCATCATTTCTAACAGCTGTGTAGTATTCCATTGTATAGATGTACCTAAGTTTCTTTAACCAGTCATATATTTTTGGGCACTCCGGTTTTTTCCAGATTGTGGTTATTGTAAACTGCTGCAATGAACATAGAAATGCAGATGCCATTTCTATTATACCTTTTTTCCTCTCTGGGATATATTCCCAGGAGTGGTATTACTGAGTCAAATGGGAGCTCAATTTCTAATTTTTTGAGAATCGTCCATATTGTTTTCCAAAAGGGCTGAACCAGTCGGCATTCCCACCAGCAGTGACGGAGAGTCCCTTTCTCCCCACATCCACGCCAACACCGTTGCTTTAGTTTTTTTGGATGTGGGCCAGTCTCTGTGGTGTGAGATGATATCTCATTGTTCTTTTGATCTGCATCTCCCTGATGATTAGTGATGTAGAGCATTTTCTCATGTGCCTCTCAGCCATTCGGGTTTCTTCTTTGGGGAAGTTTCTGTTCATTTCATCACCCCATTTTTTGATCGGGTCAGCAGTTTTCTTCTTGTGGAGTTCAACCAATGCCTTGTATATCCTTGATATCAACTCCTTATCGGATGGGTATTGGGTAAATATCCTTTCCCATTCTGTAGGCTGTCTTTGTACTTTGGTCACTGTATCTTTTGAGGTGCAGAAGCTTCTTAGTTTAAGGTAGTCCCATTTATTTATCTCTGTTTTCACTTGCTTCAGTCCCATATTTTAATGGGGCAAGGATGAGTAGAAACTGCATGAAACCTGACATACAAATACCCAAAAATATATGAAAAATGCTCTACATCACTTCACCTAAGGGAAATGTTAGTCAAAAAAAATGAGGTATATCATCTTACACCAGTAGGATTAGCACATATCACAAAAGTCCCAAATAACTATGGTTGGAGAGAATTTGAGGGAAAAGGGATCCTCATTCACTGCTGTTGATTGATCCAGCCATTTTGGAAAACTATATGAAAACGCATCTCAAAACTAGGAATTGAGTTCTCATGTGAGCAGCTATTCTGATTTGGGGTATATACCCCCAGTATCCCAAAAATCTTTTCAGAAAAGACACTTGCACTCTGTGTTCATAGTAGCATGAGTCACAATTGCCAAATCTCTAAACAAACTTAGTGCACAAGAGCAAATGTTTGGGTAAAGAAACTATGGTACACACGCACAGTGGAATAAGAGTCAGCTTTCAATAAAGATCACTGTATCACTGTATCACTGTCATCCCATTGATCATCAATTTGCTGGAGCGGGTGCCAGTAATGTCTCCATTCGTCCTAGCCCTGAGTTTTTAGCAGCCTCTCTTGACTCATTCTTCCCAGTGGTGCCCCATTGGAGGCTCTTTAAGGGTAAGAGGAATGAGACTCATCATTGTTACTGTATTTGGCATTTTGAATACACCACGGAGAGCTTGCCAGACTCTCCATGTGGGCAGGATGCTCTCAATACCTTCCCAAACTCTCCAAGAGGGAGAACTAGGCTAGAAGAGGAGCTTTGCTTTATAGTCTCTGGATCTTGGCTGTTGATGGGATTACACGGTGCCAGGGGCAGTTTGTGGATGTGGCTGCCAAGCTACTGGAAAAGGGGGGGTGTGGGTGGAAGAGGCCCAGTCCCAATCCGAGCAGGCTTGGGGATCTCAGCCCCAGGCCCCACACACCTGGGTTCCACTCTGCCGGTTTCTTCATGCATGAGGCTTGTCCGAACATGTGGAGAGTGGCCTTGAGCATGGCTATGGCTGAGTTCTGGAGGTTTTCAGCTGCTGGGGCTCTGCTCGGGGCGGGGAGGGAAATGCAACCCGCCCCCCTCCAGGGAACCCTGGTGAAGACAGCCAGGCACGGGGGCAAGAAAAGATAAAATGGATAAAATCATACAATTTGCCACTACATGGAGGAATCTAAAGAGTATCATCTTGGGTGAAAGTAGACAGAAAGAGAGGGTCAGACACACAATGATCTTGCTCATATGTGGAATATAAAGAAACAATACAGGGCAGTAACAGATGACCCAAAGCAATTAAATCCTTGAAAGGATCTCAAGTAGGCATCCTGACTCAGGGTGAGGGCATGGCAGGACTCTGCGATGATTTTGAAAGGTAGCTGGCACTCTGGAGAAGCGAGTGGTGCTGCATCATGTTATATACAAAAAATTACCTTTAACAGTGTTATAAAACACCGTGTATAAGACAAAACTAAACCCTATGCCTGTCAGGAGGCAGACTGAGGGGAGGAGTGAGAAGTAGCCAGGGGACATTGGTAGAGGCAAGCTGACAATGGGGGTGGGATTGGAATTGGAAGACAGTATGCCTGAAACTCTAATTTTCTAAATCACAGTGCCTCTAAAAGAATTTTTTTAATGTTTCTTTCATCTACTCCCAATGAGATTCCCACCCAGAGGGAATAAAATCCCTAAGTGGACAGTGACTGACTCCATAGAGCACCAGTGCAGGCCCAGGATATGGAAAGTCGTGGCAGAAAATGCCTCGCTGGCAGAGACCCTGACAGAATGAGATGGTAATGCTATCACATAATAATTGTGACATAACTTCCTTGGATCCTGCATTCCTTCTCCAGATACAAAACAAGAAAACCTGAGGCATAGAGTTGTTGCAAAGGTCATAAGAGATGATGTGTGCACTGTGCGTAATGCAATGGAATGTAGGGTAGATTAGTGTTCTGGGAACAAAGACAGTACAAGATGTTCCACATCCTGATCTCAGCCACTCGAGTGAAAAATTTACCAGGACACAATATCCAGGAGCAATATCAACCTGAACTCCACGCAGTATGAATTTCCCAGGTCTGTTGAAAAAATTTCAGACTCCCAGATATTTTTTATATTTAAAAAAATATTTATTAAAGAGGCATGATTTACAAAGTTACAGGTAGCTTAATTTAGGCATACAATACTTCAATACCAATCCCTCCCCCAGTGTCAACGTCCCTCCACCAATGTTCCCAGGTTTCCTCCTCACCCCTCCCCACACTCCACACCTTGACAGGCACACAGCAAAGTATCAGTGGTTACCACTTAGGTCTCATGTTTTCAGTTCTGTGAAGTCTGTGTTTTGGATATATGACTAGACCCCTCACTCATTTCACTGGCATAACTAAAGCCCTGAAGCCTATTGACCCATTATTTCTAGTTCTCTTCGGGCCCCGCTTGATTTCCTTATTTCTCTGTCTGGCTCCTCTCAAAACTCTGCAAGTTCCTAGACATTAGAAATGAGTCCTGTTTTAAAGTTCTGGATCCAAACTTTGTCTTCCATGTGATAATAGTCATTGTAGTTTAACCCTTTCTCGTCTACAAAAAAGGGGATTCTAGGCCTTATGAGAACCATGCATAGATTCAAGGGAAATAACACAGGATGAAATTTCTATGGAGCCATAGAGAGACAGAGAGACTCACCAAAGAATTGATAAATCTTGTTTTATTATAATCAAGGGGCTTCTATTCTAAAGAATAGGAAGGCAAATTGGATAAAATCTTATTACCTACTCCCAGGAGAAATGTTCAGAATTGAAATTTGGCAGAACTCTTTGCTTAGCTGAGATAACAGCTCTCATAAATGATAAGGGATAACAGCAGAGGAGCTTGATATTCAAAGAGGAACCTCCTAAATTGACATTCTCCATAAACTACCAGTCCTGCGCTCGTCTTTTACCGATCACCACCATGCAGCTTAAGACCTTTCTCCACGTGTTGCTTCTAGTCACTTTCCAAGGGCTCAGAACAGAAGCAGACTTGGGTGAGTATGGAATATGGGAGCTCAAAGAGAATAGGGAATAGGAGGGGGGAAACAAGCACAAAGAAAGTCCATTTCTTATTTCAGAGGAGGCTGAGTCAATTCTATTCATCAAATACATGTTGGGCTCAAATAATGTGCAGGAAATATACAGATGAGCTTCAGTCAAAGAGCAAAATGGCAGGTCCAGGGCCATAGCAATAATACAGTGGGTAGGGCATTTGTCTTGCATGCAATTGAACTTGTTTTGATCCCTGGCACTCAATATGCCCCTCTGTGTCTGCCAAAGTGATCCCTGAGCTCAGAGCCAGGAGTAATTCTTGTACACCACCAAGTGTGAGACCCTGCCCTGCCTCCCAAAAAAAACAAACAAAAACAAAATGACAGACCAATTCTCTAAGATCAATGTACATGAGAGAAAGAGAGACAATACTGGATGCTAACGTGCTCTGAAAAGAGGTGAGGAAGTGAGACTGTGAGGAGGAGAAATAGACTCCAATCCTGAAGGGGAATAAGGACAGAAGAGGGAAAGGAGAACAGAAGAGCTGTGATGGGAAAGTGAGAGGCTTAGTGTAGCCAAGTCACACCTACTTGTAAGGTAAGGCTCTTCCAGGACTACTTTCCTCAAGTTTAGAAACTGCCCATGGAACCACTATGACAATAAGAGTTGGAAATGATTGCTCCTGATAAGAATTGAGTGCTGAAGGTAGGTAAAGGAATATGCATGACAACCTTTCAGTATGTGTATTGCAAGCCATAATGTCGACGCAGGTGAGGGTGTGGAGCTGGGGAGAAAACAGGAGGGTAACTGAGGACATTAGTGGTGGGAAATGTACACTGGTGAAGGGACGGGTGTTGGAACATTGCATGACTGAAACCCAAACTTTTGAGAAATCAGAAGACTCCCTTGAATATACATTTTGCAATAAGCTATCATTGATTATTTATATGTACATATAAAACAGGGCTGGAGCAATAGCACAGCAGTTGGGCTTTCGCCTTTCACACTGTGTTCGATTCCTCCGCCCCTCTCAGAGAGCCCGGCAAGCTACCGAGAGTATAGAGCCTTCACGGCAGAGCCTGGCAAGCTACCCGTGCATATTGGATATGGCAAAAAAGTAACAATAAGTCTCTCAATGAGAGACGTTACTGGTGCCCGCTCAAGCAAATCAATTAGCAATGGGATGACAGTGACAGTAACAGTAACATAAAACATATACTTTCTGGACAATTCAAATAGGCAGAAGTATGATGAGATAGCAAAACTTTCTCAAATCTTTTCTGTTTTTTTTTTGTGGCCACATCCAGAGATACTCAGGGCTTACTCCTGGCTCCACACTGAGGAATCACTCCTGGAGGTGCTCAGGGGACCATATGGGATTCCAGGGATCAGATTCAGGTAGTCTACGTGCAAGGCAGCCTCCCCATTGTTCTATCTCTCCAGCAAAACTTTGTTACATCTTCCCTGCAGAGACCGTCACTGTTGGCACTAGGATGAATGGCCTTGCCTCTGCAGGTACACATGCTCATTAACACTATAGGCTATAAATTCTTATATGAAATGAGATGCTAAACCTTCCAATAACCCAATAAACAAGTAGTTCTCCAGGTTTCATTTTTGGTTCAGCAGTAGCAGCAGCAGGAGCTTGCGAGAACCTTTACTGATTTCAGTCTTGCTGGATCAGAAACTCTCAGTGTACGTCTCACAATCTGCTTCAACAAGCCTTCAAAGTTTTCTGAGGTTCACTCAAGTTTTCAAAACCTCTGCAATAGGAATAAAATTAAGTGATCAATAGGACAGGCACATCAGGAGTCAGATGCTTTAGTTCAGGTTGTTGCATTCTTTAGATAGATAGATAGATAGATAGATAGATAGATAGATAGATAGATAGATAGATAGATAGATAGATAGATAGAAAGAATTGAATGGCCATGATATACACAGCTACAAAGCTGTTCATGGCCGGATTTCAGTCATACATGTTCCAATACCATCCCTCCACCAGTGCACATTTCCCATCACCAATGTCCCAAGTTACCCTACTGTCACCCCTACCTCCACAGCCTCTCTCTATGGCAGATACTTTCTCTCTCTTTCTCTTCCTCTCTCTCTCTCCTCTCCCTCTCTCTGTCCCACTCTCTCTCTATTTCTCTCTATCTCACTTTCCTTTCGGAGTTTTCACTACAGATACTGAGAAGTTATCATGTTTGTTCCTTTACCTGCTTTCAGCACACAGTTCTTACCCAAGAGTGATCATTTCCAATTATCTTTGTCATAGTGGTCCCTTCTCTAGCCCGGTCTTCTCCCCCAGCACTAGAGGCAGACTTCCAATCATGGACCAATCCTCCTGACTCTTGTTCCTGCTGTCCTTGAAATTAGTCTCATTATGTTTTTTATATCCTACAATGAGTGCAATCATTTTATGTCTGTTTCTCTTCCTGATTTCACTCAGCATGATACTCTCCATGCCCATCCATTTACAAATCTGACAACCCTTTTCACATGCTCTGGGCCCTGAGAGTATCCCTTAAGCCTGTGTGTACTTAACCCTACAACTTTTCCTGTTATAAAATCAGAACAATGTTTACCTTCAGTTTGTTTACCTGCTGATGTGTGAATCTTTCGATGTAACTTAACTTGTAATAGTTTTCTCACTTATAACTGGAGTGATAGTACAGGGGCTAGGGCATTTGCCTTGCATGCAGCATCCCAGAGATCGATTTCTGGTACCCGTATGGTCCCCTGAGCCCATCAAGAGTAATTCTTGAGTGCAGAGCCAGGAGTAACCTGTGAGCACTACCAGGTCTGACCTCTCCCCAAAAAAATTACTTTCCAGGGGCTGGAGCAATAGCACAGCGGGTAGGGCGTTTGCCTTGCATGTGGCCGACCCGGGTTTGATTCCCAGCATCCCATATGGTCCCCAGAACACCGCCAGGGGCAATTCCTGAGCGCAGAGTCAGGAGTGACCCCTGTGCATCGCTGGGTGTGACCCAAAAAGCAAAAAAAAAAAAATTATTTTCCAAACTTTAAGTTTCTTATCTTGAAAAAAATACTATAATAAAGATCACTGTTATCACTGTCATCCTATTGCTCATCGATTTGCTCGAGCGGGCACCAGTAACGTCTCCTTTGTGAGACTTGTTACTGTTTTTGGCATATTGAATACTCCACAGGTACCTTGCCAGGCTTTGCCGTGCGGGTGGGATACTCTCAGTAGCCTGCCGGGCTCTCCGAGAAGATCAGAGAAATCAAACCCGGGTCGGCCGCTTGCAAGGCAAACACCCTTCCTGCTGTGCAATCACTCAGTATCAATATATAACCAAGGAAAATATCATGAAACGATGTAACTACAGAAAAACATCATTGACATCTAGAAGCCCAGTAATTCTAAACTTACGTATCCTGAACAATCCTGTATATTTTCCCAACGTATGCTTCCTTCTAGAGACCTATAAAAGTCTGTTGCTTATTCAATAAAGATGCTGCATGAGCATGAGCATCGCTATTACAGCTCTCCTTTTTTATTGTGGGGGGTCACACCTGACGATGCACAGGGGTCACTGCTGGCTCTGCATTCAGGAATTACCCCTGGCGGTGCTCAGGGGACCATATGGGATGCTGGGATTCAAACCCAGGTCAGCTGCGTGCAAGGCAAACGCCCTACCCGCTCTGCTATCGCTCCAGCCCCTGTCCAGCCCTCCTTACCTCGTTGCCCTTCTCCCTCTCTGCCTTGGGGACTGTTTGACTTAGCCGCAAGGGACTCGGCAACTGCCCCCGCCACAAATAAATAAAATTTTAATGATGTTATGGCTCAAGCTGCTGGAAACACTTCCCTATGAATTTCTGACCTATAAATACATTTTTATTTATTTTTTTGCTTTTTGGTTCACCCAGCAATGTTCAGGCGTCACTCCTGGCTCTGAGCTCAAGAATTACTCCTGGCAGTGCTCAGGGGGACTCTATATTATGCTGTGGATCAAACCTGGGTCAGTTACGTGCAAGACAAACACCTTACTCACTGTATTATCGCTGTGACCCTGACAGGTGTCTTTAAAACAAAGAAATTAAAAACCCTAGGGACCATTTAGAAAAAAGAAAAAAGGAAAGGAAAATTGCAAGGCGTGGGGACAACCCAGCAATACAGCACCTGCCTTCCAAGCAGAAGTTCAGAGTCCAGCCCTTGGCAGTAGCCCAAAGGCCACTCTTCCATCCTGAGCCCAGGCACCCATGGCCATGCTATGGGCAAGACACAACACACTGCATCCAGGAGTCCAGTAAATAGCACTTTCCCCATTAAACCTAGACTTGGCCGCAGAATCTTGGTTTGTGGGGGGCTACTACTGGTTAAAGGCTCAGAGTTTGTTCCCACTCTGAACATTTGCATTGCCGGGGAATCAAATCCGGGCTATGCCTCCTATAGGCCAAGTATGTGCTCAGTCTGTTGGGCGCTGGGCCCCAAGGCTTCAGAAACTTTTAAGAAAAAGAATTAACGGGGTCCAGAGAGATCAAACAAACAAACAAAGTGATTAAGGGGTGTGCCTTGCACAAGGTCACTTCTGGTTCTATCCCTGCACCACAGGACTCCCAGAGAGGGGCGCCACCTGGTGTGGCTAATCCCTCCAGTCCCAATTTTAAGCATTTTTTTCTCTCCTGGAAAAAAAGTAAATAAATAAATGTTAAGTCAGAAAGATCTGTACCTACACTACTGTCTAGCCCTCTTCTATCATGCAGAGAAAGATTAGGAGCCTATCTCACACGAAGCTCCCCCAGACTCACCCTAAGCAGATAACAAAGATGCATTCAATATAAAAGCATGTTAGGCAGCTGTGTTAGAAGTAATTCTGCAGCCTGGCGTGTTTCTGTCAATAAAGAAAGTGTAAGTCAACAGATCACTGTATCACTGTATCACTGTCATCCCATTGTTAATTGATTTGCTCGAGTGGGCGCCAATAACGTCTCCATTCGTCCCAGCCCTGAGATTTTAGCAGCCTCTCCTTACTCGTCCTTCCCAATGATTGGAGGCTTCTTTCAGGGTCAGGGGAATGAGACCTGTTATTGTTACTGTTTTTGGCATATCGAATATGCCAAAGGGAGCTTGCCAGGTTCTGCCGTGCAGGTTGGAGGATACTCTCAGAAGCTTGCCAGGTGTATATATATACACCTCCTGTGTAAGGCTCAGCCCGAGCATGTGGAAAGTGGCCCGGAGCATGGCGCCGGTTGGGTAGTGGAAGCCAGCTGCCGAGTCTGGGCACCTTTGGGGTGGGAGGGCTCTCACCCGCACCCCTCTGGGGCACCTCGAGTGATAACAGTCCGACGCAGAGTCTGGTGGCATGGTGATGTCAACAGATACATAAATTTATTAACCAGAAAGCCTGTATCAAGATATTATGGAAGGACCCTAGAGAAAAACCTCCCAAATATAAAAGAATAAAAGGGACCAAAAATAGAATAGGAAACAAGAAAGATTGTGGAAAGAAAGCAGAATGTTGTTGAAGAATAGGGCCAGGGAAATGGATTCTTCAAATGTACAAAACTTAGTGTCCTTCCTGCTGAAAACACAGGCATTCTGTGTACAAGTGCACACAGCAGTTGAAAAAGAAGGGATCGTTATCCTCATTCCAGATGAGAGGAGGCCAGGTGGTCTTTTGTTTTAAAGACATGGATGGACAGAGGGTCAGGACTGAGAGAATGAGAAGCAGCAGGACTCCAGCCCCACAGCATCCCCTGGAAGAGTCCAGGGCGTGAGGTTGCGGTGACTCGGCTGTCTCAGGACCATCTACACAGGCCCCACTCTGCTCCTCATCTGGACTGACAGTTGATGGATAAACCGTGGTTGGGAGGGTCACATGGGCTAGGAGGGGGGGAGATGAGCTCTGCTACTATGGAAAGACTCGTGGATATCCTCAGGGGCCCTGACATACAGGTCCTACAAGAAATGTAATTGCTCTCCTCTCTCTGCCGCCCTGTCTCTTTATAACTCCAGGCTACCACCCTGATCCATGCCAACTTCCCATGGTAACTGCTGATTGCAAGGAAGTAGGCCGCAGATGGTTTTACAACATAAAAACTGGGCGTTGTGAGAATTTTTTCTATGCAAGCTGTGCCGGCCCTATCAACAACTTTGCAACAAAAGAGATCTGTGAGAAGACGTGCGTGAAATCTTGATTATGGTGTGAACACATCCTCCCCGGAGCAAATACTCTATGATAAATAAAAGATTTTGCTGTGAAAAAAGTGAGATCTCCTCTATCCAAATTCATTCTCCCTGCAGGGTGCCTATATTCACTCATCTCTGTGCCAACAACCCTTACAAATACTTTGCATATATTGAAAGCCTCAGACCTTCTTTGTCAAATACATACCAACATACATATAATACACTGGGGGAACTTGAAAGTGGCCAGTCATTCATGCTTAGTCTGCAAGACATCTGAGCCCACAGAGAGGAAACCCCTTTCAGGAAAAGAGTGAAAGGTGAAAACCTTTAGAAACATTCTGACAAAGATGAAATATATCCATGAGACATTCAGAGAAGAATAACATCAGTAAGCTTCAATACTTATCCCGTGCCTGCTTTGACTACACATCACAGGGACCGGATTTGCCTCCAGAGAAAATATTTTATGAGGGGCTGAAGTGAAAATACAGTGGGGACAGCATCTGCCTGCCACGTGGCCAACCCAGGTTCCATCCCCGGCATCTCATATGATTATCCATGCACAGTCAGGAGTAATTCCTGAGTGCAGAGCCAGAAGTAGTAGCCCCTCAGCATGGCTGGGTGGGACCCATAAAAGAGACAAAAACAATTTATGATACAATTTTTGAAAGGTGTTGGGCTCTTCTTTGTATGGAGAGCTCACAACTGATTTAGAAAATGTCTGATTGAACTGAAAGGTTATTTATGGCTTCTCAATATAATGAATAATGTTGCGGGGAGAAGAAATCATCATGGGTGTTTTTGTGTGTTAATTATCTACATTCCAAAGTAGTCATTTCTGGGCCAAAGAGGACATGAATTGAAAATCTTTTGATACACAGTAACTTTCATTAAAATAGCTAATGTGATATGTCAGGAAACAAAGGAGGTGACTGGCCCATTTCACATTTCCACCCACACAGATAGGCAGATTCTATTATAGTAGCTTTATCATATAATTGAGGGAATTTTTTTTAACTGAGTTACAGTGAGGTATAGAGTTACAAAGTTGCTCATGATCTGGGTCTCAGTCCTATCACATTCCAACACTCATCCTAATTGAGGGAATTAAAGTTCAGAAAGATCAACTACTTGTCCCAAATCCCAAACCTCTGAGAGGAAGCTGGTGATCGAATCAAAGTCAGACTCTGGAACGCACATTCTCAGTAGTTCCCCACCAGGCTGTAGTCAGAGTCAATTCTACCCAGGAGAGCCCAAGCTCTGCTCGCCTCTCCTTCCTGGAACTCCAGCAGCACACACATCCGCAGAGTTGGCGCTGGGCTGCTATATGTAGGCAACCAAACCATTCACGGTTTTGTAAGCCAGGGTGCCCATAATTAAATTGAAACGCATGTCCACAAAGTCTGAGGTGGCACTCACTTCGAGAGAGCGGGACGAAGCCAGCACAGTGCGGAGGACAGGCTGTTTTCTGAATTCCATTCCCGTGTCCTGCCGTCTGCTGGAGTGATATGTCAGGAAGCAAAGGAGGTGACTGGCCCATTTCACATTTCCTACATTAATCATCTACATTATCTATGTAGTATAATGTAACAAAGGCTCAACCATTAACTGAGCAGATGCCTGTGTTCTCACTTCTCTCTGGGCTCCCAAATGCACATTCAGGCCCAAGGCACAGAAAGATTTAACAACCTTCCTATTTTCCCTACACTTAAAAATCATTGTTACACACACATACACACACGAGAGAGAAACAGACAGACACACACACACAGACAGACAGACCGAGAATGATGGTTTCTATAAGCCACTATGATTTGGGTTACCTAGTTAAGCAGTATGACAATGGCAATAACAGATGCAATCACTGTATCACTGTATCACGGTCATCCCGTTGCTCAGCGTTTTGCTCGAGCGGGCACCAGTAACATCTCCTTTGTGAGACTTGTTACTGTTTTTGGCATATCGAAGACACCATGGGTAGCTTGCCAGGCTCTGCCGTGTGAGTGGAAAATTCTCAGTAGCTTGCTGGGCTCTCCGAGAGGGGCAGAGGAATCGAACCCGGGTCAGTCACATGCAAGGCAAACGCCCTACCCGCTGTGCTATCGCTCCAGCCCAACAGATGCAATAATCAACTTAAATTTATATTTCTCAGTCCTGGTTCTCAGAAGTTCCCTAGCTCTACTGTATAGAAGACCAGAGAGAAAACCTCCACTAAAAGACACAATGAGGGGCTGGAGCAATAGCCAGCGGGTAAGGCGTTTGCCTTGCATGCTGTCGACCCAGGTTCTATTCCCAGCATCCCATATGGTCCCCTGAGCACCGCCAGGGGTAGTTCCTGAGTGCAGAGCCAGTAGTAACCCCTGTGCATTGCCGGGTGTGACCCAAAAAGAAAAAAAAAAGACACAACGTGGTTCATTTAGGAAACCAAGACTTCTCCAGGGAAGTTTTGGTATTTTGTCTATATATATGTATATGTATACATATATGTGTGTGTTTATGTGTATATATGCACATAAAGATCATCCTTTCTTCCCCAGTTGCAGGGCTCAATGGTCTCTGCTGCCACACTGCCCCCTACCGTCTATTTTGAACATAGCAGCAGGTGCTTCTTGAAGTTCTCAAACACCATATCTTCCCTAAGATAGTAAATAAGATAAAAGAGAGTAAAATAACTGAGGGAAGAAGGGACATTAAGAGGGGGCTGTTGCAAGATAAGCAGGACTGATACAGGGGATAGAAAAATGGTGGGATGGGGAAAAATGAAATGGTGGGATGGGGAAAAATGATAGCTAATATAGAGAGAAGAGGGGCAGTGAGAGAATAGATGACATGGGGAAAGGAGGGAGAGAAGGAAGGCAGGAATTAGGCAGGGTGGGGGTCTAGCTGCAAGTAAATTACAGAAGCTGATCAGTTGCCTCTATAGAGAGCAACTGGGTGGCTGTGTATAAAAGGGAAGAGTCACGGGCGAATGACAGTTTTTCTTTCTCTTTTTTCTTTCTTTTCTTTTCTTTTTCTTTTTTTTAGGGTGGAGATGGTCGGTTAATTTTGGGGCCATCCTCAGGGCTTACTCCTAACTTTGTACTCAGGGATCACTCTTGATAGTACTCAGGGGGGCACGTGTGGTGCCAGGGATTGAACCCAGGTCAGCTACAAGCAAGGCAAGCTCTTGACTCACAGACTATTGCTCCAACCCCTTTCTTGGTTTTTGGTATTTCATGTTTGTTTGTTGAGGGGGGGTTGGTTTTGTTTTGTTTGTTTGTTTTGGGGTCACACCCAGTAATATTCAGGGCTTACTTCTGTCTCTGTGCTTAGGGGTCACTCCTGGCAATGTTCGAGTGTCCATATTTGGTTTCTGGTATTGAACCAAGGCAAGCCACATGCAAAGCAAGCAATTTAACTCAATGCCATCTCCCCAGAGACAAGATACTTTTTTCTTATATATTTCATTGGTTTTAAGCTGATGAATTGTGACCTATGCGAATGGATTATTCATAACAAATGGAAGTCTGATATAAAAGAACAGCAAAGGTGCCGACTTGCTCCCTCCCATCAGCAGCTCTGTGGAATGCTGGGCCAGGAGCACTGTCATAAAGGACACTGGAGTCGGACACTGGAGCTGGATGCAGGCAAGCTCCCATCTGATACCCCAGGCCGGGCCCTGCACGTAGGGAGAGAAATCTCTGGTGGCAAATGGTTACTGGAGGTTTTTTATAACCTGAAATTTAACAGCAATTTAATGAGAGAGAAAAGCCACGATTAGTTTAGGCAAGATCATATCTCCTGTATAGAACAAAACTCTATCTCTGAAAACTGAAGCTACAATCCTGAGTCTTTGTGAAAATTTACAACACTCCATTTCGAACATGTGTCTCAACTTGTTCCCCAGGCACTTGGAAAACTCATCTTTTGGTAAGCTTAACCATGGAAATTTGTTAAGCAGCTGGATCATTTTACCAATATTAACTATTGGATGAATTTTGTTTTAAAACTAGGAGTTGTATCTACCCAATGTCATTATACATAGTCTACAGAAGTGTATTTTTAAGTAAGAAAAATGATGGGTAGAAATATATTTATAGAGGAATATTTCCCTCTCCCTCCCCCCGCACACCCATTTTTTGTGTGTTTTTCTTAGGTTTAGGTTTGAGTTTGGTTTGGGTTTTGGTTTTGGGAGGAAGACCTACCTGGTAGTGCTCGGGCCCATTCATGGCTCTGCTCAGGAATCCATGTGGGATGCCGGGATAGAACTCAGGCTGGCTATACACAAGGCAAGTGCCTTTCCCACTGCACTATCACTCCAGCCCCCAGAAATTATGTTTTCAAGTGGAACTGGTTGTGTGTGCTGTGTGTCAAGTGAAATGAAGAAAAGTTGTGAAGAATGTGGAAACAAAGATGTGTAGAGGCCTTTAGTTGTGCATGCAATGGTTTTATATCTGTACCATATTTTTTGAGTAATATAAGATTTTTAACTTTCCTCTGTTAGCAGGAAAGGACAGAAGTATTATATATGCTGCATGTCAGTTTTTGTGTCAGGTAATTAATTAGCTATCCATAAATTTAGTCTTGGTTTTAGGTGAGTTAGATTTTATTTGCAGTCTTGAAATCTTTGCTTATTTCAAGTAATTTGAGGGTTCTCTAAATCTTTTGATACTTATGAGACTAAATTCAGAAATAAAAACTATAAGGCAAAAAATAAATAAAATGTTAATTAGTTAAAGAAAAGTCAATATCGAAGGTCCTGGAAGAACTCCAAAAGCATCTCATAATGATTACTTCGTCCCCTTAGGAAAAGAAAAGTACATCTGAATTAAGCCCATTTAGTAGACTACTGCTTCAAGAAGCATATTACCACATAAAAAGAAATGGGGAGGAGAAATGTAATATTTACATTTTAATGACAAGTGTTACATATTAAAATTTTTGAAAATGCATGCCCTTTTCGAACGAGAAGTTCTACTTCTCTCGAATTAGTTTAAGTAAGCAATCGGAAATGTCCAGCATGATTTATCATTCTTGCAACATTGCCATCTTAAGAGACCATAAACAACTGTAAGGTTTTATGCTTGGACATCCTTAAATCAATTGTGATATTTTCATAAAAGAAATCCCTGCACCATTTGGCAATTGGGTTGCTTAATAACGGGGAAATGTGCCTCCAATCACGTTGACTGCTAAAAGCAGGTTATGAATCTGAGTGTCAAAGACACTAAGTAATTTTCAATATGCCCCATGTATTTCGTTCATTCCTCCCAGAACTGGAGTCAAAGGCCGTGACACTGCGCTGAGGAGTATTTGGAACATCTTCCTGCAGTGCAGATAAATGGAGCAGTGGAACAAGGTCTCAACACCAGCTTCTCGAGAGCTACGCTAGTGCCCAGAGAGCTTGGCAGGCATTCACCAGCCTTCTGGTAGTTTCTTATGTCAAATCCCCATTGGATGTAGTAGGTCCTGTTGGGTGTTTAGGGGCTGGAGTAATAGAACAGCGGGTAGGTGTTTGCC